>NC_070612.1:51935112-52535112 GCF_027172205.1 Podarcis raffonei | reverse complement strand
AATTCTGTGATTCCATGATGTAGTGAAGCTATATGAGTTAACTCAGCTGACCACACTACCCTTGTGTTAACATGATACAAGATATGATAAATATGTCTTGGAATCTGTGTGCTGGTTTTACTAAGCCCAATCAACATCATCAACATCATCATATTATAATAATTTATTATTTATACTCCACCCATCTGGCTGGGTTTCCCCAGCCACTCTGGGTGGCTGCCAACAGAATATTAAAAGCACGATAAACCATCAAACATGAAAAACTTCGCTAAACAGAGCTACCTTCAGATTATTGATGTGAGGTGAGAATATTCTCTGCTAGAAAATTCGCCGGAGAATATTCTCCACAAACTGTAAATTCTAATGTAAGAACCAGTTTTACAACCCACATTTTAAAAATCTAGTAAATAATAAGTCAAACGGTGATATTGCCAGCGTAAGTAATGAATAAAGATCTTTTTTTGATCCAGTTACATTACTGGGCATTGTGTCATTCATGATTGGCAGTTCTGAAATGTGAGCTACAGAAAACTTTTTTTTTATAGTTTTAAAAATGCTATTCATTTAATTGGATGAACATTTGAATTCGTATGTACAGTATTTCAACTATATGTAATAGCCTTTTTTCTATTTTGGTGTGTCCTTATTCTTAGCAATTCTATACCCTTGGCCATACAGTGTGATTTTTTTTATTTTTTTTATTTTTTTTTTACAGAAAGTAGCTTTAATGCTTTATACACTTAAAGTACCTTGGCCTATACAATTATGTGTAACAGCATGTGAGGTGGCCTTGATTTAAACAGTTGGCGTTTCTATTATTTTATTTAGTGCATCACCTCTTCAGATGTCTTCTAAAAGTCAGGTAGTTGTTTTTTTTCCGTGACTGTGCTGGGCCCGGGGGTAACCCGTGAAACGTGGTCCAGGAACAGTCTAGAATCTGGAGGCTCCGCTAGGAGTCAGTTCGACAGGGCCAGGGCAGGATACGAGGCAGGAAACCAGGCAAGGACTGGTACAGGATCTCAGGCAGGATCTGGCAAACAACAATGTTGCTCCCACAACCTGGGGCGGGGTCCGACAGCCTTTTATCTTTGTCGGGGTAGCGGCTGGTCCTGATCCCCCATGACTCACCTCCCTGTTTCGCCCGAAGGCGAGCACTCCTCCTGTGAGTATTCAGGTCTCTCCTTCTCTCAGAAGTCTCCGCTGTCCCGGGAAGGCAGGCGGGGGGGAGCAAAGACTTTTGCCCCCCGCCAGCCTTCAGAAGAGGTCCAGGACCTCTTCTGAAGGCCGGTGGTGGGCCAAAGTCTTTGCTCCCGATGGCCAGCATTTAAAAGAGGTCCCCGGGGATTTCCCTATGGGCTTTCTTCTTGTGAAGCAAGCCCATAGGGAAATTCGTCTTGCGAAACGACTCAAAAACGGAAAACTCTTTCGTCTTGCGAGTTTTTCGTTTTGCGAGGCGTTCGTCTTGCAAGGCACCACTGTATCAAATTGCTCACATCAGCTCCTGGATAGACATTGGAAAAAAGATGGAGAACGTTTATGGTGCAATCTGGAAACAGTCCAGCCTAAACACCTGGAGAGCAATAGGGAGTCAACCATCGTCAACATTCCAGGTCATGTGGCCAGCAGGACTAAGCCACTTCTGGAGAACCAGAGCAGCGCATGGAAACGCCGTTTACCTTCCCGCCGCAGCGGTACCTATTTATCTACTTGCACTTTGACGTGCTTTCAAACTGCAAGGTTGGCAGGAGCAGGGACCAAGCAACGGGAGCTCACCCCGTCGCGGGGATTCAAACCGCTGACCTTCTGATCGGCAAGACCTAGGCTCCGTGGTTTAACCCACAGCGCCACCTGAGTCCCTAAGAAATTATAGTAGCAAATCAATAAACTAATAAATAAAGAACCCATGTAGCTGTAATTCTGTAAGCAATGAACTGCCAACCCCAAGCAAGACTGCCCTTATTACCCTTCAAACCTACTATTAGATGAGACTTCAGTAGCACTCTGTCCATCTCTAATAGGTTTCCAAACCTGATCTGCAATTCCCTTATATAAAATTTCCATGCTGCCTTGGAAGTAGGATTAAGAACAGGTACAGGTGCCCTAGAAATGGGGCTCAGGTGTGCTCATCCTTTAGAATTCTTTGGGGTACTTTGTTATTTGTTTAAAGGTACTATCCCCAAAAACCCAGAGTCCTTTCTGTTCAGGATAATTCAGACTGAAATCCCTAGGTGTCAGAAAAGGTTATTTATGTATGCAACAACTGTGGCCGGTGTTTTGTTAGCCCCAAAATGAAAAATGAGCGAGGTCCCAACCAAAGAAGAAGGGCAACTTAAGTATGCACAACTTGCAGACTTCACATATAGAATAAGAGAACAAGAAGAACAAACATTTAAAGAAGATTGGAAAACATTTATTGAATATATAGGAAATCATTGTGTACAGCTGAAAAGGCTGGCAGCATTAAGATAAATTCAACAGTGTCAACAAGTTCTGATGGATGCAATAATGGAATACTGAATGGTATAGTTTTTGTAAAATATGCGGGGATTTATTATATGTAAAATGAACCATGGAAAGAGAAGAAGGGAAGTCGTTAATATCTGAAGGATGTAAAATGAGTATTTTAAATTGTAAAACAGAAAAATTAATAAAATGATATTTTAAAAATTAAAATAAAATAAAGTATACCGTAATTCTTTGGGGAAAAGCTCTAGCTCATTGGTAGAACATTCACTTTCCATGGAAAAGGTCCCACATTCAATCCTTGACAATCCCATGTAGGGCTGGTGAGATCCCCACCTTAAATGCTAGAAAGCAACAGGCATTCAGTGTAGATAACACAACAGTCTGACTCAGTATACGGCAGCTTTCTAGGTTCCTATGAATCAGAAACTTTCAGCAAAAGCCAGCATGTTCCACCAGCAGAACAACACACCATCTGTGTATTGTACAGCACTTTAGTCTTCAAAGAACAAATTGTAAAGCCCTCCAGCAAACGCTTTTATTAAAGGAGCGTCACACAGAAACACAACAGGCTAGCAATAGAGTTGCTCATGCTGCTCTCATGCTGACAATCTCACTGTGTTCCATTTATATCCAACATCACTGAAACAAAGTCATTTTCACGTATCTTGGAAGTGGGGATGGGGAGGGCTTTTAGAATGGAGGCTAGCGTGCAAAGCCAACAGATGTCATTTGTTTAGCTTGCTACATTACACACGGGTAGCGCTGTGATCTAAACCACTGAGCCTCTTGGGCTTGCCGATCAGAAAATCAGAGGTTTGAATCTCCACAATGGGGTGAGCTCCCATTGCTCTGGCCCAGCTCCTGCCAACCTAGCAGTTCGAAAGCACACCAGCGCAAGTAGATAAACAGGTACCATTGCAGTGGGAAGGTAAACGGTGTTTCTGTGCACTCTGGTTTCCGTCACGGTGTCCTGTTGCACCAGAAGCTGTTTAGTCCTGCTGCCACATGACCCGGAAAGCTGTCTGCAGACAAACACCAGCTCCCTTGGCCTGAAAGTGAGATGAGCGCTGCAACCCCATAGTCGCCTTTGATTGGACTTAACCGTCCAGGGGTCCTTCACCTTTACATTTTTTAATTATTATTACATTAGGTACTTCAACTGATGAGGTTTGCCAGGCAGCGATAACATTCCACATCACCATATCTGTACAATGGCATTCAACTCCCTTGCAACAAGCAGAGCAACATGTTCTGCAAACCCCCTTTCTGCCATGCGCCTTCTCTTGGGTTGTGCGGCACACCGTGGGCCAGACTTAGCTGAATGGCGCTGCCGATGGGTTGCTCAAATGGTCCATTCTGGTCCTTTTCTATGATTCTGTGAAAAACCTAGGAATTCCACTCAAATGCAGTTGCGTGCCAAGGCAACTGAGCCACAAAGTTCCCTGGAGAACAATAAAGCACATGAAGTATTTTGGTTTATGGGTTCAAAAAGACCACAACTTTATTGGTTACAGATGAGAGCAGTATGGCTTAGGCACTGGGGTGAAGCCAGGCTATACCTTGACTCCTGCCTGTCTGCAAGGAGTCAACTTAAGGATAAACCCCTGATAGGGGGTGCCCTATGACTTACATCAAATAGAAACATCCTGAGGGGTCCCTGTAGGGGCTGTGACATGGCCCTAGCCTACGCCCAGGCTTCAGACAGGATTCACACCCTGGATCCCTTTAACAGGATACCCTTACTGAGGAGGGGCAGGCAAGGCTACAACCTCCCTGAAAAACCTAGGAGTTCCGCTCAAAAGCAGTTGCTGGCAAGCCAAACTTAATATCAGGAAGATAAAGGTGGGACACGGGTGGCGCTGTGGTGTTTCCTAAACCAGTGTTTCCCAACCTTGGGCCTCCAGCTGTTTTTGAGCTACAATTCCCATCATCCCTGACCACTGGTCTTGCTAGCTAGGGATGATGGGAGTTGTAGTCCAAAAACAGCTGGAGGCCCAAGGTTGGGAAACACTGGTCTAAACCACTGAGCCTCTTGGGCTTGCCAATCAGAAGGTCAGGGGTTCAAATCCCCGCGACGGGGTGAGCTCCCGTTGCTCTGTCCCACCTCCTGCCAACCTAGCAGATCAAAAGCACACCAGAGCAAGTAGATAAACAGTTGCTTTTGTGACATCACAAGAAACCCACAGCCAATGGCAACAGCTGAGGAGGCATCATTTTCATTGCTTTGAGCCTCACAATGGTGGGTGGACCTATCAGTGATTGCATGGTCTAAACCACTGAGCCTCTTGGGCTCAGAAGGTCAGCAGTTCGGATCCCTGTGAGGAGGTGAGCTCCCGTTGCTCTGTCCCAACTCCTGCCAACCTTGCAGTCTGAAAGCACACCAGAGCAAGTAGATAAATAGGTACTGCTGCAGCGGGAAGGTAAGTGGCGTTTCCATGTGCTCTGGTTTCCGAAATGGTATCCCATTGTGCCAGAAGCAGTTTAGTCATGCTGGCTACATGACCCAGAAAGCTGTTTGTGGACCAAAGCCAGCTCCCTCAGCCTGAAAGCAAGATGAGCGCTGCAACCCCATAGTCACCTTTGACTGGACTTAACCGTTCAGGGATCCTTTAACTTTACCTTTTAACCTAATATCAGGAATGAGGAAACCTACTGGGGGAAACAAGATAGAATTTAGACTGTGCCTGCCCAGGCGCTAGTCACAGTTTCTGTCTGTTACCTCCAGCTTCAGACATGTGAAGTCTCCCTATACCAGCTACAGGAGAAGACAATCAGGTGAGGGCTGCTGTGGTTATGCCATACTTGTGAGATTTCCAGGGGAATCTGACTGACCACTGTGAATACAGAATTCTGCCCTGACTGGGCCTTTGATTCGGTTCAGAAGTGCTTGTCTTATGTTATTAGGTGCCAAAGGCATGAATGATGAATTGGCCGTGTCTTCAGCAATTACTATCAGCCAGTTGACCCAGTGGAGGAAAACAATATTCATATCCCTCATATGCAAGTACAGTGTAGGATATTTTTGCTTATTAACCTACCATTCTTCCCAAAGTCTCCATGATGCTTTTGAATGATTCCCCCAAGTGGTTTCCCACCCAGGCAGCTTACAAGGTCAACCCTGCTTTGAGAGCCATGTGCAAGATGGGATAGAAACTCAGTTCAGCTCCCCATTAAAAAGGAACCTACATTTTCCTAAATAATATGTGAATCAAAACACAGACATCTGACAAAGTTCACCCTTCTCTGAATTTTTTCAGTACAGTTCTGCAGCCAAGTAAGGTGTGCAAGCATGCATATATCAAGGGAAGTAATATGCAAAAATGTGTTATATTATGGAAAAATGCTTTGCCAAAAACATGTATATTAGGTCAAATTGCATACAAACATGTATATACGGTCATACCTTGGAAGTGCAACGGAACCCGTTCTACTTCCAAAATTTTTGAAAACCAAATCACGGCTTCTGATTGGCTGGAGGAAGCCCCATCGGACGTTCAGGTTCCAAAAAAACATTGGCAAACCGGAACAATCACTTCCGGGTTTGCGGTGTTCGGGAGCCAAAAAGCCCGAGTTTCAGGGCGTTTGGGATCCAAGATACAACTGTATTAGGAAGAATTGCCTCAAAATACTGATGAATTTTCAAACAGAATTTTTTAATAATAATAATAATTCTCTAACTGATGTATGAGTGTAGAGAACTGAACTGACCGGTAAAATGAGAAACTAAGAGAAACTATAATGGAAGCATTTGCTCATCCCAAGTTGTGCGTTTTATCTTCAGTCCGGTCATTAGGCCTCAAGAGTGATTACATGCAAGCGAAGGACTGCAGAGGACTTTACATGCTCAAATGCATTTGGAATTAACAATAGCATCCAAATCTTAATGACGAATCGTAAGAAAAATACATCCTCTTTTTATCATTATATTTTTCGACAAAGACTTTTTGCTGTACCACAAATAGAGAAGATTCAGCGGACGAAAGTCACAAATCATTTGGGAAGCTTCCGTAAAGTCAAAAGTAGTTCCATTGACAAGTGAGAGAGAGACAGGGAGAAAAAATAGTATTTTACGCAACTGTTTTTTGTGGTGGAATACCAGAGGCTCGCTTCTGGGACATCTGCCGGATGCAAGGCACCATTTGTGGGGTGTTGTCACCATTCATTTGCCCTCGCAAAGCAGATGACTAAAGCCACAGCCTAGGACCGCATTTCAGGTATGGTTAGATGGAGGGGGAAACACCCAAACCCAGCTCCTACAGAGCTGATATCAATCAAGTTGTCTGTTTCCATCTGACACAGATTTTGTGAAAAGCCGAGAATGCAAAACCAAAGATGTATGTGTATTTTTATATATGCCATTCTTGTGAGAAATGGAGGGATGGCCTTATCCTTGTGGTACACATGACCAGAACCACAGCATCTGCAACTCCTAATTATAGGAGAAATTTGATTTTGTAAGCAGGTGTGTGTGTGTGTGTGTATGTGTTTATTGTATAGATATGTACAGAGATAAATACATGAAAACACATGAATTATGTGAAACCGCAGTGGTTCAACAGTCAAAATTCCATCCCTGGAAACACCTTTCTTGGCTCCTTAGAGCAGTCATTTTGTTTTTGTTTCTGCTTCACGGTTGCTTTATTTTCAGTGCAAAACTTGGAAGCAAATCCCACTGAACAGCAGCCTCCATATGTTGTCTTCTCCAATCAGCCAACTACAAAAGTGATGGAGAAACTGTGCTCTCCCCCCCCCCCCCCAATATTGTCAGACTCCAAATCCCATCAGTCCTAGCCAGCATGGCTATTATGCTCACGGATTATGGGAGTTCCCTGATCTACAAGTATTTTACTTCTCTCCCTGCCCCCCAGCTCCGGTATAAATTTGTCTAGTTTGAAGAAGAAAATGATCTGCGTTGTCTGTGATATTTCAAGGGAGGCTGTTGAATGTTTTGGCTGCTTGGTCAAACCACAGAAATTCCTAGCAAAGTGTGTTTTCACTTAAGGATGATATCAGCAATTCAGCTGAGGACACTTCAGTGTACATAAGAGGACGATGTTTGAAGTGCAAATGCTTTGATTTGACACAACCGGGAAACATTTATGAGACAATATTGAGTGAAAACCTAGTTAGGCTTTGGTTGTTCAGTTGCTTCAGGGATGATAGAATTATATCTTACTTGAAGATGTGTGGTATACAGCTGAGATGATGCAGTATATTAGATTTTAGCAGGGTGGGACTGCAAAGGTCTGAAAATAGAGGGACCGGATATTGATTATAACTGTAATGCTGCAGAAGAAGAAGAAGAGGAGGAGGAGGAGTTTGGATTTGATATCCTGCTTTATCACTACCCTACAGAGTCTCAAAGCAGCTAACATTCTCCTTTCCCTTCCTCCCCCACAACAAACACTCTGTGAGGCGAGTGGGGCTGAGAGACTTCAGAGAAGTGTGACTAGCCCAAGGTCACCCAGCAGCTGCATGTGGAGGAGCGGAGATGCGAACCCGGTTCACCAGATTACAAGTCTACCGCTCTTAACCACTACACCACACTGGCTCATACTGCAAAACCTATGGCCCTCCAGATGTTGATGAACTCCCACCATCCCTAGCTAGTCTGGAATATCACTTGAGTAATGTTTGGGGAATTGGTGTTAAATTTGAAATAGAGGTCCTACAAAATAAATTTATGAAGCAGATTTGGGGGCTTCCCTGTGGGACACCAGCAGCCCACCTCAAAGCTGAGTTGGGCCTTCCCTCTCTAGCGGCCAGAATTGATCTAACCTATCTGAGATACTGGCATAGGCTAAAAGCCTTCGGGGATCATACTCTTAACTAAGCCCTGCTGGTTAGAGCAACTAAGGACAAGGGCGCTGAGCACAAAAGTGCCAAGATAAGTTTAGGGCTTATAATCTCCAAATGGAGAACTACTTAGCCCTTAGCCCACATGACCTTAGAAATTGGATTTTTTGATCAGGATGCCAACCAAGACAGAACATCCATCACTGCTGCCCATTGCTCTACTTGGTACCCCCAAATTAAGACCTGTCACTCAAGGCCCCATTGCCTTGAGACTCTGACCTTCCCACAACTATGCAGGACCTTTGTAGAACTAAGATTCCAACAGATACCCTCAGCATAATTAGAGGGGAATTCCCAATATGGATCGCAAATGTATATATGGATGCAATTAGGTAGAGGACATCACACACTATCTGCTGATTTGCCCCCTGTATACAACACCCAGAGGAAAATTTATTTCACCAATTTTTAATTGACTTCCAGGTTGATCCGCACAGGAAGTGACAATTGAACTCCTAGGAGAGAGAGAGAGAGAGAGAGAGAGAGAGAGAGAGAGAGAGAGAGAGAGAAGGGGGGGAGAAGAAAAGCAAAATAGTAGCATGGCTTCTTTTTTATAATTTTAATAATTTTTATTAAAATTTCCGCTTCACAATTCAAATACACATTTTACATTCTTAAGATATCAATGACTTCTCTTCTCTTTCTGTGGTTCATTTTACATATCTTAAATCCCCACATATTTTACAAAAACTATATCTATCAGTTTTCCATTGTTGCATGCATCAAAACATTTGCACTGTTGAATTTATCTTAATGCTGCTAACATTTTCAGCTGTACACAATTATTTTCCATATATTCAACAAATGTTTTCCAATCTTCTTTAAGCATGTGTTCTTCTTGTTCTCTTATTCTATATGTGAAGTCTGCAAGTTGTGCATATTATGTCAACTCAAGTTGCCATTCTTCTTTGGTTGGGACCATGCTCATTTTCTATTTTGGGGCTAACAAAACACGGGCTGCATAAATAACCTTTTCTGACACCTGGGGTTTTCAGTCTGAATTATCCCCAACAGAAAGGACTCTGGGTTTTTTTTAGGAAAGAACCTTTAAACATTTTTTTCAATTCATTATAGATCATTTCCCAATACTCTTTTACATGTCTACCATGTACGAAAGAACGTTCCCCCTGCCTCTTTAAAATTCCATTTTTGTTTATTCTCAATCATATGCATTGCCCAAACCCCATTATTATCTGAAATGGTGGTAACAGCGTTGGAGATTTTGGAAGGCTTTGACTCAAGGTCTTTACTTTCCAAAACATACTTCTCCCTCCCATACAACATAATTCATTTCATGTCAATGCTGATTTTATTTATATATGTATATTTCACTCGTGTATATTATACCTTGCGTATATTATACTCAAAGTGGTTTATACCCAACAAACAGAAATATTAGAGTAGGAAAATAAAAACTAAATTCACCTCAATCCTGTGTGTGTCAATTCCAAAGTAAGACCCACTGAAATCAATGGGAGGGACTCCCAGGTCAGTGTTTATAGGATTACAGCCACAGTGTACATACAACAAGAATGGCGGACCTGTGACCTGCACTTCCAATGTTGTTGGACTAACTGCCTTCATCCACAGCCAGCCTGGTCAATGGTCAGGGATGCTGAAAACTGTATTCTAGCCATCTCTGAAGGGCTACAGGTTCCCCACCTCTATAATATATCAATACAAATAATATAAAACTTCATAATAAAGAGTACAGCATTTCGATATTTATGAAAAAATCTCATTAAACAATTCAACAAAACCTAGTTAAGCATAGGATCAATCAGACCCATAAGCGAAGGGCCATAGCTCAGTGATAAATCACATACGGTATCTTGCACGCAGAAGGTCTTAACGTTCAATCTCCACCATCTCTATGTAGGGCTGGGGAAATATCCCTACCTGAAACCATGGACAGTCACTGCCAGTCCTTGTAGACAATATTGAACTAGCTGGACCATTGTTCTGAGTCAGTATATGGAAGTTTCCTATGTTCCTAGCAAGATCAATCATACAGCAGGCCAACTTATAATTACTAGATCATAGCAGCATCTCAAAATCACTCAGTTAAAGCCTAAAGCAAAAAGATTTGCCAATATGGCAAGAAGTACTCAGAACATGCAGATTACAATAACCGTTTGTAAATACATAAACCTAAAAGCAAAACATGGGGTTCCGCAGGTGGCGCTGTGGGTTAAACCACAGAGCCTAGGACATGCCGATCAGAAGGTTGGCGGTTCGAATCCCCACAATGGTGTGAGCTCCTGTAGCTTGGTCCCAGCTCCTGCCCACCTAGCAGTTCGAAAGCACGTCAAAGTGCAAGTAGATAAATAGGTACCGCTCCGGCAGGAAGGTAAACGGCGTTTCTGTGTGCTGCTCTGGTTCGCCAGAAGCCACTTAGTCATGCCGGCCACATGAGCCGGAAGCTGTACGCTGGCTTCCTCAGCCAGTAAAGCGAGATGAGCGCCGCAACCCCAGAGTCGTCCGTGACTGGACCTAATGATCAGGGGTACCTTTACCTTTACCTTTACTAAAAGCAAAACATTAACAGCCTTATAAATCTAGACAGTATATCACAGACAAGTTATGCCTAAAAGTTACAGGACTCTGTGCACAACCTCTGTTTACGCTTCCAGGCTGGTTAAATGTAACATCGTATTCTAATCTCCTTTGGTTCTATTATAGTCTGGGTTGTAGAATCACTTATCACCTCCATCTGAAGTAGGCCCTTAAATCTTTCACTTCCCACGATTTACTTAGCCGATTCTAATCAAAACAAGGATATCTGCATTCACACATTGCTGCCGGGTCAGTTTGCAACTGAAAGTAACCTCGGGTTGAATCAGCGTTATTTCACAGTTGGGATTATCAAAATCATTCCCAGATACAATCAGTCTTGCCATCGACACTCAGTGAAATTAATTAAGCTCCCCATTTGTTTAATGTGCTTTCTAATTAACCTAGTCTGGAGAACAGCAAAACAACGTCCAGATTCTGTGAGCCCTTTTAAAGTTTGGCACCAGGGAAAAGACATTAGAGTCTCCATATAATTAGCTCCCCCCCCCATCCGCCCTCCTAATGGCTAAATTAGAGGTCTTCCACATAGCAATAGATGCACCGTGTTTAATATTACAATAAAAGCATGCATAGGAAGGAATGCCATCAAGTGCAACACCCAGAAACATTATTTCTTTAATTAGGATTGTAATTGTGATATATTTACTACTTTATAGTGCATTTGGGGCAACAGCTTCCCTGCCTGTCCCAGTCCTTCTAGAAGGGGACTCTGACACCCCACTGGAGGAGAGTCCTTCACGTTGCTAAGCAACGGACCGGACAGGAAGAGCCCATCTCCTCGCCACTTGGGATGAATCCCGAGGGAGAAGCTAGAGGGCAAAAGTTTGAGAGATTTATTGCAAGTGAAGTCTGCTAATTCTTAACCTGAAACTGTTCTTAACCTGAGGTACCACTTTAGCTAATGGGGCCTCCCACTGCCACCACGTGATTTCTGTTCTCATCCTGAAGCAAAGTTCTTAACCCGAGGTACTATTTCTGGGTTAGTGGAGTCTGTAAGCTGAAGCGTCTGTAGCCCAAGGGACCACTGTAAATCTTGTGCCCACACACTTCCTCTGGCATGAGCTTTGCAGAGTATGCAATGTTGTTGGAAACCGACTGAAGTCTGAACACTGTCCTTCTGGACAATGAAGGAAAAGACGTCTTGAAAGCTACAACTAGTGTTTATTGTAGTAAACAGTAATAAAGACATAGATTAATAAATAAAGGACAGAGTGTTAACAGCATGTACACTCTCTCAGCAAAGTGCCATTAAACAATACCTCATACTCTCTAACCACCACAGAAAGGCCAGACTCTCTCAGAAGAACACAGGCATATATATATAGCTGCTCTGTTACAGTATAACACTGATTGGCTAAGCAGTGATTTTTTATATGTGTCTAGATTCCACCATTGGGACGTGGGTGGCACTGTGGGTTAAACCACAGAGCCTAGGACTTGCTGATCAGAAGTCGGCTGTTCGAATCCCTATGACAGGGTGAGCTCCCATTGTTCGGTCCCAGCTCCTGCCAATCTAGCAGTTCGAAAACACGTCAAAGTGCAAGTAGATAAATAGGTATCGCTCCAGCAGGAAGGTAAACGGTGTTTCTGTGTGCTGTTCTGGTTCGCCAGAAGCGGCTTAGTCATGCTGGCCACATGACCCGGAAGCTGTACGCCGGCTCCCTTGGCCAATAAAATGAGATGAGCGCCACAACCCCAGAGTCGGTCACGACTGGACCTAATGGTCAGGGTTCTCTTTACCTTTAGATTCCACCATGCTTAAAGGTAAAGGTACCCCTGCCCGTACGGGCCAGTCATGTCCGACTCTAGGGTTGTGCACCCATCTCACCTAAGAGGCCGGGGGCCAGCGCTGTCTGGAGACACTTCCGGGTCACGTGGCCAGCGTGACGAAGCTGCTCTGGCGAGCCAGCGCAGCACACGGAAACGCCATTTACCTTCCCACTAGTAAGCAGTCCCTATTTATCTACTTGCACTTGGGGATGCTTTTGAACTGCTAGGTGGGAAGGAGCTGGGACCAAAAGACGGGAGCTCACCCCGCCGCGGGGATTCGAACTGCCGACCATACGATTGGCAAGTCCTAGGCACTGAGGTTTTACCCACAGCGCCACCCGCGTCCCTCCACCATGCTTACATTTCACTAAGTTTCTGTTTGTGCAAGTGTTAGAAACTCAAGTAGGTTGCCAGTGCCACTCTGTGCCTGTTTACTCAGAAGTAAGCCTCTTTGAGTTCAGTGGGACATACTTCCAGGTAAGCATATAGAGGATTGCAGCAGGTGTCTACAAGATGCTTCATATATCTGTGCTTTAAACTGGACTTTAAACTGATTTAGGTCTTAATTCAACTCTGATTGTAAATTTTGACCCAGGCCTCTTTTGCATAGCTTGCTTCTCTGGGACACAGAGACCAATTTATCTTTCTCTAGCTTTCAATAAAGTTCCTCCACTACTTTAGTTCTTTATACTGTTCCTGACCGAAAAAGAAAAAGAAAATCCTGCTTTTCAAGCACTGTACACAAATTAAATATTCATATCCCTTAAAAGCAATTAAATTTACTGTCAAGTAATTTGCAACTCTAAACAGCAAATGTACAAAAATAATTAGTCTGGTTGAAAATCAGTTAGTTTTCTGATAAGCTCATAAGCCCTTTTAATTAAAATCACAATATTCTTTTAATTGCCAAAGGGAATATTTTGTTTATAACAGAGGAACATTCCTAAGTTTTAATTTAAGTTTCACACTGATATTCCTGTAATTGAGTGACACCCTCTGGGGCCACGAATACCCATCTAGCAAAATAATGTGCTTCCCATCAGCGCTATGGAACGGCATGCATGAAAATGGACTGTTCTGAAAAAAGAAGAAAATAAAAGTTATTATAATAGATTGGGTCATTGCTCGTGAGGATTTCCATGGAGTGCTCTTCATATTCATTTAAGAGGTTTTCTTATTTAGTCAAAAGGTTGCTTTGTTATAGTTCAATAATCTGCTTTGAGTACAGTGGTACCTTGGTACTCGAACGGCTTGGCTTCCAAACAAATCGGCTCCCAAACGCTGCAAACCCGGAAGTGAGTGTTCCGGTTTGCGAACATTTTTCGGAAGCCAAATGTCCGATGGACAGACTCCCCGAACGGATTAAGATACCAAGGTACCACTATACAGTGGTGCCTCGCAAGACGAAAAGAATCCGTTCTGCGAGTCTCTTCGTCTAGCGGTTTTTTCGTCTTGCGAAGCAAGCCCATTGACGGATTAGCGGATTAGCACTATTAGCGGCTTTTAGAGGCTTTTAGCGGCTTTTAGCGGCTTAGCGGCTTAGCGGCTTAGAAAAGGGGGGGAAGGAAAAAAAACCTGCAGGAACTCGCAAGACATTTTCGTCTTGCGAAGCAAGCCCATAGGAAATTTGTTTTGCGAAGCACCTCCAAAACGGAAAACTCTTTCGTCTAGCGAGTTTTCCGTCTTGCGAGGCATTCGTCTTGAGGGGCACCACTGTACTTTTAAACAGTAGTTTGGATAGGCTTTGCTCAGTCAGAACCTACAACTAAAATCCTACAGGTCTATTCATAAATAATCACATCGAAGGCACGAGTTACAAACCAACATTCCATGGAACATTTTTGCAGGTTTCATGCCCTGGTGTGGATTTTAGGATTTTTCCTTATGGACCAATGTTACAGCTACCTTGACTTTAAGTACAGTGGTACCTCAGGTTAAGAACTTAATTCGTTCCGGAGGTCAGTGAAACTGAAACTGTTCTTAACCTGAAGCACCACTTTAGCTAATGGGGCCTCCTGCTGCCACTGCGCTGCCGCTGCGCAATTTCTGTTCTCATCCTGAAGCAAAGTTCTTAACCCGAGGTACTACTTCTGGGTTAGGGGAGTCTGTAACCTGAAGCGTCTGTAACCTGAAGTGTCTGTAACCTGAAGCGTCTGTAACCCAAGGTACCACTCTACAAAAGGTAATGCAAACTAAACAGCCAACATTCAGATTTTGGGATCGTCTGTTATTGTGTTGCAATCTTTTCTTAGCAAGAAAAAAAGCAACAACAACAACAAAAAGCACACACTATTCTAGGCTGCATCAACAGAAGTCTAGTGTCCTGATCAAGGGAAGTAATAGTACCACTCTATTCTACCTTAGTCAGACCACACTTGGAATACTTTGTCCAGTTCTGGGCACCAAAATTTAAGAAGGATGTTGACAAGCTGAAACGTGTGCAGAGGAGGGCGACCAAGATGATCAAGGGTCTGGAAACCAAGCCTTATGAGGAACGGTTGAAGGAGCTGGGTATGTTGAGCTTGGAAAAGAGGAGAGTGAGAGGAGATATGATAGTCATCTTCAAATATCTTAAGGGTTGCCACATGGAAGAGGGAACATGCTTGTTTTCTCCTGCTCTGGAGGGTAGGACTCGAACCAATGGCTTCAAGTTACAAGAAAGGAGTTTCTGACTAAACATCAGGAAGAACTTTCTGACAGTAAGAGCTGTTCAACAGTGGAACGGTCGCAGGAGATGGTGGACTCTTCTTCCTTGGAGGTTTTTAAGCAGAGCTTGGATGGCCATCTGTCATGGATGCTTTAGCTGAGATTTCTGCATTTCAGGGGCCTGGACTAGATGACCTTTGGGTCCCTCCCAGCTCTAAGATTCTATTATTCTTCTCTCTTCTTTCTCTTTTTCCTTTTTTTGTTTTGTTTTTGAGAGAACTGAATCATTTTAGTTAGGTAATATGTTTAGTTTCAGCTCATTCACACTACACCACCCTTCCTGTGGTTTCACGCAACAATGACCCCCCACTCCACACACACCTCTCCTGACAGAAACCTTTCCTTATATACTGACAGCCACGTGTTTAGAGAATACAGGTCCCAAAACTAGACCTTTCCATTTATTACCTGTTGCTGGCATTTTACCAAGAGTAAAAGAGTGATGTGCTTCTTTCTATATGCAGCGTGTGAAATAGTTAATATACTTTAAAAGCATTACCGGTACGTTTGCATTTTTAGATTTGTGAGAGAGGTGTAGTTTGCAACTTTGGCAACAGCATAAATGGGCAAGATTTGCTGGAAAATGCAGAAATTTATTTACATCTCTATTCTGTTTTGTCAACATGGACATAGTCATGAAGCTCTGTGGTTACTGCTATGTTTTGTTTGGTTTTATTGAGTCATCTAATATAAAGTACACCATGTTTGTTCCAGGATTAAAAACCTTATCTGCAGTCTCTATTTTTGAGAACTGTTTTGCCGTTTTCCTGCTATACATATTCCAATTTGTCTCTTCTCAGGCTGTTAAACCCTCAAAGGACAGAGCCAGAGAATTTAAAGGTCCAGTTCCTAATTTTAAAAAGCACTGGGCATTCAACTATTGATAGAGGACAGGGAAGACTTTTGGATCTGGATAGATGTGATCACATTTTCAAGAATACATGTTTCAGTCAGAAAAAGGCTGGGATAGCTGTAAGCCCATCAGTCCAGTCAGAGATGGTCCAAGACATTTTCCTACCTGAGATGAGGGTGAAGGGGGTGTTTTTATCCCATTCCACATACATAAGCTAACCAGACTGTAAGTTTCAATGCTGGCAATGGGGTAGGAATCCATACCCTCCAACATTTCCCTGATGAAAATAGGGATGTCCCATTCCATAATGATAATTTGACTACAGTGGTACCTTGGGTTACAGACACTTCAGGTTACAGACGCTTCAGGTTACAGACTCCGCTAACCCAGAAATAGTACCTCAGGTTAAGAACTTTGCTTCAGGATGAGAACAGAAATCGTGCTCTGGCGGTGCGGCAGCAGCGGGAGGCCCCATTAGCTAAAGTGGTACCTCAGGTTAAGAACATTTTCAGGTTAAGAACGGACCTCCAGAACGAATTAAGTTCTTAACCCGAGGTACCACTGCATTTATACCTCTTATTGGTGTGCCCCAGCCATTCTGGGCAGCTCCCAACATATATAAAAACATAATAAAGCATTTATTTATTTTTTAAAAACCTCCCCTAGACAGGATTGCCTTCAGACAGCTCAGAGGTCACAACTCCATACCCTCCAACATTTCTCCAATGAAAATAGGGGCATCCTAAGCAAAAGTGGGACATTCTGGGATCAAATCAGAAACCGATGGCTTCTCTAAATCAGGGACATCCCTAGAAAATAGGCCTAGCATTCTAGCTTGGAGGGTACAGGGAGGGCTAAGTAGCCACACACAACTTGCAAATGGATTTTTTCTTGAAGCAAGCATGGAAACAAGTACAGTGGAACCTCGGTTTTTGAATGTAATCCATTCCAGAAGACGGTTTGAATTCCAAAACGTTCAAAAACCGAAAGCTCAATACGGAAGCCTCAAAACAGAAAAATTAATACGAAAATCTCAATATGGAAGCCGCCTCAGAAGTTCGACTTCTGAGGTGTGTTCGAAAACAGAAGCATTTACTTCCGGGATTATGGCGTTCAAGTGCCAAATCGTTCGGAACTGTATTAAGCTTGCGCTACATTCCATTATAATTCCAGAAATGGCTTTTGCATCGCATGAAAGCTCAAATCTCATGCAGAACTTAACAGGGGAAAGTCATGAACACAGAAAAAACAGCTATTTGAAAGCAACCTTGGTCAGTTTGTGAAGCACCACAAAAACTGTCAAAGCAGGGACTATAGTAAAGTAACTGTGTATAACACAAGCAAAAAATAAATAAAAAGCTGTACTTTTAACCCTGTGGGAAAAAAGATCTATCATCTCTCTCCAGCCTGGAATTATTCCTGCTCTCTTACTTTTCTTAGCTCCTCAAGAGAAACAAAATGGCTGGTCAGCCACTGCTGGAAACATTTCTTATAAAAACAGAATTACGAAAATAGATACATGAAATGGAAGACTAAACTTCATAAACCAGCAGTCTTAACTGCATGTTCCTTCTGGGATAATCTGTTTAATATTTCTGATAAGGTAATCCTTTCTTCTCCCTTCCACTTGAAATATGTCCAACTTCATATATCATTAGACACTGCTGAGGCCTCGTCTCTCTAAAGGACATTTGGTGGCACTAATTCAACATCCTTTTGGCTCCAGCCATGACAGCTTTAGCTCAATCTATGAATGAGTTCTTGATCGCTTCAAAGGTGTAAATAATTCTTAAAATTAAATTTGTTGTGTTTGTCTTACTACTCAGTGCAGTGGTACCTTGGTTTTCAAACACCTTAGTAGTCAAAGGTCTTGGTTCTCAAACAGCGAAAACCTGGAAGTACTGTATTTTTCGCCCTATAGAACGCACTTTTCCCCCTCCAAAAATGAAGGGGAAATGTGTGCGCGTCCTATGGGGCGAATGCAGGCTTTCGCTGAAGCCTGGAGAACGAGAGGGGTCGGTGCACACCAACCCCTCTCGCTCTCCAGGCTTCAGGAAGCTATCCGCAAGCCGTGGGAGAGCTCAGCGCGCCCCAGGCTTCTGGGTGCAGGCAGCTCTCCACAAGCCACGGGAGAGCTGCCTGTTCTGGGGGCTGGGGTCGGGGGAAGCTCAGGCTTCCCCTGCCCCAGCCCCGCGCCTGGGGGGGGGAATTAATTTTTTTTCTTTATTTCCCCCCCAAAAAACTAGGTGCACCCTATGGGACGGTGCGCCCTATGGGACGAAAAATACGGTAAGTGTTCCAGTTTTTGAACATTTTTGGGGATCCGAACGTCCGATGTGCTTGTCGACTATTGTTTCTTGGGCACCTGCACCAATCAGAACTGCACCTTGGTTTTGGAACATTTCGGAAGTCAAACGGACTTCTGGAACAGATCAAGTTTGGCGCTTTTGTTTTTGCTATTTATTTTGCATGTTGGTTTTTGAGGTTTTTGAGGTTAATTTGTTTTTGTGACTGTGTGGAACCCAGTTCAGCTACTGATTGATTGACTGATTGATGGTGTGACTGCAGAAATGGATAAAAGCTGCCCCCCCCTGCCCCCATCCAAACAATGAAGCTTTTAATGTTTGACGGACTATTGTATTTTAATATTTTGTTGGAAGCCACCTAAAGTGGCTGGGGAAACCCAGCCAGATGGGCGGGGTATAAATATTTTTATTTTTATATTATTATTATTATTATCATCATCATCATCATCATCACCATCATTATCATCAGTTCAGGTAAGAAAAAAATTAATTTAAATTTTTATCATCTACAATACTATCTTATTTATTTTATAATACACTACATTGATTATTGCTTTCATTTTATGGATCAATGGTCTTGTTAGATAGAAAAATTCATGTTAAATTCCTGTTTTAGGGGTTGTTTTTAAAAGTCTGGAACAGATCCATTTTGCATTACTTTCTATGGGAAAACGCTCCTTGGTTTTGGAACGTTTGGCTTTGGAACGGACTTCCAGTATGGATTATGTTTGAGAACCAAGGTACCACGTATTTAGTCTGAAATGAAAGGAAGCTCTGCAAAGCCATAGCACACGAGTTTCATACAAATTTAAATCTTGGGTCAGCATCCACAGCTGGATTCAGCATCTAGTGGTTATTTATTACTGTTTTCACTTCCGGCTTGCGCCTGCACTTAGAAAAACTCAGGAGTCCAATGTGGATGTTCAAATAGCAATCTCCCCCAGGCACACCTAAGATATGACTAAACAACAATATTTATTCAACAAACGAGAAAACTGGAAGCATAGGCAAAATGATAAAAGTATCTCCAAAATCAAAACATTCCATCTCCTCTCAAGGTCTAGATGTGCTGTTGAAAGATTCTGCCAGAGTACTGTGAGAATACCGTAAGGGCCAGTCGTGTCCGACTCTAGGGTTGTGCGCCCATCTCACTTAAGAGGCCGGGAGCCAGCGCTGTCCGGAGACACTTCCGGGTCACGTGGCCAGCGTGACGAAGCTGCTCTGGCAAGCCAGCGCAGCACACGGAAACGCCGTTTACCTTCCCGCTAGTAAGCGGTCCCTATTTATCTACTTGCACTTAAGAGTGCTTTCGAACTGCTAGGTGGGCAGGAGCTGGGACCGAACGACAGGAGCTCACCCGGCCGCGGGGATTCGAACTGCCGACCATGCGATCGGCAAGTCCTAGGCGCTGAGGTTTTACCGTACTGCAACATAAATTATAATCTTCTGAGTGGTGCAGCAATAAACCTGCTAGAACATTTACAAAGCTAAGCAAGGTCAAGCAGGGTCTCAAATTGGATAAAGAACCTCTTGTTGAGATTCCTGCATTGCAAGGAGTTGGACTAGATCTGTGGTTCCCAATTAAGGGTCCAGAGCCCCATCCCTTGCCAATAATAATAATAATAATAATAATAATAATAATAATAATAATACCTTTTTTTTATTATTTTATATCCCGCCTTCCCCAGCCGAAGCCGGGCTCAGGGTGGCTAACAACAATAAAACAGTACAACAGTACAACACAACACTCTAATATCATTCATTATAAAATTAATTCAAATCAAACCAATGGCAACCCTGCCCATATGTCTGGCTTTTCCCAGCCACTGTGGGCAGCTTACAACATATGTAAAAACATAATTAAAACATCAAGCATTAAAAACCTTCTAATACAGATGTCTTCTATATCTCCTTGACATCTGCTGGGAGGGCCCTCTGCCTGATTCCCTGTAACCTCACTTTTTGCAGCGAGGGAACCGCCAGAAGGCCCTCGGAGCTGGACCTCAGTGTCCGGGCTGAACGGTGGGGGTGGAAATGCTCCTTCAGGTATACTGGGCCGAGGCCAGTTAGGGCTTTAAAGGTCAGCACCAACACTTTGAATTGTGCTCAGAAACGTACTGGGATCCAATGTAGGTCTTTCAGGACTAATGTTATATGGTCTCTGTGGCCACTCCCAGTCACCAGTCCAGCTGCTGCATTCTGGATTAGTTGTAGTTTCTGGGTCACCTTCAAAGGTAGCCCCACGTAGAGCGCATTGCAGTAGTTCAAGTGGAAGATAACCAGAGCATATACCACTCTGGCGAGACAGTCAGTGGGCAGGTAGGGTCTCAGCCTGCGTACCAGATGGAGCTGGTAGACAGCTGCCCTGGACACAGAACTGACCTGTGCCTCCATGGACAGCTGTGAGTTCAAAATGACTCCCAGGCTGCGCACCTGGTCCTACAGGGGCACAGTTACCCCATTCAGGACCAGGGAGTCCTCCACATCTGCCCACCCCTGTCCCCCCCCAAAACAGTACTTCTGTCTTGTCAGGATTCAACCTCAATCTGTTAGCCGCCATCCATCCTCCAACCGCCTCCAGACACTCACACAGGACCTTCACCGCCTTCACTGGTTCTGATTTAAAGGAGAGGTAGAGCTGGGTATCATCCGCATACTGATGAACATCCAGCCCAAACCCCCTGATGATCTCTCCCAGCGGCTGCATGTAAATGTTGAAAAGCATGGGGGAGAGGACAGAACCCTGAGGCACCCCACAAGTGAGAGCCCAGGGGTCTGAACACTCATCCCCCCCTACCACTTTCTGGACATGGCCCAGGAGGAAGGAGCGGAACCACTGCATAACTGTGCCCCCGTTTTTGCATGGTAATATCACAAATTTTATGGCCTGTTTTAGAGCTGTGCGATTTCCCCATTATTGGCCAAAATCGGTTTTGAAATCACACCGCGATAATGATTTTGACCCGGCAATAGGCAGCAATATTTCACTCCTCGCACGAGGGAGAGCAGGGCAGCCAGTTTCAAGGCACTGCCAATATCGCACGGAGATCTCAGCCGATATCGCTGCTGATATGAGCTGCCTTCCGTCACGCTGAGGGAAAACAGGGCATCTGACTGTGAGGTGCCGTCTTCCCCTTACGCTAATGGAGAACAGGGCAGCTGATCATCCTCTCTTCAAGGCACCATGACACTAGCTTCTTCTGGCACTGAGGCAGAGAAGATTTTCTCAGTAAGCAGGAAAGCAGCAGCTGCCACAGTAGATCTTTGCTGGCTGCCCCACTGACAGTGGCTAGATGCACCCCCCCAATCCTCTCCCCCTCAAACCATGCTGTGGAGGTGACTCTGCTGCCTCTCCTCCCCCCATCCATCGATCTCCGTGACTGCTTCTTCCCTCATCCCCACACCTGCTCTCCAATTTCAGACATTGTGATATCTTGGAATATCGTGATGTTAAGCTGCTGATATATTACAATGTTGGAAACCAGAAATCACTCAGCCCTGGGCTGTTGTTTAGTACAGTGGTACCTCGGGTTACATACGCTTCAGGTTACAGACTCCGCTAACCCAGAAATAGTGCTTCAGGTTAAGAACTTTGCTTCAGGATGAGAACAGAAATCGTGCTCCGGCAGCTCGGCAGCAGCAGGAGGCCCCATTAGCTAAAGTGGTGCTTCAGGTTAAGAACAGTTTCAGGTTAAGTACGGACCTCTGGAAAGAATTAAGTACTTAACCCGAGGTACCACTGTATACCTAAAATCCTTTGCTTATTAGGGGCTACCCCACATTTTTGTTAAAAAAAAATGCTT
Source organism: Podarcis raffonei (assembly GCF_027172205.1). Taxonomy (NCBI): domain Eukaryota; kingdom Metazoa; phylum Chordata; class Lepidosauria; order Squamata; family Lacertidae; genus Podarcis; species Podarcis raffonei. The sequence goes on along the minus strand of NC_070612.1, from coordinate 52,512,778 downwards.
TGTAGAGGTAACTACCGCAGAGTTATCAACATTTTCAAAAGTAGGGGGTCCATGGCTTGGCTTTTGAAAAATAGGGGGTCCTCAGTAATCAGCTAATTGGAAGCCCCTGCACTAGATGGTCCTCCATGTCCCTTCCAACTCTGCAGTTCTATGATTCTGTGATTTTATGCTCCAGCAGGTGGCAGCAGATAACTTGGGTGTGTTATGAATGCCTCAGGCATCCCATGGCAGCAGCAAATTTCTATTGCAATCAGCAGATGGCATATGTCAGGGGCCAGCAAACTTTTTCAGCAGGGGGCCGGTCCACTGTCCCTCAGACCTTGTGGGGGGCCGGACTATATTGGGGGGGGGGTGAATGAATTCCTATGCCCCACAAAAAACCCAGAGATGCATAAAATAAAAGGACACATTCTACTCATGTAAAAAGACACTGATTCCCGGACCGTCCATGGACTGGATTTAGAAGGCGTCTGGGCTGGATCTGGCCCCTGGGCCTTAGTTTGCCTACTCTGAAGCATCAGCCAATCGGAAATGCAAGCAAGATCCCATCTGTCCATGTGGCCCATGAACCATCCATCCTAATTAGCGATTTTGGCCTGGAGGAAGGAGCCTGCTTATTCACGATTTCACCCTGCGGTCTTCACTACGAAAGTAAGCAAATCTCTGCTGCGGGCACTCAGAAGAGCCCGCAGCTCAGATCCACAAGAGAGGAGGGTGGTTTCTGGTCTTAATCTGCTTTGCCTCACTAGAGCTGTGTGTCTGTGTTCCCAGTGCCACTACTGCCTGGGAGGAAACAGCCTCCTACTGGTTGTTTTTTTACTTCCTAAGGTGGCTGGGGAGGATGACTAACCCAGTACCTGCTTGTTGATTAACATCTTGTTGTTGGCATCCGTCTGCCTCGAGAGACAATGGAGTGCACCTCTGGAGGTGAAGTCAAATTGCTGCATTAGCAGCAACGAAACGACCTCCCTAGGGTGCAAACCTGGGCATGGAGGTTCTGGGCTGCCCAGACGACAAGACCCCCCTCTTGGCTACGCTGATGTAGTCCAACGAAAAGCAGAGCAATATGTTTGGCACCAGCTTTGCTGCAGGAGTTGTGGGAAGGAAACATACAAGACACCATCCAACTGCCTTAAGGACTCCCACTTAGGGTTGCCACGTTTGTTCTGGCAAAATACAGGACGGGGCAGGGCAGTTGGGAGATGATTATTATTATTTCATCTGATGCTGAAGTGACTTCGAAGCAATCCATTATGATCTATTGCAGCCTAACAGGCTGCCCCTTTGGAATTTCTCCCTCTCTCTCTCTCTCTCTCTCTCACACACACACACACACAAACACACACACACACACAGACACACAGACACTTGTAGATCTGTCTCTGCTTGCCTACCCAGAGCTTAAATACATGATCTTTCACACACCCTTTCAAACACATGTGTTTGGAGGGGTCCCTAACTTGGCAGAAAGAGAGAGAAGAGAGACCTGAAATACAGGACGTAGCATTTTACCAGAGCTGTGTGTCTGAAATACGGGAAAATCCTGTATTATACAGGACAGGTGACAACCCTAATTCCAGACTGATTTACTCCTTAGCCTTTTCTTCTCCTGAAGACATCTGTTATAAGAATTCTAAGGTCCCACATATAAAATAAACGTTCATAAATGTACAAGGCACACGCATACATAAGTATACAAACCATGTCTCTGAAATAGTACAGGAGAGCAATCCTGAAGCCATTTTGACTCTCCCAAATTGGCCTCAAATACTTCTCTGCAAGGAGGAAGGAAATGGGAAAGTCTCTCCATTGTCTTTTGCTTACCTGTATTAAGGGCATATTTGTGTATGAATAGGGTGAGCTTGTGAGCTGGATTCAGGAACCAAACATATTTACCATCACAAAAGAGTGGGCAGGCTGCCCAGGTAAAGCAATCAGTGACCATTAACAGATATCCTGGCAAACAGGATTTCTGCTGTAGACTGCTTCCTATGATGTATTTCTGCTGTAGGCTGCCCCCTTCTGTGATTATGTATGAAGTTTTGGGGGGTGGTCTTAGGCTACAGGGATGCAGGTGGCGCTGTGGTCTAAACCACTGAGCCTCTTGGCCGATCAGAAGGTTGGTGGCTCGAATCCCCGCAACGGGGTGAGCTCCTGTTGCTCGGTCCCAGCTCCTGCCAACCTAGCAGTTCAAAAGCATGTCAAAGTGCAAGTAGATACAGTCATACCTCGGGTTGAATATGCTTTGGGTTGAGCGCGTTCGAGTTGTGCTCCGTGGCAACCCGGAAGTAACGGAGCACGTTACTTCTGGGTTTCGCCACTCGCGCATGCACAGACGCTCAAAATTACGTCACGCGCATGCGCAGAAGTGGCAAAATGTGACCCGCGCATGTGCAGATGCGCCGTCGCTTGTTACGTTCATTTCAGGATCCCATTCGCATCCCGAGGGACCACTGTAAATAAGTACCGCTCCGGCAGGAAGGTAAACAGCGTTTCCGTGCGCTGCTCTGGTTTCGCCAGAAGCGGCTTTGTCATGCTGGCCACATGACCCAGAAAAACTGTCTGCAGACAAATGCCGGCTCCCTTGGCCAGAAAAGCGAGATGAGCGCCGCAACCCCAGAGTCATTCGCGACTGGACTTAACTGTCAGGGGTCCTTTACATTTTTTACCTTAGGCTACAAGGTGGGTAATTTCAAAAGTCTATATAAGGGCTTGCGCACCATTGTTCTGGTTCCTTCTCCCTCCTGCATGTAGTGAGTGAGGCTTACTAGCTGCTTTGCTTCTCAATATTCTCTGGTTGGCCTCTGTTATTTTCTCCTACCGATAGGGAACCCGTTTATGGACTCTATACGGGCTCTTGGATATCCAACAGGGGAAAAGGAGCAGGTTTTTTCTAGAAAACATCCCACAAGGCAGCAGAGGACCAGAGTTTTCCTTCTCCTAGATGGACTACCTTCCCAGGTTGACAAGCCCCATCTGACTCTCATTTCCCTCTACAGAACAAGCAGAGACCACCAGCTTGACTTCTGACAATTCAGCACTATGTTGCAGCTTTGTCCAACGTGCAGCTATTGCTTCCTCACGGAGCTGTATCTTGAGTTTCTTTCAACAAGAGGGCACTACCAACCTCCAGCACCTGCCGTCTTCTGTTTTGCTCTACAGCTTTACGGTTGCACGTCACGATAGCAAGTTCCCTTCCGCACAAGTTCAGAAATCCATTCAGCACTGTCAGTTCTTCATTGAACGTAAAGGCCTCGGAACGGTTTTGGACCATTTCGTTTCGCATCGCATCGGGGCTTCTTCTGTGCAATTCATTTCTCAGTTGTTTCTCGTGGTTTCTGTCTTGTCAAGGAATGAAACGGGAGAATAAAGGTGGCTAAGATGAAATAGCATGACACTGGGTGGTGTGGAAAGTTTGGAGGATCACAAGAATTCAAATGCTGTGCAGATGCATGATGCTTGTTAATCATAAGAGCAACTCAAAAAGTAGGTCAGCTCATTTATAGCCTGCTGGCAATACTTGTTTATGATGAATCACTTTTGCGACTGGATCAACATCAGCCAAGGTGACTTTTACTCAGATTCTACCATGCCAAAGTAATCAAATGAATCAACCCGCGTAAAGTACATGGAATTTAGGCTAATACAAGTCCTCAAAATGTTCAGATAAGTATTCACACGAAGTTGTCATATGTGGAAACATGTTCAAATGTAGCCAGTGCTATTAGATGCTTGGAACATTACATAGTAGACAGTGGGTATTTATCCTTTGTATTAAGTTCTATTTACTTATGGTTATTGCATTCAGACTGTGAAATTGTGGCTGCTGTTTGTTATTATTACTAGTAGTATTATTTATATACTATTTTTTCCTGTCCTTAATTTCTTATTTAGCTACCTAAATATGCATATATATATATATAACAACAAAAATAAAAATCAAACAATAATGAATACAACAAAGAAAAATATACACAAAAACAATATCAATTCTACAAAATGGGATTCTCTGAATCCCGTGACCCCCCCCCAGTTCCTTATAAATAGGCTTTTTCTAATCAGATAACATGTGTACTCCTCAAACTGCACTCTAAAGGGTTCACACAAGCAAAATCCACACACAAAAGATCAGACTAAAACTGCTGCCTTGCAACAAATGACTTCTGGGCTTTCTCCTTTTCTGGAGGCTGAGCTAACTCATCCTTTCCATTATCCTCTGCTCTAGTTGCACATAAAAGAATTCAAATTGCATCATTTGAATGCCAGCAAACCACACAGAGGTCACAACGGAAGAGTTAAGGAGGCCTCAGACAGCAGCAAACTGTCCATTAGATGGCACCATTGAGGCAAATTAGAGCAAGATGCCTTTTGGAGAACCTCAAACATGAGAGAGGACCACTGAAAAAGTGCTCCTAAAGTTATTATGAAAACATCTTTGCCCTGGCATTTTCCACGCTTGTGGCCAGATAGATGCGTAGTGTGATAATGTGGTGGATATATATTTCTAAACTTCCAAAGAGTCTGAAAGGGCTCAGTGACCTGGATTGGGGAAGAGCCATGGTTTGTATTAGAGGAAGACACTGGAAAAATAGGTCAGGCTGCTCCCAGGACCAGAAAAGAAAGTCAGCTGTTTCAGCCATAGTACGTTTAGGCTTAGATAACTTCTGAGCAAATGAGACCCACTGGGCCATTATTAGCAGGGCACAGAACAAGGCAGTGCCTGTTGCAGACATACCCTCCAACATTTCTCCGATGAAAATAAGGGCATCCCATTCCAAAATAATTATTCCTATTATGTAACCACTGAGCCTCTTGGGCTTGCTGATCAGAAGGTCAGCGGTTCAAATCCCCGCAACAGGGTGAGCTCCCATTGCTCTGCCCCAGCTCCTGCCAACCTAGCAGTTCAAAAGCACACCAGTGTGAGTAGATAAAGAGGTACTGTACCGCTGTGGTGGGAAGGTAAATGGCATTTCCGTGCGCTCTGGCTTCCATCACAGTGTCCCGTTGCGCCAGAAGCGGTTTAGTCATGCTGGCCACATGTGGACAAACGCCAGCTCTCTCTGGCCTGAAAGCCAGATGAGTGCTACAACCCCATAGTCGCCATTGACTGGACTTAACTGTCCAGGGGTCCTTTACCTTTTTACCTTAATTTTATTATTTATAGCCTGCCCATCTGACTGTTGCCCCAGTCACGCCGCACAGCTTCGAACACGTATAAAAACATCATAAAACATTAAACTTCTTTAAAAAAACTTCACATCACCTTGCCAACAAAAGTCCATATAGTTAAAGCTATGGTTTTCCCAGTAGTGATGTATGGAAGTGAGAGCTGGACCATAAAGAAGGCTGATCGCCGAAGGATTGATGCTTTTGAATTATGGTGCTGGAGGAGACTCTTGAGAGTCCCATGGACTGCAAGAAGATCAAACATATCCATTCTTAAGGAAATCAGCCCTGAGTGCTCACTGGAAGGACAGATCCTGAAGCTGAGGCTCCAATACTTTGGCCACCTCATGAGAAGAGAAGACTCCCTGGAAAAGACCCTGATGTTGGGAAAGATGGAGGGCACAAGGAGAAGGGGACGACAGAGGACGAGATGGTTGGACAGTGTTCTCGAAGCTACCAGCATGAGTTTGACCAAGCTGCGGGAGGCAGTGGAAGACAGAAGTGCCTGGCATGCTCTGGTCAATGGGGTCATGAAGAGTCGGACACGACTAATCGACTAAACAAAAACAATTTGGGGCTCCCTCCAGATGTCTTCTAAAGGTTGTATGGTTACTTATCTCCTCGGCTCGGGGGCCACATAGCGGGGACTTTAGTAGGATGGCTGCCAAATGCCAGTCAGAGCTGAGATGCCCTTGGCTCCCATAGAATGGGCACTAGCATTATGAGATAAGCCTGCCACTTTGGACTGTAATTGGTGGTTCTGGCAGCAGGACTCACAGCATCACCCAAGGGTGTTTAGTGGTGGCAGACATGGCACTGGGGAGGGCCCAATCAATGGGTTTGGTGCTGGCAACACCATGGTGGAGATAACAGGTGCTCAGGCAGGGTAAGTGTTCCCACTAGTGGACACGATTGCTGTTTCTGGTGCTAGGAGGCTCACTAGGGGCTCCATGCCAAGGGTCTACTCAAGCCTGGCAGCAGTGCCAACTGTGGGCTTACCTTGTCGTGCTTGCTTTTCCATACCCTCCAATATTTCCCCAATGAAGATAGGGACCTCCTAAGGAGAAGTACAGAGAAGGACAGATCGTGAAGCTGAGGCTCCAATACTTTGGCCACCTCGTGAGAAGAGAAGACTCCCTGGAAAAGACCCTGATATTGGGAAAGAATGAGGGCACAAGGAGACGGGGACGACAGAGGATGAGATGGTTGGACAGTGTTCTCAAAGCTACCAGCATGAGTTTGACCAAACTGCAGGAGGCCATGGAAGACAGGAGTGCCTGGCATGTTCTGGTCCATGGGGTCACGAAGAGTCGGACACAACTAAACAACTAAACAACAACAACAACAAGGAGAAGTGGGACATTCCGGGATCAAATCAGAAACTGGGACAGCTTCTCTAAATCAGGGACGTCCCTGGAAAATAGGGACACTTGGAGGGCCTGACATTCTAGCTTGGGGGGTGCAGGGCAGGCTAAGTAGCCACATCTTACTGGGTTACACCAGCCATTCTGGGGAGCTTCCAACATATATACAGACATAATAAATCATTAATAACTTCCCTATACAGGGAAGTTCCCTATACAACTTGCCTTCAGAGAGCTCGGGGGTCGGATAACTCCATACCTTCCAAAATTTCTCCAGTGAAAATAGGGACATCCTAAGGAAAAGTGGGACATTCTGGGATCAAATCAGAAACCGGGATGCTTTCTCTAAATCAGGCACATCCCTGGGAAATAGGGACACTTGGAGGGTCTGCTTTTGCCATCTGAAATTATTTGCCCTGCTGGAGCTCTAAGCAAAACCCAGCGTTGCTTTCACTCCATGTTTGGGTATCGGGTTCTTATGAATGCACAGGGATGCTAAATTTTCTTTCCAAAACAGGAGCTCCTTCAGGAGCTTCGGGGCCTTTAAGAGGTTGTTTTGTGGTGCCTCACAAGGTGAGAGCAGTTGGCTGTTGTTCAGGAAAGTGAGGAGGCCTGCTGCGCAGATTGTTTAGGGACAGCTATTCTTTGAAGGAGGACTCAGAAGGCCTCGTGGCCTCCGCAAATGCTATGATTCAACACTGGAGCAAGTCCCCAAGCTTACAAAGTTCAAATTCTCTTTATACGCCGAAGTATATATGAGACACTTTTCTCCATTAATGGTAATTTTCTTCTATCAAAGCACTTTCATTTTAGCAGAACTGAAATGCCAAGGAATTAACACCTCCCACACATAACAAAGGGGTCGCGCATTCGCTAGCAACTGAGATAACTTAGCAAGAGAAAAACATAGAATTGTAGCGTTGGAAGGGACTTCCTTCCTTATTATGTCTATATACCGTCCCTCTGACAATACTGCCAAAATTAGTTTACAATTTAAAAGGCTAACTTAAGATCACAATAAAATTGGGCTGCTGGAAAGTAACAGAGGGAAGGGAGTTTATGCTCCAGTCTCAATGCAACTTGAGGAGAGGGGACGCTGATTCCTTTTCAGACATGTGGCAGCTTCAGCTAAATTTGGGGTGGGGGAAATGGGGGCAACTTATTGGCTTTGTAGGTGCCTTCGCACCAGCCCAGCCTTGCCTCTGCCCTGCTGTCCCAGGATGTGTCAATGATGTTACTGCTGGGAACCAGGTCCATGATGGTGCCTCTCTCCTCTGTCCACTCCTTCTTCTTCTTCTTTGGCGATCACTTGTAGCCAAGTAAGATTGTCTTCCATAAACATGGTTTCAACAGTGAGTCCATAAGTGACTGTGGAGGCCAATTCTGGACCCACACGTCCTTCCACAGTGGGGACATAGGTTTCCAGGTGGGAGTTCAACACGTGAGGTTTTGCCAAGCGTGCCTTCCTCTTAGCATGTTTCTCCCTTTCGTCCTGAGTTTGAGCGTCTTCAAAACCCATGACACCTTTGGTCAAGGCTGTTCTCCAATTAAAGTGCTTGCAGGCCACTATTTCCCAGTTGTCAGTGTTTATACTACATTTTTTTTAGATTTTCCTTGAGAGTCTTGGAATCTTTTTTGTTGACCACCAGCATTACGCTTTCCATTTTTAGGTTTGGAATAGAGTAGTTGCTTTGGAAGACGATCATCAGGCATCTGCACAACATGACCAGTCCAACGAAGTTGATGTTGAAGAATCATTGCTTCCTACATACAATTCGTTTATAGCACATTCAAAGCACTTTATTTCCCTCAAAGAATTCTGGACACTGTAGCTCAGTCCTCATAGTGGCAGAAAAGTGCCGCTGCCATTGGCACTGATTTTGGGCATGATCTCACCCCAAATCAGCACAATATTGCAAAATTGGATTGAAGATCTATACAAACTCACAACATATGAGCAACTTGCATATAAATGTAGACTTGCCATTGACAAATTCAATGATATTTGGAATCCATTCTTACAAACACTGTAATAGGTTAAGATCTGGTGAAGGACAATAGCAACCTTGTAAAATATACAGTTTTGGGTCCCCCTCCTTAATTTTCCCTTCTACACGGTTCTGATTCTTTTTCTCTTTCTTTCATTTATGTCCCACCATGTTTAGTGCACATATAATTATGTACTTTTTAATTTTCAATAAAGATGTCTGATAAATATATATATTGCAAAAAAAGTGGAGTGTGCAAGATCTCACATGAATTTGGTTGCACCCAAATCAGCATGATCTTGCCCCAAATTGGCACCAATGGTGGTGCTGTTTTTGCACTAGCGGCTGGTGCAACAGGGCACACAGCAGCAGCAGAGCAGGCAGGAGTGGCAGGTGATGACAGGAGGAGTTGCAGGAGTTTTCAAAAAATGTTTTTCCGCAAGTTAAGACATTGAGGGCAAATTGTTTGTCCTGTAATAAAAACCCTTCTGTTTCCACGCCAACCCTTTCAGAGTAGCGTTTGCAACAGTTTGGCTCCATTTTGGAGTGAATTGGGGAACGTCAGATTTTTGGTGAAATTGTGACCGCGCAGCTTAGGGATTTTTTCAAGAAAACGTTTCACCGCAAGTTAAGACGACAAGGGCTAATTCTTTGTCCTGTGATAAAAAATCCTTCTGTGTCTACCGCCAAACCTTTCAGAGTAGCGTTTCCAACAGTTTGGCACTATTTTTGAGTGAATGGGATAACGTCAGATTTTTGGTGAAATTGTGACTGCGCTGCTGAGGGATTTTTTCAAAAAAATGTTTTTCCGCAAATTAAGGCGTCGAGGGTTTATTGTTTCTCCTGTGATAAAACCCTTCTGTGTCCACTGTCAAACCTTTCAGAGTAGGGTTTACAACAGTTTGGCACCATTTTTGAGTGAATGGGATAACGTCAGGTTTTTGGTGAAATTGTGACCACGCGGCTTAGGGATTTTTTCAAAAAAATGTTTTTCTGCAAGTTAAGACGTTGAGGGCTAATTGTTTGTTCTGTGATAAAAACCCTTCTGTTTCCACCGCCAAACCTTTTAGTTGAGCACTGGCAATAGTTTGGCAGCATTTTGGAGTGAATTGGAGAATGTCAGATCTTTGGTGAAATTGTGACCGCGCGGCTTAGGGATTTTTTTCAAAAAAATGTTTTTCCGCAAGTTAAGACGTTGAGGGCTAATTGTTAGTCCTGTGATAAACACCCTTCTGTTTCCCCCGTCAAACCTTTCTGAGGAGCACTTGCAACAGTTTAGCCCCATTTTTGAGTGAATTGGAGAACGTCAGATTTTTGGTGAAATTGTGACCGCGCTGCTTAGGGATTTTTTCAAAAAAATGTTTTTCCTCAAGTTAAGACGTTGAGGGCTAATTGCTTGTCCTGTGATAAAAACCCTTCTGTGTCCACCGCCAAACCTTTCAGAGTAGCGTTTACAACAGTTTGGCACTATTTTTGAGTGAATGGGATAACGTCAGATTTTTGGTGAAATAGTGATCGCGCAGCTTAGGGATTTTTTCAAAAAAACGTTTCACTGCAAGTTAAGACGTTGAGGGCTAATTGTTTGTCCTGTGATAAAAGGCCTTCTGTTTCCACTGCCAAACCTTTCAGGGGAGCACTTGCAACAGTTTGGCACCATTTTTGAGTTAATTGGGGAACGTCAGTTTTTTGATGAAATTGTGACCGCTCGGCTGAGGGATTTTTTTAAAAAAATGTTTTTCTGCAAGTTAAGACGTCGAGGGCTAATTGTTTGTCCTGTGATAAAAGCTCCATTTTTGAGTGGATTGGATAACATTAGATTTTTTGCTGATATTGCTGTTCTCCATCATGCCTTGGGCGGAGCTAATATCTCATTGTTGTTTCATAAGTACTCCATCCCTCTGTCTCATTCTTCGTTGTTTTGGAACTTTAGCAGCAGCTGTAAAAGTAACAGGGTCCCAATAAATATACTGTTTTCGTCATTTCAGATTTTACAGGGGTGGCTGATTGCAGGTATTCTGATTGCAGTGTAATTTCCAGTATGTTTGTCAGTATCTTCTCTCTGTCCAGTGGTGGTTGGTGCTCATTGGCTGGAATGGTTGGAAGGTTGAAAGAGCAGCATTCGCTTAAACCAGAACCAAGGACAGGCAGATTCAGAAGCAAGAAAGAAGTCCGGTGGAAGCAGGCTCAAGTTGTTTGGGCTATGCACTATTCCTGCACTTAACTCTGACTGAGACATGCCTGGGCTTCCACTCTTGTTCCTGATCCCTGAACAGCCTCGGCCCAGTAGACCTGAAGGAGCATCTCCTCCCCCATCGTTCAGCCCAGACACTAAGGTCCAGCTCCAAGGGCCTTCTGGCGGTTTCCCTCACTGCGAGAAGCGAGGTTACAGGGAACCAGGCAGAGGGCCTTCTCAGTAGTGGTGCCTGCCCTGTGGAACGCCCTCCCATCAGATGTCAAGGAAATAAACAACTATCTGACTTTCAGAAGACATCTGAAGGCAGCCCTGTTTAGGGAAGTTTTTAATGTTTGATGTTTTATAATTTTTTAAGTATTCTGTTCGGAGCCGCCCAGAGTGGCTGGGACAATATGAGAAGAAACACACAACCAGCATTCGGCAGTTCTCTGAATTTTGCAATGCAGGCAAGGGTTGTTGTTGTTGTTTTTAATGCATATACCAGGGTAAAATGTGCATAGTAATGCACTTAGAAGTGAAAACAACATACCCAAAAATGTGTTATAATAGTGGAAATTGTGTTAGAGCACAGGTCTTAATTTGTCTTGGATCTTGAGACATGGGTACAATTCTAAGAATGAGATTTTTCTTTTCCAAAAGTAGAAAGAGGAGGAAAAAAATCCTGCTGCCAAAGTTTCCTAGCTTAAGATACTCACCCTTCAACCAAGGACCCTGCAAAATTTCTCTTCAGGGCAAAGGCTTCCACTATTTGCTCTCCAAATGAAAGCACTTTAGGCATTTTTTCTCCTCCAGCACACTGAACTGATAAACTCTAGGACAAAGGTACTCTTACAAAATATGGATCACAGTGACTTTTGCATTCTCGTTGACCTCAGTCAATATGTAGGTGGTTTGGAACTTGCCCGTGGGCTCACCAGATGAGTAAACCTTATATTGCCTGCGGTTGCTTAGCAATGAACATATTGGCGATGCAAAGCAAGTGTACAAAATGTCAGAACTACAGAGAGATTAAGATTATTGGTCAGGCTCTTATATCGAAATACTGTGCTTTGATCTTGGCTTAATGGCAGACATAGAAATGCTCTGTTCAACATATGTATGGTGCCGTGAAAATTAGCGCAAGTCTGTCACTATTAAATTGTATAAAAGAAGAGTATTGCCAATAGTGCTTCATACTGTTATGAGTTGTGCCCCAATTTGCCAAGTTGTGAGAATGTAATTGCTTCAAGTAGCTAATGGCTGCCCAGGTTGAGTTCAAGGGACTGGTTTTGATTTAGAAAGCTTTATACAGCTTGGAACCAGAGTACCTGAAAGATAATCTCATTCCTTCAATTGCCCATTGATCGCTGTGCTCTGCAATTGAGGGAGCCAAGGCTGGATTAGCCATTAAGCAAAATAAGCACATGCTTAGGGAATCAAGTAGAGAGAGGTTCACAGCATAAAACACCCCAACAGATAGAGTCCACTGCTCCCCATCGTATTTTCTAGGGGGAACCTCTAGGAGATCTGTGATCTATGGAGTCACAATTTCCTACAAAGAACAACTCAGCCCTGTGGCCTTCTTTCATCCTGATGCAGTCTAAATCTGCAGCTTTTATGATATCATTACCTGCAGCGCGGGTGGCGCTGTGGGTTAAACCACTGAGCCTAGGACTTGCCGATCAGAAGGTCAGCGGTTTGAATCCCCGTGACGGGGTGAGCTCCCGTTGCTCAGTCCCTGCTCCTGCCAACCTAGCAGTTCGGAAGCACGTCAAAGTGCAAGTAGATAAATAGGTACCACTCCGGTGGGAAGGTAAACGCCGTTTCCGTGCGCTGCTCTGGTTCGCCAGAAGCGGCTTAGTCATGCTGGTCACATGACCCAGAAGCTGTATGCTGGCTCCCTCGGCCAATAAAGCAAGATGAGTGCTGCAACCCCAGAGTCGTCCGTGACTGGACCTAATGGTCAGGGGTCCCTTTACCTTTACCTTTACCTTTACCTGCAGACAGAAGGCAGCTGGGGGGGGAGAAGGAAATGCCCCATCCCAGAAGGAATCTCCAATCATTTTCATAATTGTGCAAAGGCCCATCAGGTTCAATTTTCCCAACAAAAAGGAATTGGCCAAGCCAAACCTAGTTTGACCCACCTGAGAGTCACATGGTTGGGTGGTCCCTGAGTGATCATTTAGACCAGGCACCCCCAAACTCGGCCCGCCAGATGTTTCGGAGCTACAACTCCCATCATCCCTAGCTAACAGGACCAGTGGTCAGGGATGATGGAACTGAAGTCCTAAAACATCTGGAGGGCCAAGTTTGGGGATGCCTGATTTAGACCAACCTCCAACCTTACCCACGGTCTTGGTTGAGACAAGTTCACAAGCCAAAGTGATTTGTTCAGTCAAATAACTTTCATATGGATAACATATACTTTCTCATGCATGTCCGTCATAGATATTTCAAATTCCTCACATTTGCTGAAGCACTCTCTACAGATTACAGTATGTCTTTTTCCCTGGCTACAGTCAGAGGCAGAAATAAAATAAAATGAGATTCTAACAAGCATGGGTCACCCCTAACCAATTTCACTGTTAGTAAATATACTAACATGGTTCATATGCAAGACATGTGATTACGCTTTCGTCCTGTTCCCACTACCGTGAACTAAGAATCACTTGTAATAATCTCATGCACTGTCTTAAAACAAGCAGAGAGAGTTGAAATGTCAAGTAATGAAAGCATGCCCTTTTAAGAAAAGAAGAAAAAAGTGAAAGTCTAATTCCATTAAAAGGCTGATTTGCTATTAAGTTCAGCAAGATCCTAACAAAAACTCCTGTCTCTAATACCAGTGTCAGAAAAGAACACAGAACTGATTCCCCTAATAATTCCGAAAAGCATCACTAAGGAGTCTGACTTTTGCCACCGGGCATTTAAAGTACTGTGATGCCACTTTCAACAGCCGTAGAATCCTGGGAATTATCATTTGTTAAAGGTGCTGAGAAGTTGTAGGGGAGAGTCCTGGACCCCTTGCAGAGCTACGAATCTCCAAGTGGCTTCATAATCAATCCCTCTTCACAAGGAACTCTGGGATTTGTAGCTGTGGGATGGGATCAGGGGTCTCCTAAGAACTCTCAGCGCCCTCAATAAATAGAGTTTTCAGAATTCTTTGGGGACAGCCACAACTGGCATCATGGTGCTTTAAATGTTTGGTTGTGCATGTTGTCACCTGATAGTGCCACCTGCTGGTTTATATTGAAAGGGATGATGACAACCTCTTTGTTCCATGTTTTCCAGACATCAGTGGATCTCAAACCACCACTGGATAAAAGGTAAATGGTAAAGGTAAAGGACCCCTGGATGGTTAAGTCCAGTCAAAGGTGACTATAGGGTTCCAGCGCTCATCTCTGCTGTCAAGCCGACAGCTTTCCAGGTCATGTGGCCAGCATGACTAAACCACTTCTGGTGCAATGGGACACCGTGATGGAAACCAGAGTGCAGCGTTACCTATTTATCTACTTGCACTGGTGTGCTTTTCAAAATGCTAGGTTGGCAGAAGCTCGGACAAAGCAATGGGAGCTCACCCCATCACGGGGATTTGAACCACTGACCTTCCGATCAGCAAGTCCAAGAGGCTCAGTGGTTTAGATCACAGCACCACCCGCACCCCACCATTGGAGAACGAGCAAGAAAAACACAGTGGTAGTACTCTAGTTTCAGTTATAGGTGCCAACTCCATAGGGCTGAGATGTCTTCAGCCCCTTCCCCGCCAAAGTCTGTTGGGATGGGGTTGAGCTCCATCAATCTTGAGGAGCCAAGTCTCACAGCAGCAGACCTTACCATATCCTGTGGCAGGCGGTGTGGCAATCATGACATGATACTGTGTGTCAATGCGTGAGGCATCACACGTGTTCAACGGGTTCCCCCGCAATGTTGGGCAGAACTTGGTTGGCCCAGAGTCAGCCACTGGAGCAGAAGCTGGGAATCTTAAGGCTGATGAGACTGTAGCCATTTCCTCCAAAATCATTTGTTCATTCATTTTTACAGGGAATCCAGACAACATAGATGCCAACCCCTTCCATTCTAGTGTTTTCCATGTGCTCTCTCTCTCTCTCTGGGCAGGGGTAAAGGTAAAGGTAAAGGGACCCCTGACCATTAGGTCCAGTTGTGACTGACTCTGGGGTTGCAGCGCTCATCTCGCTTTATTGGCCGAGGGAGCCGCTTCTGGTGAACCAGAGCAGAGCACGGAAACGCCATTTACCTTCCCACTGGAGTGGTACCTATTTATCTACTTGCACTTTGACGTGCTTTCGAACTGCTAGGTTGGCAGGAGCTGGGACCAAGCAACGGGAGCTCACCCCATCACGGGGATTCGAACCTCTGACCTTCTGATCGGCAAGTCCTAGGCTCTGTGGTTTAACCCACAGCGCCACCCGCATCCCTTCAGCAAAGCACTACTGACCCTTTTATTAGGAATTTCCTCCTTGCCCCTTTCTTTTAAGACAGCTTCTGGTCTTAATTACTTTCTTTCTATCAGCTTGTGTTGCCTCGGCATTCTTGAACAGGGTCTTAATTGTAATTACTTAGGGGGTGCTTTAATTACTGGTTTCCTCGTGGCAGCCAGAGCAACTGCCCGTTAATTCTTCCCCTCCTTCTCCTCGGATTACAATTGTGAACCATGCAACCATTTCAAGCTTTGCACCATCCCAACCAGTGGGTCAGTTGGTAGAGCAAACACACATGAGTTCGAGCCCCATGTTGAACAAAAGATTCCTGAATTGAAGGGTTGGACAAGATGACCCTTGTGATCCCTTCTAAACCTACTATTTTATGTTTCACTTATCCAGTGGTACCTTGGTTCTTGAACTTAATCCATTCCAGGAGTCCGTTTGACTCCTGAAACTGTTCGAAAACCAAGGTGCGGCTTCTTATTGGCTGCAGGAGCTTCCTGCACTCAAGCGGAAGCCGCATTGGACATTTGGCTTCCGAAAAACTTTTGCAAACCAGAACACTTGCTTCTGGGTTTGTGGCGTTAGGGGGCTGATTTGTTCGGGAGCCAAGCTGTTCAAGTACAAAGATACCACTGTACACACTTAGCTGGGAGTAAGCCCGAGGCAGTGTACATTGACAGCATAATCCCTAATCCCAAAGAATCATGGGAGCTGTAGTTTATCCCTCACCTAGTTATAATTTCCAGCACCCTTCACAAATGACAAATCCCAGGTTTCTTTGAGGAGGAGAGGTGTGTGATTTAAATAAATGATGTGCTCACAGTCCCAGTTGTTAAGTTGTGGGCGACCATATCAGACGACACAGCGATTCTTCAAACAGCTCTTGTTTATTCAAAGGCCAGAACGGAACTGAACTGAAGGGTTCAGTCAGCCTGCTTATATAGAGCTCCAGTACCTTGTTACTGTAACAACTTTCTAGAACTATCCAATCACTGAATGTCACTTTCGATCCTTCATTTGCATACAAACTATCCAATCACTGAACGTCACTTTCGATCCTTCATTTGCATAACTATCTACAGTATCCCCCTGCTAGCCCAGGGTGAGAACTTCAGTACATAACACCAGTGAACTCACTTTGGGCTTACTTTTGACTAGAGATGCATAGATTTGCACTTTAAATTCTGCTTCCATCTGATTGCAGCAAACAACATCCCATGAGCACACAGAGTCAGCCTTAATACACACCCAACTTTATCCATGGGCCCTTTCTGCCAAATCAGGGTGCTTTGCGTGAAATCTCCTGATAACAACAAAAAATCCAGCTGCTCAGAGGAATGGTCAGAAACCACTGAGAAACCCAGTGTGAGGTGTGTGAGGTGGCTGTAGAATAATAATATATTTTTAAAAAGATAAGTATTTCCATCCAGGACATTTTCCTCGCTCAGACTTCGTTGCTCTTGCCAAATGCTGGTGTTGTACTGTTACCCAGGTCTTTAAATAGCTAGCTGGAGATCAAAGGGTGTGAAAAGATTTGACGGGGAAAATGTGTTTATAATTAATGATGGAGATATTGGAGGAAGCCCAACAATGAAAGCAATTCTTGTTTTCTAACCTAGGGAACAAGCCTTATATAAACACTCACGGAGAAAGGAGATTACCATAGTAATGAAGCAGAGCAACGAAGTGAAACAAGATACACATACTGTACTTGAAAAGGTCTCAGACTTGTAGCTATTCCCAGCCATGAGATGAGCCAGCCTGCGCACTTAGATTTTGGATGTGACACTGATGCATATCTGCAAAAGTACGGTGGGTGTGGAGAGACCAAACAGGAAAGGAGCACGATTCGGTTGTTACAGTATGAATATAGTCCTTCCTTGCCTGAGTGCTTTGCTCTTTTCCCATCATCCTTCCCGAGGGAAGATCTTGCCTGTGAAACCAGCAAATGAAGGAAGCATACACACCCGAGTTGGCTTCTTAGACGCCCGTGTTAGAAGTCCTGGTGTGCACATCTCAGACTTTTAAAAGCATAGCAATCGCTTCTTGCCTTCATCTCTTCAACTTAATGCTCTTCTCGGATATGGAGCAGGCCTCTGGGAGGTTGGGGAGGGAGAAGGAACCGGGGCACATCTGCCCACACGGCTTCTTCTCAGGTGCCTTCAAAGAAACAACATTGCTCACCTCATGTCTCTGAGTGGTGGGGAATTCTAGGCAAGCAACACTTACCCCGGTTTGGTTTCCTGTGGAAGAAGGTCCATTAATGCATCTTGTAATATTTGAGTTCATTTAATGTTTTACATGTGGTTTCACTTGCATCGTGCTGATCTACGACCGTAATAAATGTCCAACAGTATATTTGACGGCAAATATACAGGCAGAGCATAGGAAGAGGCGTGGCTTCAACATTCCAGCAGACAGCTTTAGGGCTGCCATATTTCAAGAAGTAAAACTCCAGACACAGTTGCTGAGCTTTTTTTGAGCGATCTTCCAAAGTTGTTGTGCTTTTTTTGGGGGGGGTGATAGGAATTTTATGGTCTTAGATATATGGTAATGTTCATAAGTGTACCAACCAAACACGTACATAAATCAGCACAGGAAGACCGACCTGGAACCATTTTGATTCCTAAACTGAGCAAATGTTTTCTCTGCAAGGTCAAAGTGGGAAACCTCCCATTGTCTCTTTTCTCACAAATCCTGTCTTAAGGGCACATTTAAGATATGAATAGGGTGTGAGCCTGTGACCTGGCCCAGGAACTAAGTATTTATCATTACAAAAGACTGGCCAGGCTACCCAGGGTATCCAATCAAGTAACCTGCCAGACAGGAGATAAACAACGACAGGAGAAAAACAACATTAAAATTTCTGTTTTAAGACCGCCTTTTCTGTGATGTAGGTATGATGTATGATGAGTTGTCTTAGGTTACACCCGTTCTGTGATGTATGTATGATGTTTCTGGGAGTAGTCTTGATCTGTTGTTGTTGTTGTTTAGTCGTTTAGTCGTGTCTGACTCTTCGTGACCCCATGGACCAGAGCACGCCAGGCACTTCTGTCTTCCACTGCCTCCCGCAGTTTGGTCAGACTCATGTTTGTAGCTTCGAAGACACTATCCAACCATCTCGTCCTCTGTCGTCGCCTTCTCCTTGTGCCCTCCATCTTTCCCAACATCAGGGTCTTTTCCAGGGAGTCTTCTCTTCTCATGAGGTGGCCAAAGTATTGGAGCCTCAGCTTCACGATCTGTCCTTCCAGTGAGCACTCAGGGCTGATTTCCTTAAGAATGGCTAGGTTTGATCTTCTTGCAGTCCATGGGACTCTCAAGAGTCTCCTCCAGCACCATAATTCAAAAGCATCAATTCTTCGGTGATCAGCCTTCTTTATGGTCCAGCTCTCACTTCCATACATCACTACTGGGAAAACCATAGCTTTTACTATACGGACCTTTGTTGGCAAGGTGATGTCTCTACTTTTTGAGATGCTGTCTAGGTTTGTCATTGCTTTCCTCCCAAGAAGCAGGCGTCTCTTAATTTTGAGGCTGCTGTCACCATCTGCAGTGATCATGGAGCCCAAGAAAGTAAAATCTCTCACTGCCTCCATTTCTTCCCCTTCTGTTTGCCAGGAGGTGATGGGACCAGTGGCCATGGACAAAGTCTTGATCTACAGGGTGGCAATTTCAAAAGTCTTTATAAGGACTTGTGCACCATTTTTCTGGGTTCCTCCTCCTCTCCTGTGGGTGAGGGGAGCACCCTGTTGCAACAGATCAATAAAGATCAAACTTACTAGCTGTTTTGCTTCTCAATATTCTCTGGTTGGCCTCTGTTATCTTCTCCTACCAATAGGGAACCTATGTTAGGACTGTATATGGGCTCTTGGATACCCCATAAGGGAAAAGGGCAATTTTTGTTTACAACAGAGGCGACCAACAAGTGGGCCAACAATGAAGCGACTTCTCCACAGCACTTCTGCTTCTGGCCTAGAATAGAGAAACACCCAGACATTTACTATTAAATTAAAAATTCTGCCCAGATATGCAAAGATGGCAGCGAGAATGCTTCTAGACCAGAGATGGAAGGAAGGAGAAGTACCAACAAAAGAAGAATGGAAGGCAGCAGGGGATTAAAAGGAGGTTGCAGAGGAGCAGGCTGTGGCAGATGTGGAGGGCTTGACAGCAAGCAGTGGCAGCAGGTAGAGGTGGCGGCAGTAGTGGCAGGCAGGTGCAGAGCATTAAGAGCATTGGCTGGTGAATATCTTATAAGAAGCATGAGTTCCAAAACCTTCCCTCTTCATCTAGCATAGAAAAAGACCACAAATTTGGAAAGTTGAAAAAATGTTTACTTACAAGCTCTCCAAATTCATGTGCTTTTCCATGCAGCATCCAGAAAAAGTTGCACAGGCAGTAAAGCTTCGTTTAGTTCCAAAGTGGTGAAAGTTCCTAAATTATTGGTGTACAAACTCAAGAGTGGCTTGCGAGTGCCATGTGGTCTGCACGGGGATAACCTGCTCAGATCTCCTCACACGTTGAGCTTCACAGGGTGGGAGGAGCCAAAGGTTTGATTGCCTAGTCCTCCTCAAGGGGAGCTAAGGCAGGACAGCTTGCTCTATGGTCTTAACCCCTTCATGCTTTAATTAGACTTAAGCATGTTGGTTATATGAGGCTGGTTATCCCACACATTTATCATGCAATGCATATTATCTAACATTGAGCTATGGTCTATCACAATGAATACATTCTATTGAAGTCAGTGGTACTTGCCCATTAATGTGTCATTTCAGACACGGTTGATCTTTTGAAACTAAAGAACTGTAGGGGCTTACTCATTCAGTTACACCTTTTGGATTCATCTGAATTTATTCTAGCCATGCTATGAGCAAAATAGGGCTGGCTGTTTCTCTTCAGTGACACAGTTTCTATTGCCAGAATGCGTAGCTCCAGCCAGTGTCAACCTTGTAAGTTGGCAGAAGAAGGAGCAGTCCTTTTCTTCCATTTATTTATATTGACACTGGAAATGTTTCTTTTGCCTTCCCTCAGCTGCAACAGTCATTTGTCTGCTGCAGCATATTTCTGCTCAGTAGATATATTTATGGCAAGGTCTTTAAATAGATGGTGTACCGGGGCTGAAAACTTAACAAAACAAAAGAATGTGCCAAAGATATCAGTGCCCATATTTCATGCTCCATTACTAAACCATGAATTCTACAAAAAAAAAATTGTCACTGCAAGCAGACAAACTGCAAATACTGTAAGCTGTGAGCAAGAGAAGACTCTTTGTGACTCGGCTGCAAATCTTTTGCAGATGAAGACGCCCTGAACTGAACACAGTGTGCAAATATAAACATGTTAGGGGCTGCACCCCTGCTCAGCTGGCTTACTAGCCCCCCTGTCATTCACCCCAGTTTCACCCCATAGAACTTCCCTTTCCCAACCCATGCAAACTCTAATATCACTTTTCACCTTCCTAACCCCATTTCCAAAGTCGCTTCCCACAAAAGTGGTGCGATATTGTTTTGTGACATTCTGTTGGCATAGCTGCCTCTACCAGGGGTGCCAACTACAGTGGGCAAAAGGGAATTCAGCATTCTCGGTGGGCCGGGGGTTGAGCTCCGCCAATATTGAGGGGGACGACATTCCCCACTGGGGTGAAGATCACCCTCCACCCATCTCGCACCCACCTTGCGGTGTCATGTGACAAGTCATGTGGCCAGGCCTCCTCAATGGGGGGGGGGCAAGTTGGTGCCCCTGGTCTCTACACTTCATCCTAACCATATCTGTGTTGGTATCCCAGTACAAGACAGGCTGTGACCAGTTTACAACCAGTCAACACCCTTGATTGCTCATGTTTCTTGACCATTTTTTAACATGCCTCATCTCTAAAGCTGATAGGCTCTCAGATATGTCACATGGGTTCCTAAATACCCATATGGAGTGCAGGCTTCTATGGACATTATTCTCATTTAGAGAAAATCTATCCCTTAGAATTATTTGGACCTTGTCTATATCAGTATGATGCATTTTGTCTGGTCGGTTAGGATTTCTCAAAAGCCATATTCAGTTAACCATAAACGCCCATGGCTGTAAATGCACTTTGCAGATTAATCCACAGGGAGGGCTTGGAAGCTTCTAAATTAACCCACAGACCTGGATAGCAAGTCTCTGGGTTAAGCATAAGTGGAAGAATGATAGCTGCTGCATTGAGGTTAATGAGATGCATCTAGGTTACCAAATCACTCTTGCCAGCTTATTGTATAAATCTGTCAACTGAACTAGTTAGTCATGTTGCCTGGCAGCATTTTCCAGTGGGCCAGGAGCGAGGTATGCATCCCTCATTCTTTTCTCCAGGTTCAAATGTGCCTAACCAGTAAGTGCCAGCTGGACAAACAACTGCTAAAATGTGCAATTTATAAGCTGGTTCACACCTTCCAGTTATTTTAGGAATTAAAATGAAATTACCCTAGGCAGTGCAAAACAAAGTGGGCCGGTGGCCAAGGCAGAGGGGAGTTAGGAAGTCTGAGTTTGGGTTCTCTCTATGCCCTAGACTGCCCTAAGCTGCCGAGACCATATAACACCCGTCTTGAAAGACCTACCTTGGCTCCCAGTACGTTTCCGAGCACAATTCAAAGTGTCGGTGCTGACCTTTAAAGCAGGGGTCAGCAAACCTTTTCAGCAGGGGGCCGTCCACTGTCCCTCAGACTTTGTGGGGGGCTGGACTATATTTTTTGGGGGGAAATGAATGAATTCCTATGCCCCACAAATAACCCAGAGATGCATTAAATAAAAGCACACATTCTATGGAAGCCGCCCAGAGTGGCTGGGGAAACCCAGCCAGATGGGCGGGGTACAAATAATAAATTATTATTACTATTATTATTATTATTATTATTATTATTATTATTATTATTATTATTCTATTCATGTAAAAACACACTGATTCCTAGACCATCTGCGGGCTGAATTTAGAAGGTGATTGGGCCAGATTCAGCCTTCAGGCCTTAGTTTGCCTACCCCTGCTTTAAAGCCCTAAACAGCCTCGGCTCAGTATACCTGAAGGAGCGTCTCCACCCCCATCATTCAGCCTGGACACTGAGGTCCAGCTCCCAAGGCTTTCTGCTGGTTCCCTCACTGTGAGAAGTGAGGTTGCAGGGAACCAGGCAGAGGGCCTTCTTGGTAGTGGCGCCCACCCTATGGAACACCCTCCCATCAGATGTCAAGGAAATAAGAAACTATCTGATGTTTAGAAGACATCTGAAAGCAGCCCTGTTTAGGGAAGTTTTTAATGACTGAGGTTTTAATGTATTTTTAATCTTTTGTTGGAAGCCACCCAGAGTGGCTGGGGAAATCCAGCCAGATGGGCAGGGTATAAATAAATTATTATTATTATTATTATTATTATTATTATTATTATTATTATTAAGATTATGGCTATATACATATAAAGTAAAGAGCGTATTTGGCAGGTATGTATTGTACGGAAGAAACTAGCAGAAAATGGTGGCCTTTTGAATTCAAAGTGCTATATTAAGTGTTACTAGCGGTAACACGGGCAGCAGGTCAGGTGAATCAACAGGCAATTTCACCGTGAGCTGAACTAGACTCGGCATGCAAAGCTGCCGTTCCAAACTTGTGAAAACTTGTGCATTCAAAGTAAGGCTTTGTGCTGCCGCTAGCATCCCATAGATTTGCTCTGACAGCCATTGGCACATATAATGAGGTGTTTGCATTCATTTTGAAACAAATAAAAAATGGAACTGAACGGGGCCCCTGTGGCTGCATTTTCATTTGTTCTTCAATGAATTCATTGAGTATCAAATAGGTGCATAATTTCTAGTCATCTCTCATTTACGGCATATTTATCCCAAGCAGCAACAATAACAGAGCTGCTTTATTCCCCTCAAATGCCCCAAACATTGCATAATTTTGGGACATAGAACTAGAGAATCATATAGTTTGACTCAAGGGTTATCTAGACCAGTGCCAGATTTACGTATAGCTAAACAAGCTATGGCTCAGGGCCCCACTCTTTTGGGGTCCCCAAAAAAATTTAAAGGAAAAAAACACACACCTTGATGTACATTTCCAAAATATAAGATAAAAAACAAATAAAACAAAACCTACATACAGCAACAGTGTTTTGTGTTGTGTAGGCTCCTATTTGTTATGTGCAAATGGCTTTAGATACCTCTTAGGTCCATAAATTACCATATAGCATATATTCAACAAAAAACAGTGACAATTTGTTGTTGACAAAGGACATCTGGACATATAAAGGGCCCCATTACCTTCAGTAGCTTAGGGCCTCATCAAACCTAAATCCGGCCCTGATCTAGACCAACCCCTTGCAATGCAGGAATCTCACCTAAAGCATCCATAACAGATGGCCACCCAGCATCTTTTTGTGTGAGAGAATAGAGACTACCTTTTAGGTGCCAAAATACCAAAGGAGCAGAAAAGACTATTTCTGTATGCGACCACAGCTGCGCGGATGTTACTGGACCGGAGATGGAAAGAGGATAAAGTCCCGACCAGAGAAGAATTGCAGATGAAGCTGATGGATTATGCTGAAATGGCTAAAATGACCGGAAGAATCAGAAATCAGGAAGACCAAAATTTTAATAAGGAATGGGGGAAAATTATAATTTATCTTAAAAACCATTGTAAACAGCTAAAACAATTAGTAGGATTAGAATAACACTTGTAGTTTAATGGTGAATTTTGGACATAATGGAGATGTAAAATATATGGATTATCATAAAAGATGCAGGAGGAAATGATTAACAATAGGAACCACAAAGGGGAGGAGGGAAGTCCAGGCGATTCTTTGAAATCTTGTTTTTATGTTGTATGCGATTGTAAAACTTTAAACTGAAAAACCAAATAAATAAATTAAAAGGGAGAGAGAATAGAGACTACTTTGTGCTGCTTTAAATTTTATATCATGTTATTTTCTGTGTTTTTTAGAGCTGTTTTATTGAGTTTTGCACGTCACTTGAGACACATGTGGAATGGTGAATAAAAAATAAATATATGTGGCATTCTGGGAAAATTCAATGGTGGTCATGAAATTTAGCTCTGCTGCCACCATAGGAAGAGAAAAGGGGAAAGGTAATTGTACAGTACCAAAAGATAGATGATGATAATAATAATAATAATAATAATAATAATAATAATAATAATAATAATAAAATTTATTTATATCCCGCCCTCCCCAGCCGAAGCCGGGCTCAGGGCAGCTAACAACAATAAAACAGTACAGAAGTACAGCATAAACAACACTCTAAAATCATTCATTATAAAATTAATTAATTCAAGCCACTGGCAACCATTGGGCCAGAGCTCCGCGAAGATTGCCGAGGGAGGGAGTCAGGCTGTGCCCTGGCCAAAGGTCTGGTGGAACAGCTCTGTCTTGCAGGCCCTGCGGAAAGATGTCAAGTCCCGCAGATAGATAGATAGATAATAAAAAATTAACAAAAAATAATAATAAATAATAGTAAAACAAAATACCAAAATAAAATGTAACTAACCCAACAAATCTCTGGAGCACAATAGGATAGAGAAGACTGTTCTCCCCACACACTCTCATGAAGTACACACCCTGTGTGAGTTGTTCTCATGGGAGTAAAAGGGTAAAGGGTAAAGGACCCCTGGACGGTTAAGTCCAGTCAAAGATGACTATGGGGTTGCGGCGCTCATCTCGCTTTCAGACTGAGAGAGCTGGCATTTGTCCACAGACAGCTTTCCAGCCAGCATGTGGCCAGCATGACTAAACCGCTTCTGGCGCAATGGGACACCGTGACAGAACCCAAAGCGCACAGAAACGCCGTTTACCTTCCCGCCGCAGTGGTACCTATTTATCTACTTGCACTGGCATGCTTTCGAACTGCTAGGTTGCTAGGAGCTGCTAGGAGCTGGGACAGAGCAATGGGAGCTCACCCCGTCACGGGGATTCGAACCACCAACCTTCTTATTGGGAAGCCCAAAAGTCTCGGTGGTTTAGACCACAGCGCCACCCACTTCCTGAATAAAGAAGCACACAACCACTGATAGGTCCACCTGCCATTGTGAGGCTCAAAGCAATGAAGGTGATGGCTCCTCAGCTGTTGCCATTGGCTGTGGGTTTCTTGTGATGTCACAAAAGCACTTCACAACAGAGTGGATATAAAGGCAGGCCAAGGGGAAAGCCCTTTTTTATTTCCAGCAGGACACACCTGGCAATGGATGTGACATTCAGCACTGCCCAGGTTTCTTCCACTTGGAGGAGGCAAACTGGTGAATGGAAGGAGGCAATCCTCTGGAAGTGGGATGCTAGGGAGTGTGCTTTTGAACTGTTAGGTTGGCAGGAGCTGGGACAGAGCAACAGGAGCACACCCCGTCATGGGGATTCGAACTGCCGACCTTCCAATCAGCAAGCCCAAGAGGCCCAGTGGTTTAGAACAGAACACCACCTGCATCCTCAACTTTTCTCATGGGAGTGCTGAAATGCAGATCAGGTAAAAGTTTTGGGTTGGACTGCATGAGCTTCAGTTCCCTCATAGTTCTATACAGTGGTACCTCGGGTTAAGTACTTAATGTTACGAAAAAGGAGCAATGCAGAAGCAAGCACCAGGTGGCTGGAATGGTAAACAGGATGTGGATGCTATTGGATTGTACCGTGGGAACCAGGGACAGTTTGTAAAGTGCTCTGAGAGCCGGATGTTACCTCAGAGCAGCACATGACCCTGTACTGGAAGTACATGGGTGGAGTTTATTCTCTCTCTGCATCTGGGAAACAGAGTGTGCAGACATATTTTCTCTGTACTGGTGAAAGACAGAAATAAAGACATGTAAATATATTTCTGTCTGTCTCTTTCCCCCTCCCTGGGGGAGGAGTGGTGTGTTCTCCTTCACGTTGAGGAGAATCGCCGATTGGAGGCCTCCTTTGATCTTGCCGGGAGTCGCTGGCAGGGGAGGTAAACATAAGGATTCAAGCCGGGCACCTGGAGGGTGGCCAAATTCCTAAGAGCTGGAGGCTCTGCTTGCTTGAATCCCGACAACTGGTAGCAGACCGATGGTTATCTGATCTATGAGAATCTGCATGAGAGGTGAGAGGTCGATGAATCGTTGCCATCCTCTGCACCTAAGGAGATAAAGAAATGCGTCTGCCTGCAGCCAGAGGCTAAACAGAACAGACAGCTGGACACCGAGAGGAGTGTGTTTCAAGGCAACGGAGCCCCAAAAAAGGTATGCTGCATTTTGGGGGAGAGAGAATGAACGCAGAAAGATTTATTTTCTGGTTCACAAGCTGCGTTTGAAAAACAGCTCTGAAAGAGCAAGCTTGCATACCAGGAATTCCTGTGGTTAGATAAGGAGTTCCGTCCTGAGCAGGTTGCTAGGCAACGTCTGCCAGTTACTGAGTGGCCTAAAAAGAGCCTGGGAAATCGAAAGTGTATCTGCGCAGCTGTGCAAGGGTTTTGAATAAAAACAGCCCGAAGGTTTGCCTGCCAGTGAAGCAGTAAACAAAGACTTTTGGAGTTTACTGGCTTGAAAAGTGAAAGCTGGCTTGAGATTGACTGTAAAGCTGACCCTTGGATTCAGCATGGATGCCAAGAAGGGGGGAGTGCCCCTGAATGCCATGGTTCTAGATGAACACAGCCGGCATGCTGCACTGGAAGAAAAGGACAGGGGGAGGGAGGAACGGAGTTCTAATTCCCCCACCGATGAGGCTACTGGAAAGGATGCTGTAGCTTTGAATGTTGTCCGATGTTACAATTGCGGACAGGCTGGGCATCTTCAGCGGAACTGTAAGAAGCCACGTCAGCCAAAAGGAGCGAAGGGCCGCTCAGCAAAGCCTGAGGCGTCAGGCAAAGGTCGTACCAAGCCTATGGTGGAACCTGCAAAGGCTTTGATGGCGAAAGGAACCACGCCAGATGTTGGGAACGCGTTTATTATCGACACTGCAGCGACGGTTCATATGTCCCCACACAGAGGACTCTTTTCAACGTTTAAGAAGCAAAGCTTCACTGTGAAACAGGCCAACGGTCAGGAGCTGGAAGTGACCGGAAAAGGGACTGTCTATCTTAAGAGTCTGGACTTGACAATAAACAATGTTTACTTGGTTCCTGAATTGAAGTTCAATCTGCTGAGTGTTTCGCAGATTGCAAAGAGAGGACTGAAACTGTCCTACGATGCTGAGAGCTGCAAGATCTACAAAGATGGAGAGTTATTTCTTTCAGCCAGGGAGAAGGATGGACTATATTTGTTGACTTTTGCACAAAGTGATTACATGGAATGTAATTCATCTGTGTCTAACCCAGTTTCTCTTGCAGGTGTGAGCAAGAAGAAGACCGGAGTCAACAGGGCATTTCAGCGGGTGTATGCTGATGTGATTGGTCCTCTAGAACCATCTAGAGGCAATGCAAGATATTATCTTGTGTGTGTGGATCATTTCTCTAACTATGTCTGGGTTTATGTGTTGAGAAAGCCACAGGAAGCCTTGGAGAGGTTTCAGGAGTTTTGTGACAAGGTTAAGAGTATGCATGATGCTAACATTGATTGTCTATTCACAGATGAGAAGCAGATTTTTCTTTTACAGGATTTCCAAAGGTTCCTGCAGAAGAAGGGAATAAGACACAAGGTTTCTGTTTCAGCGGAAGCGTGGAACAGGGGTGTCTGTGTACGGGTGAACAGAGAATTGCAAAAGGGGATGGAAGCGCAATTGCTTAGTTCACATCTGCCACATGAGTACTGGGCCGAGTCTCTAATGTCGTTCTGTTATACGAAAATGAGAAAGGTTTCAAAAGAGTTGGGAAGTTCTCCTTTTGAGAAACTGTTCCACAGAAAACCTTCTGTTGCCCATTTCAAGGTTTTTGGGTCTCATGTGAGAACAGAAGCTCCAGGTGGAGTAAAGAATGCCAGAGGCATTTTTGTGGGGTATGAAAAGGGTCTCTACAGAGTAATTTTGTCTGAATCTGGTCAGGTGATTCTCACAAAATTTCTAGAGAGTGCTCCTGAACAGGAGAGAGTGATAGTACACACATTTCCCACTGAGGACGATTCAGATGATGATGATTTCACTGATTTCAGCTGTACTGAAAGTGATGACTCAGATAGCTCGGAGAGCTCAGTTGTCACAGTCATTGAGAGGAAGTCTCACACAATAGATAGGCCTTCACAACTGAAGGATGAACCACTGTTTACCATTGGAACTAGTTCTCCAAAGAGTCCTGAGACTGGACCAGTGAGCAGAGAGGATCAGCACCTCATACGTAGGTCTGAGAGAGTTACAAAGGGTCAACCACCCAAGAGGTACTCAAAAGAGTTTGCTAACTTAGCTGTTGCATGTGTTGCTGTTGTAAACAACCAAGGACAGGTTGGAGCTGTGTCTAAGTCAGAGACAAAGACACAACAGAGAGTTGCTAGCCAAGGTAATGCAGATGCACTCATTCCTTGGAAACCAGACAACCAGAGAGGTACACTGGGGAAACCAGTGGCGGGGAGTTCCAAGGGTGGAACTGAAACAACAGGGGAGTGTTATGTGTATAACAACTGTTTGTTTTCTTCTCTGGATCATGCTTTGCTTGCTGCAACACGCATTGATTCTTTTGGGGGAGGATGTTACGAAAAAGGAGCAATGCAGAAGCAAGCACCAGGTGGCTGGAATGGTAAACAGGATGTGGATGCTATTGGATTGTACCGTGGGAACCAGGGACAGTTTGTAAAGTGCTCTGAGAGCCGGATGTTACCTCAGAGCAGCACATGACCCTGTACTGGAAGTACATGGGTGGAGTTTATTCTCTCTCTGCATCTGGGAAACAGAGTGTGCAGACATATTTTCTCTGTACTGGTGAAAGACAGAAATAAAGACATGTAAATATATTTCTGTCTGTCTCTTTCCCCCTCCCTGGGGGAGGAGTGGTGTGTTCTCCTTCACGTTGAGGAGAATCGCCGATTGGAGGCCTCCTTTGATCTTGCCGGGAGTCGCTGGCAGGGGAGGTAAACATAAGGATTCAAGCCGGGCACCTGGAGGGTGGCCAAATTCCTAAGAGCTGGAGGCTCTGCTTGCTTGAATCCCGACACTTAATTCGTTCTGGAGGTCCGTTCTTAACCTGAAACTGTTCTTAACCTGAAGCACTACTTTAGCTAATGGGGCCTCCTGCTGCTGCCGCGCCACCAGAGCACGATTTCTGTTCTCATCCTGAAGCAAAGTTCTTAACCTGAAGCACTATTTCTGGGTTAGCGGAGTCTGTAACCTGAAGCGCATGTAACTTGAAGCGTATGTATCCCGAGGTACCACTGTATTTTCATGCCTTAACTAAGAAACGTAAATGAGTAATAGCTCACTTGCTCACTTGTTCAAGGTAACGCAGTGAGTCATGGACCTTTTCAGTGTCAACAATGCCCCAAAATGGCCCCGGTCCCTGAGAGATCCTGGAAGAAGACAGAGCTGCCTCCTTGGTCTGAGGGAAAAGCGATGAATCAGGCTGACCTCAGCCTTGCACCCGCCCCCCTTTACATAATGTTATTCATAACGTTAAGGGGGAAAATAGGGCACCAAACTCCTCCTCTGGCCTGATGACTAAGAAATAAGGCCAGGGAGGGCATGTAAGTCGGTGCGAAGCATCGGCTACATGCCCAGCCAGTCGCATGTGTGCCCCAGATGGATTTATAGAGGAGCCAGAAAAAGAACAGAAAAACAAGTTAGAGAATCTACATGAAAAGGGGAGGGGGGACAGAAAGGGAGACAAAAGGAACTTCACAATGCAGATTACTCTGAAAAAGCAAAAACAAAGCCTTTCTCTCTCCCTTTGATAAGGCATTGGCTAATCTGTACATAAATAGAAATAACAGCCCTATGAAATGACAATGATTTGGTTGGAAAACATTCATTACAGGCATCCTGCAATTATCATTACAGCTTGGCGGCAGCTAAATCCTAAAATGCTCAGGTTTTTGCCATGTGAAAAGCAAAGCGTTCTTTGGGAGGGGAGAGGAAACCAACCGAGAACACTATATTTAAAATCTGTGCTTGGCGACATGAATGGCTCTGTGTGCACATGTGTGCGTGCGTAAGGGCTGTATTATTGTACACGTGAGTAGCTCGAATCATGTCCTGCTCCTTCTCCCCCACTCACCCACCCACTTTGTTTGGATTATGCAGGCTGGCTGGGCAGCCATCCAAAAGATTCACATTAAATTCTAGCTATATTCAGCACAAAAAGTCATCTAGCATCAGAGGATCAAAGTTACATCAACCAACAAGCACTAAGGAATTGATAAGCTGCTAAAATTAGGTCATCTCCTAGCAGCTGCTTTTGATAGATGAAGTGGAATTTAGCCTCAGGTTTTCTATTTAAAGATCTGTTACAGCATCTTTTCCTGCAGCTACAAGGAGAAACACAGCAACGTATAATGCTTCTGATTAGAGGTTTAATCATTACTTGTTTGCTCTTCTGATTGTTTCAGCCCTGCCACAGATTCCTAGCACGTCACATTTGCAGCTATTTTAGCTACTTTGAACTCACACTGACATGTTCAGAAGGATTTTTAAATTACTGAGATCTAAGTCCATCAAACGGTGTTTTTTCTCTCTTTCTTTGTTGGAGAGGCGCTTTCGCAGAGTTTGTGTTTCCAAGAAAAGGCATCTAACGTCCAACGGTGACCTTAACAGTTGCCATAGCTTAAATTTTCCTTAATAGTGTTTCCCTTTTAAGAATAATCTAATGCTCCATCACAGAGAGTGTCTGAATGTTTTTTCTTGCAGACCTACTTGGTGAAATAGCTCTTGCTCTGTCATCTCTACAGAAACAGTAAGCTATTCAAGTGCTTTTGTAAAAGCAGATTATTAACTTTGAGATAACAGTGTTTGACCACAGTGGATTCGGTGTTCAGATTGCTGCCTCAGGGGCATGGGGGGGCAGAAGGGATGCTGAGGCTGTAATCCAAGACACAATCACCTGGGAGTAAGTGCTGTCAAACCTATTGAGGCTTACTTCGGAGGACTGCACTGGGAGTCTTCCTTATAATGGGGAAATATTTGCCTACTTGGCCATAAATCCTATTGGTTCCAATGGAACTCAGTTTGGTGAACCTGATACTTAGGATTCCGTCTGAGGCACCAAAGGCATCGCTACTTTTTATACTCCTCTAGGGACGTGGGTGGCGCTGTGGTCTAAACCACTGAGCCTCTTGGGCTTGCCGATTGGAAGGTCAGCGGTTCAAATCCCCACAGTGGGGTGAGCTTCCATTGCTCTGTCCCAGCTCCTGCCAACCTAGCAGTTTGAAAGCACGCCAGTGCGAGTAGATAAATAGGCACCACTGTGGCAGGAAGGTAAGTGGTGTCTCCGTGCACTCTGGTTTCTGTCACAGTGTCCTGTTGTGCCAGAAGCAGTTTAGTCCTGCTGGCCACATGACCTGATAAGCTGTCTGTGGACAAATGCTGGCTCCCTCAGCCTGAAAACGAGATGAGCGCCACACCCCATAGTCGCCTTTGACTGGACCTAACCATCCAGGGGTCCTTTACCTTTTACCTTACACTCCTCTCAGTTTGTTGTGTTGCGTTGCTGTTCAGTAAGCACAAATCTGAGGTGCACACATCCACATTGGCAGAGAAGTGGGAATGAATGCATCACCAAACAAGCAAATGAGGACAAAAGAAGGTATCATTTTGCATAAATTTTGCATATGGCATGAATTTTGCATAAACTTTGCATATGAATAGATGCAAATGCAGAAGTAATTACTATAAATTAAATCATAGCACCATACACCTAAACCACCAAGGGGGAGACTGTAACTAGGTGGTCTGTGTACCTGCTGAATCTGCTGCCTGGGTGCTGTTTTGGAGGCAATTTCAAGACCTTCCCTGCTCTCTCTTTCTTTCGTATTTTCAAAACAGACTATTCAAATCTAGTCCAGCAAATCTAGTCCTGCAATGCAGGAGTCTCAGATAAAGCATCCATGACAGATGGCCATCTAACCTCTCCAAGGAAGGAGAGTCAATAACCTAATATGTTCAAGTACCTAATATAATTGTCCGTAACCTAATACATTCTGTGTCAAAGCAACGATTCTTCAACATCAACTTCGTTGGACTGGTCATGTTGTGTGGATGCCCTATTATCGTCTTCCAAAGCAACTATTCTATTCTGAACTAAAAAATGGAAAATGCAGTGCCGGTGGTCAACGAAAGAGGTTAAAAGACTCTCTCACGGCAACTCTAAAAATATATAGTATAAACAACGACAGTTGGGGAACACTGGACTGCGAACGCTCCAATTGGAGAACAGCCTTTACCAAAGGTGTCATGGACTTTGAAGACGCTCTGACTCAGGACGAGAAATGTGCTAAGAGGAAGGCACATTTGGCAAACCCTCACCGTGAACCTATGTCCCCACTGTGGAAGGACGTGTGGATCCAGAATTGGCCTCCACAGTCACTTGCGGACTCACCGTTAAGAACATGTTCATGGAAGACAATTATACTTTCTCCTCCAGTGATGAGGCTGCATTTTAATATTTCAATATTTCAATATTTTAATTGTATTTTAATCTTGTTTTTAAGTTGTATTCATTCAACTTGTTTTGGCTGGGAAGGGCAGGGTATAAATAAAAATTATTATTATTATTATTATTATTATTATTGGCTATGAGAAATCACCAAAAAAGAAAGATATTCTGTGTAAACTCTTTCCAGATATCATTGTATTTATCCAAAGAAAGTCTGCATCTATAAGCTGTCCGTTCATATGTTGCCAACATTGTCATGCTGTCAAGGCATCGATTAAGGTGAATCATATCTCTGTTCTTCCAGTTCATCGTTATAAGTCTCTTGGCCACCACTAGGGCTTCATGGGTCAACATGAGACTCCTGGTCACTTCAGGAGGGAGGGAAGAGCACTGGTGGAGGTACGTTTTGTGAGGTGCGATGCAGCGGCTGCTTCCATGCTGATTGCCATATTTAACATTATACAATGTATTTATTTGTTCATTAGAACTCCACCAGGCCGGTCACAGCCTCTCTCCTCAGGCCACCCCTCTCACCAGTCCTGCTTCAGACCCTCTGGGAGTGTGTTTGCCTGGCTGAAATGTGTCCTTAAAACTCTGATCATGCCTCCTCCTTGCCTTAATGGAGGCTAGAAGGGGGCTGTGGGCTGTGAGAAACTAGCTGGCTTCTCAGCATAGCTTCCAGTATACCTCCATCCCATTGTTCAGCCTGGACACTGAGGTCCAGTTCCGAGAGTCTTCTGGCGGTTCCTTCACTCCGGGAAGTGAGGTTACAGGGAACCAGGCAGAGGGCCTTCTCGGTGGTGGCACCAACCCTGTGGAACGCCCTCCCACCAGATGCCAATGAAATAAACAACTATCTGACTTTTAGAAGACATCTGAAGGCAGCCCTGTTTAGGGAAGTTTTTAATGTCTGATGTTTTATTGTGTTTTTAATATTCTGTTGGGAGCCACCCAGAGTGGCGGGGTATAAATAATATTAATACATTATTATTATTATTATTATTATTATTATTATTATTATTATTACAGTGGTACCTCGGGTTACATATGCTTCAGGTTACATACACTTCAGGTTACAGACTCCGCTAACCCAGAAATAGTGCTTCAGGTTAAGAACTTTGCTTCAGGATAAGAACAGAAATTGTTCTCCGGCGGCACAGCAGCAGCAGGAGGCCCCATTAGCTAAAGTGGTGCTTCAGGTTAAGAACAGTTTCAGGTTAAGAACGGACCTCCGGAACGAATTAAGTACTTAACCCGAGGTACCACTGTATTATTATTCCTATTTCTCCTCTCTCGCTCTGCTTCAGCCTTGTGGAAAACTGGTGGCTGATGAAAGGAGGAGCCTGATGGAAAAAACTGGTCAGCAGAGTCAATGGGGTGGTCCGGAGAAAGCATATCTTCAGATAGATAACTGAAGATTCTCATCAACCATTTCAGATGGGATGAGGATCAGCAGAGGAGCTCAATTTCTGGTGTCACTGACTTTTGTGACCTTCAGATGAGCTGAATGAGCCCACTGATCCTGCAAATCCTAAATGTAATTTTTGTGTTTCCATGTGGTGCAGAAACACACATGTAGATTGCTTTGTTTGTTTGTTTGCTTGCTTTAGAAATAGATCCTTGTTCTTGCTCCTGTTATTTACCTAATATGGGCTTCTCTTGCCCATTTAAAAAGTGTAAGCGTTTTCCTCCAACCAAGGTTGGAAGGCATGGTGAAGTGGAATTCCTGAGTGAGGCAGCATGCTAAATCTCCACTTACGAGTTCTGTGTTTCCTTGTTACATAAATCCCACTTTGTTCCTCCCACCCTCATCTTTGCAATGTTAATAGAGACTTGTGTCATGCAAACTTGCATGAGCCAAGAACCATAATTCAGGGATGGTTTAATGTGGGCGTAAACGAGGCAGGGAAGCATTAATTAAAAGGGATGAATAGCAAATGTATGATTTAATTGGATCGGTTCTCAGTACACAGTTGGATTAGCCTTTATGCTAAGTTCTCGACAGTCTTGTTTCTTGATCTCCTGCCTCTTTCATAAAATTACTCAAGTCTGTTAACAAGTATCAATATTACATTTGAACAGATTTTGCCATGGAACACTATTTTTAAAGACCCAATCCCAAAGATATGCTGAAGGAGGGCAAATGGCTTTCTAGTTTGCAGGATCAAATTTGCTCTTTACCAGAACCTTGAAGTCCACCAGCAGGACCCAGATGCAAAACAGGGGCTGCAGGGAGCAACATGGCGCTTCCAGATGACCTATATATTGAGCATTCATTCTTGATTTTTTTGCAGGGAAGTTAGGAGGTGTTGGATCAAAGCAAGCATTATGCTACACTTCCCAGTGCATTAGGATTGCCATCTTTCAAACAGTGAAAATCTGGACACACACAAAACGTTGTTGAGCTTTTTTAGGGAGAAATGGCAAAATTGGCACAGGCTGCCATACGTATAGATTTTCCAGGACATTTTCACCAATTTACACCCAGACACTGCTGCCGACGACTTTCCCGCCACAGCAGAACCTATTAATCTACTTGCACTGGCATGCTTTCAAACTGCTAGGTCGGCAGGAGCTGGGACAGAACAACAGGCGCTCACTCCATCACAGGGATTCGAACCGCTAACCTCCCAATCGGCAAGCCCAAGAGGCTCAGTGGTTTAGACCACAGCGCCACCCGCATCCATGCTTGGTACCAGCCCCCAATGGCATGTTGATCTTTACATTAGGAAAGTGGAAGTAAGAACAGTTTCGTGAAGACAGGGCAAGCAGTGTCCCCGCTCACAAACCAAATGCAGTTCTGTGTGATTGCTTGTATATTTACTTGCTCGTGTGTGCGTGCATATGTCCTTCAGACTACGCGGCAGATATCTGTGGGGCTTCCTAATACACTAAATTCATACTGGGATCCTGAACCGAAACCCAGCTTGTTTTCAAGTATTCACTGCTAATAACATCACAAAGAATATACATGTTTATTTCCAGACTTCAAATTCTCACTTGCTGCATTTGCTCAGTTGGTGTCAAATTACACACACACACACACACAAACACACACACACACTGGAAAGTAAGTTTCCTCTTGGCACACCTTGCATAATTCTGATTCCTTGCTGAGACGACAGACTTAACATTCCAGCAATCAGTGCTGCCCGGATCAATAGCTCCAGAACAGCGGATGCAAAACCGTGGCCTTTCCCTATCAACATCCATGGAAATAAAAGGAGAGAGAAAATATTTCCTATCCCCGCTTCCTTGG
The DNA here is from genome assembly GCF_027172205.1 of Podarcis raffonei. Classification (NCBI taxonomy): domain Eukaryota; kingdom Metazoa; phylum Chordata; class Lepidosauria; order Squamata; family Lacertidae; genus Podarcis; species Podarcis raffonei. Next base: position 52,476,912 of record NC_070612.1, on the reverse strand, counting down.
CCACATAGAGATCCGATTCCATCACTCCCAAATGTATAAGAATCCCCTTTCATATGCAAATAGCCCGTTTGCTTTATAGTTGCAGCCAAACAGTTGTGCGGCATTTGTCATAAAAGAGATATTTTAATCACAGGAGACTGCCTTTCCATTGTATCGAACAGGTGCCTTCTAATAGCGTCTGCATTGTGACACCCAAGTCCTGATAATGTGAGCACCCTGCAGGAGGAAAACGTTGCACAGAAACGGAGGCGTTCGTCTTGCGGTTGGGGTTAGTGGTTTCCTATGATATGTATAGCATCGCTGCCAGGACCAAACAGAGGAGAAGCTGGAGTTCATTATAGCAAGCCTGACTGATGTGGTAGCTTTTGGCTCTGGGGTTTTTTTAGGAGAAGAGGGGAACACATGAAGGGCTTTTCTGTGTGGCAGAAATGCAGCTTTGGGTGGTTCCATTGAGGACTTGGCGCCATTCCGGTTCTGTTTCGAGGCAGCCTGAACAGTAAACCGGCTTGACCCCAACACATGCTGTTTGGGGACACTGGGGCTAAACATTACAAAACAGACACATCCTATGCAGTCTGGTGCCACAAAGAAGATCAGGAGTGGGGAACCCCTGGTCTGTAGGCCAGATGTGGTCCCTGAAATCCCCCCATCCAACATCCCCCTGGAGAATAAAGACAGATTGGTTTAGAAATTCTCGGCATGTTGTACGCTGAAAGAAAACTATATGAAAATGATGTATCTGTGGTATTTGACTCGTAGGAAGTTAGTGAAAATGTATAAGACAAGTACAAATACCTGCTGGGAATGCAAAGAAGAAGAAGGTACCTTTTTATCATATGTGGTGGCCGTGGCTCTTTCTCACCGCCATCTTGGCTCGGTGCTGCTGAGGCCTGATGGGAACAGGACTTCAAGACAACACCATGACTGGCAGGTAGTGGTCCAAGGCCACTTCTGCTGGCTACAAGCGAGGTCTTTGAAACTAGAGAGAGCACACAGCTCTTCTGAAAATTGAGGGAGTTTATTCCCGTAATGAGACAGAATTCTATTTGGGCAAGAAATGCGCCTATGTGTGCAAAGCAAAAAACAACACTGTGACTCCTGACGGCAAACCCAACAGGACCAGAGTAATCTGGGGAAAGGTGACCCGTGCCCATGGAAGCAACAGCATGGTGCAGGCAAAGTTCCACTCCAACCTACCTGCCAAAGCCATGGGACACAGGATCCGAGTGATGCTGTATCCATCTCTAAATTTAGAGTGAAAATAAAATTAAGATTGTATTTTTTTAAAAAAATGTGGTGGTCATGTAAGGTAATAAAAGCATTCTGGGAAATGATATATAACGAACTGGGAAAAAATGTTTAAAATAACCTTTGTAAAAAAACACACACCCAGAAGCCTTTCTGTTAGGAATTGTAGGTACCAACATCCCAAAGGAGCACAAAATACTATATGTGTGTGACAACAGCCACACGGATGCTATTAGCCCAGAGATGGAAAGAAGATAAAGTCCCTAGCAGAGAGGAATGGCAAACCAAGGTGTTGGATTATGCCAAAATGGTAAAACTGACCAGAAAGCTCAGGAACCAAGAAGACCAAAACATCAAGAAAGAATGGGAAACATTTATAATTTATTTAGGAGACCACTGTAAGCAGATGAAAACATTAGCAGGATTCTAATAACACTTGTATTGTAACAACTACTATGGACAATATGGAGAGATATAAAATATGGATGATGAAATAATATGCACCTGAAAATGTTGACAATAGGACCCAGGGAGGGTATGGTAGGAAGTCTGGCGATTCCGAGAAATCTCTAAATATGGATATGTATTTGGTATTGTTGTATCTTTACAGTTGTAAAAGCAAATAAAAATTATTATTATTATTTTTAAAAAAGACAGATTGGTTTATCTTTCTATTTACACACCAGAAATACTGAGTTGGTCCCAGCATTGGGCTGTCGTGCTTAGACCAACAAGACCTGACAACCAAATGGATGAGAGGACTCAACTTTTAGAGCAAAAGATGTGCATGGCTTCCCTCCCAGTTTCTGTCCACTCCCACCCCCCCCCCCAGTGGTCTCTGGTACTTGAAGTATCTGGCACTGGGATATTGTGCCTTTTTTGCTCTAAAAACAGACACCAATCCCTCTAGGCTACATAATCAGAGCCTCTGCCACTATCCTGTGTCATTTATTCCGTAGGGACTGGCTGACTTGTTAAACCCATTTAATGGAAGTCGTTTGTTGTATACAGTTCACAACCCTGTTATTACGAGCATTCCTTTTCTTTTCTTTTTTAAAATATTTTTATTGGATTTTAACATACAAAATTATAAAACATACCACACAATTTATCACAAATACATTCTTATTGGACTTCCATCAGCACCTCTGATAATCCTCCGTCTTAATCACTTCTTACACATTTCCTAACTTAATATTGCCTTTACATTCTTAACATGTCACGTCTCCTTCTCCATTTTTTGCAATATTTCTAATATTATTCCTCACAGAACTAATTGCAAACCTACAAACATCATCTGGTCATCACAAATACTTTTCAAATAATCTGTAAATTTACTCCAGTCCTTGGTAAACTTCTGGTCCCACCGGTTTCGGATCCTTCCTGTTAGTTTGTCAAGTTCCGCATAGTCCATTAATTTCATCCTCCATTCTTCCATCGTTGGTAATTCTTCTTGCTTCCATTTTTGGGCCAATAGTATTCTTGCTGCTGTTAGTGCATATAGAAAAAGTTTACATTCCTTTCTATTTATATCGTTTCCAACAATACCCAAGAGAAATGCTTCTGGTTTCTTTATAAATGTATATTTCAACATTTTTTTCAACTCATTATATATCATCTCCCAGAAGCATTTCACCTTTTTACATTCACAAGCATTCCTTTTCTGTGGCTTGTCCCCCACACCGACACAGGCAAAATTGATTTGTAGCCATTTGTTGAGTATTCGTAGTGATGCACAACAACGCTCCAGCTAGCTAATTCTGCAAGCAGTACTTCTGGGATTGCAAAACTGGAACAAGAATGGCCAAGCTGTACTGAGTCAGATTCTCAAACCTTTATTGGCGTACGGACCGTACTGAGTCTTTCTTACCACATTCTTTCCTCCATTGCAACGGCCTCTCGTGTTCCTGCCATCATTCCTGCAAAGTACAGGGAAAGAATTCACACTTGCATCTGGCACTGCACATGATGTCCCAAGACACTCAACAGGGTGTACCTTCACAGCAAACAGATATGGGAAAGTACCACTTTTCCAAACTTCCCCGCCTGGCTCTACTGGTGAAATGAATATGTAGCTCAGTCGTGACACAATGTCCCTAGTTCTTGTGTTTAAAAGATCTGGGGTTACTGGGTTTCCTCTGGCAAGAGAAAGGATTTGAGTTGAGTGAAGTTCACATAACTAGATGCTGCCTTGCTGCACTGGTATACCGACAGCACTTAAGAATCGGTGTGGGAGCAACTTGTTACATTTAACAAGCGTGCATTCTGAATACCTGAGTTTGCAAATAAATGAGCAAGCAAATTGGTTCTCCTTCTACCCCTTGTGCTGTTGTATTAATGCGCAGCATAGATTTGCGCAAGAATGGGGCTTCAATAAGGCAGGAATGCCGAACTGCACGAGCCTGGTACAACCTCTACGGAAAGCAAACAAATAAAATCTTTAACAGTGATAAGAACAACAACAAAAAATAACCCCGTGACAGACATTGTGGCAAGAAAGAGCCCATATCACAGGGATTATTTATAATCCAACATTATGCTACGTCAGATCTCTTTTTGCTTTCTATAGCTAAGGGATCCTGAACCTGCCATAAATATGTAAGGACCTTTTTGTGTCATTTTATCTGTAGGACACATGTATAAGCACAACCATAAATGCATTCATTTCCTTTTACTGCACAAACTCAGAAATGGGTTGGCGACACCCAACCAGTACATGTGGCTTTTGGAATCACTGTAAGAATTTAAAAAAACAATAATAATGTAGTTGTTTCAAGCTTTTGCAAGTTTGAAAAATGTGAGGGTATGTATTTCAAAGGTTCACAACAACAAAACAAGAGAATATTTAATTGTGTCAGGGAACCCAGGTTTCTGAAGCTTATTTCAATTATTTTAGCAGGCACTGTTCTTAAGGCTATTGAGCTTAACAATTTTGTATTCCAGAACAAATGTGTTGCCCTGTTCGTGCAAATGGTCTTAATTTCGTGAAGCCAAAACAGGCAAATGACACACATTATAAACATGTAAACAAACCTGGCAATACATTTTTACAAAGCGTTAAAACACAAATGTGGAACATCGTTACCTAGAAGTTTCCAGAGGCAGGGAGCGAAGTAGCCCAGAGATCCTTCATTCTATTGACATTTGAGAACTGTGACCTAAGTATTGGAGACCTGCCTAGGGTCTCCTAAATATGTGGCACTGAGGGCAGACTGACCCCTGTGAACCCCTCTTGCCTCTTTGGTCCATCATGTCCTGATCTCACCTCCTGAAATTGAGAGTAAATTTATTAGGATGATGAAAACGCTGGCAACGGTTGTGGGCATCGTTAACATTGGGTCTTCGCTTCAAGGAATGACCTTATTGGTAGGGTATTAATTTGTCAGGTTGAGAGGGTTCGCTTGGAGTATACTTTAGGACACGGTCACTCTATCCCTTGCAAATAAGCCTTGAAATAAACAGAAACAGAGGCAGAGTTCCAAAATTATTCTAAAAAGCTGTTTCATAACTACTGTGCTTACCAAGCCAGATATTAAATAGTCCACAATGTTTTCTAAGGACATTTGAGAGGCTCTCCCTATCCCACACTCTGCAGTGATCACAACTTACATAACAAGACTGTTCACCATACTGGAAGAACTGAGCCCCCAAAGCAAACCAGGTATACTTATAGACCACATAAGAGGATTTATATTTTTTTATATTTTTTTGCTATGTATTCTTTCTTATGCTGGGTGAATCTTGGAATTTATTGTTTGCATCTGTGGGTTAACACTTCAGCCAGGGCTAAATATACTCAGCATTTTAAAATCCACAACAGATTCTGGTTTCGAAACAAAGAATTGAAATTTTGTCATTCTGGAGAAACAATTGAGAATATTTATTCAACCAACTGGCAATAAAAACCAGAAGGAGAAAGGGAACTGTATACAGCAACCTCATCCTTTGGACGCTGAACGTCTTGACCCAGGCTATGTTGGGTTTTTGAGTCTAAACCAAAAACAGTGCCAGCAAAATCATGCGAACTACAAAATATATCTTTACCAAAATGAAATATGAGGTTATCTGGAGGCTAAACATAATAATAATAATAATAATAATAATAATAATAATAATAATAATAATATATTATTTATACCCCACCCACTCTGGGTGGCTTCCAAAAAAATATTAAAATACTGTAATACATCAAACATTAAAAGCTTCCCTAAACTAGACCAGCCTGATCCCAGACTTGATGCAAAATGGACTCAGAATGGGTGAAATAATCTCTGTTTCATTGCACACATGACCAAAAAGCTAGTCTGAACTGATGGGTAACTCGGAAGGTACAGCTGCTCAGGGAACAAGACAATGTACAGCCCACCTTCTATGAGGGAAGGGAAATTCATCTGTTTGGCTAGAATTTAAACTTCACCCAGATGATGGCTACATACCTTTCAACATTTCTCCAATGAAAATAGGGACGTCCTATGGGCATTTGTCCCGGGATGTAGGGAAACTTGGGGGGGGAAGAAGAAGGAAGAAGAAGAAGGAGAAGAAGAATTTGGATTTGATATCCCGCTTTATCACTACTCAAAGGAGTCTCAAAGCAGCTAACAATCTCCTTTCCCTTCCTCGCCCACAACAAACACTCTGTGAGGTGAGTGAGGCTGAGAGACTTTAAAGAAGTGTGACTAGCCCAAGGTCACCCAGCAGCTGCATGTGGGGAAGCAAACCCGGTTCACCAGATTACGAGTCCACCATTCTTAACCACTACACCACGCTGGCTCTCAGGGGACAGCAAGCCAGCAGCGAGGATGCTGAAGGAAGAATACATAGTAGGTAACATGCTAAGAAAGAGGACCAAACAATGGAGAGATGAAGAAAGAGACTTCAAGAAACAGAAATAGATGGTGAAACCAAAGAAACTTCACAATGCTTAAGATGAAGAAGGGCTCTATGCTATTGGGAGCAAGAGAGGAACACTAGGAAGCCTGGCTCTGGACAGAGTCTCACCCTTTTGACCCAGATCACAGCTTGAGGATGTCGCTAAGTCCAGCACTGGGCATTCAGGTGGTTTGACAGTTTGCAGTGACTTTCATGAATTTTGGCTGCTCTACAGTACATGGGATTGACCCAGAAGAGCATCTGTGAACCGTACCCTCAACTGGTCTAAAATGTGGTGGACAGATTGACTGTGGTTGACCACTGAGAAAATGTCATACCAGAATGGAAAGCGCTTCACCGGCTGCCAATTTCTTTCCAGGTTCAATTCCAGATGCCAGGTTTTGCCTTCAGATTTGTAGATGGCCTGGCCCAGGTATTGAAATGAGTGTCTACTTCCACCTGAGCCTATCAACTGAGATCTCTGAGAGCCCCACCTTCTACCTTGTGAGTGGTGGCTGAAGAAAAGGCCTTTTGTGGTAGTATCCAAGCTTATGATCCAGTGTGGACTATGAGATCATCATCTTAGGCATTTCTCTGAGGACAGTCCAGAGGGTGGTGATGAGAGAACAGGCATTTTCCGCAGTTGCTCCCCAGAGAGACCCATCAGGCATAATTTTGTCATTATTTTGGTGCCAGGCAAAGGAGTTTTTTGCTTTCCCCAACATTTTGGCTGCATCAGTGATTGTGTATATATATGTGTGTATATATATATATATATATATATATATATATATATATATATATGACGATGTCTTTAATATTGTTATGTCTTTTTATTACTGCCTTTTATCCTCGTTGCAAACTGCACCAGGACTTTTTGTTGCGGGAAGCAATTCGTAAGTTGAATAAACCTTGGTATTCAAAACGTCCACCCAGCAAAGCACTCACAGGTTGCAAGAACCAACTTTCCACTTTCTCTTAGGCCAGCATAGAAGGCAGAAGTGACCCAGGCAACCCTGTCAATACTGTAAAGCATGATAGACTCACTGGTCCAAGTTTCCAGTGGGTAAGGTAATATTCCTCTGGAATGCTCTGCAATGGGTCTTTAACGAGACGACGTGCTGTCAATATGCAAGATGAGACTTGGCGAATGAAAAGCATCCAGAAAGAGCATTCTGCAGTGAAGCTATTTCTTTGAAACCTATGCCATTCCCCTAGGCTACCTTTGACATATTATTTTGGGTGGAAGTGGTAAAGAGACCCAACAAAATGATTTTGGTAATGCTTTTCTATCAATTGAGCCATGTTCCTTCAGCCTCAATCAATCCCTCCTTCAATTCTTGCAAACCAGCTCTTTGTTAACTCACTTACATTATTGTGCAGTCCTCCCCAAGAGAGCTTTCTGATTACAAATGGATTTCTTTTTTTACCCTTGGGCATCGTGTCAACTGACCAGCATGAATCCTGAATTTTGGAAAGAGTCATTAAGTAAAGCGGCAACCAAGCAGCTGGAACAGCTTCCCATCATGAGGAACAGTAATATAGCATGCGGGAGGGGGCAAAAGGGGCAGTTTCCCCAGGTGCAAATTTGTTAGGGGTGCAAAATTTCAACATCCGGTGCTGCCTCAATACTGCTGTGTGCTTCCAACACTGGGCTCTGTTAAAAACGGCTTCTCCATGCGAACCAGGAAGCGACATCTGCAGACAACAGAATGGCTCTTCTTTTCTTATCTCTGCAGTTTCGATCTCTTGGGTGACATGGATGTCATTAGGCAGTTGAATGCGCATGCGTACTCCATCCATTTCCCTCTCGCCATGAGGCCCCGGGTACTGGCAACCCACGCTACACCACTGGTGAGGAGGACATTCTGCTAGAAGCAAAGGTGGTACTCAAAACCACCTTGAGGACCTGGTCTAAAATGCTGCACCTTCAATGTGAGTGTAGGCAGGGCTTTTTCAGGTGGAACTCACCAGAACTGAGTTCCGGCACCTCTTTGGTGCATTCCAGCACCTCTGTAGTATTGCGGCACAGCAGCACAGTGATTGGTGTGGTGCAGCAGAGGGAGCCATCGTAAGGTGCCAAAACCGTTGGTAGGCTGAGTGGGTGAAGAAGAGAAGATTACTTAGGGGCAATCTCCCCCCCCCCAAAAAAAATAGCTCAACAACCTTGACTGCACGCTCAACAAAATTTGGTTGGTTGGTCCCCCTTAAAAAAAGCCAACAAGTTCTGGAACCTCTTCTTCAAAATAAATAAATACCGTATTTTTCGCTCTATAGAACGCACTTTTCCCCCTCCAAAAATGAAGGGGAAATGTGTGTACGTCCTATGGAGCGAATGCAGGCTCCTTGGCTTCAGCAATAGCAACACGAAGCCTCCAAAGCGCAGAGGGAGTGCTCCCTCCGCGCTCCGGAGGCTTTGCGTTGCTTTCGCTGAAGCCTGGAGAGCGAGAGGGGTCAGTGCACACCAACCCCTCTCGCTATCCAGGCTTCAGGGATAGCCGCCTGAAGCCTTCGGAGCGCAGCACGAGTTCCCGCTGCGCTCCGCAGGCTTCAGGTTCCTTTCGATGAAACCAGGAGAGCCTTGTTCTCCCGGCTTCAGCGAGGGAGAGCTGCGCAGCGCCCCTTCAGCCAAGCGGGAGGAGAAATAGAAGGGGCTCCATTTCTCCTGCCACTTCGCTGAAGGGGCGCTGAGCAGAGAGGGGGAGAATTTTTCCCCCCTTGTTCTCTCCCTCTAAAACAAGGTGTGTCCTATGGTCCGGAGTGTCCTATAGAGCGAAAAATACAGTAAATGCCCTGACAAATAAACAGAAGTGTCAACTGAAAGGGAGGGATAGGAAACAATGGGAATGAATTTCAAAGAAAGAGACCCAATGGACAAGTGGGAGGTTGAGGGGCACCTGATTATCCTGGAATTGTATGCAATTGTATGAGAAAGAGAATGACAGCCAGCGGAGATCTGAAGACCTATGGAATACAAACTTGGCTAAAGTGGAAACTGGAGCTTTTGGGACATTTGGACTTAAGAGAAGTAGGAAACAAGATTTTGGCTCCATTTTTAAATACGGAGGCCTGGCTGGAAGAAACATGGACCTTTTTGGGACAGAGCTCCTTCGAGATTCAGAGTTCAATATAAAGGACTATCAAAAAAACCGGCAGAGAGGAATTGAGAGAGAATTGAGAGCCTCGGACATGAGGTCGCCAGGCTGACTGTAGATGGACTGATGGACTTTTTGTTGGGGTTCGAAACCGGGAAAGGGGGTGGTGGGGCTTTGGGAATCCAAAGGGTGTATAACTATATTCTGTTTTAATTAATTTGGTTTTGCCACTAACATAAAAATGGGGATTTCGGGGAAGGGAATTGGGTCCGACCTTAGAAAAAGACTTTTAAGAATAAGTATTGATGTATAAAGATTGAGGTTTATAAGTTAAAATTGGTTAATTAAATTGAGGGGGTGAACCTAGAAAAAGATTTTGAAGAATAAGTATTGATGTATAAAGATTGAGGTTTATAAGTTAAAATTGGTTAACTAAAATGAATTAGAGAAAATAAGGTAAAGTTTGGGGAAAAGAACTTGCTGAGCTAAAAATTGGAACTGGAATACAAAAAGTGGAGGTGTGGGGAAGTCAAGGAAATTGGTCATTGACAGTAAGAATTGTAAGTTGTATGTGTGTTTAATTGTTGTTGTTTTTTATGTTTTGTTTTTATTTTTTTGAAAATTTCAATAAATATCTTTTAAAAAAAAAGAGAATGACAGCCAGCAACTCTAAGTTTGCACACAGCTTGGGGTACTTGGGGACAGCCAGAACAGCCCAAACTGGCATTCTGGACAGACTTCCAAATAACCCATGCTGCTTCCTTCTGATTTGCTCACTATATTCTTTCCTTTTGGCTGATGTGCGCATGATTGCAGCCTCGAGGAGGAACGGCTGCAACCTGAGACTCTTTGGCAGCGAGCGATACTGGGTAACTCAGGTTCATCTGCCTGACATCTTTTCCACAGCCAGGCTGCCACCTCTAAAAAGGATCTAAGGAACAGTGGTCAGATATATCACAGGATCAAATGCGCAACTGTGGTCATGATGCCCATATGATTACTGCAGATGGAAGCTGGTGAAACTTCAGAGACATTATGGCAGGGCTCCAATTTATCAAGCATACGTGGTTGGCAAGCAGTCGCCGGCCAGTCCTTGCCAGAGGGACCAATATTGGCAATTGGAGGCACTTCATTTTAACATTTCAAAACTTTACTCCATTCCCCCTCTTTCTGCGGTTCCTTAAATTTGCTTTTAATATCTTCGGCATATCCAAATTAACTTAATTTGCTCATTTATTCATCTTCTTTAAATATACACGCTTATGAAACTGCAGGTTATCACAATATTCCTGCCAATGTTTTCATCTGTTTATAATTTATAAGTAAATATTCAATAAACCATTTTCATTCTTTTATCGGTTTACTTTCAATATGATAGACACCACTTACAAAGCAGAGTGCTTCTCTCCCCACATTTTCTGTAAAAAGAGCATCAATTTTGGCCTACCCCTTCCATAAGCAACCTGCAAGGCAATCCCTTTCACACTGGGAGAATAATAAGAACAAGTTTATTATGTATACCCCGCCCATCTGATTGGGTTGCCCCAGCCACGCTGGGTGGCTTCCAGCATATACAAAAACATAATAAAACATTAAACATTAAAAACCTTCTTATACCTTCAGATGTCTTCTCCTTCAGATCTCCTTGACATCTGATAGGAGGGTGTTCCACAGGGTGGGTGCCGCTACCAAGAAGGCCCTCTGCCTGGTTCCCTGTAACTTCACTTCTTGCAATGAGGGAACCGGCAGAAAGCCCTTGGAGCTGGATCTCAGTGTCCGGGCTGAACAATGGGGGTGGAGATGCTCCTTCAGGTATACTGGACCGAGGCCGCTTAGGGCTTTAAAGGTCAGCACCAACACTTTGAATTGTGCTCGGAAACGTACTGGGAGCCAATGTAGGTTTTTCAGGACCAGTGTTATATGGTCTCAGCGGCCGCTCCCAGTCACCAGTCCAGTTGCCGCATTCTGGATTAGTTGTAGTTTCCGGGTGACCTTCAAAGGTAGCCCCACGTAGAGTGCATTGCAGTAGTCCAAGCGGGAGATAACCAGAGCATGCACCACTCTGGCGAGGCAGTCCACAGGCAGATAGGGTCTCAGCCTACGTACCAGATGGAGCTGGTAAACAGCTGCCCTGGACACAGATTTGACCTGTGCCTCCATGAACAGCTGTGAGCCCAGAATGACTCCCAGGCTGCGCACCTGGTCCTTCAGGGGCACAGTTACCCCATTCAGGACCCGGGAGTCCTCCACACCTGCCCGCCTCCTGTCCCCCAAAAACAGTACTTCTGTCTTGTAGGAAGGAAAATCTGTTGGGGCAGACTAAAGGGTATGTGCGGAAAAGCCATACACACAGAGGCATAAAGTAATCATGATAATAATAATGATGATGATGATAATTTCATCCAAAATCAAGCCACATCCTAGTTTCACTGTTAAAAATCTCTCTGTGTTCATTTAATACAGAGGCAACAGCACAATCCAAACCCAAGATCCAGCAGGATGAGAGAGCCTGGATTTGGCTGACATTGGGCTTTCCTAGCTACTTCATTGACATGAAGTCCCTCACTGCAGCTCATCTGGGACAACTGAAACCTGTGCAGCTCGCACCAGTATAAGTCCCCCAAAGGGACATTGTAGCAGAGAGCTGAGGGCGGGACACAACAAACCCTCTTCTGCTCAGTCATGTGACCTAGGGCCCAACCCTCAAAAGCCGGCCCCACACTCACCTGCCACTTCTACTGGCAGTAGCCTCTCCCAGGGGGCTCCTGAACAGTGTTTACAATAGTCAACTCTGTCACTGAAGTTAGGAAGATACTGAAGAGCATCCATTAGAAGTGGGACGTGATCCAAAACAGTGCTAAAATGACACTTGCTAATCTCCCTATTGCAATAAATAAACAATGACTGAGGCCAAGATCTATCTGAAGTTCTGGACATCAGACTCTCTTAACGACTGCACTGCCTTCTCCCTTAGACTAGAGATAGGGAAAGGGAAAGGGAAAGGACCCCTGGACAGTTTGTTGTTTAGTCATTTAGTCATGTCCGACTCTTCGTGACCCCATGGACCAGAGCACGCCAGGCCCTCCTGTCTTCTTCTTACATTCCAGGTTCCTATGCAATATTTTTCTTTACAGCATTGGACTTTCCTTTCGCTTCCAGGCATATCCGCAACTGAGTGACCTTTCGGCTTTGGCCCAGCCGCTTCATCAGCTCTGAATCTACTTGTAGTTGTCCTCCGCTCTTCCTCAGTAGCATGTTGGATACCTTCCGACCTGAGGGGCTCATCTTCCAGCGTCATAACTTTTATATGCCTGTTGTCTTTGTCCATGGAGTTTTCTTGGCAGGTATACTGGAGTGGCTTGCCGGTTCCTGCTCCAGGTGGATCACATTTGGTCAAAACTCTCCACTATGACCTGTCCATCTTGGGTGGCCCTGCTCATAGCTTCTCCAAGTTATTGAAGTGCCTTCACCACGGCAAGGCAGTGATCCATGAAGGGGATCACAGTTAAGTCCAGTCAAAGGCGACTATGGTAGAAGACCCTCCTAGCCACTGAGGCACATGCACCCAGGAGCACCCCCAGACTACTAACTTGCTGTTTCAGGGGAAGCATGACCCTAGCCAAAGCAAATGATCAACCCATTATCTGGACCCTTGGCCTTCCCACCGGCCCACTGAATGCCCCATTTCAGGGCTTTCCAACGGTTCCCACTGGCAGGGTCCCAGACAACATCACTCCTGTCTGCCTGTTCAGTGAGTGGACGGGAGAGCTCTGTGCCGGTGGATTGGCACTGATATCACTCTGCTGGCAATGGGGTGCCAGGGCTATTACCCCTCTGCCCACTGCTGCTCTCCACCCAAAGGAGATTTGCATTGCACAGTTAACTCTCACTTTCTCTCTCTCTCTCAATCAATCTTTGGAGGATTTAATTCTACATGGAAAGCCAGCTGGTCCCTTCCCCTGTCATTAAATTCTCCTAAATCGATTGAATTAAAGATGGCCGGAGCCCTGCAGAGAAACAGCTCAGCTTTTCCTCTCCCCCATTCGGCTGCTCGCTCCATTCAGCAACCGATCTGCCAATCACCCAAGTCGCCCTGTTTCCTCTCTCACACACCCCGGCTCTTGCTTTCCCAGCCATATAGGACATGTAAGCCTGCTTCAGTCTCATTCAACTTGACACCTGTTTCGTTTTAAAAGAGGCTACTATAAATAGAAGAGGGAATGCAAATCTCGGTGGCTTTGCACTGTATTCTGGAAAAAGCAACTTGCAACCCCGGGGGAGGGGGGAGGGAAGCGAGAAGGAGGGGGAAAGAGACACTATCTTGCCTCAAAACATGGCAGCTCTATTTAAGGGCCGTTGCTTTTAATTTAAATGCTCATTTCTTTTTCTATTTTCAGATCCTCCCTGGGATTTTAGGAATGTTGAGACGTGCTGCTTATAAAGCCCTAAGTACAAGATGGTCACGGACGGCTGGAAGGAGGCATGTTCTAATGGAAACAAATCACTTGTCAGCGAGCAGCCTTCAAACTTTGAACAAAAGCTCAAAGGGCTCAGGAAAAGAGACATGTTGGTTGGCTTCTAAGGCCCGGGTGCACGTTCACAGCCCCTCTTCCCCAAAAGCTCTGCGGTTATTTAATGCAAGTTAATTTATGTCCACAATTTGGAAGAGGTGCTGCAGCGTCAGCACTCCCTGTTAAAAGGAAATCCGTGGGATTTCCATCCTTCCAAGCTCAACTTGACTTTGCAAAACAAGATCGTGGCTCAACCAGAGCCTGTGCTTTCTAGGGAGTCTCTCAGAAACACATTTGAAACCTCCCCAAAATGAGTCCCTTCCTCTTGTTTGAAACATGCCAGCTGCTTTCCGTTGCAAAATCTTTCTTTCAGCTGTAGGGTCTTGTTTAGTATATACCGTAATTCTCTATGGTAGAACTGGGATGGGTTCCTCTTGTCAATGAGGTGATATCTCTAGTCAAAGTTGGATGCGGGTGGAGCTGTGGTCTAAACCACTGAGCCTCTTGGGCTTGCCGATCAGAAGGTCAGCGGTTCAAATCCCCATAACAGAGTGAGCTCCCGTTGCTCGGTCCCAGCTCCTGCCAACCTAGCAGTTCAAAAGCATGCCAGTGGGTTTGAGCCCCACATTTGGCAAAAGATTCCTGCATTGCAGGGGGTTGGGCTAGATGACCCTCATGGTCCCTCCCAAACTTGATTTCCTGATTCTCTGATTCCATGAAACCAATATTCCCCCTCCCCTGGGTTCCATCTATTCATGAATATCTACTTTCACATATCACATTTGTGCACATGCAAACACCATTCTGCCTCAACCATATTTGAAACTTCCCATTTACTCACACAAACATATTCCAGCCAACATCCATTCACGTTCCTGCCCTGGCTTCAATCCACAAATATCCACTGGCTTCTGTTGACTGTCTTCCAAAGGTGAACTTCCATCAGCCGACATCCACAAACATCCATCTGCTTTAGCCTTGTAGCCTCCACCAACTTCCGAATCCAAAAGCCACTGGCTTCCATCCACCAACATCCGCCAGCTTCTCTTAGGTCCATCATGAGACGTCCAGCAGCTTCCAACCATGGATACCAGCAGCCCTCAAGCAAGCAAACTTGCCTTATTATCGCTCCCTAGCATCCCACTGCCAGAGGATTGCCTCCTTCCATTCACCACTTTGCCTCCTCCAAGTGGAAGAAACCTGGGCGGTGCTGAATGTCACATCCATTGCCAGGTGTGTCCTGCTGGAAAGAGAAAAGGGCTTTCCCCTTGGCCTGCCTGTATATCCACTCAGTTGCCAAGTGCTCTTGTGACATCACAAGAAACCCACAGCCAATGGCAAGAGCTGGGGAGGCATCATCTTCATTGCTTTGAGCCTCACAGTGGCAGATGGACCTATCAGTGATTGTGTGCTTGTGTATTCAGGAAGCGGGTGGCCCAGTGGTCTAAACCACTGAGACTTTTGGGCTTCCCAATAAGAAGGTTGGTGGTTCAAATCCCCATGACAGGGTTAGCTCCCATTGCTCTGTCCCAGCTCCTGCCAATCTAGCAGTTCGAAAGCACACAAGTGCAAGTAGATAGACTGCGGTGGGAATATAAATGGCATTTCTGTGTGCTCTGGTTTCCGTCATGTTGTTCCACTGTGCCAGAAGCAGTTTAGTCATGCTGGCCACATGACCCGGAAAGCTGTCTTTTTACAAACACCGCTCCCTTGGCCTGAAAGTGAGATGAGTGCCCCAACCTCATAGTTGCCTTTGACTGGACTTAACTATCCAGGGGTCCTTTATCTTACCTTTTGCCTTCTACCAGCTTAGGTTGTTGAGACAGCTATGGCAGTTTGTGGCCACTGTAATCCATGCACTGATAATGGCCAGGTTGGATTACTGCAGTATACTCCATGCGGGGCTGCCCTTGAGGTTGGCCCAGAAGCTGTAGCAAGTTCAAGATGGGGAGGTTTGACTGATCTCTGGGGCAGGATATTGCCACCATGTTATGCCACTGCTGAAGGAACTGAACTGGCTGACGGTTCAAGGCGCTGGGTTTGGTGTTTATTATAAATTTTATTTTTGCATTTTCTATTTTACGTAAACACACAAATTAAATACATAGACATTTAATCCCCTTTGACTTCCCTCCCGCACCCATTGTGGATCTTAACTGAATGATTTCCCCCTCTGCATCTCTTTCATAACTCTATTCTTGTCAATCCTTTGTCAATCCATAGTTCAAATTTTTACTACAAGTTTTCGGCCAATCCTACCAATGTATGTAATTGTTTACAATAGCTTTTCATATAAATTATAAACTTTCCCCATTCCTTCTCTTCCTGGTTTCTAATTCTCCCTGTAAGCTTTGCCATCTCGGCATAGCTCATCAGTTTTGTCTGCCACTCTTCTTTGGTTGGAGTTGTACCCTCTTTCCATTTCTGGGCTAACAGAGTCAACATAGACGTGGTTGTGTACATAAATAGTTTCGTCTGCTCCTTCAGGAACTCTGGTCCTATAATACCTAAAATAAAAGCATCTGGTTTCTTAGGAAAAGTTATTTTCAGCATTTTTTATTCAATTCATTATATATCATTTCCCAGAAGTCTTTTATCATCTCACACGACCACCACATGTGATAAAAAGTATCCTCTTTTTCTTTGCATTTCCAACATGTTTTGGACTTTTATTTATACATCTTAGCTAATTTACTAGGAGATAAATACCAACGATACATCATTTTCATATCATTCTCCTTCAAAATGTAACATGCTGTCAATTTTAATGTCTGTAGTCATGTCTATTGTCCATAGTCTCTCCCACGCTGCTAATTCAATTTTATAACCCAAATCCTTGGTTTTGGTGTTGAAGCCCTATACAGCTTGGCAGGGGTGCCAAGTAAGCCCTGCCCCAAATAATCGTTCACATGACATGGCAGACACACACCATTTGAATGGCAATGTCCATCAACTTTTGGGGTCCCTGCCCCCTCAAATATTTTACAGGGGGCCAAAGATCCCAGTAGTCCATTCAGCACAATGTAGGAAGTGGTTGGGTCTTCTGTGTTGTGGCACCTACTTCTTGGGATTCACTCACTGTCTTCTTGGTGCCTACTGAAGACCTTCTTCTTCCCACGAGACTGTTAAGTAGAGCTCTTTGCCAGTCTGCATCTGTACTGGAACTGTTTTTAGATGATTTAATGTGTTTTTGCTGCCCTTGGGCTCCTTTGGGATGAAGGGCAGGATATTAATTGAATGAATGAATGAATGAATGAATGAATGAATGAATGAATGACTGGGTTTGGCAGGATCTCTAGACTTGTGTACCTTTCGATTCCTTCTTCCCTTCTTGGTTTTCCAGTCCTACTTGGAGTGCAATTGCAAATAATAATTTGCTCTATGAAGCGGCAATTTGTGGGTTGCCTCAAATCAGGACAGGGCTATCGCTGCACATGGTGGTGAGAGGGGAGAGGAAGTGAGCACAAGCAAAATCACTGCTTAGCATTCATGTCTGAACCATCCCTGCGATCTTTAGCTCCAGTTTATGTTAAGTTATTTGAACAGTGTCCTTCCTTCTTTTATTGGTGTTTGAGATTGTCATTTACTCAAATGTATTTTTGCATACAAACTATGCAAACTATGGCAAGTTCTTAGAGAAATGGGAGTGCCTGATCACCTCATCTGTCTCCTAAGAAATCTCTATGTGGGACAAGAAGCTACAGTTAGAACTGGATATGGAACAACTGATTGGTTCAAAATTGGAAAAGGAGTACGACAAGGCTGTATATTGTCTCCCTGCTTATTTAACTTATATGCAGAATTCATCATGCGAAAGGCTAGGCTGGATGAATCCGAAGCCGGAATTAAGATAGCCGGAAGAAATATCAATAACCTCAGATATGCAGATGACACAACCTTGATGGCAGAAAGTGAGGAAGAATTAAAGAACCTTTTGTTGAGGGTGAAAGAGGAGAGCGCAAAATATGGTCTGAAGCTCAACTTCAAAAAAACGAAGATCATGGCCACTGGTCCCATCACCTCCTGGCAAATAGAAGGGGAAGAAATGGAGGCAGTAAGAGATTTTACTTTCTTGGGCTCCATGATCACTGCAGATGGTGACAGCAGTCATGAAATTAAAAGACGCCTGCTCCTTGGGAGAAAGGCGATGGCAAACCTAGACAACATCTTAAAAAGCAGAGACATCACCTTGCCAACAAAGGTCCGTATAGTAAAAGCTATGGTTTTCCCAGTAGTGATGTATGGAAGTGAGAGCTGGACCATAAAGAAGGCTGATCGCCGAAGAATTGATGCTTTTGAATTATGGTGCTGGAGGAGACTCTTGAGAGTCCCATGGACTGCAAGAAGATCAAACCTATCCATTCTTAAGGAAATCAGCCCTGAGTGCCCACTGGAAGGACAGATCGTGAAGCTGAGGCTCCAATACTTTGGCCACCTCATGAGAAGAGAAGACTCCCTGGAAAAGACCCTGATGTTGGGAAAGATGGAGGGCACAAGGAGAAGGGGACGACAGAGGATGAGATGGTTGGATGGTGTTCTTGAAGCTACCAGCATGAGTTTGATCAAACTGCGGGAGGCAGTGGAGGACAGAAGTGACTGGCGTCCTCTGGTCCATGGGGTCACGAAGAGTCGGACACGACTAAACGACTAAACAACAAAATTTTTGCATAAGGGTCTCTGCCGGCTCCTACCCAAAGTTTGCCATGCCCTTAGCTTTATCTGACTTTGCAGGATGTTGGAACTATAATATCAGAAAGCTTTTGGAATACTAAATCTTTTACATGCAGCAGGAAATTTAAGTCTGGGAACGGTATCTTGAGTGATACCTTATTTTAATATTTTGTACATATTTTGGTCCGTTATTTATTGATTTATTAAATTTATATACTGAGCTTCATCTAAGGATCACAGGGCAGTTTGCAGTATAAATTTATCATCAATATATATATATTTATCAGTACATATACAGTACAGTCATACCTCGTGTTACAGACGCTTCAGGTTGCGTTTTTTGGGGTTATGGACCCGCCAAACCCAGAAGTACTGGAAAGGGTTACTTCCGGGTTTCGGCGGTCACGCATGTGCAGAAGTACTAAATAGCGCTTTGCGCATGCGCAGAATCGCTGAATCGCAACCCGCGCGTGCACAGACGTGCCGCTGTGGGTTGTGAATGCTGCAGGTGAACGTGCATCCTGCATGGATCACGTTTGCAACCCGAGCATCCACTATATATTAACATCACTACTGATGGTCTTTATTTGATTTGGTTTAATTTTACACAATAACCTACCTGAACACCTGTTGACTATTTAGAAATCTTATAAATAGTATTTTATATCATAATGTGTACCAAAAGGTGGTAATAATAATAATAATAATAATAATAATAATAATAATAATAATTAGTTTATTAATATATTTATACCCCGCCCATCTGGCTGGGTTTCCCCACCCACTCTGGGTGGCTCCCAACAGATTAAAAACAGAATAAAACATCATATGTTACCAGTCCAGTGAATGCAATTATTAATCAGGGTGATAACAACAGGAGCAATTCAAGGTAGCCTGTGGCTGTTGGGTTAAAAATGATAGATCCTGAATACCAGTCTTTAATATATTACAAAGAGCCGTACACAATATAAAATGCAAATAATAAAATGCAAATCACAGGACTCTCCCACCCTCAGTGCATACAATCACTCTGTACCATACATAAGCGAACAGTTGACAATTTTTGCTTGGCTTAGCCAAGGCTATTAGCTGTACAATTATACTGAACAAACACTTGGCTTCCAGTAAATGACCAATCAATAAATATAAAACCAGATCACATGAGACTCCCACTGTCTCCTTCTCTGCCTGCACTGCCTTTGTAGGATTAATTTGAATTAACAACAATGCAAACTCTTCATTATATGTCTCTTTCTCGAGAGGCGTTTGGCAACGTGAGCCTTCAGCCACTTATGTTTGACTAACGTGTATCATATTTGCATAATATAAAGAGACAATTGAGCTCCATGATTGACTGCCTGGAGAAATGCACTGTTAATTTCCACTAAAATTAGCACTATTCCTTTAATTATCCTAGCTTAATTGCTACTACGTCTGGCTTTTGAAGAAAAATATTTCAAACATTTTATATGCGAGTGTTTTCTTGTTTGTGACATTCTCAAGAGGGCTTGAAATGGCTTTTCTTTTCGGTTCCCATGAACTAAAGCCATAAATGGGGAATGTTATGCAAATATGAGTATTGACTTTCTAACATGATCAAGAAGCCTAATAGCTTTCGGTATACTGTATAATCAAGTTGCTCCAGTATTAAATATAGTAGGCTAAGTTGTTCTCTTTATGCATATTTATGGAGAGTTAAGATCCACTGTGTTAGATGAGGCTCTGTCCAGTTAAATTTTGTGAAAGAAGAGCCATCTAACTTTATATTTCTCAATTCAAAGTATCCCTATGTATGGAAGGAAGGCTATAGCATCCTTGTATTCTGACAGCTGTGTTGTCAGCGATAATATTCATTTCCACGGCCAGTTATTTATTTCATTATTCTTATTTATTAAATTTCTAGTAAGGCTGTATACACATTAGCATTCATTCTAGAATCAATGCACACAAAGTGCCTATTTTTTCTCTGTAGCTCACAAACAATCTAGATCTATTGCCTTTTTTTTTTTTTGCCCCTGAAAAATGCTTATTGAGAAACTGGTTTCACTTCAAAAATTAAACTGATTGCAGATTGGTTCTGCAGCGATTGTGTTCGAAGACAAGATGTAGGCCAGGCATAGGCAAACTCCGGCCCTCCAGATGTTTTGGGACTACAATTCCCATCATCCCTAGCTAACAGGACCAGTGGTCAGGGATGATGGGAGTTGTAGTCCCAAAACATCTGGAGGGCCGAGTTTGCCTATGCCTGATGCAGTTCTGGCAACAGGGAGAGTTCGTATTTGTGTTTCTACCTGAAGGAGCGTCTCCACCCGCATCGTTCAGCATGGACACTGTGGTCCAGTTCTGAGGGCCTTCTGGCAGTTTCCTCCCTGCGAGAAGTGAGGTTACAGGGAACCAGGCAGAGGGCCTTCTCGGTAGTGGCGCCTGCCCTGTGGAACGCCCTCCCATCAGATGTCAAGGAAAGGCAGTCCTGTTTAGGGAAGTCTGATGTTTTATCGTGTTTTTAATATTCTGTTGGGAGCTGCCCAGAGTGGCTGGGGAAACCTAGCCAGATGGGTGGGGTATAAATAAACTATTATTATTATTATTCCCAGTGACATAGTGGGTAGGCATATACCAAGACTACAAACATCTCTTCCTTTTTCATTCATCTGAGGCACGAGGAAAAGGCATGGGTAACACAATTGGGGGTGGGGTGCAAATGCATATCATGTAACCCCACCCAGCCCCACTCAGCAGGAGCTAGAATCAATCTAGATTGAAAGCGACATGTTGAAGACAAGCAGGCACAATTCTGGGTCGAGAAAAATGACACATTTGTGCCACAAATGTGTCATTGTGTATGCAGCCTAACTCTTTCTTGATAGTGTTTAAACGCTGTAGCCAATGATTGCTATCCAGCTCTTGTCACACCCATTTATCTGTAATTGGCTGTCCCAGAATGGGCAGAATCTGCATCTGGATTGCATACAGTTTCCTGCTTCTGCGCCCAGATCTCCTTCCACTTCCGCTGCAGCATTTCTCCTTTCCTTCTTCCTCTCCAACCCCCCCCCCCCAAGATCCCCAGAATGTCAGGAGACCATCCTCAACACCATGGGATGTTGTTGAAGATTTCAAGAGAAGGATGATTTGCCAAAAATTGGGTGGGACACATTCAGGTTACCCTTTCCTGTTCAGCAGTGTTTCTTGGAGCAAGGAGGAATTCTTCCACTCATGTAACAATCCATTTAGCACATGGGTAGGCAAACTAAGGCCCGGGGGCCGGATCTGGCCCAATCGCCTTCTAAATCCGGCCCGCGGACGGTCCAGGAATCAGCATGTGTTTACATGAGTAGAATGTGTACTTTTATTTAAAATGCATCTCTGGGTTGGTTGTGGGGCCTGCCTGGTGTTTTTACATGAGTAGAATGTGTGCTTTTATGTAAAATGCATCTCTGGATTATTTGTGGGGCATAGGAATTTGTGCATTTACCCCCCCCCCAAAAAAAAAATAGTCCGGCCCCCCACAAGATCTGAGGAACAGTGGGCCAGCCCCCTGCTGAACAAGTTTGCTGACCCCTGATAGCGTTATGTTGAATGCAACCCTTTATGTGGACGTTAAATCGGACCAAACAATATTCATTCATTCATATATATACCACCCTATACCCGGAGGTCTCAGGGCAGTTCACAGAACAAAATCAACATAAAAACCACAATATATATAATCAAAATAAAAACAACAACCTAATAACCCAACCACCCCGAAAAAGAGCTACATTTTAAATGGGCATAGGATGTCAATCACATCAACCAAAGGCCTGGTTAAAAAGGAACGTTTTTGCCTGGCGCCTAAAGGTGTATAATGAAGGCGCCAGGCAGACCTCCCTGGGGAGTGCATTCCACAGGCAGGGAGCCACTGCAGAGAAGGCCCCGTTCTCGTGTTGCCACCCTCTGGACCTCTGAAGGAGGAGGCACACAAAGAAGGGTGTCAGAAGATGATCTCAGGGTCTGGGTAGGTTCATATGGAAAGAGGCAGTCCTTGAGATAAAGCGGTCCTGAGTCATTTAAGGTTTTATAGGTCAAAACCAGCACTCTGAATTGGGCCCGGAAACTAATTGGTAACCAGTGCAGTCAGACCAGGATCCGTGTAATATGCTCAAACTGTCTTGCTCTGGTGAGCAACCTGACTGCTGAATTCTGCACTAGCTGAAGTTTCTGAACTTCAAAGTCTCTCAAACTTCAAACTCTCTCAGACAGAGTCGTCCTTTAAGTACTGTTCTCTGTAACACATGACCACCTTAGGTGTAAAGCAGTTTCGTGCAGTTATGATGACAGTGCATGGCTCCCCAAATACATTGACTCATTGGTGTGCACCAACCCCATCTATCAGTTACATGTGGTTCATGACCCAAGCATTTCTTGCATGTGAGCGGCTAAATCAGTTTACATTCAGGTTCAAGCGAGCTGGGAAGCCTGCGGGTAGCTCAAGACTGCTTCTGCCTCTGTGCTTAGAAAAAGGTGCGGTTCTTCTGCACGGGTTCCATTGAGTAATACCTAACAAATGAAATGCAGAAACCAACATTCCAGCTGTAGCTTATCTGCCGCCTTATCTGAGCTCTATTAAAACCTGGACCAAACTAGACAGGATTCCACGAAACGATGCAAACAGAGATGACCTCCTGTTCACCAAGTGTCGTCAAGAATGTCTTGATAAAAGTCTGTAATTTTATCAGGGCGAGTTGCCTGAAGCCCCAAGCAAAAAATGTCCCTGTCTCCTTGCCATACTCAAGGAGTATTTGCGACATATTGACGGAGTCTGGGTCACTGCAAAGCAAGCTTAGTACTAGCCTGACCTGCTAGCATCTAAAAGGGAGATGGAGGAGTGAAAGTGGATATTTTGCCATTGATTGCAGGCATTAAGAATTCTCTAATCCCAGATTTGTGTGGCCTGGTTGTGGTTCCTTGCAAAAGGCACTTGGATTCAAAGCTTGACTCAGCCACAGACTTAATGGGTGGCCTCTGGTTTGTGGGTGAGGTTTCTGGGTCTGTGAAGTAGATATAAAAGTGATTATCTCACAGATGGTATTTAACGCCAAATAGGCTTGCTAAGATTTACAAGACAGAATCAGATAAGTGCTGGAAGTGTAAAGAAGTGGAGGGAACGTTTTTTCATATCTGGTGGACTTGTAAAAGGGTAAAAGAGTATTGGGAAATGATTTATAATGAATTGAAAAAAATGTTTAAAATTACTTTCCCCCCAAAATCCGAGTATTTCCGTTGGGGAAAATTCAGACTTAAATTCCCAGGTGTCAGAAAAGGTTATTTATGTATGCAACAACTGCGGCCTGTGTTTTGTTAGCCCAAAATGGAAAATTGGCAACTTAAGTTGACAGAATATGCACAACTTGCAGACTTAACATATAAAATAAGAGAACAAGAAGAACATATGTTTAAAGAAGATTGGAAAACATTTATTGAATATATGTAAAATAATTGTGTACAGCTGAAAACGCTGGTAGCACTAAGATAAATTTAACAGAGTAAATAATTTTTGATGGCTGTAAAAGTAGAAAACTGATTCTGAATGGTTATAGTAAAATATGCAGGGGTGTATGATATGTAAAATGAACCAAGGAAAGAGAAGAAGGGAAGTCATCAATAGCTTAAGCATGTAAAATGTTTATTTGAAATTGTAAAAAAGAAAATAAATAAATAAATAAATAAATAAATAAATAAATAAATAAGTGATTATCTCGCATAGCTTCTAGTGAGGAGGAACATGTTGCCACCATATGTTGCTAACCCTAGGCCTTCAGAACAGGATGGACTATAAATATACAGACATGGTGCCACTCGAGTCACAATAATCCAAATAACCACATTGCCACCTGGTACCCTCCAAATTTTTTGGACTACAGTTGCCCTCAATCTCATACGGCGTTGGTGTGCTAGTGGGGGTTGATAGAAGTTGTAGACCAAAGCAACTAGAAGGCACCGGGATGATGAACACTGCTCTGTGTTCCAGAATCTTCTTTTAGTATGCTTTCAGAAGAGTTCTTAATTCTAACATGGCCCATGTAGGTCCAATAGTGCCCTTGAGGACTTCTTTAAGTACCTGCAAACTCTGTGTCCCCACAATATTGATAGCTCCTTTCATCATGAGGTGGTTGTCAGTTTGCATTTCATAGTACAGAAAGTACGGATCTGATCTTTCCTATTCTAATAAATTCAAGAAGGTTCTGGAAGCTTCTCTGTGTGAAAGAAGCAAGCAGAAGGTTCATGATGTTTGGGTTATACCTTCAGAGAAGCTGAGTACAGCTGGTTTGAACTGGTTCTCTTAGCTCTTCTGTCAAGGTCATGCTGACTGACTATAATAATAAGGCCAGAAGGAGCCTGGGTTTCACTTTCTCTTTCTCTTTTCCTTCTGGTGTGGTGTTCTGTACATAGTATGCTTAGTGTTAAGGTTTAGACTTCTTATAAGTTATTGTAAGTTTAAGTTAAGTGCTGCAACTGGATTTCTTATGGACAGGGCCAATCCTGAATGTATTGGATTTGCAACCATTATGCTCATTTGCCTTCAGTAGCAGTAAAGCTCTGCTGGGTGAAATATAATTGCCTCTGGTCTATTTTTTGGGAATTCTGCAAAGTGTTTAAGTTGGAATGTGTTCTGGATCCATATTGAGTAGAATTTCAATGACAACTTTCTCCCAGGGCCAGTCCAAGACATTTTGCTGCCTAAAGTAAAGGATAGGATGGTGCCCATCTCCCAAGGCACATCTAGAAGCCAACTGGATTAACAGTTGAATCTGACAGGTGAAAGGGCAGTATCATCTACTGTACTTGAGGGCCGCTGACTAGTGGTGAGGTTGGACAGAGTAGGGCTCAAGGCACTTCCCATCTCCAGCCACTGCTGCCTGAGGCAACTGACTCATTTTGCCTTATTGTAGGGCTGGCCCTGTCTCCCCAGCCCCCTTGGAAGTACATAGAGTTGGCAGAGGAAGTGGGAAGAGCTTTCCTTTTTATACAGTCTCCAAGACTTAGATTGGAAGCTGGGCAGAAAGTGGAACAACCTAGTAGGCTGAGAAACTGGGGAAAGAAAATCAGAGTGATCAGAGGGGTGGCAGAGAGCAGAAAGTGCTACACACACACATGCAGGCACACACACATGGAGAGCCAGTGTGGTGTAGTGGTTAAGAGCGATAGACCTGTAACCTGGGGAACCGGGTTCACGTCTCTGCTCCTCCGCATGCAGCTGCTGGGTGACCTTGGGCCAGTCACATTTCTTTGAAGTCTCTCAGCCCCACTCACCTCACAGAGCGTTTGTTGTGGGGAGGAAGGGAGAGGAGAATGTTAGCCGCTTTGAGACTCCTTTGGGTAGTGATAAAGCGGGATATCAAATCCAAACTCTTCTTCTTCAGGCTGGATCCAGTAAAAGACATCCACTTGCAACTGCAAACCGAAAGCACGGATCACATCTATCTCCCTTGACTCAAGCACACAGTTCTGGTGCTTCCCGTGGCACAAAAGATGAATCCTTATGGACCTCCACAAAACCCTTATGGATTTCTGCGAAACCACCATCCAATCATATGCAACCATTAGCCTATTTTAAAAACTTGAGGATTCATGCCTTGCATTGATGTGTCTGTGGCATTGCTAACAAGCATCAGATTTGGGGGGTCATTCAAATCAGAGGTGGACTTAGAGGAATGTGATTGGGTGCTGAGCAAAAGGGGTGCTGCGAGAGATGCCACAACAATGACGGAGAATGGAAGGTGAGAGGTAGGGTAGGTGGGCTAAATTTGGATGCCACACAGGGCACACCTGAAATTTGAAAGCCCCAAGTCTGCCACTATGTGCATTCAAATAAATGTGTTTCATTTTGTTGGATCTGACTTTTACCCAAACTCGTGGAAAAGTAAAGAACGTGTGTGTCACTTTGCCTGTCGGTCAGGGCAGAAGCGGAGGCATGGATGCAACCAGGGGTTGCCGGGGTGACCATGACACACTCTCAAAATCCCAAATGTGTTGACAGGCCCCAAATGGGTAGCAATTAGCACTGTAATGCCAGCAACTGCAAATTAAGAAACACAGAAGGAAAAGACCATTATTTCTGTGGGTACTTGTAGCTGCAATTGGTGCTGTATATGGCAAAAGTAGGGATATCTGGAACTCTTGGTTCTGCTGCTTAACTTTAACACTCCTAACGGCAAGAAATCTCTGAAACAACAAGCCAAAACGACTCAGCAAAATACAGCTCAGCTAAGAAAAAGACATAGAAATTCAAAACACATCTCTCGTGTTTGCTTATATGCAAAAAAAGTATGCTTCTTATTATCATCTGTAAAAAGAAAAAAAATCACATCTGAAACATTAACTTTTTTCTTCTTTTCAATTGGAGAAGAGTTATGTAAGTGAAAGGATTAAAAAATGAGGTGGTAATAATGAGTCACTGCCCTTTTTCGCAAACCGTGTTGCATAACCCTCCCAGCAATAAAGAAGCAAAAACACACACACCACACAACAACCCTAAAGCAGCCAGACCTTTAAAGCGAGTTGAAAGTTCTCTGTTACGAAACCTAAAGCTGTTTAATAAAAGCAGAACTCTCGCGCTCCCTTGAAAATTCACCACACCTACGTCTGACGAAAGATTTGCCAACTGTCCAAAAATAGAAACTTGGAACACAATCAACATAGATATTGTGTCATCTGACAACTTCAAACAAAGCTCTAAAACAACGAACGTGGACTTTGATTTATTATATTATTATTTTTTAAGGAGGTAAGGGAGAGGGGTAACTATGCAAGGCCAGAGTTCATGCTTGCAAAGCGCTAAGAAAAAGTATCTGAATGGGAGCCAGTTTGAATCAGAGTCCTATTGAAGTCAAGAAGATTGGCTTGGCTCTGGCCCAGATATTCCTGTGCAAATGGCTTGCAGATCAGGATTTTACAGAGTGATAACATTTCTATTGTACAATAAAGACTTTGTCAGCTCTTGCTATTTTTGTGCTTGTGCTGACCGTAATGAGAACAATTCTGAGCGTCGTTTCTACTCACCGTGTAAAACCCCATCTAAACCGAGCTATCAACAAGCTGATGTAACATAGTTTATATAATAAGACTGAAGTGCTTTGCTGCCTGATTATTGTTACAATTAACCACATGCCTTTTACGTACATTATGAAAGCTCTCGCCTGTCCCAGTTAATGAAACAAAGTCTGGCAAACTTGCAGCAAGTTGCCTAAAGGGCTGAGAGACAACTAAGGTTATGATTGATGCCATTTTTGAAACGGCAGCAGCTATCAGCCTGCATGACCTAATTCACGGAGCAAACATTAACCTAATTCATGACAGATGAGAACCAAAGTTGTCTCTTCGTGTTTCAACACAGAGTACGAGAGGTGGCAAAGAGCCCCCCTCTTCTTATGGCCCAGATCTGCCTCACTTTACATCACTTAGCGGGTGTCTAAACCACGAGCCTCTTGGGCTTGCCAGTCAGAAGGTCAGCAGTTCGAATCTGTGTGATGGGGAGAGCTCCCGTTGCTCTATCCCAGCTTCTGCCAACCTAACAGTTTGAAAGCATGCCAGTGCAAGTAGATAAATAGGTATTGCTGTGGTGGGAAGGTAAACAGCGTTTCCGTGCACTCTGGTTTCCGTCATGATGTTCTGTTGCACCAGAAGTGGTTTAGTCATGCTGGCCACATGAACTGGAAAGCTGTTTTTGTACAAACACTGTCTCCCTTAGTCTGAAAAGCGAGATGAGCACCGCAACCCCACAGGCACCTTTGACTGGACTTAACCATCCAGGGGTCCTTTTTTACATCACTCAGTCCATTATTTTACTAGAAACAGGACTACAGAGGAGCACAACAGAGGAGCCCATACCCTCCAACACTTCTTCAATGAAAATAGGGATGTCCTATTCCATTGTAATAATAATTTTATTATTTATACCCTGCCCATCTGACTGGGTTACCCCAGCTACTCTGGGCAGCTTCCAACATATATATAAAAACACAATAGAACATTAAACATAAAAAAAAAACTTCCCCATACTGGGCTGCCTTCAGATGTCTTCTAAAGGTTGTAAAGTTACTTATCTACTTGGCTCTAGGGTCACATAACTCCAACATTTCTCCAATGAAAGTAGGGATGTCCTAAGAAAAAGCAGGACATTCCAGGATCAAATCAGAAACTGGGACAGCTTCTGTAAATCTGGGTCTGTCCCTGGAAAATAGGGGCACTTGGAGGGTGTGGGAGCCCTGTTGGGAAAATCAAGACCCATCTAGTCAGCATTGTGTTCTCACAGTGGCCATCCAGACACTGGAGTTGCCGGGGGGGAGAGGGGGGGCTGTAAACCTTCTTGGAATAGCTTTCTCAAAGACCCAGCACCTGATTTCAGGAGTGCCCGCCTTCTTGTTGTCCTCTTCACGTGCTCTTTATTCATTCCACCACTTTTGGCCACACGGAGTTCATGCAAAAATATTGTCCCTCCACTCTGACCCATTTCAGCGTCCACATGTGGAAGTTACACACAGACACTTCTGCATCTCCCAAAGGGGCAAGCAAGAGGAGCTCATGAAGGAGATGGCTTGGGGAGAATCCAGAGGATTGGACAGAGCAGTCTGTCTAAGGTTGTCTCTCCCGTCCCCCACCAGTGCTTGAAGGGACTGGTTTGGAAAACTTGCACCATGTATACTGGTTTGCCCAGACCATATATTTTGGAATCATGCTTTTTACTCACAAGAAGGCTGCTTTCTTCTGAGTAAAAAACACGGTTCAAAAATATGTGGTCTGGGCAATCAAGCCTAGCATGAGAAGTTTTTAAAAGTTGGTTGGCCAGCATACATTAATTGGCCACTGACCGACACTCCCTCTTCTCACATGTGTTTTATGTTCAAATGATACAAACATGTTGTCTGCATAAAATAATACCCCAATCAATTTAAATTGAGCTTACACGTATGTAGTTGCACTAAATTGGCCACTGACCGACACTCCCTCTTCTCACACGTGTTTTATGTTCAAATGATACAAACATGTTGTCTGCATAAAATAATACCCCAATCAATTTAAATTGAGCTTACACGTATGTAGTTGCACTAAATGACCCTTTGGGTCTCTTCCAACTTAACAGTTCTGCAACTCAATGAGGTGCCAATAACCATCTTCAAATATCTTAAGAGCCGTCACACGGAAGATGGGGCACACTTGTTTATTCCTCCTCTGGGAACCAATGGATTCAAGTTACAAGAAAGGAAATTCCAAAGAAACTTCAGAAATAACTTTATGACAGTGAGAGCTGTTTGACAGTGGAACAGTCTCCCTTGGAGGTCGTGGACTCTCCTTCCTTGGAGGTTTTTAAGCAGAGGTTGGATGGCCATCTGTCATGGATGCTTTAGCTGAGATTCCTGCATTACAGAGGGTTGGACTAGATGATCCCTGGGGTCCCTTCCAGCTCTATGATTCTATACCTTGATAAAGGTCCAATGGGTGCCAGCACAAAACGGCTGCCATTGGCAGCAAAAACAACAACAACAGGGTGCCCGGAGTGCCTACCAGTAAGTACTGTCACAAAAAAATACATAAATAAAAACCTGCTCATGTGTAAGGGCAGTCAATACATTTGTGTACTGTACTCTGGACTCCTGTGTGCTTCTTGACTGAATGAAACATTGGAATATTCAGTAAGAGGATGCCAAAATGCATCCTGAAGTTTCTCTTCTCATAGGAGACAAATGAATTAGTTGCAGATATTCTAGATCACAGTCTGTGTGTTTTCAGTTGCAGAGGCTGTGCTCATGCAAAAGGCTGCTCTCTTATCAAGAGTATCTGAAGAAATGCAGAAAACAAATAAAGCACAAATACAATAAATTATCAGTTCCAGTTTCACAGACGTTTCTTTTTATCTCCGAATGCAATGTGTAAAGCTTGATCCCTTATTTTTGTTTTGGGCTTGTTGTTTTTACACCAGAATAACTCTTCAATAGACTTCTTCTCCTGTAATTCAGAGGGTGTCTGTTTTGTCCTCTCTAATTCATAGATGTAAATCCTGATTCTGCGCCTTTTTGCCTGTTATTTATTCAACTGACAACCACACGGAAGACCACCGAGATTATATTTAGAATGAATAAAAGCCTAGACACCCAGGCCACAAGCCACAATCCATAAAACATGTTTTTAGCAAAGGAGTGTTCACTGCTTTGCAGTCAATCGCCATTTTTTAAATTGAAATAGAAATGTTGGTTTACAAGCCACAAGGTTAAAGTTATAGATTACAAGCCCAAAATCTGGCTCCCTGTCAACAGCACAAAAAGAATTAGATTAACCTTCACTTTCAAAGTGCTTGTTGTTAATCGAATATCAAATCTCTGCTTTTTGCCTAACCAGGAAGCTGTGCAGTTCACTTAAGGCAGGGATGGGGGATCTCTCCCCGCCTCCTGCATGACAACTGCATTGCTTCTTGGGCAATCTTCTGTGTCAGGGGTGGGCAGGAAAAAGTGGATACACCCAAGGTTGTGAGATGCTTGCCTTTGTACAGTAGGCTACATTCTAGCCCTCACTCGCTGGATCATCACCTTGTCGTGGTGAATGGGCTTGCACGTTCCTATGACCCTTGTGAGCGAAGCCATCGGGGGTTGAGAAATGTCCCTATTTTCATCTAAGGGATGTTGGAGGGTATGGATACCATCCCCTGTAATGTGCTTTTTGAGACTGAGTATAAACACAGTTTAACGCTGTGGGTTAAACCACAGAGCCTAGGACTTGCCAATCAGAAGGTCAGAGGTTCGAATCCCCACGACGGGATGAGCTCCCGTTGCTCAGTCCCTGCTCCTGCCAACCTAGCAGTTCGAAAGCACGCCAGTGGAAGTAGATAAATAGGTACCGCTCCGGAGGGAAGGCAAGTGGCATTTCCGTGTGTGCTGCTTTGGTTCGCCAGAAGTGGCTTAGTCATGCTGGCCACATGACCCGGAAGCTGTACGCCGGCTCCCTCGGCCAATAAAGCAAGATGAGCACTGCAACCCCAGAGTTGGCCACAACTGGACCTAATGGTCAGGGGTCCCTTTACCTTTACCTCTTTATAAATACGGACTTCATGGCTTAACATGGTTGTGCTTTTCTTGCTTTTTGCTTCACCTCCTGCATTGTGTAACATCTTGCTTGCTGAAGAGTTCCTTTTTGTATTTTGTAACATTTTGGTTGGTCATAATAAAGGCAATGCCCAGCTGTGGATTTTGGAGTTTGGTCTCCAGCTTTCTTTCTTTCTTTCTTTCTTTCTTTCTTTCTTTCTTTCTTTCTTTCCACAGGTAAGTACATTACATAAGAAAGCTTCCCCCCTCCCTCTCCATGGTCAATCTGGCTGGACACCTATGGGCGAAAACCATACTCCTTTCTCATAGCATCGGACATAAAATATGACCATAAGGTGCAAAATGTGTCTATTGTGTGTTCATTTCTTCTTGCCCAAAGTTCACAAGTCAACTTCTCCATTAGAGCCAAAGTTCAAGTTTTAAGCTCTCCAGTGCTTGGCAATGGTTAATTTAGCCACTGCAATAGGATGTACAATCAAATCTTTGGAAGGCAGTTGGAAACACAATAAAAAATAGAGAGGAGTGCAACGTTAGGATCAGGTGTGAGGTCATGTTTGGTTATGTGCGAAATTTCCTGGAAGAGAGCTGTTGTTTTTCTTATACCTATGCATGTATGCTTGGTGGTCTCTGAAGAGCTGCCTTTAGCATTGTGGCACCGTGAATAGTAGTGATGTATGGAAGTGAGAGCTGGACCATAAAGAAGGCTGATTGCCGAAGAATTGATGCTTTTGAATTATGGTGCTGGAGGAGACTCTTGAGAGTCCCATGGACTGCAAGAAGATCAAACGCATCCATTCTTAATGAAATCAGCCCTGAGTGCTCACTGGAAGGACAGATCCTGAAGCTGAGGCTCCAATACTTTGGCCACCTCATGAGAAGAGAAGACTCCCTGGAAAAGACCCTGATGTTGGGAAAGATGGAGGGCACAAGGAGAAGGGGACGACAGGGGACGAGATGGTTGGACAGTGTTCTCGAAGCTACCAGCATGAGTTTGACCAAGCTGCGGGAGGCAGTGGAAGACAGGAGTGCCTGGCGTGTTCTGGTCCATGGGGTCACGAAGAGTCGGACACGACTAAATGACTAAACAACAACCGTGAATAGTCAGAAGCTGACTGAAATTTCTGCCAGATTAACTGGGAGGTTGAACTTTTTTCTTTTACAGCTTAGTGATGGATCATAATCTCTGCATGGAAAAGGTTCCAGATTCAATCTTGGGAACTTCTAGGTAAAGGAATGTGGCACCAAGACTAGGAAAGACCTCTGTATCTGCCAAGTGCCCTGGAAAAAATGGAACATCCCATTTTTCAACACAAAGATCACAGCAGCCATTTTGGATGCTGTGCTCTCGCGTAGCACTTTCAACCTGAAAAAGGACGTTTTCGGGATGAGAGTGAGGCACAGGTTATGTGACTCACCTGGGAGTGCATCCCAGAAGACACATGTCCCAGTTTGGGGTTTAAAAAAAGGTGAACAATATGGACCATAAGTCAGGTTGGCCATTACAAGTGAGTTTATAGCACTAGGCTAGACAGGGCAGTGACCTCATCCTCTGTAAGCCGTCTTCTTGCACCATCAGTGGCAAGAATTTAACCATGAGCATTAAAAATAAAACACTTAAAAGATGGGCTGAGCTATTTAGGTTAAAGTAATCATCGAGTACTAAAACTGGCAACTAACTATAAATTTCTGTTAATCCCTTTAGGCTAAAAAGTGTCACACACTGAAACAAAGCCGAAACAGATTCAAGAGTAGTATCAATTTTCAGAAAGTTTGTGTGACCCCCCCCCCCTGCAGTTCACTCTGGTCTAGAAAAGTTTTCATTTTCTTCTGAGGCATCGGGAATTGCTACAAGAAGGGCCACGCCGCTGTTAACTTGAGGGAAAGGCCCAGTTTAATGTCTTTTGTTCAAAATTGCTAATGTGTTTTTCTTGTGCTCCAGGTCTGTGGTACAGTGGTACCTCGGGTTAAGTACTTCATTCGTTCCGGAGGTCTGTTCTTCAACCTGAAACTGTACTTAACCTGAAGCACCACTTTAGCTAATGGGGCCTCCTGCTGCTGCCGCACCGCCGGAGCACGATTTCTGTTCTCATCCTGAAGCAAAGTTCTTGACCCGAGGTACTATTTCTGGGTTTGCGGAGTCTGTAACCTGAAGCATATGTAACCTGAAGCGTCTGTAACCCGAGGTACCACTGTACTTGGGGATCAGGGATATGTATATTTTCTTCTGGGGCAGATTTATGGCATCCTGAGAAATCAGATACAGCACAGTATGGGAATCTCAAAATTAAGAGGGTATATTATTTATCACATCCTCTGTGATTATAGCCTAAATGGGTTGAGTGATGGTCCAAGTTGGTAGATGATATTTCACCTTTAAGAACCTGAACTAGCTGATAATACATATCTATGATACTAGTACATCATTCTGTAAGGTACAGAATGCTCACCAATGAGAATGTTAGCTCCCCACTTATACCATACTTATACATTCCATGGCAACTCATGTATCATTCAATTTGTCTCCCAAACCTCTGAGGGTCTTCTGGCAGTTCCCTCACTGTGAGAAGTGAAGTTACAGGGAAGCAGGCAGAGGGCCTTCTTGGCAGTGGCACCTGCCCTGTGGAACATCATTCCATCAGATGTTGAGATAAAGAACTACACAACTTTTAGAAGACATCTGAAGGTAGTCTTGTATCGGGAATTTTTTTAATGTTTGACACTTTATTATATTTTTATATGTGCTGGAAGCCACCCAGAGTGGCTGGGGCAACCCATTCAGATGGGAGGGGCATAAATAATAAAATAATTGTTGTTGTTCTACAATATAGTTGACCATCGGCCCTGCTGCTTGGATGGAAGGAATCCACTCTATAAATAAATCTTTAAGTGGAAGATTTCGGAGGAACATAACCTGTTTTTCCTGACACAATCTGACATGCCGTACTGGTGCTTTATGGTGTTCTTCGTACAGAAACAAAGAGCACTTTCAGGGCAAGTGGGTTCTGCAACATCACTTTTCCTTATTATGAAATACTCGGCAAGGATTGCTTTTGCAACACAACTGGGTTGTGCAATGCAATGTGCCTGGTGGTTCCCATAGCACATAAGACGAGCATAGCATCTTAGAATGGGTTATCAGGGAGTTGTCTGAGCATGCAAGAACACTCAAAGAAAAACACGGAAAATAATGCAGAGAAATATGTATGGTATAAGAAAGGCACGATATAACCCTCAAAGCAAAATGAGTGTGCATGGCTTCTATGCAGGAGAGGGCCTGGGGCAGATTGGAGGGAAAACTGCCCCTCTCTGATCAGCCCACTGGGCTGTGTAATATGAGCCCTGCCTCCAGAGCTTTATTTGTCTTTTTCTGGGGGGGGGGGAATCATTTTTATTTGGTTTTACAAAGACTTTTTACAAAGTTCTACACATAAACACACATACACACACACACACACACACACACACAAAACAACAACATATCCATAAAAAGAGATTCCTCCGAATCTCAGGACTTGCTCCCACCCACTCAATGGAATACCATTTTAAGCATTTATTACTGCATATTCTTCCATACTCCGATTTTTACATCAAACCATATTGTCCATGGTAATTGTTACACTACAAGCATGATCAAAATCCTGCTAATGTTTCCATCTGATACAGTGCTCTCCTAAATAATTTATACCCTCCCCCTTTCTTTTATAAAGTTATTGTACTCTTGATTTCTGAGTTTTCCAGTTTTGCCATCTGGGCATAGGCCATCAGCTTAGTTTGCCATTCCTCTCTGGGAGGGACTCTTTCTTAGCATCCGATTGGCTGTTGTCGCATACTGCTCCTTTGGAAAAAGTCTCTTCTGCTCCTTTGGAACCTATGATTCCTAATAGAAAAGCTTCTGGTTTTTTGTTTTTGACAAAAGGTTATTTTAAGCATTTCCCCCCCATTTCATTACATATCTCCCAGAAAGCTTTTGTTACCTTACAAGTCCACCACGTATGATAAAAGGTACTTTCTTTTTCTTTACATTTCCAGCAAATATTTGTACTTGTCCTATTCATTTTTGCCAACTTAAAGGTAAAGGTAAAGGTACCCCTGCCCGTACGGGCCAGTCTTGCCAGACTCTAGGGTTGTGCGCCCATCTCACTCAAGAGGCCGGGGGCCAGTGCTGTCCGGAGACACTTCCGGGTCATGTGGCCAGCGTGACATCGCTGCTCTGGCGAGCCAGAGCCGCACACGGAAACGCCGTTTACCTTCCCGCTAGTAAGCGGTCCCTATTTATCTACTTGCACCCAGAGGTGCTTTCGAACTGCTAGGTTGGCAGGCGCTGGGACCGAACAACGGGAGCGCACCCCGCCGCGGGGATTCGAACCGCCGACCTTTCGATCGGCAAGCCCTAGGCGCTGAGGCTTTTACCCACAGCGCCACCCTTTGCCAACTTAGTAGGGGTCAAATACCACCGGTCAAATACCACGGGGCAAATACCACCGGTACATCATTTTCATAGTCCCCCCCCATGCACAATATGCAGTAAATTTCAAATCTGTTTTCCATAGCCTTTCCCAATCTACCATCTGGATATTATGTCCCAAATCCTCTGCCCAGTGTATCATTACTGACTTGATCTGTTCATCTAGAGCAGCGGTTCTCAACCTGTGGGTCCTCAGATGTTGTTGGACTACAACTCCCATCATCCCTGAGCTCTGGCCTTGCTAGCTAGGGGTGATGGGAGTTGTAGTTCAACAACATCTGGGGACCCACAGGTTGAGAAAGGCTGATCTAGAGCTTTGTCTGTCAGTTTGGCTTCCCATTCAGGATCACATGGCTAGTTCTGCCATTAAGATTTCCAGTAGACCAAGACTGGTTGCTGGGACCCAATGGCAAAGGGCAGCACATATTGCATTGTCCACTATGTGCCTGTCTTTCTTCCATATTATATATAACAGATGGGGCAGACAGAAAAATGCTTGGGTCCTTGTCTTTTTTGCTGTCAACTTTGGAAACTGTGTGCTTAAGAAAGATGCCATCATTCCCAACCAAATAATGTATACGGCTCAGTTCCCTTTCTCTGCTCCTCGCTACAAGCACAAGTAACAAGTGGAATAAATCTGCAAAACAGCAGGACTCTAGCACTGTGAAGTACTTTGTCATACTATTGTCCCCATAGTTATTAGGAGCAATGAAGTGCCATTATAAAGACAGCAGTTCTGCAATTCGTACATGACCTGTTTGGATTTCAGTAAGGCATCAGTATAAACAAGCCATAAGCCAGGCTGCCGACTGCAAAGGCCTTTAATTCTCCGAGAGATCTCGAATATCCCAATATTTATTTGCTGCTTTAGAAGGCAAGAATTCCGAACGGCGAGCAAGACTAGACACTTTGGGTTAAGGTCCAACTATAACACATCTCTGTGTTTTCATTATAAGCTGTGCACCAAATAAGGGCTCTTTTCTCTGACAGTGAAGGGGGAGAATGAGGATACAACCTGCTCAGTGTGAAAGCCAAGACTGCTGGTTCCTGGGATTACAGCAAATCATTCTCTCTCCTGTGTTTGTGTGTGTCTTCTAGCATTTGAACTTGCAGTGATGAAAATTAACCTTTCTAATTTTCTGCATGATAAATTAGTGGCACATCAATTCCAGGCTAAGTACTGTGCAGATGCAATGGATGAAATGCTCATTAAACAGATATTACTAATGACTGTAAGGCACCAGTGCAGATGCCCTAGGACATGAAGGGCAGACATTTAAAACACTTGATGTGCAATTTTCTTCACTAATCTCCCCTAACTACTGGCTGAATAGCTGTGGGAGGATGTTTAGAACCAGGGTAGGGGGGGCTCACTGACTGCAGTAACGGATGATCCCCTATTTTGATGGGAGACTTTGAGGAGTTGGTACAATCAGACATGCAGTATAGAGCAGCATGCATTAAATCCACCCTCGTGTTTCTATTGCAGCCCCTCTGCACCATTCCTAGCCTAGGTCTAGCTGGAATTTGCCACATCTTTGATCCATGTAACCCAATATTCTGTACACTGACTGGCAGCAGCTGTCCAGTTTTTCTGGCAGAAGTCTCTTCCATCTTTACCCAGAAGTACCAAGAATTGAAGTTGGGACTTTCTGCATGTGAAGCAGATGCTCTGCCACTCAGCTACTGCTTCACCCAATGGCAGTTCAACTGTACAATAATGAAGTATTAAATTGTGTTCTTATCTATACATGTAATAAAAACGTAAGAATGTCGTCACGCTGCAGTTAGTTTGACCATAGACAGGTGGCACTGTGAGCTACAGCATGATGATGTGGTGGAAGGATAGCCCAGGCTTTGTTGGTTCCTCCAGTTGCCTGCCCCTGTGCCCGGGATCCAGATAATTAGGTCAGATGGAAATACTAGCCAACTTTCTCCTCGTTGGTCAGCTTTCTTTGTCACCAGTTATGATGAAGCATTGACCTGGAAGCATGAGCAGCACAGGAAGAAGTGATGGCTAACCAGCTGACCTGATAATCTGCCACCAGTACCACTTAAGAAGGCAAGTCAGCCCACATAAAATGGCAAAGGGGGCACATCCTTTAAGAGAGAGGTCGGCAACCTAAGGCCCATGGGCCAGAAGCGGCCCATGAGCTGCCACCAAACTGAACCACACTGCGCACCGTGCTAAAC
Organism: Podarcis raffonei; assembly: GCF_027172205.1. Classification (NCBI taxonomy): domain Eukaryota; kingdom Metazoa; phylum Chordata; class Lepidosauria; order Squamata; family Lacertidae; genus Podarcis; species Podarcis raffonei. The sequence goes on along the minus strand of NC_070612.1, from coordinate 52,438,787 downwards.
CGGTGCAGCGCAGCAACCCTCTTCCGCAGCTCCAGAAATCACTTCTGCACATGCCCAGATGCCAGAAATCGCATCTGCGCATGTCCGTGGCACCGAAAATTGCTTCTGTGCGTCGTGCTGCGTCAGTCTGGCTCACGGAGGATCTCCACGGGAGTGATCCAGCCCATGTCCGGTAAGCCTTGCCGATCCCTGCCTTAATATAACACATCCATTTAGGTACCTAATAGATAATCCGCTGAATTTGTCATCAAACACTCTGAGAACTGTTCGGCACTTTTACCAAAACAGGGTGTAAAGGATTTTCAAAGGTCTACAATTTACTTTGCTTAGGCTTTCATAGCTGCATGCCTGAAAATCTGTTGCATCCATCTTCAAGATGTCGGTTTCAGGCCATTCAGACTTTGAAGTCTAATTCACGTCGCTGCTCCTCGACATTAACCAGAGTGCTGACCTCATCAAGATGACAGAGAGCCTTTACAAGACAGATGGCAATTTGTTGACGCTTAACGCTTAAAAATGGACTCCATTACAAAGGCACTTTATTTAAAGAAACTATCTAAAGAAAGAAAACACAAGTACTCATAGAAAACGTAAATTGCTGACAGATTTGTTTTCAACTCAAGAAAGAAATGTGCTGACAGTGGGGTTTTGCAGAGTACAGTAACTTCCAACTTTTTTTATTCTTTTAAATAATGAGACAAAAATAGTAACAAGGGGGTGTTTCGGGTTTTGTTTTCTAATTACCATCTGCTTCTACTCATAAAATCATGCTCAGAAGAATGGACTCCATACATTGAAGAGCAATAAAAGACTGATAAGTATCTTTCCTCACCAGTAAGTCGCAACATTGTCAACTTCTATAGGTCATCCGAAAATATCAACTGCAAGGTCATTAAGATCTGAAATCCTGTTGAGTTTTGGAGTAAAGACTGAGAGGACTGATGTTTAATGACAATGGGACTGCTGCCTACAAGGAGACGTCCTTAATATCATTAAGGTCTACATTTTCCTCCATCTCTTATCGTATGCATGCTTTAGAAGCCCTAAATGGTGTTGCTTCCTGACAGGTTAGGAACTTACTATCATTAAGGACTGAGTCTGCATCCACATACTAATTCTTAAACCCACATTTCTTCGGAAGTCCAAAAGGGAGCTCCTACTGTCACAGCCATTAACACTGCCTTTACTACCGAAATTTACTTATGAAAGCGGCATACAGGCAAAAAAGCCTTTGGGTCAAATCTACTGGAAATGTTTCTTGTTTGATCGCTACGGAAATGGATGGGCGCTTACACACAAACTTGTAGAAGACAGCATCCACCAACTGTACCCATTTCACAGGATAACTGGAAAACTAAAACTTGGCTTTCTTTTGCTTTCTGATTTATGCTCTCTTTGTAAATGTTTCCAATCAACTGTCCACATAATTCAGATTTGTGTTTGTGCTATACAGCAAACTCCAAAACATCTCAAAGCCCCTTTTGAGGAGGCAGCGATTCTGATGTTCGCTGCACAAACAAAAATGGGGAGCCAGTGTGTTGCACTGGTTTAGTGTGCTGGGCAAGGAAGACCCAGGTTTGAATACCAACTCAACCATGAAGTTCTTGGCAGTGACCTTTTGTCAGTCACTGTCTCTCAGCCCAACCTACATCCCAGGGTTGTTTTCAGGGTGAAATGAGGAGGGGGCAGGGAACAGTGTTCACCGCCTTGAGCTCCTCAGATGAAAGGTGGGATGTAACTAAACCATCAGTAGTCCATTTATCTCTTGATGGCTCTCAACTGCAAGTGGAATAATCTCTGAAGAAACACATTGCACTTGACTTGAGGGAATGACATGGGAGAGCCTATAAGCTGTGTGAAAGAACACTGGAAGGAACTTGGAGAACAGACATGACATGAAAGTTCCAAAAGCTTATGGAAAAATCTCAAATGCAAAATCCACTTCTTCTTTTTAACAATTATCATACAACAGGGGTGTTATTTCAATATGGATTCAATGGACAGAAAGAGAATTGTTGGATTATTGCAACAACACTGTGAATGTAAGAGACCTGCTGCATCGGGCTAAATATCCATTATATTAGAAGCACCCTCTTCTAATAACGGCCAGCCAGAAGCCCAGTAGTGATGTATGGAAGTGAGAGCTGGACCATCAAGAAGGCTGATCGCTGAAGAATTGATGCTTTTGAATTATGGTGCTGGAGGAGACTCTTGAGAGTCCCATGGACTGCAAGAAGATCAAACCTATCCATTCTTAAGGAAATCAGCCCTGAGTGCTCACTGGAAGAATACATCCTGAAGCTGAGACTCCAATACTTTGGCCACCTCATGAGAAGAGAAGACTCCCTGGAAAAGACCCTGATGCTGGGAAAGATGGAGGGCACAAGGAGAAGGGGATGACAGAGGACGAGATGGTTGGATAGTGTTCTCGAAGCTACCAGCATGAGTTTGACTAAACTGCGGGAGGCAGTGGAAGACAGAAGTGCCTGGTGTGCTCTGGTCCATGGGGTCATGAAGAGTCGGACACGACTCAACGACTAAACAACAACAACAGAAGCCCATAAGTGGTACCTGAATGCAACAGCACTCTCTTCGCTTGTGATTCCCAAGAGCCGGTAATTCAGTGTTGAGATTATGTAAAAGTTAAAAGTCTCCACAGTCACATCCTGCAAGCCGACAACCACAAAACCACAAAGGAATGAGCACACAAACTGCTCCTTCTCTCCTCTCCTTTTGTCCTGAAGACAAAATGTAATGAACCGGTTGCTAAAGAAACCTGATCAAATTGTGACACGCTGTTTTGAAACCCTGAGAGGAGTTCATCTGAAACCTCAACATAGCCAGTGGCCTCTTATCTGCATACTATTCCAGGAAGAAAGGCATGACATTTCGTCATCGCAGCTGAAAGCCTAGCTGGCTCCGCACGTAGATTCAAGGCAAATAAGGAGCACTGATACGATTGCGGTAACAGAATCTCTTTCCTTTCCACTCACTGCCGTTACTACACTGGAATGGAGGAAAAGACATTGCTCAAGTTCCCGAGAACACACTCCAAGTCAATGTTTAGCTTTTTATTTGCTTTTGGCTGAGCTTATCCTGCGGAATGGAACACATGAGGTAATATGGTAACATTCCTAAACCGCCTCTCCCAGCAGAATATGGAGGTCAGATCCTGCAGCTCTTACTCAAGTCGTTTACCTTTTCACAAACGGCTGCACTAATTCCAATGGACAACCCACATGACTATGTATTACTCATTCTAGTGAGAGTTGCTGCAGCAGACCATTTTCCAGACCAGACAAACACAGGGCTGGAGAATGTATAGAATAAGCTCTTTTAGGTTAAAAGCAGTACTGTATTCTGAAGAGATGTGAAGGAAGGATGCCCACTGAAGAAGCATGCAGCTTCCTCCTCTGCTAATAGGTTGTGCTAACCAACACAATGTATATACAGTATTTTCCCAAGGTTCAAACACTGTTATCTTCTATTTCCACGTTGCTGTTATATGAAATTTGAAGCTACTTGCTCTGCAGTATAAATAAAAAACATTTTACATGAGACTTCAGTAGTGGTGCCAGCAGTATTTCTACTTCAGAGAATCAAAGAGTTGGAAGGGACCCCAAGGCTCATTTAGTCCAAGCGACTCTCAACACACGGTCCCCCATTCAAGTTGAAACCATACCAGAACCTGCTTAGCTCTGCAAATGCGCTGGCAATTTTATTACTGCACCATTCAGGAACTGTACTCATATCAGAACCTGTTGATAGTATAGAAACTTTTCTGACGATATAGAAACTTTTCCAAAATCTGAGTTTACACTATGGCATGTAAAGGGGGAGTATTGTTCATTCCAACACAATACTTTAGCAAATGTCAGCTGGTTTCTGGCCAAAGTTCAGCAAACTTACCATTTCCAATCAGGATTTATTTATTTAATGAATTAATCTTGCTCAGCTTATGATTGAGAACAACCAAATTGCTCTTTTTAAAAATCAGATACTTTTGAGCATGCAGGGTCTGTTCTTCAGTGTATTCGAAAGTTTTTGCTTTTCTTTCACATTATCAAGGGCCAGATCTAGTAACAAACACACAGCCTTTGACCAGTTTTGACCAATGCTTGTACGTACTTTCCCAATATAAAAAGTGATTATTAACACTGAATATATATGAGCCACTTTTACTTCTAAGTTTGGCAGTAGAACAATAAAAATCTGACTTGTTGGAGAAAATTGATAACATTTGCAGAACCAATGAAATGCTGTTTTCAACATTATTATTTTTTTAAAGCATGTGTGTCACTTTGACCCCTAAAAATAAATCATCTTTGCTCTTTCCTGAAATGGGTTACCCTATTTTCACCTCTAAAGCTGAAAACAGTTTTTAATCACGTACACTACCAAGTGAAAAGTGTTTGGCTATTCCTGAAACATGAGTCTGAAGTTGTCTGAGCCTTCCATATTTATGTGAGTTATGTCACAAAGTTAATCATTCCCAGGATACAAACATTCAAGCTAATGAAAAACTTCTTGTGCAAGCAGTTGTTAATCAGGAGCATAATATTGCATAATGCTTTCTAAAACGCGTTATGTGATCAGAGTACATGGCTGCATAATATATATAAAAAAGTCTGTTGACCTTTCCCAAGACAGAACTGGAAACATGTGATGCGCTGCTCTTGCCAACTGTTGCTTATTGACAGTAATTAAGCTTGATGATATGAAGGAGAAACTTGTCTTCTTTTCAAGTCTTACAAAGGAGCTTTGAAGTTCTTACTTTCTGCCATAGTAAACATAAAACCGTGGCCAATTTGGCTTGGCTGTATTACTGTTGTCCATTAGGAATATCTCTCATTAAAGCTGGAATCAAATATGCAGTTCAAGTGGTTCCTGGCATTTGTGTGTGAGAAAACACATGCATTTTTACAAGAGCGCTCAATGAGCCAAACAAGTATAAAGGTCAGAGGAACAAATGCCGCCAAAGGAATGCATGGGACATCAAATCTCAGCACATAACAATGGCATCTGACGGTCTTGAGCAATAACGTGAGCGAGAAGCTCTTACTTAATCTCCTACCAGTATTACCGAAAAGAACATTTGCGAAACCTTTCAGACAAGCATGCTATAATTATAAGAAATATAAAGTCTTTTTTTCCCCTGCAGAAGACAACTCTGCACAAACACCTGAGGAGACATGGCCCAATTAGAAAGCAAAGAAAGCCATTTCCCCCCCAAAACGTCAGTGAACAATCTCAAAACCAACACAGCAGTAGTTCGGCAGTTCTCAAACTCCCCCCTTCTCCTCCCCACCGCAGACCACTTGAAAATTGCTAAGGGTCTTCGCAGACCACTTAATGATTTTTCTGCCTGTTTTAACAACTGGAATGCACTGTGCTAGATGTCGTAAGATTTTAATTGTATTTTAATTGGTTATTTTATGTCTTATACATTGTATCTGATTGTGTCATAGTTTGAATTCCATAGAATTCGAGTTGTAATACAACAAGACACAAAAGAACAAAAGGTGTAAAAAATGCAATTTTAAATCAATGTGAATACTCTTTAACTACAAATTCACAGACATGCCGTGGAATACCTGCACAAAGCTAAGAAATATGCAGAAATCTGAATCATTGATTGACATACCTTTACGGCCTGTGACTATTGCCACAAGACTGTACCAGTTTGTTTTTATGAACAGCTGAAATCAGGGGCACGGTTACCTAAACCCGTCCCATTGGAATGGATAGACACTTATGATTAGATTGCAAACTGTATACACCAAGTTTTCACACACATATATCAGAATGCTAAGGCAGACTCAGCACAATGAGCCTCCAAGCCAATATTGGTAAGTTAAAGTGTTTGGTCACAGAAAAGAGCACAGATATACTGGGCGTAATGGAAACTTGGTGGAATGGAGACAACCAGTGGGACATTGTTCTCTCTGGACACAAACTCTAAAGGGGAGAACAGGGAAAGGCATATTAAGAGGTGGCGTTACTCTGCACATCAAAGAGAACAGATAACTGAGGAGGTGATATCGGGCATGAGTAATTTAGTACGGAGGAACTACTGTGGTTTCCCTGACCAAAAGGCTCAAGGTGATCTTGGAATGAGGAATCAATTAAATTGCAGCATCTCACAGCGATTCTGCAAAATATATACCAGGTACCGTATTGGCCCGAATATAAGGCACACCCACAAATTAGCTGCACCTTCGAAAGTCAAGGGGGGAACAGAAAAAAGGACAATACCTGAATATAAGCCACTCCCTTAAAATTGGGTTACAGGTTGCGGTTGGTAGAACTGTAACTCCAAGCCAATTTAAGCCTTTGATCTTGCAAGCCCACAAAAGTTACTGTACAATCGCTACAATTGCAAATCGCTATTTAATTGCTACAATTCCGCAGGCACTCACACCCATAAATGGCAAATGAACAGTCTCACGCTCACAAATCAGCAAGAAAACATTTTTTGGTTCCGTTTTACTGTATGTCTGTTTTAGCAGGGATATCGTAAAAGCCACTTTTTGTAAGTTCGTGAATTTAAGCCACACTTTAACTTTGCATGGTCGGAATTTGGAAACAAAAGTGCGGCCCCCCACATCTTCTTTTTGTCCTGTCTGGTGTGTTTGTGTGTCTGTTATCAAGTGTGAGTGGGGTGAAGTATTATATACAGTCAAACCTCGGTTGTCGAACGTAATCCGTTCCGGAAGACTGTTTGGCTTCTGAAACGTCTGACAACCGAGGGGCAACTTCCGATTGGTTGCGAGAGCTTCTTGCACTCAAGCGGAAGCCGTGTTGGATGTTTGGGTTCCAAAAAACATTAAAAAAACGGAGCATTTACTTCTGGGTTTTTGGCGTTTGGGAGCAGAAACGTACAATAACGGAGGTGTTAGGGACCCGAGGTTTTACTGTAATGATCTGTGAACATACGAATATCTGCATTAAGGCGAACGGTTACAGGACTGTGACTTCATGTTGAAACTTGAAGAAACTTATAAACAGCAAAAAAGAAGAGTTAGTGGTTAACAACCCATGTGCAGATTCTACTTGAGACTATTTATTTCAATGGAGAATTTTAGAATGCACTATGAAATTATGTATTACGGGAATATTCACTTTAAGGCAGTGGTGTCCAAACGTTTTTCAAAGAGGGCCAGATTTGATGAAGTGAAGGGCCGTGAGGGCCGACCAAGGGGCCAATCAAAGTTGTTGACCTTTTTTAGGATTGAAATTGTTCAGCTTTTTTTATTACCCCATAGTTGTTGAGCATTCTTCAGGGTTGAAACTGTTGAGCTTTTTTGGGGACTGGAGTTATGGAGGTTTTTAAAGGATTTTACCCCACGAAATAAACTGCCACAGGGGCCGGATTAAACCAACCGGCAGGCCAGATTAGGCTCCCAAAATGGACTTTGGACATGCCTGCTTTAAGGAGATGGCTTCAACTCAAAGATTCAGCTATAGGAGCACAAGTAACTTCTGTTTCTGCAAAGGAATTGCCACTCTCCCCCATCCCATTTAACCTCCACCTCTGAAATTGTCTCAAGATCAGTGTCTACAAATGTGCGAGAAGAGAATCACTACCAAGCACATTCTATTCATAGAACAGGATCCCGGGATCTGAAGTACCATTTTAAAACATGATTTTTATGCCAATCACACCTATTACTCACGGTGAATGAGATACCAAAATAAAGGGAGATATACACAAGTTACTACTGTCTGATGTGCACAGGCAAAAGATGAGAAGACAGAAATAAAATTTAATAAATACAATGACCTGGAAACACTGAAATCCAGGAGCTGAATAAGAAAGCAGGCAACGTGTTCTTATGACGAAAAACACCTCCTCCAATTTTAGAGTTTTATGAAAAAGGTTGCTAGCAATGCTACGAATAAAACCATATGAATGTGATTTGATAGAATTTCATCCCCTTTAATATAATAAGAATTTTCTGTGTGGTTTTTCCTCTGAAATTAGTTTACATAAGTACTACAATCTTTTTATACTCAGCAACAATCAGAATTAACAAAGGCAACAAGCAAATACAAAGAAATGGACAGGAGGTAGTTAAATACCGGAAAAAGGTAATTTCCCCTGAGAAAAATAAATGTAACGGACAAATAATTTCCTTATATTAAAATCAATAATAATTAAAAACACAAGTGTTCTGACAATGCCCAAAAGTTTCACTTTATATAGTCAATATTTTGACATCCTACCAGTAATCTTGATGAAATAAGCAGAGACATTCCACACAGAATTTATATTATTTCTGCATCAATTAGACAGGCTCAGTCCCACTTAAGTGAATGGACTTAAGTGTGCATAACTGAGTGCAGGATCGTATTAAATTACAACTTGCACATTAAGAATAGCATTTCAAAATTTTTAGAGACAAAACAAAAGATGGAGCTTTGTTTAACTGTCAGGAATTGCTCCAGTTTTTAATTTAAAAACTATAGCGCATGAAATGATCTTCCTAGCAGATTTATCAGCCAGCAAAATGATAAACCCACTGTACCATATATAATCAATGTTCATATAGCTATATAGTTGAAGGTTAATTTTAATGAGCTCTTGCATTTCATATTGATCAGCTTTTACCACCATACAGCTAAAATGTAACCACATGCATGCCATGTTACTTTAACAGCAGACAATGCCACATGATAAGTTTCTTTGAAATACTTGAAATAAGTCATATTAATAAATTAAATTTTATTCTAGAATGTAAGAATTACACAACGGGGGCAGTAGTAGTCTCATTCCAAAGGCTTAGCATTCAACTTTGGGTATCGGCCAAACAGTTTTAAACCAATGCTCAGAGGCAGTGGTTTAACTGATCTGGTTAAAAAGGATAAAACTGAATCCAGAGAAAGTTCTCTTAACTAGTGTTCTGAATAAGATTAGCAGCATAAAGTGTCCATGGGTTATATTTCCCTCCTTGGGAAGCAGGTGTTACTCAGGAGCAGCTTTTATCGCCTTTATCTGCCTATGAAGGCTACACCCCTTCCTGTAGAGGGATTTTGACGCACCAATCTGTGCTTTCATAACCTTTAGAGCAGTCTACTGTAATGCACTTTATGCGTGGCTGGATTGTCTTGTACGTTCATCTAGCACAAAACGCCACTAACGGCTCCTGTTGAATACAGGGCAGCAGGAACACAATTCATCCTATTCTACAGCAATTGTACTGGCTGTTAGCTTCCTGGCTCAATTCAAGCAGCAAGTTATTCCCCTTGAAATCTTCAATGCCCTGGGATGCATATTCTTTGAACACAAATTCTCCCCATGTTAACCCAGTTCCTATATACGGTCTCTAAGTCAGACCCTGCTCTAAATACCCAATGCTCCCAAGATTAGGGAACAACTCTTCTGAAGAGATCTGAAGTGCTATAGTTCTTACAGCTTTTCAGAGGACACAAAACTGACCTGCTCCGAACATTGAGAGATGTTGAGCAGGCATTTCTAGTTCTGTGCCTGCTGCTATTGAGTAACTGAAAAAGGATGCCATTAGCTGAGACTTTTTATTAGCAGCAGAAGCATTGTTTATGAAGTGAGATACAAACAGTCCACGCTGAACCTGAAGTTCTAAATATATTTGAACTTAGGCATCTTCCTATTTAGGGTGCTAGGTGTTACATTATTATAAGATGGTATTTAGCAGATGGTATTCTAATATATATTTGTAGATAAATGTTTCACCACCAGTTACTTTCAGATGCGGAGCCACTTTGGAAATAGCAGAGATCAAATATGGCAGCCCTTTCGTATTTGGACTTTTCCGTGTCATATGTGAGAATGCACACAGCAATGTTTCTGTGGGTTTTGATGACAAGGAATACATTTGTAAACATTAAATAGGGTTTAATGAGATACATTTTTAAAGGAAACATTTCGAATGAATATGCCACTCCTGTCCAATTCTCATATTTACCAAATAGTGTGGGTCCTGAATATCTCAGGAAATGGACCAACCTTCCCACCAGCTAATGGACATGAATAAGTTTAAAGATTAATGATTTCCAATGAGTCTATTCTGAGTAGGACTTAGTTGAACGGAACCCCAAATGTAGAAATGATTTCTACAATGCTGCAAAAGAACTGTTTTTCACAATTTTCATTTTCCCCTTAGCTTATTTCATGTAGAACATCAACTGAAATGTGCTTCCACATGACACTTAGCTATAGCCCTATGCAAACCTTCTGGTGACAACTTTAGAGTAGACATGTTTACTATCAAGCTATAATGGTGGTTATGATTTTTGTGTTTGTATAAGACAGTCCTTACATCTATTTTAACCTTATTCTATGAGGCTCTTTATTCTACATTGACAATATTCATGCATGCGCACTACTAGCCAAAAAGTAGCTCCAAGGTCTATTTGGCATCAGGTGTGAAAATACCACAATTCATGACCTATGTCGTGTTGCACTCAAATAGCTCTGAGAGGAAATCTAAGTTCAGTCTATTTTATTATTAAAATTGGATTAAAGCTGAACTTTAGCACAATGGTATTAACATAGCAAATCACCCTTTTACAACTGTGCAACACCACAATAAAGTTTCCAAATGGATTTCATATATCAACAGACTATATGAACAGCTGATCACCCAGTTGCTTTGCCTCATCAATTCAGCTAACTCTAATTTATACATTCAAGTAGAGAACAAGCATGGTATTTTTGATCTAAAGAAAGTTTCATTTAGAAACTTTATGCAGTCCATTTCACATGTTTGGGTGTGCAGAATTTTATTTTTTTGTTTCAACAGCAGAATATTTGTACATCTGATGTTCTCTTTAGCTTTGTCTGCATTAGGCATTCAATATATTTATCTGATAAGGAATGCAATTCAAATATATGGAATAAAGTGCTGTATAACTCAATGACCTTGAAAATACACCCAGAAGTTTTGAGAAATTGTTAAGGGTAAATATGCATCTGAATACATTATAGATCAATGTATGGGTGGTTAACATTTACTTTCCTGGTTGCGATATTCCAGGTTCTGAGGCAAAAAAAACACAGCTGAAAAGTCTTTCCTGTAGTATGTGTATTTCATTTGTTTTTCCAAAGGCGTATGTGTTGTTGTTGTTTTTTCTATTCTCCCTTGTAGCGAGGGGGTCTTTTTTCTTTAAAAGCAAGAAGACCTTCAATTCTGTCTTTTGTTGGAATAGTCTAGAATGAACAAAAATCATTCTCAGTGCCCACATTTAAAGTTAAGTCTCATTTTCACACACCTTCACCCTCTAGAGCTGTCAAGTTCAATTCATAATATGCATTCAGAAAGCTAAGAAAACCTGCAGCTGTTATAAATCAATCACAATTCTCTGTAGTCACTCTTTTGCTGATTTAAACCAGTGGAAGGGCTAACACATTGAGAGCAGTTTCCAATATGCTCTTTCTACACTATGATTATCCTGATGAAGGGACATGCAAACACTTATTTTGCCATAAGCATGAAGGCTGAGAAATGGCTTCCTAAATCTGGTACCTGCTGCAAAGTTAAGAACTTTCATGCCACACCTGACTGTGAAATTTCCCAGGCTTGACACAGAATGAGTTTACTTAAAAGAAGCTGATTTTGGCTCAACCCAGTACAAGCAAAAGTTAGCCTCATTACTGAGCTCAATTTGGGGGTAAATCTGCATGCATGGTGAAGGTGACGATCCCAGACTGCTATGGAATGGAAGAACTCTGGCCAAGAAGCTCCAGCTCATGGAGGAGTAAGCCTGAATGTATATTCTAGGGGTGGGCTCTGGCCAAAAAATTCAGATCTGTATCTGTCACATTAGAATGCAGTCACTCTGTGCTCGGTCTAATATTCCCAGTCGCTCTGTGCTCTGTCTGATTCAAGTCATATTTTACATATGAAGCACCTTCTTCATTGAGATAAAAGTTCTGTTTCCCACCATGGAGAACAAAAAAACCTGACATTTCCCCCTTCTGACAGATGTGGGTGGAATTTGCAGGCACTCCAGAATAGATTAAACCTGCCAAATGCATCAAACTTCATGGTGCGAGAGTAGGGCTCTTGTGCCTTTGACCAGAAAGAAATTTAACTATTTTAAGTTTATTCTAGTACAGAATACACTCTGTACATACAACTCTGTCAGACAGCTTGCTACTTGTGTGTGACTCTTATTTTTGGCCTCCACCCCACCTGCAAGACAGAATAAAAGCTGCCCATGAAGATTTGGTGGATGCAGCAGAGGTCCAATCTAATTTCTAGGCCCAGAAAATCCTGGTGACCATGCTAGCTGGGGCTAATGGAAGCAGGGTGTCCAGCAACATTTGAGGTGCACCATGTTGCCCAACCCAGCTTTAGTAACTTATGGGAATATTTACCATTCCTTTTAACAGGGAGACACTAAGTGTGTGATGTATCCATTCAGCATAATGCATAAACAATGTATCTATTATTCTCACAAAAATATTGAATGCTTGACAGCTATTTCCAGATCTGAATTAACAAACATTAGCGCTATCAATGGTAAAAGTAAGCTTTATATTAGGCCTATGATAATGATAATGCAAGTCACTACTTACATTTAGAAATGGAGAAATACTTACAATCTTTGACACAGGTGTTTTTTTTTCATTTTGGGGGTTTTTTTTGCATAAATTTGAGGTACATACCTGAGCATAACAAGCTTCTTCAATTGCTAAGCCGGTTAGCAGGTCCACCTATGAAACCGATACATGAAATGTAGTAAAAAGATTTTTACACCATAATCACTGCTGGAGACATTTAAAAAACGAATTCTCAGAAAAAAGTAACAAAAGTAACTCTCTTGAGAAACAGTTCTACAGTATCTTAGGTCCAAATTTCATGTTTACATTCAACGAGTTTGCACATACCAGGCTTTGGCATATTTGATCATCGTTGCAGGGTGAAATTTTTCTTCAGCATTTTACTATGTTGAAATTGCACAAGTGGATATGGAAAATTGGCTAATTTTAGTGGAAGCTAAACATTTAATCCTGTGTTCTGGTTATTTTTATGATCCTACATTATGTCTACTACATCCAATTTGGAGGTAAAATTGGTAAATTCAGTATTATTTTACAAAAACAGAAATCGTATTAGAAAAGCCCAGTGCCTGTCCAAGTCATGGCAAGAGCGCATGGAATCTCAGGTACCCACACAGGGTCTGTGTCCCTTTGGAGGCTGGAAGACACGACAGAGACGGTCGCGCTTTAAGAAATACGGTTTGATCCACATATTTACACCTTCAGTCTGCATGGAAGGGGTCCAGATCTTGCATGGCCCCAAACATTGCAAGCAGTCCTTCCTTCTCCCTCGCCAAAATGGATCTCCCCCTTCTTCCCTTCTTCTTCCCAATAGCCCCTTGCCCTCTGCCAGAGCAGTTACCCTGGCAACCTTTCAAATCTGCAGGCTCTGATCACACCTTGTCTTGTAAATGACTCACAATGGTTCTCTTAACAGCCCTAGTTTGACTAGGCTACCCAGGAATTCCTTTGCAGCTTATATTCTCTCTTCATATTACAAATAGCCCCAAATCCTAGCATTTATTAATTTTAGAGTTTAGGGGGACCCCCCCCAGTTCTATAAATAAGGTTACCAGACGTCCCCGTTTCCCGGGGACAGTCCCCAGATTTACAGCTTTCTCAGCATTCACATGTATGTAGCGAACAATAAGTGTCTCTGGATTCATTGAAAGAAATTTGGTAACCTTACTATAACAATATAATGAAAACCTGAGCCCAGCATTCCAGTGTTTATGAACAGGTACAGCACAAAGGTAAGTGAAAGTCAGTGAAATGTAATGGCACAAGAAGCAGTCTCCATTTAGACCCAGGGGTATTTAAAAAGCAGTTTAGGAAATCAATTTGAGGGTTTTGGTTTCAAGAAAATCTTACAAATAACTGTGCTGAGCACATAAAAGTGTGTTTATGCACGGCAACATGATATCCCAAAAGACTTTGGAATAGAGTTCTTTTCATAGGTACCTTTATTTTAGATTTATTAAAAACGACTTTCTGTGAAAGGAAAGATAATGCTGCTACTTGGTGTTAATTCTTTACAATAGTTTTTATTACATTGTCAATTTTACATTTCCAAATAAACATTTTACAAACTTGAAAAAATCCAATGACTTTCCTTCTTCTCTTTCCTTGGTTTGTTTTACATATCATACATCCCTGCATATTTTACTATAACCATTCAAAATCAGTTTTCCACTTTTACAGCCATCAAAAATTATTTACTCTGTTGAATTTATCTTAGTGCTGCCAGCGTTTTCAGCTGTACAGCTATTTTCCATATATTCAATAAACGTTTCCCAGTGTTCTTTAAACGTATGTTCTTCTTGCTCTCTTATTCTATATGTTAAGTCTGCAAGTTGTGCATATTCTGTCAACTTAAGTTGCCAATCCTCTTTGGTTGGGACCTCGCTCACTTTCCATTTGGGGGCTAACAAAACATGAGCCACAGTTGTTGCATACATAAATAACCTTTTCTGACACCCAGGAACTTCAGTCTTGGTTATCTCCAACAAAAAGGACTCTGGTTAAAGCTGAAGACTGAAGATAGCTGCATGTCAAAATTTGCAGCCAAACCCCAGGGTATGTGTGTGCAGGTCAGAATTAAAGTTGCTGCGAAGGTGGGCAGCGAGGAAGTGCCAAAACCTTCCATTCCAATGGACGTCAGAGACAATAAGCAACGCCCGTCGAAGAAAAATGATGGGAGAAGCAGTTTCAAAGGAAATGTTTGGCATAATTCCCTACCACTAATGCACTTGAAACAATTTCCCCACATCTGCTTTAACTAACATCAGATTGGGCTTCTGTCACATCTACTTTACCCCGTAATATAACTATAAGATTCCAGAGTTTGCTTTTCCCTCCTTTCATTCAGTGTCATGTCTATATTGCAAGCATGAGATCAGAGATCATCTTGCTTTTTATTTATCTGGAAGCTGTTCTGGAAGCCTTTTTTTGCTGAAGAGCTGGGTAACATAAATGTTTTAAATAACTAAACTGAGATAGCAGGCACGAACATGTTCTCTTACCTCCATTCCTTGATTGATGGCCAGTTTTGCAACTCTCATTGCTACTGGTCCCTAAAATTAAAAATATATTCAATTTAAGTTTTCTACATACAAAGGAGGATTTGTAATAAAAGAAAAATAGCTTAATGGCTCACTTTACCATTCTCAGAATCTGATAGTAGTATTGATTACTGTGAGAAGAGCCAGATTTTCACTACTCTGCTAGACGTTTGGGGAAACACCACAGAACACAAGCACATTTTGGGGTAAGTGTTTGGGACCTCATAATTTTGGCATCCTGAGCTCAACAGTTCCGTACTGGTTGTGTCTGCCGTTCAATGAAGTGCTTTTTTATATCTCATGCTAGAGCACTGCATGAGGAAAATGAAACTAAATCCAAATATGATTTTCTGCCTGAAGGATAGTTTACACAAGCTCTTGAAAACATAAGAGCTGTAAGAACTGCTATCAAACATACCAATTTAACATTGCACAAACTCTTCCGTTAGTGTTTCCGCAACCATTATAATATATATAGCTTAACACTCCTTCAGTAGTATTTGAAAACTGCCCTATAGGTTGGCAATTGGATGGGACTGCACTCCCTTTGAAAAATCAAGTTCAGTGGTATTTGGTTCTCGAATTTAATCCATTCCGGGAGTCCATTCGACTCCCCAAACAGTTCGAAAACCAAGGCGTGGCTTCTGATTGGCTGCAGGAGCTTCCTGCACTCAATTGGAAGCTTCAGAAGCCGCATCGGATGTTCAGCTTCTGAAAAACGTTCGCAAACCAGAACACTCACTTCTGGATTTGTGGCGTTCAGGAGCCAATTTGTTCGGGAGCCAAGCCGTTCGACTACCAAGGTACCACTGTACTCAGCTTCAGAGTTCTTCTGGACTCAGCACCATTGGTGGATGCTGGTGACTGCATATGCCTTTTACTAGCTTGGGATATGACTCTAACTAGAAAAGGGGGAGGGCTTTGCCTCAAATACTCATGCCCAGCTTACCTCCAAACATGACCACTGTACTGTGCTTTATGTGGGGCTACCTTTAAATACACTTCCTTTGGTATAGAATGCAGCCAGCTGAAGGCTTTGCAAGGCAAAGTGTTTGGTTCATTGGTTACCTGTTCACTTTGGAGCCCAATTTCATGTAATGGCATTGTTGGTCAAATACCTGATTGGTACCTGATAACCTACCTGTCACCATTGCAAATTAGATCAGCTGGCACAAGAGACAGGACCTTTTGTATGGTGGCCCTGTATCTGTGGAATTCCTCCCAGAAGCTTTATGTTTGGCTCCTTCCCTGTTTAAATGGACTCCAAAGGCTTTTCAATTTTGACGTGTGTTTAGATAGGGCAGTAAAGTAAGTTGCTGCTGTTAAAGTGTTTAATTGGTTTAATCTGGATTGTTAAACTAGACTAGTCTGTATTTTATGCTGCTAAAGGTAAAGGTCAAGGTACCCCTGCCCGTACGGGCCAGTCTTGACAGACTCTGGGGTTGTGCGCCCATCTCACTCAAGAGGCCGGGGGCCAGCGCTGTCCGGAGACACTTCCGGGTCACGTGGCCAGCGTGACATCGCTGCTCTGGCGAGCCAGAGCCGCACACGGAAACGGCGTTTACCTTCCCGCTAGAAAGCGGTCCCTATTTATCTACTTGCACCCGGGGGTGCTTTCGAACTGCTAGGTTGGCAGGCGCTGGGACCGAGCAACGGGAGCGCACCCCGCCGCGGGGATTCGAACCGCCGACCTTTCGATTGGCAAGCCCTAGGCGCTGAGGCTTTTACCCACAGCGCCACCCGCGTCCCTTTATGCTGCTACTTAAGTTCAAAGACATACTGTTTTGTATTTGAATTACTTTTATCATACAGCTTGTGAGTTGTGAGACTATTTACTCTGAAAAGTGGCATAAATATCCTGAAATTAAAAAAAAGGAAGTGAAAGTTTATTTAGTTTTAAAACTAAACACTCTACCAGCTCATAAATTACAAGTGTATTAATCATTTCTATTATCTTGTAACTATCTTATTCTGGTTACATTTAGTGCATAACATTCTATGAATCTCAGACGTAATTCTCACATAATTTCCCCCAATGTGTTCTTTCCATACATGATCTGAGCTATTCTTTGCTCAAGTGGACATGTTCCATGCCGTAACCTCCTATTTTCAGTTACTTTCAGCATTCATAATACCTTAGCATGGTGCACTGCATGCCTTTTTAGATTGCACAAGTTTGCCGCGATAGCAAAGTTTCATTAAACACTATCAGACAGGAAGGAACATAAAAGCCAGCCACAGATTTGGAAATTACTTCCTGCAACTAGCATTTGCTGGACTCAAGTGTAACTGCTTGTCTCAGTGGGACAAAAGCTGTTAGATGTACTCATTACAGATCCAGGTTATTCTACAAATGCTTTTGAGTACACTGGTTGATTGATACAGTTGGACAAAAACAGCAAACAATGGCTTGGTTTGCACATCATGGTAAGCCAAACTATGGTCTATCGCAACACACAAACTTACAGGCTCCCAGGGAGAAGCTTGCAGCCACTTTGCTCGTCCAATTTTTACTTCCATGACATGCTGAGTGGTTTGGTTTAGCATGCTGTTTTTAACCTCGGCTTGTGGTTAAGCTCTCTCCTCGCTAACCACAAGCTATAGATCAAAACAGGTTACGACCGAATTGGACAAACAGAAGAAACTGGGAAATGTTGGTATACTATCAAATGAAGCCTTTACTTTGCTTTCAGCATTACTAAGGTGACGTAAAGAGCAACTACCATTATTTGAATTGTGAATGGGATGTATCTGGTGGAAAACAACTGGTAGATATAGCAAAATTGATAATCCAGAGGAATCTTTAAATGTGCTCTCTTGAGTCATGTGAATTATAGAAGAATTTTCAACCACAATGCCATTCTGTACAGCAAGACCAGAAAGTAACGAAATAGACAATTCATTATAAATATGTATAAAATACATTTTTTAAAGAATATGTAAAGCTACATACCTAAACACATTTACATGCATGCAAATCCCATCAGTTAATGGAATTTGCTTGTGTTTAGAATTTGAGCCTCCAATTACAAAGTGCCTGTTCAATACTTTTTGTTCATGCAGAGAATCTGTAGATTTTAGTTTGGAAAACTGAATAGGAAATTCTAGAGACAAAGAAATAACAAAAAATTGCCATAGTGAGAATTCTACTGACAGCCTCATAGAAACAAACACGGCTAGGCATGGATAGCATGCATGGAAGGTTTAAACATAACAGCAATCTTTAAAATTTAGCCTTAAACTTTGTAAAAGTTACAACAAACAAAAATACATATGGATTTAAAACACAGGTATAATAATGGCAGAAGGAGGAAATGCTTAAGAAAGTTCTCAAGTAGTACCATGAGGAACTGATAAATCTGGGCTTCTGTTTGTTTAATAATTATGGTATTTAATTATAGTTTGTAGCAATCACATTTTTAGCTTTCCCCCAGTTCTTTTCTCCACTCCACTTCAATGAAAAGTAATTGCTCATTTAAACAACTCTCTCAATTTGGATTGTACCTGAGGTAAAAATTCTTTTGCCAGAGCTAACGCCTTTCTATAAGCAGCATCTCCTGCATCATTCTGTTCCACGGCGTGACCAACCAATCCTATTGATTTTGCTTCTTCACCATCAACTACACGTGCAGAAAAGATAAGTTCTTTTGCCAAAGATACTCCAATTGTGCGTGGTAGCCTTTGTGTCCCTCCTGTGGTTTAGGAAAAACAAGAGAAGAAGTGCTAACGTTGATTCTGCAGTAATTTAGCTTAACCAAGTATTGCCACTAACAAACATTTATACCCCACATTGTCCACTATATAAGGGTTATCAGAATGGCGTACAATAATTAAAAGGAACCCAGCTACACATTACACTCAACTGGCCAAACGTCATCTGTCCACTTTCACCAGCCAACAGGTACCTGCTCTCAGATTTCCAAAAATACTTAAAATATACAAAAATCTGTGAAACAGGCGCAGCTTGCAGTCCAGACTATTGTTACCTATACAGGAACAAGAAGTTGAAAATCATGTTGTTCTGTCAAAATGGTAAATGAGCCTTTATATTACTGGAAACAAAATAAATTTGCAATGGAAGGAGGTTTCCCTAGAACGGTATGCATAATAATTCTTGAAATTTCCAAGGGGAGGAATTTTAAGTACAGAAATCATTGGTGATGTTGCAGGTCATTTGAACCTGGTTCAAAGCAAACTTCACAGGTTCAGAAGACCTGCCTCATGGCCTGAGTACACGCAGGATATGCTTGATCTCTTCAAGGATTCTGTCTATGCTCTCAGTCTGAACAAACGAAGAAGTATCCAACAAAATGGGCAAGATCCCCCTATGACACCAACCAGAAGCAAATCAGCATTCAAAGAGAAGCTCGAGCCAATGGAATCTTTAGCCACAATATCTCCTAGCCTCATTCTTGAATCTCCCTATATGTGTGGAATGGCAATGCCCAGCACTTCTATCAGGTCACAACTACCCAGCAACCAACATCCTAGCACAAATTTTTTTTAAAAAAAGCAAACAAAATACAAAGACACTGATGTGGTATCAGAATAAATCTCTATGGATTAATTCACCTATTCACTTTTAATACAATAAGCAGCTCTCTCATCAATAATTAAGAGAAACACTGAAGCTGGTATTGGCCCAACAGATACAGGTGCAAATTCTGGTTATTATTAAGCAACAGGCCAGTAAGCCTTCTAAAGAGTCATATCAGCTTCAATCAAGCACAATCTGATAGTGTATCTGCTGCATGATCTGTGATGATAATGTACAAAAAGTGTGTACTTCCTGCCAACCGCAATCAGAAAAAGGAAGTTACACCCAGTATATAAAATAACTACTTAGAATAGACAATCCATCAAGATATTGCAGATGAGTACTGTTAATTTTTTTATAGTGCGACATTATTGAATGGAATAGGAAGGCTATATTTCTTTAAAACAATGCTACTTTATTTTTAAACCTAAAAGTGCAAGTTTCCAATTGTGGCAAACATTTGTATTGCCTCAGCATGGCAATTAGGTTTCCACTAATTCTTAATCCACTAAATAGTCAATTAGGAGAAGTCAGTACGGAAATAAAAGAAGCAGTGGACATCCAAATTCTCTGCACCATTGCCATTTAGAGGTTGGGGGAATATTGCTGTTTAGTTCCATCTCAAGAAACAATGCAGGTGGAGAATAATCTTTTAACTGTAACTGACTCAGCAGTTAGTCAAATATTTACCCCAACATCCCTCAACATTCTCACCATTTTAAACTTCTTTCCTTCCTCTCAGAACAGCGCAGGTTGGGGAAACAGGACCAAAAAAACCCATAATATTCACTTGTGGCTTGGAAACTGGTACCAAGCACGCTGCAAACTCCTCTCTCCTTTACATTCCTTTTTTTCTACAGGGCAGAAAGCACTTTTGCAGACTAGGACAGTCCCACATTCTTCCAGTTCCTGTAGCACCTGCATGGCAGTTCTCAGGTGGAAGTTCTGATGGACAGACTCCCAGCCCAGATTGTGGCAAATCCTTTAGTAAGGTTTGCAATCTTGCAGTCACTGCAGAGTTCGTACTGACACTGGAAAGTCCTAGAGTATCAGTAATGAATGTTGGAAATGTAAAGAAAAAGAGGGAACATTTTATCACATGTGGTGGGAATGTAAAAAGGTGAAATGCTTCTGGGAGATGATATATAATGAGATGAAAAAAATGTTGAAATATACATTCATAAAGAAACCAGAAGCATTTTTACTGGGCATTGTGGGGAGTGATATAAATAGAAAGGAATGCAAGCTCTTTTTATATGCAATTACAGCAGCAAGAATATTACTGGCCCAAAAATGGAAGCAAGAAGAATTACCGATGATTGAAGAATGGAGGATGAAGTTAATGGACTATGCAGAATTAGATAAACTAACAGGAAGGATTCGAAACCGGTGGGACCAGAAATTCACGGAAGACTGGAGTAAATTTACGGACTATTTGAAAAGTATTTGTGAAGATCAGACGACGTTTGTAGGTTTGCAAGAAGTTTTGTAAGGTGTATTATTGGAAGTATTGCAAAAATGGATAAGGGGAAGGATGATTTGTTAAGAGATGTAAAGGCAAATAAAGTTAAGAAATGTATAAGAAGTGGTTAAAACGGTGGATTGTCAGAGGTGCTGATGGAAGTCTAAGAAGATTGTATAAGTGATAAGTTTTGTGGTACATTTTATAATTTATATGTTAAAATCAATAAAAAAATTTTTTAAAAGTCCTAGAATAGGCAGATTACAGATTTCTAGGACAGGGTGGCTAACCTGTTTCCCTCCAGCTGTTGCTGAACCACAATCCTATCACTCCTGAGTATTGGCCATGCTGGCTGGGGCGACAAGTGTTGTAATTCAGCAACAAATGGAAAGCCACTGGTTAACCACTCCCCAGCCATTCTGGTCTAAGGGAAGCCTTACGCTTTTATGTATGTAGGAAGATACAGGCATCTGGGCACTCAGTCTTTCACAAGTCTGGGCTCCACCATGCTAATTTTCACCAAATACATATATGAACAGTTTTTAAGCACCTCAAATTATTCTCCATGAAAGTAAACCTAAATCTAATCCTGACCAGACGTTAAGGCACATTAAGGAGAAAAGCACAGTAGGGCATAAAACTAAAGACAGCTATTCAAAAATAAATCAAAAGTTAAAGCAGTACAAGTTATAATTCAAGTAAAGAGTACAACTAAGAAATTCGTAGCTATGGAATAAACAACATATTGTATTTCTTCTACTCATAGTACCACTATGTCATAGTTGCGATCCACCTCTGAAATGTACCATACTAATTAATACAATGAGTGGTGAGGAACTCAAGGCAATTCCACAAAGTAGGTTATATTTTGTTCAATACAGTATTGTGTAATTTATGGCTTTCCAACCACTCTTAATACTGCATCTATACGTTTAAAAAAGCATCAAGAACACTTTCCCAAGATAAATATAGTGAGAGGATACATATTATGCATCACTAACAATAATTTTGCTCTAATCAAGCAGCTAGCTGCTTTTTATAAGCTGCCATAAGAATGATTCTTTCATAAGACTCAAATACCCTATGTAGAGTATACAAGGATGGAATATAATCAGCTAACAAGATGACTATTTCCAGAGACGTAGCAATGATGGACTGCAATTAGTAACAGGCCAATGGTTAAATTATTTCTAGGGCACTTGGTGTTATGTTCATGAAATAAGAAGTGGCCTTGCTGCCAGTGCATCATTATTTCTATGACTGTGTGTTTTGACCACCAAATAAATCTCATAGCTTGGACCAGCGCCCCAAACCAGTAACCTACTTTCAATGGGGTGGGAAAAGAACGGAAAATCGTCCTATGAGAGGAGATTAGCTGAAAGTCTTCATGTAGCAGAATACTAGCATCCTGTAAGCAGCAGTTGAACCACACACACACAAAAAAGCTTTCTATTCTAATTGATCACTTAGAAAAAGCTACTTTATACTATTTTCACATTCCAATACACAGCCTCAAAAATCAATGATTCAAATTTTTGCTTTTAGGGACAATAACTTCTTTAAAATATTTTTCTATAATCCAATTTTGGAGTCAAACTAAACCCATTTTTTTTTAAAAAAAAGCACAAAAATTGCTTTATTAAACTGAGAAAAAGTTTTAGAAAAAAATAACTAAGTCCACTGTTCTCAAGACATCTGTGGGAGTAGCATAGTGAATAATATGAACACAGGCATCTGTCCATAATGACAGATCTGCGAACATTAAGGAATAACATATCATTTAAGAGATGCTGCTGATATAATTCAACCAGAAACAAGTCCTACTAGATGGTCTTACTTTACTCAAGAAGTTGACATTTACTAGTATACAGATAAGCACCCCTGCCATCATCTGCCATGTACATAGGCTTGGGGGTGGAGTTGGGGCTTGCTTTCATTTGGGAGGTAGAAAAGACTATAAATAGGAACAAATCATTATGTTTTTACTCCCCACCCCCCAAATCTCAGCAAATGCACATTAAGAGCCTGCCTTTCTCCCAAATCCTCCAGCATGCACAGAGGCTAAATTCTTTCACATTTGGTTTTAGGGTAGTACATGAAGACTTCTGCTGTATCTTACCTACTCTAACCACAGTGCAAGCAAGAGTTTGGAAAAGGAAATATATACTGCCAGATGTCCTTCTTGCCAGAAGGCCAGGGGCATTTGCAGATTAACAGTCTCTCACTTACAAAGTACAACTCGTATATAACATCTTTTCTAGATAATGTATTTAAAATATTTCTATACCACTTTTCTATAAATATATATATATACAAAGTGGTTTACAACTTCAGCATATATTGACCCTAGTTCACACATACCAAGTGACAGATCAAAATACTATGCATTAGATTAGGCTAATAACCAGGATATTGTTCTCCAATATTCATATTGTGTCTCTGATGCATCAGCTCTAGAAATATTTATCAAGTGAATTACAAAGATATTCCTTTGAATTAAGTCTTATTTTAACTACTTCTTTAAAAAAAGGATGTACAAACCACAGTTCTCTGTAATTTACAGAAGCAGAACTAATCCACCTGTTTCTATTAACAATGTGCATACTTAGTTTAATTACTTGGAAACCAGGGTGGCTGTTCAAACATCTGCTTTCTACACTATTAACAATTTCCCTGGAGGCTATTTATTTAAAAAGAAACATAAAATAATTATTACCTAATATTTTAAATTCAAACAAAACCAAATATTCAGCAGACTGGCAAAGCTGAGAAACAACGTTTTATTGCAAAAATAAGCCCTTATATAAATCTCAGATTCTGATGCCAGAATCTACAGTTAGTTGGATCTTGCATAGAAATATGCAAACTTCAATTTGATAATACAGATTTTTGTTATAATCTGAAAATGAAAAATTAAGATCTCAAACTCTTCATTGGTCAGGTTGATAAATGTAAAAATGCCACACATTTCAGTTGTAGTAGGGAGAAGAGAAATGTTTCCAAATTTTTCTACATACTCGTGTGTGTGTGTGTGTGTGTGTGTGTGTGTACACACACACACACACACACACAACAGAAGTGCACGAGCACATTCTCTCTCTCTCTCTTACATTTAGCCAATAAAACTAAACAGGATTATAACTGACTTAATGCTTCTTCAAACTATAGCAAGATGACAATAGTCCGTGATTCTATAAAGCAGCTGG
Organism: Podarcis raffonei; assembly: GCF_027172205.1. Taxonomy (NCBI): domain Eukaryota; kingdom Metazoa; phylum Chordata; class Lepidosauria; order Squamata; family Lacertidae; genus Podarcis; species Podarcis raffonei. The sequence goes on along the minus strand of NC_070612.1, from coordinate 52,414,498 downwards.
CACCACACCTTTAATATTGACAACTATTAGCCACCAGTAATGGACATCAATGCAGCCAAAGGGAATAATAATCAGAAAAGCACAGAACCCTGATAAGTGCTTACATGCCCAGGATTCCACTGATCATCTCTCTCTAGTGAATTTCCATTCTTAACTTCAAAAACTAGTTTCCCTTCCCCCTAAAACTGATTTCAATATAAAGAATTTTCATCTACAACATCTTATGGGAGCAGGTGGCACTGTGATCTAAACCACTGAGCCTCTGGGGCTTGCCAATCAGAAGGTTGGTGGTTCGAATCCAAGCAACGGGGATGTTAAAAAAATGTGTGATAAAAACTTAACTTATCCTGGGGCCGAACAGCACTTCCTAAGCATCACTCTCTGGAAATGACCATCTAAGTAGGATCTGGACCACCACAAAGCTGTGCCACCCAGCCCTAACTCAGCCAACTGCTCCAGAAAGATACCCTGGTTGTATCAAAAGCTGCTGAGAGGCAGAGGAAAATTAACAGGGACACATATTCCCTGTCTTTCTCCCAACATAGGTCATCCTACTAGGCGACCAGTTTCCGTGTAAAATGTAAGCTGATTTCTAAAACCTTGCTTAAACACCCCAGAGATAGTTTTGATGTGTTTCAAAGGATATTAAAAGAAATACATTTTAATTTTTAAAAGGTTTAATTTACCAACAAAACCAAAGACACATGTAACAACCGAAGCTTATTATATTACTATGAGAAGATTTCATACCTGCACCAGGAATGATAGCTAACTTCGTTTCAACGAGACCCATTTTTGCAGAAGTAGCTTAAAACAAACAAACAAATAAACAGACCAATGTTAGTTCTTATAAAATTTGCATGGGGCTTTAGAAATGGGACGTGGGCAAAACCTCAGAGTCTAGGACTTGCCGATCGCATGGTCGGCGGTTCGAATCCCCGCGGCGGGGTGAGCTCCCGTCATTCGGTCCCAGCTCCTGCCCACCTAGCAGTTCGAAAGCACCCTTAAGTGCAAGTAGATAAATAGGTACCGCTTTATAGCGGGAAGGTAAACGGCATTTCCGTGTGCTGCTCTGGTGCCGGTTCGCTGGAGCAGCTTTGTCACGCTGGCCACGTGACCCGGAAGTGTCTGCGGACAGCGCTGGCTCCTGGCCTCTAGAGTGAGATGAGCACACAACCCTAGAGTCTGTCAAGACTGGCCCGTACGGGCAGGGGTACCTTTACGTTTAGAAAAAAGAAGCCTATATGAAATAAGCTGTTGATGCACTGAATCTGCTTTTTTTAAAAAAAGTATTTAAAGAGGCATTTATATATTTTTATGTATAAAAAATAACAGCGAAGGCACCTGCCTGATATCAATAGGCAGGAACTTCCTAATATGCATACATTACACCACGCTGAATAAATATGCTTGTAAGTTGGAACCGTCATGTGAAATACACCTTTTCTTTTCTTTTTAAACATCAGTGATGTTTCTGTGTGAAAGATGGAGGGCTGCAGAACCAACAGACAGGATGTATTTTGTTCATTAGTCCAGGCTTCTTCAATACAATAACACAGAAAGATTGCAATCCCATATATACGTACAACAAGGATCGTTTGGACTAGATGACAATATGTATAGCAAGCTAGAAGGCAGATCTGCTTGACAAGTGAACCACATATGACATGGGCAGGATGCAGAGGACTAGCTAACAGGACAGTAATAATCTCCATCATAAGAGAGAAGCATGGTTATGTATTTTGTATCCTATTCAGGATCTGTTAAGAGAAGAGTGTTTGCCATAATCTTTTGGCAGCCAGTGTGACATGTTAAAAGTAGGCTAACTTTAAATCCTCACCCAGCTGTAATGATGACTAGGTAGCCTTGAGCAACACATTGCTTCTCAACCTAATCAACTTTCACATTATAGTTGTGAGAAGCGGAGGGGAAGAAATCTCTTTAATAAATAAAAGTGTGTGTGAATAAAATGGGACAATCCCACTTATTCTGTGCTCCTTGAGAGGAAGAGTGAGATCCAGATGTGATTCTGGTAATTCTATTATTCTTGAATAGTATAAAGGGACAGGATCAGTGATTATATTTTTAAAAGTCAAGGGATACGCCTTAATGATTATATTTGTAGTCTTCCCTAATCTGCAAGTTTAGAGCAGTTTATAGAACTGTCTAAGAACCAAGTATCTCTAATTGTTATTAAAGGACTTACAATCAGCTAATTATAAAAGGAAACAAAAGAAGGCAAACCAATGAAAGGAGTACAGGTAACTCACAACTTACACTTATTTAACATGTGCACTTGCAGTTTTATGTGCGTTGCCAAAAAAGTATATATATTTTAATGATGAAAAAATGGTATGCCAGGGGGATGAAGAAAGGGACCATTTTTAGCTGGTGAAGCAGGAACAGCTGGCAATGTTGGTGCTGTTTTCAGTGTTCCTTCTCCTCTCAAGAATTACAGGGAAACACTAAGAGCACTTTCAGCTTAATCTTGTGCATGCCTACTCAGAAACAAGCCCCAAGTAGTTGAATGGAACTTATTCCATGTATACAGGACTGCAGTCTCATTGGGTTTCCCCCCACAACTAAGTAATATGTGGCAATTCAGGTAGACAACTGCCTGGGAAAGGCTTTCCAGCCAGCATCTTATGCTGAAATGCTATAACCGATTATATGGGAATTAAAAGGTAAAGGTAAAGGTACCCCTGCCCGTACGGGCCAGTCTTGACAGACTCTGGGGTTGTGCGCCCATCTCACTTAAGAGGCCAGGGGCCAGCGCTGTCCGGAGACACTTCCGGGTCACGTGGCCAGTGTGACAAAGCTGCATCTGGCGAGCCAGCGCAGCACACAGAAACGCCGTTTACCTTCCCGCCAGTAAGCGGTCCCTATTTATCTACTTGCACCCGGGGGTGCTTTCGAACTGCTAGGTTGGCAGGCGCTGGGACCGAGCAGCGGGAGCGCACCCCGCCGCGGGGATTCGAACCGCCGACCTTTCGATCGGCAAGCCCTAGGCGCTGAGGCTTTTACCCACAGCGCCACCCGCGTCCCTATATGGGAATTAGTCCAATTGAATTCAGTGGGACTTATTCCCATATAGACATATACAGGATTGCATCATTAAGCCTGTCCCCTTATCCTCTAACTAGCTTGTTACCTACAGTGCCAAAGTTACCAACCACAGTGAGTTTATCTACTCCAGATGCTCTCCAAAGAGTAAGAACCTAATCAAAGTGCAACCTTTACCAAAGCGAGAGAAAAACGCTAAGCTTAAGAACTGTGTCATCTTAATGTTCAAAATTACATAAAATCAGTTCAGTATTGAAAAAACAAGCTCTCCTTGGTAACAATTAAACAAACCTCCTACAATATTGAGTGTTAACTGTAAAAAAAGAGAAAGCCTTACCTGCCACTCTTATGTCACAGGCTAAAGCTAATTCTAGGCCGCCTCCTAATGCAATGCCATCTATTGCAGCAATAGTTGGTACTGGAAGGTTAGCTGAAAGGTAAAACAACAATTAACAAAACAAAAATATGGAATTATTTGCATAATGCACTTCATTCATCCCCCAAGGCAATTTGTTCGTAACACAGAGTTGATTCAGTGAAAAAATGTTTCTGTAGGCAAATTAGGCAGCCTGTTTTTTCTATACAGTATCTCAATTGTAATCTAAACTCTGACCACAAAGACATTCAGAATGCTAACAGCAACGCAACACTGAATGGTAGGATGATTTCAAACTTCAAGGTAAGTGAACGTGCAGTATTCAGTTGACTCTGCTTTTCACCATAATAAGCAACAGCTGCAACTACAGAAGGATGATCAGTTTGTTTCCAGTCAGTGTCAGTTTCGCACATGTTCATTCATAAGTTCATCGCATCCCATTTCAGCATCAAACTGCCTTTGTTTAAAAACTGCACAAAATTTGCATTATTTCATGATACACATCTTGATACTTTTCAAAGAAAAGAACTGTATCATAAAGTTCGGAGATATGTAAAAACCAAAGGAAAAAAATGTTCCAATCTGCCATATATCCAGGAAGAGTAAATCATGTCAGCTCACTTCAAAATCCAGAACAAACAAAATCCTTGAGCATTCCTATGAAACAGTTGCTGGATCTGTTAATACACTGGTGAGGATGTAACTGAGAAGTTGCCTACTTGTAACATAGGAGAGGCTACATAGCCAAATCCCAAGGTTTGCAAAAATAGTTTGTTAATAATGGTCTCTTAAAAATCGAAGTTGGTGAAGCCAGCTACTATTGATTTTATATTGTTACTGGAAAAACCATGACTTTGAGCTGAAAAGAATAACTTCCTTTGCGATTTAATTTCACAAAAACTTGGGTTTGCTCCTTTAGGTGGGGAAGAGGACAAAACTTAGCTTGTTCAGTAAATTCACAATACATAATCATTTATTTAAAAAAGATAAATGGATTATATTTTAATTTAGAAGCAGCAGTAAATCAAAGTCATGTCTGGAAAACAGTCCAATGTTCCGTGACAGATTTCAATCTGTTAAGTATTTTACAGTGTTAATCCTCATTGATAGAAATATTTCACAAAAGGGAGTATATTCACAATCCAGTACTACTCACCTTATTTTTTAAGTTAGATACACACACACACACACACACACACACACACACACACACACACACCACGAGAGAGAGAGAGAGAGAGAGAGAGAGAGACTATTAACAAAGGAATGTTTCTACAGTCACAGCTAGCTGCCTTTACACCTTCAACCACATCCTGTGCATCAGCAGGAGAGGTTAAAACTGATCCAAATAATCAGGAAATTGAAATCTCAAACTGACACTACGTATAGCAAATTTTGCCCTCTGGTTGGGCACAATCATTTAAAGCAGTGGTGGCCAAACTTGGCCCTCCAGCTGTTTTGGGACTGCAACTCCCATCATCCCTAGCTTACAGGACCAGTGGTCAGGGATGATGGGTATTGTAGTCCCAAAACAGCTGGTGGGCCAAATTTGGCCATCACTGATTTAGAGTACAGTGGTACCTCGGGTTACAGACGCTTCAGGTTACAGACTCCACTAACCCAGAAATAGTACCTCGGGTTACGAACTTTACTTCAGGATGAGAACAGAAATCACACGGTGGTGGCATGGCGGCAGTGGGAGGCCCCATTAGCTAAAGTGGTACTTCAGGTTAAGAACAGTTTCAGGTTAAGAACGGACCTCCAGAATGTATTAAGTTCTTAACCCCAGGTACCACTGTATATAGAAATGTTAGCCAGTCTGTGTGAGGGTAGTTGAAGTCACCCATTACTACAATGTTTCGTTTTGGGGATGCTTCCTTGAATTCATTCTTCATCTCAAGATCTCCCTGAGCATTTTGATCAGAGGCACAGCAATAGCACATTCCCAGTACTAAATTACTCTTGGGGCTAGGTATGATTTTGCGGCGAGTCTGACCCTTTTGGCTTTTCTAGCTTCTTGGACTCAATGCTCTCTCTGACACACAAAGCTACATACCGTATATACTAAGTATAAGCCAACTTTTTCAGCACATCTTTTATGCTGAAAAAGCCCCCGTCGGCTTATACTCGAGTGAGATGGGTGGCGGAGGAGGAGGGATGAGCGGCCCAAAAGGAGCCCTTTCTCGCCCCTAGTCCTGCCGCTGCCGCCTGCCTCTCACAAGGGCAGGCACAGGAGCCGCAGTTGGGAGAGGTGATGCGCTCTTGCGAGCGGCAGAGGGACCAGCGGCCCAAAAGGAGCCCTTTTGGGCTGCTCCTTCCTTCTCCTCTGCCTTTGCTGCTGTCAGCGGAACGAGCAGCCCTTTTGGGCTGCTTGTTCTTCCTCCACTGCTGCTGCCAACAACCACCACCAGGTTTGTGGTGTGGTGAACTGGCTTATACTCGAGTCAATAAGTTTTCCCAGTTTTTTGTGCTAAAATTAGGTGCCTCGGCTTATATTTGGGTCAGCTTATACTCGTGTATATACGGTAATCTCCAGTATGTCCTTCTCTGTCCTTCCTATAGAGTTTATATCAAGAGATAACTGTGTCCCACAGGTTTTCTCAATTTCACCAGTTTTCCATTAAACCCACTACATTAATGCCATTCTCTAAGACCAAGCACTTGCCTTGGTGGCTTCTAGCATTTTGATCTGTGCTGCTTTGGTCTGCCTGAATTGCTGTCCTGTGTCCCAGCACTTACAATGCCTAGTTCTCCTCCATCCCCGTTTATTTTTCATCATTTTTAACATCCCTAATATTTTAAGGTGTCAATAATTTTCCTTTAAAACCCACATCAAAGTTGATCATGGCTGCTGTTTTGACTTATTTATACTAACTGCAGGACTGATCTGAAGAATTATTTCTCCAGAGGTTCAAATAAGCAATGTTTCTTCACTGGATATTGTAAACAGAATGATCTATTAATGTTCTGTTTTACCAAGTACTTTTAACATTAAGTGCAGACCTGCATCAGTAATGGAAATCTCAATGCAGAAAATGAAAGTGGACAATTAGTCTTGGTGTTCCTGTGCGGCAAAGAGCGCATCTCTAATTTTAGAGTAAAAAGCAATACCAAAAATAGCAGGCTTTGATGTTTTCCCCCCGTCTCAGTGTCCAGGATCTATAGTTTCCAGCTCCGTACAAAATGCTTATTTTTATATCAAAGTGATGTTTAGCAAAACACCAGTACTTTAACAAGAAATAAAATCAAGTAGCAATGCAGGGAAAACACAAAACAGCAAACAATTGTAAGATATTGATTGCTGGAAAATGCTTGGATCTTAAGTATTCAAAGGCTGCATTCTGACAATCATATATTGACTTAACAAGCCTAGGTATGAATTAGCCTTCTTGCTATACACACAGCCCATTCTCCTTTCACACAAGTGAGTAGAACAAGCCAAGATGTTTTCTGGAGTTTTCCATTTTGTCTGAATTAGAAAACAATGTTAACAGCTTCAGATCAAGAATAGTAAATGATAGTTTGAAGTTGGCTTAATATTCTGGTTTGTTCCAAAACAGGAAACTATAGTTTATTGCTTGCTTGCTCCTCTATCAAGAAAGGAGTTTACAGCCAAAAGCCTCGCTCCTATCTCCAGTTATTAAGCAGACACAGTCATCCAAACTCACTCAGTAATTTCCATCATTTATGAACAGTAGAATAGTGGATGCAGACTCAATTTTTTTTAAAAGACATATGAAATCTAACAGCTTACTTTTAATAGCAATTAAACAACAAATACACAATCTAGAGAAGTGATGCATGGACAAGAACCAACTCTGTTGACGTAGAAAGTCAACATCTTACTGCAACATTTGAAATATTTTTCCAACTGGAGTGCTATAATTTAGAGTACTAGTGACTAACAATCCTTCATAAAAACCCAAGCTATTTGGTATACTTTTTAGTACAGTTTAAGGCATAAAGTATTATTGTTATTATTATTATTATTATTATTATTATTATTATTATTATTAAAATTTATATACCACCCTATAGCTGCAGTTCTCAGGGATGTTCACAAGATAAAATTACAATATAAAAAGACAAAATACATAATCAAAAATAAACAGAAACTGCCAAAGAACCCCCCCCAAAAAATACATAAAAACTATTTTTAAAAAAATAATAATTAAAAAACACAATTAAAAAGCAGTTTAAAAGAATGTATACTGTTACCAAGGTTTGCTGTCATTTTAAATACACTCCTTAACACCTCATCTTTTAAGCCTTGCTTTGTAAGCAACTGCAAAGCAAGTACTTATCCAGCAGAACAGAGGAAGTGAACAGTGAACTAGCTATCAAACAGGAGGTGAATTTACCTTTGTTCCCTATGGGGTTGTAAGAACTCCAGAAATATGCAAATGTATCTACACACAGTCAGCATAAGTATATGCTTTTGTATGGTCACAGAATAGTCCTGGTGAGAATACTGACAAGAAAGTATTGTCTCTTCAAGTAAGATAATCGCCAGTCAGTAGAATTAGTAAAGCTTTGTGACTACATCCAGAGTTTGCACACGAAACCCTGAAAGAAAGCCTAGGATGCTGTCCCAGGATCTCTCTTCAATTTTAAAAATGGAACCTGCCTATACTTTTCTACTATGACCTAATTATCTTTTGGTGGGAAACTCAGAGTATCACAGATTATATTCTATTCCTTTGTCTCAGTCAGCCTTCCTTTTCTACCTACTCTATTTCATTCCCTTGTTTGTCCTCCGTATCTGTTATTTTCTCTGGTTTAGTTAGAAACCTAAAGGCAAGACATGGCCTTGTGTTTCCCTTTCAAGCCACATCTCCTTTTCAGCATTTAGAAATTAAACTGTAGTTTTGCAGGACACAACTTGCCTGTATAGCTCTCATCTGAATGTCTACTGACTTTGCATATGTGCCTCCTAATTCTCAATTGCTGTTACTTCAGGTGAAGTACCAAATTACATTATAAACTGGATCCTTTGTTTATTCTCTTAACCTTCTGTCCTACACCTCCCTGTGGCCCAAACCCAGAATCATTTACATTTCGAATTTGCCCCTTAGCATCTAGATCTCCCTCATCTCCTGCCAGATTCTTAGCACTTTCCTTTCTCCTTATATGACAACAGTAGTTTTTTCTCTGTGTTTATATGCCTTCTTTCTTTTCTGCCTAACTAATCTTATAAGCTGTTCTTTCAGGCACCATCTTGTGTGTGGCTCTCGTCTGTATTTGTACTCACTTTGAATGTACTCACTGCTACATGCATATAGAGGAACCTCCCTATTACACACTGTAACTCTGGGTGCAAGATCTGAGGAAAAACACTTCTAGAGGTGACATATGCATACGTACATGCAAGTGTGTGCGTGTGATTGGGCACATGTTAACAACACAACCTGTGAATGTGGGCATTCTATTTAGCATCTTACCCCAAAGAGCTAGAAGTCTTATTTCAGAAAAATACCTTATTACAGAAGTGCAAGAGATTCTGGAGCAATGGTTTCCCCAGTACTGGACAATATTAGAACTTATCCAGATAGTGATGCATTCTCAATTGCTATTATTTCAAGAAGGTGAAATATTGAATTAGTTTTATACATGTCTTAATGTTTTAGAACTGTACACTCATAAAATAGGATTTAAAAGGAAAAAACCTAGCATTTAATAATACATTAGTGGTGGTTTTATTAAGGTATACATTTTGAAGGAGTTTTGGGAGTCTGGGTTATTCCTAAAAGGAAAGACATCAAAGCTTTATGCATAAACCATTAACTCTCATATTATGATTTCATAATATCTGGACAGAGCATTTCATATAGCATAAAACCTTCAAACCCTGAGACTCGAAACAAACTATTAATAATATACTGTTGTCTATGATCAATGAGGTTTTCACTTACCCATTTCATTAATAGTTGCCCTTGCTTTTGAGACAAAGGAGCTTACTTCACTAGAGTGCATTTTGGCTCTTTCTTTAAGGTCAGCACCTGCAAAGGACATTGTCTGGTTACAGGCATATTCAGGTTTTATAGCAGCTCAAAGAAACCATAAATGGCATCATTTATACTTTCAGGAAAAGCAACTTGAGCATTTGCCGGAAAACCTACGTGTATGATTAGCTCCTGACAAGATCAGGGGCTCCTGACTCACCTCTCTTTATCAAACAGTGCATATTATGCATGAAAATATTTATATAAATAATTTACTGAGAACTTAACATACTTTAGGCACAGAGAGATAAAAGAAAGGAACTGATCTGACACGCAAAGGCCTGGTACAGGCATAATAACCCCAATCCCCAAAACATGGCTAGGATATTGAAAACACCTTGAGGTCTCCTTCTGCCAATCACACAACTCTCACAAGTCAAGTCACTCCTTCCTACGCTTTTGGGAGGTGATCATAATGCAGTGTTGCACCTGAACTAACACTAACCCTGATTAGCATCAAACCAATGAAGTTTGCAACCAAGGAGATCGGGAAAGCTGTCAATGCTGGATCAAGAAAAAGAGATGCACTCTTGATCATCTAGAGAAGGCCTAAACAAAACTATCTAAATGTAACACAATGACAAGGGATGTAAAACAATACCACACTGGCACTCAGCAAGTACAACAATTAGAAGGTAATGCCATACACCCCTTATTGCAATTGCCATAACTCTTTTGTGAAGGCAGTTGTCAGGAGGAAGTATGGTGAGCTAAAACAGAGTGGGGTAATCTTGGCCCTGCTGTGGCTATCAAACTCCCAACTCTCTACAGCCAAAATGTTAAATCTCAGGATGGCCGGAGTCATAGTCTAACATCAGGAAAACCATAAAATCTCAACCCTGGACTAAAAGATTCCTTTTAGTTTCTAGAAGGGTGAGTCATGGGCTGCCGCAGGGTGTCATGGAGAGAAGAATGAGTCACCAAAAAATAAACCAAGATTAGTACCAGGTGGATGAAACTCTTCATGTAGATACCAAATAACCCTGAAAAACAACCTCTGACCACAGGGTTCCAAGCATTATGATATTGAGAGGGGTACATTTGTGGGCAACATATTTTTTAAATCTAAAATATAAATGGTAAAGAATAAGGCCATCCTAAAGTATAAATGAGATATGTGTCAAAGTTACAGAATTTATCCAAGCAACAAAACAGACTTTGTTTCAAATTTCATTTTTAAAAGTTTTCCCTCAGGAAGAGCACTCCCTAACAGCTGTTACAAGCTTCTGTACTTACAATTAGAAAAGGCTTACTGAAATGAACACCAGCTACTGAAGTATTTTTACCTAGTCTAAAAACAAACCACTTGTCCGCATAATGGGAAAAAACATTATGCTTTGTAGACCAAATGCACGTGTACGCATAATTAAGTGTGACTCAAATGTTTCATATAATCATCCCACTCACAGTACTGAAATAGCTAATACATATATTAAAAACCAAAGATGGCAAAAAATCTAATGATGCTTTTCTTCTGCCAAGAGAACATAAAAAGCATGTTTAACAAGTGAAAAATAAAAATAAAATGAAAGGCGTGTGTCAGAACTTGAAGAAAAAGTGGCTTTTATCATTTTTCAATAATACATCATATCTACATTAGGAACTTGCAGCAGGCAACATTTTTAAAAACAAATTTTAAAATTAAAATAAGCTTGCTATTTGTACCGTAGCAAACCCGCTCCATATGCCCCTTTCACCAAAGCAACAAAACTCAATCCATTTCTTATCTTACCAATCATCATTACTTCAGTGCTGGCTAATTAGCCTTCAACTAATTAGCTCAAATTAGCCCCCCTCCTATGACCTAAAACTGAGTATACAATGTAATGAAAGGATTTTAATCAGATGAAAATGAAATTAAATAGAGTCTTAATACCTGATATTCACTTATCTCCTCCCCCACCTCAGTGCTACATGATTTTGTCCAATAGCCCTACAGCTATTAAATGATCTGGTGAGGTGTTGACTTTCTGTCCATTTTCAAACTTATTCAGCAACACCGCAGCAAACAGATGCCCTTCACCTCCAGTAGATAACAAATGTCCCCAGATGAGCACCTGCACAAACTGCACCCGTCTGACACAAAATGCACTCTGCAAAATGAACCAACAACACAGCCACCATAGCACTGCCATTTATCAACGACCCATTTGGACACATGGCTTTATCCAAGCCTTCCAGCTTCAAAGAGCTACTAGTATACAATGTCATAGCATCAACACAGAACACATATCTGAACACAGACTCTCAGCACACTTTCATAATGGCACAATGAACATGGTATTTATAAAGTAATAAAAGTATGCAATCATGTGTTCAGTTCACAATACTTTTCATATGAAAAGTGCAACAGATTTATCAGTATAAACTATGAAAATTCTCTCCTATAACTGGCTAAACTGAAAATAGCACGAGATAGTGTTCAAGAGCATGCATGCATTCTGGTTTTGAATGCTTGATGTCAGGTACTGTGATGAATTTTCTGTATTTATCAATGCTATTGATCTTTAATAACTGTAAATTTTGACCATAAGTAATTCTCAATGGGAGCAAAGTTGAAAATGTAGTTTATTTAGTATTAATCAATAGAGAAACTGATTACCGTATTTTTTGCTCTATAAAACTCACTTTTTCCGTCCTAAAAAGTAAGGGGAAATGTGTGTGCGTCTTATACAGCGAATGCAAGCTGCGCAGCTATCCCAGAAGCCAGAACAGCAAGAGGGGTTGCTGCTTTCACTGTGCAGCGATCCCTCTTGCTGTTCTGGCTTCTGAGATTCAGAATATTTTTTTTCTTGTTTTCCTCATCCAAAAACTAGGTGCGTCTTGTGGTCTGGTGCGTCTTATAGAGCAAAAAATACGGTAACTTAGCTTAGAATCATTGCAGACCAAATAATATGTGCTCTCAACACACTGCCAAACATACTCGACTATACAACAAACATATAGAAACATCCCCATCAAAAAAAATTCTAAGACCTTCTGTGTCACTGTAAATTATAGCACTTTATTTCTCTAAGGAGTAAAGCAGATGTTGTATAATTAAATAAAAATCCAAAAAGGCTGAATTTGCTAAAATAAATTTTGGAGTCTCAGTCATTTCTACTGATTTTGATTATGTATTTCCAAATGGATAATAAAATTAAATTTGCATACCAGCACAAAACACCCCAGGAACTTCACTTCGGAATATAACCGTCCGTACTTTTTTGTCACTTTTCAAAGCTTCCATAACTTTTGACATCTATAGAGAAAAGGTGTGCAAATTATCAACACTTATTTTCAACACTTCATGTTCATAGAAGACTAAATATTCATCCACTTACCATTTTTACAAGGTTTTTATTAAGTGCATTTTTTGCATGTGCTCTGTTTAGTCCAAGTACTACAATTCCTATATACAGGAAGAAAAAAATAACTGAAATCAGTAGTGTGCATAAGGTTTATCCCACATTTTAAAAAATGTACCTATGTTATCTACTGACAAAAAGCCAGCCTACTTAGTGTGAATAACTGTTATTTAGCATGAAACATGATTATCTCTCTAGTTGATCTATATTACTAATTCCTTGAATTAAATCAGATCCACTAAAACCCATTGATTTTATAGAGTCTACTATGAGTATGATTTTGGAAATTAGTGCACTAAAATATTTGAAAACACTCTTTTTAAGCACCAACAACAGTTTATGTTTGGAAAATTAGTTAACTACTAATTCTTTATCACTACAACAAAGCTACTGTGTACACTAAAACAGAGTTGATAATGTTAAGTCAACAGAAAGCAACAGGCACTGACCATATGCAATACATTTGTCCATGTTATTTTTAAATGCAGAAACATTTCAAATAACCTGCCTAACCAAAAAGAATTACTGTTTTTAAGACACAGTAACATCCGGCAAATTTAAGGGGCAGCTTAAGGAGAGATTATAAATTTGGGCAGTAACAGAAAGAGCTCCTGGGTAGGAGTGGTTGGGTGATTACAGTGAGACTGCAAGCTGAAGTACGCTTACTAGAGAGTAAGTCTCATTGAACTCAGTGAACTTCTAATTAAACAAGTTTAGGATCACACTGTTAATAGATAAGATTCAAGAGTTTTCCTTTTCCTCCCCTCCTTTCATGCATTTCTTTGGGCTTTCTAGGTAAAAAAACTATGGTTATATTAAACACATATTAGCCAAGCTACTGGGCTATGAATCTAAAAATGCATAAAAAACTATTCATCCATATAAAATTTCAGTATGTGAAGTTTTAGTTACAGAAGAATGTAATAAGCACTATTTCACTAACCCTAGGGGTTTTCCTAGGGACAAAGTCTACAAACTCCATCACTGCATTTTATGTGGTGGGTTTGATGGGGTCACATAGATTTACTCCTATATATGCATTGTGTACTTGAGTCCTTTTATTCCATATGAATACAGAAGAACACTGTCCCAAACAACAGAATCAAAACTCCCCCACATTTCTGAATCAAACAACTATTCAACCAATACTGTGCCTACAATGTATGTTTTCCTCTCAGTAGCTAATACCGCTGGACACAACTTGCATTCGAATTTAAACTTTCTTCTACATTATGTACTTTGGTTCCAATCCTCCCACCTACTTTTAGCAGAAGAAAAATGCATCAGGAATGGTCAAGCCTCTAAGAAAGTCAAAAGGTATAGGAATGTTTAATCATGCCTTGAGTTCAGAATCCTCAACTGCCTCAGTAACTGCAGTAATAAAAGTACTGAAGTGGCAGAAGACAGTACAATCAGGCTGTGGCATGTTCAAAGAACATCATTAGGAAATTGTGATTCTCACTAACTTTAATTTCCTTCCAGTCGTCCAAGGTGCTCAAGCCAGCACACATAATTGTGCATCCTCTTGGCAACCCTGCGAGGTAGATTAGGCTGGGAGATACTGATTGGCTCAAAGCCACCCAGTGAACTTCAAGTGCAGTTAGGCAGGGAGCTGACTCCAATCTTCCAAATCCTCATTCAACAATCCATCCCACATTAGCTTGGAGAAGTGATGGCAGTTCCTCACCCTTTATTACGAGTTGTCCCACAAGTGGCCAGATTACGCTTTCAGATTTTAATACAGTATTGAATTGAAAATTTGAATCACAAGCCTACTGATATTTACTCAGAATTAAATCCTATTGAGTTCAAGCTGCTTACTCCCAAGGTGTGCGCCATATTACAGCTTTCATGTGCAAAATACAGAACTACTGTATTCTATAGGTAAAGGTACCCCTGCCTGTACGGGCCAGTCGTGTCCGACTCTAGGGTTGTGCGCCCATCTCACTTAAGAGGCCGGGGGCCAGCGCTGTCCAGAGACACTTCCGGGTCACGTGGCCAGCGTGACGAAGCTGCTCTGGCGAGCCAGCACCAGCGCAGCACACGGAAACGCCGTTTACCTTCCAGCCATAAAGCGGTAAAGTGGTGCCCTGCAAGACGAAAAACCCGCTAGACGAAAGGGTTTTCCGTTTTTCGATGCGCTTCGCAAGACGATTTTCCCTATGGACTTGCTTCGCAAGACAGAAACGTCTTGCGAGTCTTGCGATTTTTTTCGCTTTCCCCCCCTTTTTCTAAGCCGCTAAGCCGCTAATAGCCTTTTAGCCGCTAAGCCTTTAATAGCCGCTAAGCCGCTAATAGACTTTTAGCCGCTAAGCCACTAAGCCTTTAATAGCCGCTAAGCTGCTAAACCGCTAAATGCGCTAATCCGCTAATAGGGTTGCTTCGCAAGACGAAAAAACCGCTAGACGAAGAGACTCGCGGAACGGATTATTTTCGTCTTGCGAGGCACCACTGTACCTATTTATACAGTGAGACGCGGGTGGCACTGGATGGTTTAGTCCAGTCAAAGGCAACTATGGGGTTGCGGCACTCATCTCGCTTTCAGGCCGAGGGAACTGACGTTTGTCCACAGCTTTCCGGGCAATGTGGCCAGCATGACAAAACTATTTAGGGGTGCTTTCGAACTGCTAGGTGGGCAGGAGCTGGGACCGAAAGACGGGAGCTCACCCCGCCGCGGGGATTCGAACCGCCGACCATGCGATGGGCAAGTCCTAGGCACTGTGGTTTTACCCACAGTGCCACCCGCGTCTCACTGTATTCTATAGAATTAGGTAAAAGGTAAAGGTAAAGGACCCCTGGATGGTTTAGTCCAGTCAAAGGCAACTATGGGGTTGCGGCACTCATCTCGCTTTCAGGCCGAGGGAACTGACGTTTGTCCACAGCTTTCCGGGCAATGTGGCCAGCATGACAAAACTTCTTCTGGCGCAATGGGACACCGTGATGCAAACCCGAGCGCACGGAAACGCCATTTACCTTCCCACTGCAGTAGTACCTATTAATCTACTTGCACTCATGTGCTTTCGAACTGCTAGGTTGACAGGACTGCCTAAAACAGTGTTTCCCAAACCTGGGTCTCCAGCTGTTTTTTTTGGACTACAATTCCCATCATCCCTGATCCTGATAATTAGGGATAGTTATATTCCAAAACAGCTGGAGACCCAGGTTTGGGAAACAGTGGTCTAGATCAGGCTTCCTCAACCTCGGCCCTCCAGATGTTTTTAGCCTACAATTCCCATGATCCCTAGCTAGCAGGACCAGTGGTGAGGGATGATGGGAGCTGTAGTCTCAAAACATCTGGAGGGCTGAGGTTGAGGAAGCCTGGTCTAGATCTAGCAGCAGTGCAAATGAGAATCTAATGCTATCGCTGTGAGTTAAACCACAGAGCCTAGGACTTGCCGATCACAAGGTTGGCGGTTCGAATCCCCACGACAGGGTGAGCTCCCGTTGCTCAGTCCCTGCTCCTGCCAACCTAGCAGTTTGAAAGCAAGTCTAAGTGCAAGTAGATAAATAGGTACCGCTGTGGCGGGAAGGTAAACGGTGTTTCCGCGCGCTGCTCTGGTTTGCCAGAAGCGGCTTAGTCATGCTGGCCACATGACCCAGAAGCTGTACACCGGCTCCCTCGGCCAATAAAGCGAGATGAGCGCCACAACCCCAGAGTCGTCCACGACTGGACCTAAGTCAGGGGTCCCTTCACCTTTACCTAATAGTGACTCCAAATAAGGTGCAATTAGCATCCTGAACTTCTATCCTGCCCTGGGCTCGTGTCTATGTATGCGTGGGAACTAGATAACCAAGAAGTGAAAATAAAATGAAATGAAAGAAGCCCCTTCGAACACAACGACAGAACTCAGCATCCACTGGAACTCATTTGGGGGAATTGAGCTGCGCATGAGCAGTGGAGATGAACCAGCACGCACGTCGCTGCCCCCGTCCTCCACCCCCCCCCCCATTTAAAGGGCCAGCCGCCCCACGTCATCATCTCTAATTTGACAAACCGGTTGGCGCGTCAGGAGGAATTTCCGCAGCGGGCGAACGGGCAGAGCTCAACGGAGCCCGAGGGGAAGAGAAGCGCCTCTCCGTTACACGCTTCCTTCCTTCCCGGAGCGTCAGGATTCCTTGACACGTGCCGACGAGGATCCAGCCCCTCACCCACACCCCACCCCCGGTATAGTCACCTTTGTGCTCGTCGTCCAAGTAGCGCACCCGCAGCTCCTCCTCGCCGCCCGCTTTCGCCTCAGAACTGTAGCCTCTCGCGGCCGAGGGCGGCAAGGCCGCGAAACCCCTCAGAGGCCGCGAGGGAGAGCAAGAAGAAGACGACGAGGAGGAGGAGGAGGAAGCGGACGGCGAGGAGGAGAAGGAAGACGAAGCGGCGGTCGCCACCGCGGCCAGACCCGCTCGGCGACGCTGCAGGAGGCTGAGCGTCGTCGCCGCCGCCGCCGCCACAGTCGCCGCCATGTTGCCTTGTTTACAAGCGCGCGCCGGGCGGCGGCGGCGGCGGCGGCCTCTCCGGCCTTCCCATTGGTAGCGCGCTCGCCACGTGGGCGCCTCGCGGCGGCACGTGGTTCCTCCCCCCCCCCACCCGAGCGCGCGAAGTCGGAACGTTCCGTCGTCGGTGCTCCGTTAACCGTCGTCTCCTCAGTGCTTCCCGCCAAGAAACGGCGAACCTTAAGTTAGCCAGGGCTTAGGGGGCCTTCCTCAGGTAGCTTAATCGGTCGCGGGGTTGTTTGTTCGTTTTTATCCAACTCAGCCGACGCGGTGCGGTTTTGGTAGGACTCGCCTAAACTCTCCTTTTCCAAAAAATAAATAAATGGTCAGTTCCATGGTCAGTTAAAGAGGGGAAGGGCGGGAATGGGGCCGCGGAAGGTGAGCCTCTGGTCCTGTCAGGATTTTGTTGTTGTTGTTTAGTCGTTTAGTCGTGTGCGACTCTTCGTGACCCCAAGGACCAGAGCACGCCAGGCACTCCTGTCTTCCACTGCCTCCCGCAGTTTGGTCAAACTCATGCTGGGAGCTTCAAGAATACTGTCCAACCATCTCACCCTCCGTCGTCCCCTTCTCCTTGTGCCCTCCATCTTTCCCAACATCAGGGTCTTTTCCAGGGAGTCTTCTCTTCTCATGAGGTGGCCAAAGTCTTGGAGCCTCAGCTTCACGATCTGTCCTTCCAGTGAGCACTCAGGGCTGATTTCCTTAAGAATGGATAGGTTTGATCTTCTTGCAGTCCATGGGACTCTCAAGAGTCTCCTCCAGCACCATAATTCAAAAGCATCAATTCTTTGGCGATCAGCCTTCTTTAAGGTCCAGCTCTCACTTCCATACATCACTGCTGGGAAAACCATGGCTTTAACTATACGGACCTTTGTTGGCAAGGTGACGTCTCTACTTCTAAAGATGCTGTCTAGGCCTGTCATTGCCTTTCTCCCAAGAAGCAGGCGTCTTCTAATTTCGTGGCTGCTGTCACCATCTGCAGTGATCATGGAGCCCAAGAAAGTAAAATCTCTCACTGCCTCCATGTCTTCCCCTTCTATTTGCCAGGAGGTGATGGGACCAGTGGCCATGATCTTCGTTTTTTTGATGTTGAGCTTCAGACCATATTTTGTGCTCTCCTCTTTCACCCTCATTAAAAGGTTCTTTAATTCCTCCTCATTTTCTGCCATCAAGGTTGTGTCATCTGCGTATCTGAGGTCAGGATAGCTGCTCACTATACATCCTTTCCCCAAACTGGAAGCGTAGGAACCAAGGTCCCATCGGCTCCAGTAACAACAACAATAATAATACCACCACCAACAATAATAATAATAATTCTATTATTTGTATCCTGCCCATCTGGCTGGGATGCTCCAGCAATAGTAATAATAGGAGCCAAGGTCCCATCGGCTCTAACAACAACAATTTTATTGCAGTGGTACCTCGGGTTACATACGCTTCAGGTTACAGACTCCGCTAACTCAGAAATATTACCTCGGGTTAAGAACTTTGCTTCAGGATGAGAACAGAAATTTGTTTCCTGCTTGGCAGGGGGTTGGACTCGATGGCCCTTGTGGTCTATTCCAACTCTATGATTCTATGAAATCGTGCTCCGGCTGCGCAGCGGCAGCAGGAGGCCCCATTAACTAAAGGTCTGCTTCAGGTTAAGAACAGTTTCAGGTTAAGAACGGACCTCCGGAACAAATTAAGTACCGTATTTTTCGCCCTATGTGCTGTATATACGTGTATGCTGCCCATCTGACTGGGTTGCCCCAACCATCATCATAGCAACAACAATAACAATTTTACTACTTGTATGCTGACTCCACATCCTTCCCCAAATTGGAAGTGTAGGAGCCAAGGTCCCATCAACTCTAATAATAATAATAATAATAATAATAATAATAATAATAATAATAATTGCTTGTATGCTGCCCATATAACTGGGTTGCTCCAGCCACTCTAGTGCGGCTCCCAACAGAATATTAAAAAAAATAGGTCAGGCGGCCAGTCCCCCCAAAGTTGATGGGCATTGCCATTCAAACGGTGTGTGCACACTGCATCATGGGGTTGATTGTGTGGGGCTGGGCTTACTTGCCCCCCCCATATTTTATTCAAGTTGACACCCCAACTGGAAGATATTCTTCCTAATCTCAGGCATAAAGAAGGAGGGCTTTGGGCATTCCTCAGGTAGCTTAATCAGTCGTGGTTTTGTTTGTTTTTTCCACATCAACTGATGCAATACAGTTTTTGTATGACTCGCCCAAACTCCCCTTTTCCAGAAAAAAAGCCCCTTCCATGGTTAGTTAAGAAAAAATAAATAAAATGGGGGTGTGGGAGGTGAGACTCTCTTCCTGTTGGGATAGCTGCTGACTCCACATCCTTCCCCAAAACTGGAAGCGTAGGAGCCAAGCTCCCGTTGGCAATAATAATAATGCTATTACTTTTATGCTGCTCATCTGACTGGGTTGCCCCAGCTGTTCTGGGCAGCTCCCAGCAGAATAGTAAAAAAATAGGTCAGGGGGCTGGTCCCCCAAAAGTTGATGGGCATTCAAATGGTGTGTGCATGCTGCATCACATGATTGATTGTGTGGGGCTGGGCTTACCTGCCCCCCCATACTTTATTTAAGTTGGCACCCCGCCTGGAAGATACTCTTCCTAATTTCAGGCATAAAGAAGGAGGGCTTTGGGGCCTTCATCGGGTAGCTTAATCAATCGTGTTTGTTCAAGTCAGCTAGGTTTCTCAAACTGGTTCCTCTTCAGCTGTTTTGGGACTACAACTCCCCATCATCCCTCGCTAGCAGGGCCAGTAGTCAGGGATGATGGGAATTGTAGTCCTAAAGCAGCAAGTTTAGGAAACCCTAATGTACTACCATTTTGGCATGACTTGCCCAAACTTTCCCTTTTTGAAAAAGCCCCTTTCATGGTCAAAAATAAAATAAAATGAGGGTGTGAGAGGTGAGCAGTAAAAGGTTTGGCCTCTCTTCCTGTCAGGATAGCACAGACTGACTCCATATCCTTCCCCCCAACTGGAAAATATTCTTCCTAATCTCAGGCATAAGAAGGAGACTGATTATGATTTGTTTGGTCTAATGTATACTTTGATCTGCCCCCTCTTTTCTTCCCAACGCTATACTGCATATAACACCAATGTCTCACAACAAACACATTTTTCGCTCCATAAGACGCACCTAGTTTTTAGAGGAGAAAAACAAGAAAAAAAATATGCACAGAGCGTATAAGCAGCTCTCGCTTTTCTTGCTTTAAAGTAAGCAAAGCGAGAGCCACTTACATGGCTTCTGTCCCGCTTTGCGCAGCTCTCATTTTGCTTGCCCATCCCTCCTCCCGCCTCACTATAAAGTGAGGCGACGCCAGAGCTAGAAGAGGAGGAGGAGACACTGGGACAGGTGCTTTTCCTTGCTTTACAGCAAGGCAGGAGGAGGGGTGGATGGGAGCCATGGCAAGAAAAGCAAGAAAAGAGAGCTGAGCAGAGCATGTCAGCGACTCTTGCTCTGCTGGCTTTACAGTGAGCGACGGATGGGAGCTATGGCTCCAGCTGCGGAAGCATCCCTCAGCTTGTGACTGCAGCGGCAGCTGAGGGATCCCTCTGCCGTCCAGTGCATTCGCTCCATAAGACGCTCCATAAGAAAGAGACAATGCATGTACTTTTGAAAACAAGGGGGAATTTTTTTAAAGAACAAAAGGAGTGTGTGGCAGCCCCCACCCCTGTTACATCGTTAGAATCAGAACATAAACTCATGAAACTAGAAAAGAGCAAAAATATCAATGCTTGGTCCAGATCCTAGGTACTGCACCCTCACTAAAGAAGACTATATGGATGATTCACTAAATGATTGTAGGATGATGTGTGTACCTGAGCTTATGGCTTAAATTTTCTTTATCTTATATACTGCTTTATTACAAAAATGATGACTAGACTACTGATCCTAAACTGAATAGTTAGTTGCCCATCCACCCCCTCCAGAACCCACTGCTCTCAACTGCCTCGCATTCAAACTCCCTTTCAAATCTGCATCCAATCATCACTCACCACCAGAATTCTACACTCTTTCTCCCCTCCCTCCTTAACATTCCCATAATAATTCTGATACAATTAGCTTAATAACCCAATTACATTCAATATTTTATACACGTTACTCCCTATAACCATACTGTTAGAACCTCTTGAGCTTCCCATTCCTGTTTCCTAGGGAACGGGGGTGAGCGAACTGCAGGCTCTCCATCCCTGTTCTAAAAACCAGATGTCTTCCCCCAAATGATCCTGGGAATTGTAGTTTGTTAGGGGTTCTGGGGATTGTAGGTCTATGAGAGGGAAGCCACAATGGCACGAATCATTTTGGGGGAAGTCATGTGCTTTAGATGCTCTTTAGAACATAGCATCATAGAATTGTAGAGTTGGAAGGTTCCCCAAGGGTCATCTAGTCCAACCCCCTGCAATGAAGGAATCTCAACTAGATGACCCATGGCCAATGGTCATCCAAGCACTTCTTAAAAACCTCTAAGGAAGGAGAGTCACTGCTTCAAGCCCTAAGGCCCTCTGGAGCTGGAGAAAACAAGCTTGCTCCATGTGACAGCCCTTAGGCGTTAGTTATTGAAAGGGCTGCATGGTGTGGATCTCATATCAGTGTTACGTGAGTGTAAGCAACACATTTCTCTCTCCCCTTTCTCCATACTATGCAGAATTGCAATGGTAACCAGAAGGCTGGAGTTTGGAGCTCAACCAGGGCTGACTGTGGGCAGGATCCTTGCTTAGCCAGGGCTTTGACTAGATGACCCTTGGGATCCCTTCCAGCTCTGCCATGTTATGATATCAAGCAGCTAAAGGAACAAAAAGATGCTTCTGAAACATTTGGAAATCATAGGAACACTCTCCTCACCAGTGGCTTCTAGCCAGAGCTTGCATCTTCCTTAGGAGAGAGGCAGTCCAGAACAAGGGGGAAAGGCTCAGAGTTCAGGTAGGTGGAAATGCCAATTGAGTGCCCTATACTATAGGAATGCTTCCTTCCTGTGTCCCCCACCCTCATGCGCCAGACTGGTGCTAGCATGGCTGGCCAGGCGCCTGCTGGTTCCTCTATTTTCTTTGCAGGGAGGGAGCCTTTCCCCAACATATACTTTGTTCTGGCAAATCCCTGGAAAGACGTGATAACCCTCAGGTACTAGGGCAGAGGGAAGGAAAGGGTCCTTGTGAAACACATTTGGGAAGTGTGTGGTTTCCAGCAAGTGCTTTTCAGAAGCATTGTTCTCTCCAACAGGGAAGGCTGAGCATAGCCATCGTGGCTAGTTGCCTTTGATAGGTCTCTATGCAGTTGTCTAGCCCTCTTTGAAAGCCATCCCATCCAAGATGCTCTTGTGGTGCATCTGATTCTCCTATGCTTCCTTGCTCCTGCAAAGAGATGACTGTTGTGAGGTCCTTTGGTTCACATCTATCTGGGCTGGAAAATATTAAAGAATCAGAGGACTAGTGAGCTTCCCTTGAAGCACAACTGATCAAAGGCAGACAGATCTGTTAGCATCTTGATAAAGATGCTCAAATGTCTAAGGATGGTATCATACCCCGCAAGCGTCTCAGAAAAGCTCCCAAGCTGATGGAGAAGAGAGCAGTTAAGTGGTCAGTGGGGCTCCAGGTTGCTCTTTCTGGATCCCACCACAGCCCTTCCAAGTTGTCAAAGCCCTTCCAAGTTCCAAATCAATGTCACAACAGTTTTTTCCTCGCACCTCCTCCCCATGATCCCTTCTCAGACATGCTGTGCCTGAACCAGCAGATCCCACCAAACCAAGTAATCGAGGACCCAGTCAGAAAAGGAGTGTGCACAGTCATACCAGAAATAAGCAAAATAACTAAACAGGTATGAGAAGTCACCCCAGAACTGGCCCTACTGAACACGTTCCAAGATAACAATGCCAATTCACACTAGAAAGAGCTCATAACCCACCGACAGCATACGATTGAATATTCCTAACTTAACCCGACAACCCCCCTCAAACAAATACCACTGCAGCCAGCCAGAGATGATCAACCACACCCTAGGGCACCCCAACCTCTCTCCCCACCAAGGAAACATAACAAGCGAATACTGTAGAAAGAGAACTTCCCCAAGTGATGCTGACAGAAAACCCCCAAGCATACACTAAATAAAAGAAATTGAGCTTTGCCACCCCAGTCCCTCTCTCCTGTCCCGTCCCCCCCCCCCCCCGCCGCCACCTGAGCAGAGATTATTGCTTTTCAGGACTGAGCCATGCATTGCAAAAATGTTCTTCTGTGTTTTGCTGTGTTGTGGCTCCAGTGAAACAATCGTTTCTTTTCTGTTGGTTGGACTGCTTTGTTCCTTGACAGAAAAAAGGTGGTTGGGATAAAAATAGTTTTTTTTTGTTGTTTTTTGAAGGGAGAAAAACTGCATGAAACTAGATGCAAATGCTCCTCACATTTTAAAATTTTTGGGTGTTGGTTTAGCTCTTTTGGCAATGGATGTGTAGGTGTAAACAATGTATGAATTCAAAAAGTTATATCATGTATGAAGTCAATCTTGTCTGGAAATCATACATGGGTCCTCTTGCATAGAAGCACTTTCCCTGACCATAGATGTGCAGAGGATAATTGATGTTTTTAGCAAGGCAACAATGACACTGTGCACATGTGTAATGGCACCCTTTCCTATGTAAGAAACAAAGTTGTGAATTTCCATGGGGCTGCCTACTACTTCAGCTTTATTTGCACTTTTCTTTGGTGTTGGAAAATGTTTAATTGCAGGTAAGCATGTGCAGTTTAAAATATTCATTGCTCATAATGTTACAGTATGACAGTATGCAAGTAAATTAATGCATAATGTATATAATTTACAGCACAATCCTATACACATCTTCTCAGAAGTAAGTCCTATTGGGCTCAATGCAGTTTACTCCCGAGTAAGTGGGATTACAGCTGTAACATATAAAGTATTCATACAACCAATTAATAAAACATATTTTTGTGTATACTGAATATTCTTGATAATACTGTACACACTGTGAATAATACATTTCTTTGTCAGAGAATAATCCCCTAGAAAAGCCTGCTGTATGTTGCTGTTTTTAGTGTCACATTGCAGTTTTCAAAATGCCCAGCAACTCCTCCTGTTGCACTGGCATTTCAAGTATGAGTCAGAAGATTTGGATGAAAGCAGAGTTTTCCATATACAGAACTCCTTCATTGTTCACTGTGGTTTATTTCATCCTACTCATTTAAAAGCCAGTATGGGGGGGGGGGTCATTTTGTTGTAAATATTTTCTGAAGTCATAGAAATTAATTTTAAAACATTATTGAAACTGCCTGCATCTGATGAAAGAGGGTATTTATTACCCGGCAAGGAGACATTGAGTAGCTGTTAAGTCACAGGGCTACAGTCACAGGGAATGTTTTGCTGGTGAATTATATAGCTGTCATGCATCTACCAAAGGAAAGAGCCTGGTTTGTTGGCATCCATCTGTCTTGGGACACTCATATTCCAACTTCCGTTTACCTTTTTTACCACTCACTCTCTGTGTTAAGTTGAGATAGGAATTTATAAATATATTGGGTACTGAGCATTTGAATTCCTGCACAGCTAAGTGTCCTCAATTTGTGGATTATGTGGTTATTGGAAGAGGAGGAATTTGGATTTGTTAGGCCCTTGGAATGTTTGGGGGCAAGCCAGACCTATACAAGAGGGCCAGGGTCTACCTGAACTTAGAATAAAAAAGGTGGCAGGAACACCTTATAACATGATTACAAAGGGAACATTGACAAGAGCTGAGGAATGTCTGGTTTGGAACATAACTTCCACAGAAGAGGGTGGAAAAGTTTTATGTTCATTCGGTTGGGAGACGGGTGAAATTAGGTATTGAGAATGCTGGGGCATGTGATAACAATTGACAGTTAAAACACATGTGCCAAAGATATTCGGCGAGAGACACCATGTATAAGGTGTTTGTTCTTGCTACAAACCTCTGTGCCAAGATGAGCAAGGTTTCTACAGTCCTGCATTATCCAAGTGATTAACCATGTTAGTCTGTTGCAACCAAAATTACAAAGCTTGGTTTTGAGGTGCTCTAAAGACGTAACAAATTATTACAGCATAAACCTTTGTGAATTTCAGTCCACTAATCAAATGCAAATGATAAAGTGGGCTGTAGTCCATGGAAGTTTGGGGGCTTTCTGTGTGCTACCTCTTGTAGAGATCCCAACAGTGGGATTTTTGCTCACTCACACATTCAGTGGACAGAATAGGGAGTCCCATACTGGCAGAGCAACAAGGCCACTGGGAGCCAATGGAGGTCCAGCACTACTGAGTGTTGGGACACTTCCAGCCAATCCCCAAAAAACCCTCAGCCCAGTGCAAAGGAGGTTTGGACCGCAGCCTAAAGAATGAAGTCATATCAAATAAACACAACAAACATAATCAGCTACATAATAATGACCCGCAGACTCAAGAATCTGTCATATATTAGATCTGTTTTCCCTACAGCAAAAGGTTGTGATGCACAGGCTGTGGGGTTTTTTTTTATGTATCCCAGCGAAACATGCTACTAAGAGAGACATTTTGATGTGTGCAGTGAGGCACAGAACGAGGCACTAGTTCAGGTGGTACTAGTGATGATAAACAGTTGCACCAGAATCAAGAAAGACCAGGAGATTTCTATGAGAGGGGGACCTCCCTTGTAATGGACTTTGGGAACAACAGAAGATGAGGAAGATGAGTGAGTGTGACCTGTTTTTCATAAGTGCAGCCCCTTCTCATTCCACCCACTGGTGCTTGGGGCCAGAGGCACTGTAATTCTGCCTTTCAATAAACACATGTTATGTTAATAGACATTGAAGAGTGGAAATGTGTAATAGCTAGAAATGCTTACCCTCTGAGTCATTGTGGTAGCTATTCAGATGGAGCCACTCATGCATATCTCACAATGTGTAAATTTGGTGCCTTTGTGAAACTGGTTTCTGGGTTCTTTTTTTCTTATTATCAGTGGACTCCAGGAGCTGTCTCTTGACTAGCAATGCTTATTAAAGTTCTCAGTATCATACCACCTACCTGGAGCTTTTATGTATTTGAATGTATTCATTTTTGTTTGCCAAGAAAGTATGAAAGAACGCTGCAGTTTGCTTCTTTGTTGTGTTGTGTTCAGTTACATTTTGTTACCCTGGGACTGACTTTCCCGATCCTGTTTTCAAGCTTTTTCAATGTCTTCTCCGGTTTTCTTTGTTTAAACAAGCCTATGACAGAAACATATTCCCTAATTGTTATCAATCATTCATAAACAAGCAGCACACATGGTATTCCCCCTTTGGCACTCTGCCTCTTTAGTGTATTTCAAAGGCATCTGTTTCCTCAAATTGTCTATTCCCTTTGTTTAGTGCAGCACTGAGTTTCTAAGACTAAATAACCCCATATGTTGATTGGAACATTTTCTTTTTCCTTTAAAGGTTTCTGCCTTTTAAAACTCTTCATCCCAAAAGCACAATTTTGGTAATAATTTCCTAGCACTTTTATTCCCAGCTTACGGGTAAATGAAATGGATTTAAGTGTGTTAGTATCTTGGACCCAAGCACTTCTTAGAAGCAAATTGCTTTGATTTAAATAGGATTGAAGTGTACACTGAGGACCAGTCCTAGTATTAGGCAAAGTGAGGCAGTCCCCTTAGGTGGCACATGCTGTGGGGTAGCATTCTCCTTTATTGGAGGACAAACTGTCCTGCATCCCCTAAACTTACCTGCTGCCCTCATGTTGTGAAGGATACCATTTATGTTGTGAAGGATACTATTCTATTTCCGGTGTTGAAGTAAAAATCAGTTGCCAGCCTACTTGGCTTCTGTATGTGGAATTGTAGTATCTTTGGTTGTGTTGAATGCTGTAATTCCAGTTGCACAACAGAGATCTGCTTATGCAATAGAACTCCACCCTTCTATTCTCTGCCCTACATCTTCCTGAACACCCTCATAATCGACTCCAGAGGTTTGATTGGAGGACCTTCTAGAGCAGGTTTTGGGGCATGAGTGGAACTCTGTGTATGCTGCTTGGATACAACACATAGTCTGTTGCCTCAGGTAGTAAAACATTGGCCAGGTCCTGTGTACCCTATATTGTGTTCGAGAATTCTTCTAAGAAAGATCAGTATGGATAATGGGTAGCAATGGGACTTGAGGCTGAAGGGCAGGTAATAAATAGCAACGACAATGAGAGCCAGAGGATGGGTAAGTGGGAAGATAGGAAGGAGCTGTTTTCATCAAATTGATATAACAATTCCCTTTTGACTAATACGAGCACAAGCAACATGTCTTGCCACATAGGTTCTTTCAGAGTGTTAGCTCCTTGTGGAGGAAGAAAGAACCTCAGACAACACAGAAGACATGACTGCCCTGGTAGCTGAATTGAGAGAGGAGAAATCTGTCCTTTTATATCTCAGTCTTATAATAATATTATGAGATAATCAATTACAATTTATAAATATTGTTTGTTGGAAATAACTTTTTATAGGAATCAAATCAACCAAGGATTTTTCTGGTGTGTTAAACTGCAGCATGGCATAATTACATTTCTATTCTCCTGCTTTCTTTACATTGATTCAACAAGAGTAAGCAATTACTGAGTTCACAATGAGTGAATGGATTCTACTAGATGCCATGAACTTTAAGATAATATTTACCAAATTTTTAAAGGGTTACTTTTTTCAACTGAAAACCAATTTTGGAGCTATTATTTGAGAACATACTATATTTTGCAGAAATGATTCTTAAGTGCAATGTAGTGGTATAATAATGGAAATGTATTTGCATTTTTATCATGTCATATAATGTTTGTATTTCCAAAGCTATAATAAGTATTAATGGACATGCCACATTAGGGGTTATTTTGTCATCGTGCATGAAAAACATTGGTAGACTTACAAAACCTTGCAGAAAATTTCAGAATCACTCAAACAAAGATTTATAATTTGGCATAATATTTGGACTTTGGTTATTTTATAATTTGGAATGTTTTTAATGTGGCTTTGATTGGATTCTTAAATTGGAAAACTTTATAAATATTATTTTTTAAAAAAGAGACCCACAATTTCAATATACACGTGAGAGAGACAGCATATGCCTGTTCAATCCCCTATACATCTGGAGTAAGTCTTAGCTTGGTTACTCCTTGATTGGAGTTTCCTTGATTGGACTTGGTTTTCCCTCCTTGAAAAGTGTATGAGCCAAAGGAGGAAGTTGTATGAGGAACACTTCCCACTTCCTGTTTCAGTTTTTTATACTCTTCAGCTTTATTTACTCTTCAAAGCTCAGATCAGCACCTGAGCTGCCAATCCTTTTCTCACTTCCCCTTTCAGCTCTATGTGCTATTCAAGGCTCAGATTGGCACTTCAGTAGCTGAAGAGAAAGAACAGCTACTGAGTGGTAGTGGATCTGGGAAACCAGGGGATAGGGGAAGGAAGACAGGGACTGGGTGAGGCAAAGAGGGGGTTAGGAGGGAGGGGGTGTTAGTAAGAGAAGGCACACACATACACACAGATCAAATCCAATGAAATTGCATATTTTTATGGGTTCCCTCCTCCAAACCACCATCAAATCACTAGTCACATCTGTTTCTATTCCCTGAACCTTTAATCGCCAGTGCTTTGTGTTATCAGGTGCCATGCAAATGTCATAAATAAATCATTGAAATCTAAAGCTGTAATGAGAGATGTGGGAGGTAAGACTGAGGGATTACAGTGGCCCAAATTAATTTATTCCCCCCCCATTTATTTATTTATAAGGTGCAGTTTTTCAAAATAATAATAGTAAAGTGGTATATAACATATCAGAATAAAATCAGCAAATCAATTTCCCCAAACTCATCATTTAAAACATTAATACAGTGGTACCTTGGGTTAAGAACTTAATTCGTTCTGGAGGTCCATTCTTAACCTGAGGTACCACTTTAGCTAATGGGGCCTGCCACTGCGCCACTGTTGCATAATTTCTGTTCTCACCCTGAAGCAAAGTTCTTAACCCGAGGTACTATTTCTGGGTTAGCAGATTCTGTAACCTGAAGCATCTGTAACCCAAGGTACCACTGTACTAATTATATGATTACTTGAGGACACAGTAGAGGCATTTGA
The DNA here is from genome assembly GCF_027172205.1 of Podarcis raffonei. Lineage (NCBI taxonomy): Eukaryota > Metazoa > Chordata > Lepidosauria > Squamata > Lacertidae > Podarcis > Podarcis raffonei. Next base: position 52,385,126 of record NC_070612.1, on the reverse strand, counting down.
AGTAAGACTTTTTTGCTACCCTTATTGCCATATTGTAGGTGGGATTATGTGCTCTAACCAGGGCTCGGTTGGCCTCAGATCAAGGTTTATGCCACTGGTGCTCTCTCTCTCTCTCTCTCTCTCTCTCTCTCTCTCTCTCTGTCAATCAATCCATCAATCAATTTATATACCACCCTATACCCAGAGGTCTCAGGGCAGTTCACAGAACAAAATCAGAATATAAAACCACAAAATATATAATCAAATTAAAAACAACAATCCAATAAAGCCCCCCCAAAAAACAACAACCCACATGTGAAAAGGGCATAGGCTCTAGCCATCAAACATCCTGTTTTGTTACATGCAACTTCCTAGAATACCAGTATGCACTGCAGATTCCACAACACCAGATCGCTCAGAAGCGATCATGCCACATCTCCCCATTCTACAGCAGGATGAGAAACTTGACAGGATCACCTGTTCTATCCACTGGAAAATCTCTTAAGAGCATTCAGGAATCCATCAGGATCTGTAAGTCTCCAACAGCAAATAATCTTAATAAACTCCACCCTTACAGAGGAGGATAGCTGTTGTGAGCTGAAACTTCACTGGGAAATTTACCTTTACCCTGCTTTTAAAAAGGGATATACCATTGGCCCACACATTCTTGCAATTGCGCCCATGGATTTAATACTCTGGGGCTGAAATTGCTGGTTTAGTGTACGTTCAAGAAAAGATTGTGGGGTATACCTATTTAAACTCTGGTGCTTATGGGAAGTCTAGTGGCAGTATCCTATTTTCCCCCTGCAGCTGATATTCATATTGCCTCTGATGCTGGGGAATATACAGGCAGTATCACTAGCAGCCATTGTCCTCTATGAATTGGTCTTTGTAAGAGCCCTTTTAAAACATTGATTCTTAGTGTTAGCATCATAGACAACTTGGAAGTAAATATTTACTTTTCACATAGCATCTGTTCCTGTGTGCCTATATACAGCTTGGATCCGTAGTCCTTTGTCTGGAAGGTACAACTGGCAAGTTTGCAGCTAGCTAGGAGAAGGAAATTGTATCTGCTTTGGGAGAAATTAGATCCTGTGTTTTGTTGGTTCTGGCAGCAGTTGGCAAGTTAGATTTACACCACCAAACACCTTATTAAAGTTAATGAAGACCGCGAGCAATAAGAGTAGATTAATTGGTTTTCATATGAATTTTGTTGTAAACTTTCAGTGTGGCATATTATCCATGCACAGTGTTTATGCACCATTTTTGAGCAATTTCACTGTAATTTCCCCTTAAATGAAATCTGCAGAAGTGGTTAGACTCTGTACAATATGAACTACCCAACAATAGATAGTACGGGTAATGCATAAAAAAACATCCTGTGTATTTTTCTGGTCTAGAGAAAATGAGTCATAGGCATAATTGGTTGAGCAGGTCAGTATCAGCTACTGAACTGAACATTTTAAACGTGGCTTTAGAGTTATTTGCTCAGAGGATATTTTGGTAAATCCTGCTGTTCCTATGAATTAGCTTATTTATTCAGAAGAATTGAGTGTACCATACCCTGCTTTGCATATATTTCATTTAGGAATAGGGCCATTGCTGTTCAATATCCTATTTGATTCTGTTCCACTTTTCAGCCAGGAAACCTGCTTAGAAATAAAAATTGCCCCAATATGTGGAGTTGTCTGTGGCAGTCCTTTCTGATCTTTGACTCTTGATGTCAAACATTTCCAGGCTCTTATCTCCACTGGCAGGGGGAAGAGGGAGCTGCAGGTGTTATTCAGGGGCCAAGACCCTTGTATGAACAGTTACTGGGTATGAATTACACCTCCTAATGTTTCAGTTGTAGGCACTTTTTCATTATTAACCTTTCTGTTTTGCCTGATGGAGAGTTCTGTCTCGAAAGCTTGCGTAACCCTACACAAGACGAAAGATACCTGAATTATTTTGTGTCTATGATACTTTGTAGATAATAATTTGCAATGCACGACAGAGGGAGGATGTGCTTCGTCTGTTGAAGCAACTGTGTTGGGCTAAAGACAATGCTGGACCTGAAGTTGAGCAAACCTGAGTGCATCCAAATGTGCATACTTTGAGTGTTGAAGCCCCTGTGCGAATGCACTCAAAAAGTGCAATTTTCTCTCCAGGATCAAGAAGAACAGTTCTGTGTGATTAGGGCAGAAACCAGCTGTGTACTGTGTACTGTACTAGGACTGGGTGGAGAGCCTTTTTCAGTCCGAAGACTGAATTCCCTTCTGGGGGTCACATGCCAGTGGTGGGTGTGGCCAGAAGCAAAATTGGGTGGAGCAATGGATGTAAATTTTAGCTTTAGTAGCTAAAATTTTACCTTTAATTTTAGTAGGCTGCTTTCTACATGCATTCACACAACCACTTCTCTGTCTTCCCACCAGGAAGTGAGAGGCATTATCAGAGTTCACAGGCACATTTTAACCAGGCGAAGCATAGCCAATAGGGGTTTGGTCTAGGGAGTATCCTGAGGGCCTGGCAGAGCCAGAGAGATTTGGAGGGCCAGTTTCTCCTCTCCAGAGCACTTGCAATGTACTGTACTGCATTGTTGTTACTTCACTCTTCTGCCAAAGACCTTGGGATAGCACATGAGAAAAGGCCAGTGTCAAAATATAAGACTATGATATAATATGCAGTTGAAAACGTTGACATTAGGACCCATGGAGGGGATGGGGGAAAGTCTCGAGATTCAGAGAAATCTTGGCGCAGCGGCAGCAGGAGGCCCCATTAGCTAAAGTGGTGCTTCAGGTTAAGAACAGTTTCAGGTTAAGTACAGACCTCCGGAACGAATTAAGTACTTAACCCGAGGTACCACTGTATTTAAAAACCCAAAACAAATTAGGAACCAGAAAAACATCACTTTCGATAAACTTGTAAGCAGCATTTCAATAAATAAAAGGCAGAGCACCTGCCTCTAGCACTTAGGGAGGGGAGGTCAAGCCCGGTGACTTTAAAGCATTAGAGTCACTATCTAGCAAAAGCATTGAGAAGACAGAGTAACTCTGTTCATTCCACATGAGTTTTTAAAATATGGCAAGCCCACTTCTTTATTTTTTTTTTTTAAGGATAGCTATATGCACTCTTGGGTTCAAACCCCTGCTCAGCCATGAAGCTTACTGGGCATCTTAGTGTTTTTTGATCTAACCTGCCTCACAGGGTTGCTGTGAAACTAATATGGTATGATTCCCCATATGCTGACTTGAATACCTTGGTATAATTGTGGTGCTTACTGCTGTTGGCACTCCAATAGGCTTTGAACATGGAAAGGCTCCATCCAAGTTAACAGTCATGTTAGCTTCCATCAGAACAGGATGAAACATGATAAGATGACTTTATATTTAAATCTAAGCCTGAAATCCTGAAACCGTTTGCTCAAAGAAATACCATTGAGATCATTTAATTGTGTATTTGTCTCAGTGCAACTGCTGGTGACTTCAGTCTTGTGGGCTTGTGGTTAGGTTAGCTAAATACTGGAGAAAATGTGTGTCTGCCCTCTTCCCCTAAACATTCCAACACTGTTAAAGAAGATGAGACTTAATTAGTTTTGTCCTCAAATTTCTATGATTCATACTGTGGAATTTCAACTATTTGTCTGAGACAGAATTCTTTTGAAAATAATGAGCTCAGAAAATTGCAAATGGTTTTTAGAAACAAGCATCTCAGTTTGCAGCTTGAGAAATTCACACATTATTAAGAAGCTGACTTAGTTGATCTTTTGGGGAAAAAACTTTTGTGATGCAGTTTGGCTTTCCACATCATAAATCACCTTCAAAGTGCATTTATAAGCTCAGTTCTGTTTTATCTTCACATTTGAAAGACATCAAGCACCAAATCTCTCCTAAACTTACCTTCATAGCATATCCAGAGAAACTAAGAAGAGCAGTGAATGTTTTCTAATGTGCAATGCAATAGAAATATTACCATACTTTTCCATGTCTAAGACATGGGGTTTTTTACTCTAAAATTATGTTCAAAAACTTGCCTCGTCTTATACAATGATAGTCAATGGGGTGGACGGGTGATTGGCTGTAGCTGCAAGCAGGAGCTTTCAGCGACGATTGGTGACTGCTAGAAGGGCTGCTTTGGATTGGCTGCTGCTTCTCTAATTGGGTTGATGATTGGCTTCTGCAGCAAACACTGCTGTTGATTGGCTGTCACTGCCACGATTGGTGGCTGCTGTTTTGGGAACGTGCGCAATTGCCAGTGGACAGCTTTTCTCAGTTGGGTAAGATTTTTTTTGCTGAGGAAGGGTCTGTATGCGATTGGCTGTCGCTGTGGCAAGTGGGTAATTGTCTGCTGCCAGCGACTGTCAGCGTCTATGCTGCATGTGAGCGATTTTTGGCAACCCCCCCCCCAAGCTGTAAAACTCTGGCCAGTCCTCTCAAAAAAGCTCAACAACTCTGAGCCATCTCCCCCCACCGCCGCCATTTTCTTAAATTTGAGTCCCCCAAAACAGGGGGCATCTTATAGTTGGGGGAGTCTTATAGACGGAAAAGTATAGTAATTGATCCCAGAAAATGCGTTATCAAAGACAGAGGCTGGGAGTATGAACAACCATAGCATGGGTACAGATTTTGCTTGTAGCACCAAAGCTGTGGGGTGAGTGGGTATTCTGTTGCTTGTAATGAGTCCTAGTTCTTTGGAAATAGCAAAATGGTACAGACATCATATATGCTGCAGAATGGTACAGACATCATATATGCTCTGAAACCTTTCCTAGTTAATTTTCATATACCAGAATACCCGTCTAAAGTTCATTGCTAAACATTTCTTGCACAGGAAGGTTCCTGGCTCTCTGAAGGAAGCAGTGGTTTGCCTTTGATTAAAGAAACCATCATTTGATCCAGATGATTAAAACTGAGGTTTGAAGTCATCTGGTTTCTCAAGTTGATCATTCTTTGGCAAAGTGGTCTTCCACCATAGCTCACCGCAATAATAGCATTCCTACTTAATGAATATTAAAAACCTGAGCATATTGTTAACTATAATGCTGATACAATTGGAATTCAACACATTCTTGATGTTTCTTCAGTTGCGTCAATGCTCTGTCTAAAAAGACAAGCTGGTTGATTCATGTTTAACTAAGGCTGAGGTTTCTCTTTCAGCCTAACCTACCTTTCACAGGGTTGTTGGGAGGATCAACTCAGTAGTATCACCAGAAAAAATATTAGGCTAAGCAAAGGGAAGGAAGCAATATTTGTTTCACGTGTTTCGTTTGTAAAAAAGAAAAGCATCCAAATGGTCTATTCTCTACTGCCAATTTTCTCTTAAGTAAATCCTATTGATGGTGATAGAATTACCGTATTTTTTGCTCTATAAGACTTCACGTTTTCCCTCCTAAAAAGTAAGGGGAAATGTGTGTGCGTCTTATGGAGCGAATGCAGGCTGCGCGGCTATCGCAAAAGCCAAAACAGCAAGTGGGATTACTGCTTTCACTGCACAGCGATCCCTCTTGCTCTTCTAGCTTCTGAGATTCAGAATATTTTTTTTCTTGTTTTCCGCCTCCCAAAACTAGGTGCGGCTTGTGGTCTGGTGCATCTTATAGAGCGAAAAATACGGTAATTTTTAAGTAAGCATGCTAAGGATTGCATCTTTATTTTAATTTCTAGTTTTTCTGCTTCTTCTTTGGCAATCACTCGCAGCTGAGTAAGATTATCTTCTATAAACATGGTTTTAACAAGGAGTCTGTAAGTGACTGTGGAGCCCAATTCTGGATCCACATGTTCTTCCACAGTGAGGACATTGGTTTATGGGCAGGAGTTGATCATGGTGTTTCTCCCTTGTGTCCTGAGTTTGAACTTCTTCAAAGTCCATGACACCTTTGTTCTGCAACTGGAGCGCTTGCAGGCCAGTGTTTCCCAGTTGTCAGTGTTTATACTGCCTTTTTAAAAATTTGCCTTGAGGCAGTCTTTAAACCTCTTTTGTTGACCACCAGCATTACGCTTTCCATTTTAAAGTTGGGAATGGAAGTAGTTGCTGTGGAAGATGATAATCAGGCATCCGCACAACATGACAAGTCCAATAAAGTTGATGTTGAAGAATCATTGCTTCAATACTGGTGATCTTTGCTTTTTCCAGTACACTGGTATTAGTTTGCCTGTCTTCCCAAGTGTTGTGTAAAAAATTTTGGAGACATCATTGATGCAATCTTTTGAGGAGTTGGAGATGGTGTTTATAAATGGTCCATGTTTCATGAGCATACAGTAAGGTTGGTAATACAACAGCTTTCTAAACAAGCATTTTGGTTTCCCTGCAAATGTTCCGATCCTCAAACACTCTGCATAATGTCTGTGTGAAACTTTTTTTTTCCTTTTAGAAAACATAGGGCTCTGTGCAGTGGGGGTTGGGCTACATTTTAGGGGGCTATTGGGTCCCCCTTAGTGCCACCTATAAAAATAAAAATGGGAGTTGTCATGTACAGTCCCCTGAATTTGAAAACAAGATAAGAATGATGTAAATAAATAAAAATGTAAACTTTCTTAGTTATCATCTTGTTCTGGAATTGAGCTCATCCTCATCTTGTTGCTGCAAATCCAGATTGTCACATTGCAGTTGTAACAGATTAATCTACCCTGCCTAAAATGTTACTGACTAGCAACTTTTGTCAAGTGGTACATGATTTCCCCCCCTTTAGTACTTCTAACAGGTCTTCGAAAAATGTTGCCGTTTGAAGATACGGAATATAGTAGTAAAGTGCAATATGTTTTGCCATTTAATAAGGAATAGAAACATATTTTGATTGCCCCTCAATATAGAATTAATAAAATAAAGGAAGATACAATTTATTTTGAATAATACTACAATCCCATCTGCAAGCCTCCGCTTCTGGTGAATAATGATATTATTAAAAAGAAAAGCTGAAGCAAAATTAAACTTTTCAAAAGTCTAGGGTTTGTTTATGTCAAATGAGTATTTGTTAAGGGACCTGATTTTATTCACTAGAAGGGAAATTGCCACACATGACATTTATTTGTCTCGAATCTAGCTTTTCAGTCTCTTAAGGGGAACATCTGTGAAACATACGGGATAAGACTTGCTAAAAGATTGTGGGAACATGGACGTATGCTTCCTGTTGCAGAAAATTATTTATTGATTTAAATGCTTGTGCAACAGTTGGCAGGTGATCAAAAAATGTTACAACCTGATGTGTTGACAGCATCAGAAACGCAAAGTCCATCTTCCACTGACATCTGCCATACAGACCAAAGGCTCTCCGCTCCCCCCAGTGCCTCCTCCTCTTCCTACCTTGCGGTGTTGCATGTGTTTGTGGTTTCAGTTTGACAGGATCTATTCCAAATACTGCACAGAATTCAACAGTTTGCAATGGAAGCGTTTTGTGGGAATAAAAATAGCCATCTCTGGCCACTTTCCCTCGTGTAGTTTTTTCCCATGCCTTTCTGTTTACTTAACTTTCAACCCAATGTTGCAGTTAATCAGCTATGCTGAGAGAAATCCTTCTGATTTCATTACATTTTTGTTGCCATTTACCCCCCCCCCCAGCTTAATGTTAGTTCCCATAACCTTTAAGTGCCAGAATTAGTCAAACATCAGAACAGAAGAATTCCCAGTGCACTAGTGGAAGTTAGGGAAATGTGCTCAGCTAAGGCTTAAAACAAACAACGGGATGATTTCAACAGCCAGTGTAATTTTTTTTTTTCTGGGACAGGGTGGGTGCTGGTAGAAATGACAGCTGGTGGACTTACAGAAGTACACTTTAAGATTTATATACTAGCTCAAACCACTATAAAACATACTGGGTCAAATTCTTAAAACTACATATAGACCGACACTGTGTATGTGTTCTTGTGCGAGATTTATATATAAATATATTTCCCCTTAGAGCAGCTCATCAGTTCTCAGGGGAACTGCATTTTCATTTGCATTCCCAGCATTCTCAACGGTCTTGCTACATCTGCATTTGTAATTTTGCCATTTTGCACGTTGAGCAAGAAAAAAATGGCTTGGATCACTTTTCATGATATAAATAAACCAGCAGCCGAGTAGACCATAACATATCCAAGAAAAACATTTCCTCTTCCAACCTGTCCTCTTCCTTGAATGCCATGTGCTATTCTTCCCTTCCCCACCGCAAGTCATTGCCTGCCCACTCCTTAGTCACAAACATTTAACAACAGTTCCCACTTTGTCTTATTCCCCCCCCTCCACCTTTTCTCTGTTAGTTAATTGTCAGCTCATGCTTCAAGATTAAACTTCCTGCTAAGATGCATCCATTCTTCAAACCCAGCCTTTCCCAGCTAAGTGCTCTAAAGATGTTTGTGGATTACTATCACCATTCCTGAGCACTGGACATGCTGGCCGAGGCTAGTGGGAATTTTAGTACAAAACATCAGAAAGATACTAGATTGGGGGAGGTTGCTTAAATCCATTACTTGGGTGTGTTTCAATTAAGGTATTTAATTAAGTTGAATTTAATTAAGTTTTATTGATAAGGTATGACAAGACTCCCTGTGCTTTCTTTTGAAGAACAGATTCTTTAACAGCCCAGTTTTTCCAGTTGCAGGTCCAAAATGCAGAAATATTTCTAAAAATCATCAGTGTTCAATGCAGGAGGTTTATATATTTGTATACTTTGTGGAGAGCAAAACATTTAAAGTGATAAAGAATAGCAGTGTGCAATATACATGGCACTAAATATGAATAAATCAAAGTCAGAAAGCATATGATGGGGAAAGTTATAACAGACCCTCCAACTGTCCCTATTTTCCAGGGACAGTCTTGGATTTACAGAAGCCATCCCAGTTTCTGATTTGATCCCAGAATGTCCCACTTTTCCTTAGAACGTCCCTATTTTCATCAGAAAAATGTTGGAGGGTATGGAGTTATCTGACGCCCGAGGCATCTGAAGGCACCCCCATCTGAAGACCCCCAAGCAATCTGAAGGCAGTTTTAAATGTTTAATTTTTAAAATGTTTTTATATGTTGGAAGCCACCCAGAGTGACTGGGCGGGGTATAAATAGTAATATAGTAGTAGTAGTAATAATAATAATATTTATACCCTGCCTATCTGACTGGGCGAGGTATTATTGAATAGGATGTCCCTATTTTCATCAGAGGGTTGGAGGGTATGTTATAACAATAATCTAGCTTAGTAGCTAGAACACTGCATCAAGTGTGATTAGCTTGATGCCTGTTCCCTCTTTCAAGCTGCGGAGAAATTACCTGAGGGCCAAGTAAGACCAACCATTGGTCCATCTATCTCAGACCCATCAACACTGATTGATACCATTTTTTTCAGGGTTCCATTTTCAGGTCAGGTTCTTTCCCAGCCCAACTTGGAAATACCAGAAATTGAATCCGAGACCTTCTCCGTGCAGCTTGTGCTCTACGGCTGAGCTATGGTTCGTCCCATAAATACCACTGGAAATTCAATTATTTTATCTGCATGTCGTTAGGTTAATACCGTCACAAGGCACATTAAGTACACCATATAATAAAACTAGTGTTGAACATTTTGACACAAAGCTTCTGAGAATCCGTGGGTGGTTTGCCAGAAGATATGAGTATTGTATTTTGTAAAAGTTATAAGCTTAATGCCCTTTCATCATGTAATTCCTAGTGAGCTAATTTGCAACCAGGTGTAGCCTGCTTCTGGCATTGCTTCCACAGTACTTGGTTAGATTTTTGCAGTCTTTTCCAGGTGCCTTATCATCCGTAATAGATTTGTTCTTCTGCATTGAGAGGAGGATGTGCAGTACAATCCTCTGTATGTTTACTCAGAAGTAAATTCCACTGTCTTCAGGGGGGCTTCCTTCCCACTAAATGTGTCCAGGATTGAAGCCTTAATGTGCTAGTAGCTTTTTGCCTCTAAGGATTCTAGAATGATATTCTAAATTCAATTCTTTACTGTATCTCCTTGTGACACACACAGCTTGTAAGAGAGATCCTCATGGTCATTAAGTCCAAACCTTCACACACAACTCCTTCCCAATCTATGGTAATTCCTTTATTTTTTATGTTATTCCTGTGCCGGAAAAGAGTTGAATTCCCCTGTTCTCTTGCAATCATAGAGCCATTGATTTCAGAATTCTACACTGAATAAGGATTTCAGCACTTGGCCATGTATCAGTTCACCCTTGGACATGATGTTCTGTACCAGAACTTTCATGCTAGTTCACTTTTGCAATGAAAATTGTTTTCTCATAATCATATGGTTACCCAGCTCGTGTTGTGCAATGAGCTGTAAGAAGTATTTTTAAGACAATATGGTGGTAATAAAAGCCATATTTTAAACTTAGGGCTCCACTAATTTTACTGGCATTCATCTGGTAGTACTTCTTTTCTTTTCATTTTTTCCCCATTTCCAAATGCATTTTCATACATTACTATGTTAAGTGGGGGGACAGTGTTCTAGGCACCACGATTTTTAAGAATACAGGTATCCTGAGAATATCATAATGCTCAGCAATCCTGACAGCCACCATTGTTGCTGCAGAAACTAATGAAGGCCAGAGCAGCAGTCTTTTCCACCAGAAATGTACCTAGCACCGCTAAGTGTTAAAAGGCAAGGAGCCAAACTAACTGAACTGAAACTGAAATTTAGAAAGGTTTGGGTTTGCCTTGTGAGTAACCTAGAAATTCCAAACTAAAACTCTGTAAACTCACTTCTAAACTCTGGGTTCATCACTTACTGTTTTCTATTTGTTTTCAAGTTGGCTTGTGGTCTTTTGAATCATCGTACTATATTTACATATACGTAGATGTGTGCTTCTCTGTTCCGCTGAATTTCCTGTTTGACTATTGTACCTTTGAGGACTGGGGGTGAGTGCATGAACTGACTCCACTGAAATGCATTGCATATGAAGTGATATGTGGAGATATCAAAAGTTCTGTATGTGGCAGTACAATGTGAAATAGCCCTTGGTGCTAACTTTGATGGGATGTTAACAAATAAAAATGGGAGGGTCCATTCACGTGTGGTTTTCGAAAGACACTGAAATAGGCAGGTAATGATAAGAGAGACAGAATGGTATTAATAGATTTTTTAAAGGGAGCCAGTGTGGCGTAATCATTAAGAGTGTTGCACTCGGACCTTATAGTTGCTTGCGCCTGATGGGAGCCCAGCATCCTCAGGAAAACCATAGCTTCCCCACCCCTAAGATAAAAGGAGATCCAAAACTTTCAGCAACCACTATTAACACATTCAGGACTTAGTTTATGAAACACTGGAACTTATAAACCCTAGAAAGTGCAGTTCAAGGGATATCCGATGCACAGGTTATTAGTAGGGATTTATCGTACAAGTCACTATGTGGATATTAACCTGATCACATGAAAAAGCTATAGTCAGTCACCACAGATCGTGCCTATTTTTACATAACAGATGAAACCAAGGGGAAAGATGGCAGGTTTCTTATAGATGTGTTTTCCATTATCATCATGTCAGATGAATTCAAAAATTCTTTTTGTTACAATAGGACATGTCAACGTTCTCTTAAGATGAAAGTGTACTTGAGGACCAGGGGAGAATCTACGCTTTATTATTTAAGAAACAGAAAATCATCTAGGGAAAGGAAAAGATGGGTTCGGAAGACTGCAGTGGCTCTTAAAAGCCAGACTATCCCTGACTATTAAACAAAGCAACTAGAACATGAATTCTAATAAGCTCTGAAGAATGTGGCCCACGATACTGCAATTCATTTTGATGTCAAGTTCCTGTTGAAACAGGTTTGCAACAGACTGTATGACAAAGACCACAAGTCATTTTTGAGTGAATTAAATCCTTTGGTTGCAGAAAACAAACCTTTCTTACAACAAAATGGATTAAAGGTAAAAGGTAAAGGTACCCCTGCCCTTACGGGCCAGTCTTGACAGACTCTAGGGTTGTGCGCCCATCTCACTCTAGAGGCCGGCGGCCAGCGCTGTCCGGAGACACTTCCGGGTCACGTGGCCTGCGTGACATCGCTGCTCTGGTGAGCCAGAGCCGCACATGGAAACGCTGTTTACCTTCCCGCTAGTAAGCGGTCCCTATTTATCTACTTGCACCTGGGGGTGCTTTCGAACTGCTAGGTTGGCAGGCGCTGGGACCGAGCAGCGGGAGGCAGGAATAGATGTCTAAATGCAAAAGTGGGGTTAAAATACATACAAAGAGCAACATCATACTATATAGATAAGATGTCTTCTATAATCAAAGTGTTTTAATAAGCCACTAACAGCTACTGGAGACTGCAAAAAAAAAAAAAATGTTCTTTGCATAAAAAAAAAAAAAAAATACCTAATACAAGAAATACCCAATTGATAACTGTGCTTGGCAGGTGAGGGCCTCCTACAGATAATATCTTACCAGGAGATCTTTTCCACACAGTGAAGGAATTGGGTCTTTAGTTTTGTGATACCCACCCTTTGCAATTCCCTGCCATCTCTGTTGTTGTTTTGGTGCCTACTCAAGACCTACCTCTTTCAACAAGCCTTTTAAGTTGAGATTTTTCCAAGTCTTCATCTGTATTGCAATTGTTTCTAAGATGTTTTCATTGTTTGCTGTTTGCTATGCCAGGCTTCTTTGGAATGGTGGGATACAAATTTAATAAAACAAAAATAAAAATAAAAGAAGTAAACCTATGATGACTAAGATATTTGCCTGCTAAAGGCTTCAGGTTTCAGCTTCTCATTTTCCTGGACTACAAGAGCATCTCTAAACCTCTTAGGTTGGAGAACATAGTTTGTTTCTTGTCGCACCCATTCTGTCAGACAGTTTTAGCACAATTCAAAGTGTTGGTGCTGACCGAGGTATATTGGCCTCGGCCCAGTATACCTGAAGGAGCGTCTCCACCCCCATCGTTCAGCCCAGACACTGAGGTCCAGCTCCGAGGACCTTCTGGCAGTTCCTTCACTGCGAGAAGTGAAGTTACAGGGATCCAAGCAGAGGGCCTTCTTCGTGGTTGCGCCCGCCCTGTGGAACACCTTCCCATCAGATGTCAAGGAAATAAACAACTATCTGACTTTTAGAAGAGATCTGAAGGCAGCCCTGTTTAGGGAAGTTTTTAATGTTTGATATTTTATCGTGTTGTTAATATTCTGTTGGAAGCCACCCAGAGTGGCTGGGAAAACCCAACCAGATGGGTGGAATATAAATAATATTTTGTTGTTGTTGTTGTTGTTATCCAGTCCCTGTAGGAAAACCAGTATTATTCCACTGTCTCCCCATATCTGTGTGTCAGAAATGGCATTTAATTTTCAAAGACTTTCCAAAGCAGCTTCCCAAGCAGCATAGGGGAGGATAGGGCTTTGCCAGGGGCAGGGAGGGAGAGAAACACCCCTCTCTTATAACTAATACATACACCAAGACACCTATAACTAAGATAATGGAGATGGTTCTCAGGACTGTGGTGGGTATTTACATGTTAATGGAAATGGACCGACGACATACTGTGCTTGTCACCAATTGTTTATTGGAACTGGCAACTTTCACACTTTATAGTAACAGAACGACAGAAAAATAATGTTCACTATATACAGCCTTTGCACAGGCTACTTAACTATACACAAGGCATAGTGATCATGACAATCTAGTCTTTATAGTCATCTGTGCACGAAAAGACACCATCAGACATCATGTGAACATTACAGTGAAATGACATCACAAGTCCAGTGAAAATTCAGCATAATACAAAACATATCAATCTACTGCAAATGACATCCTTTAAAACAATAAGCATTTATTCAGTAGTCATTTAGCCAGAGTCTGAAGCAGAGATGTGTTGTGTAGTTATAAGTCTTTTAAGTGAAGCAACCTCTGCGGACAGATTTGCTATGCCCTGCTTCAAATACAAGTTCTCTGTCTCAGACACTTTGTAGGAATTGTCTTTAATGTCAGCTGCTCCCGTTTTGCAGCCACTCTGATTTTTTTCAGTTAATTCCTTTTGATGGTGCCAGTGCTCTGGTTTCAGAGACCAGTCTTGAATATTAGTCACTTGGACAGAGAAAGGAGTGTGAGAAGTATGTACCAAATTTTGCACATTGTGCTTTTCGAGTTCAAAATGCCTTTTAGATGACATATCAATTGGTGACGTTAGTTTCTGGGTAGCATCATAGTCATTATCCAGCGATTCCACTTTGATCTGCATGGCCTTAGCCTTAATTCTAAGCTTATGAGGCAGTGCAGAAGAGCTCACCTCTGGGACTTTAACTGTGGCATGATTGCTTTTAAGTTCAACAGGAGAGTGGATTGGGCCTTTAGGTACCTGCTGCTCATCTTCTCCATCTGATGACTTTCCAACAACACCGTCATCAGCCTCTGAAGTTCTTGGAGAATTACTAGAGGATCTGTTAACTTGCAACAGTGGAGGGGAATGTGAGTAGCCACTAAAGTTGCTCCCCATGAAATTTGGATACATGGATGTTGTATAGGAGCCTCTTTCATCTCGCGAATCCCTTGCATAGTTTTCCAGTTCCATTGGCTCCTGCTTTATGAGCTGGAACTTATTTTCAGGATTTTTGCAATTATTTTGTATAGGGCTCACTTGAGCATGATCTACTGATGACACTTCAGACACATCGGATAAAGAGCTTTGTGGCGAGTGCTTAATGACAGATATACAACTGCTGCCCACCATTGGTGGTTCATGCTCATCAATGAAAGAGTTAATACTTGATTTGGCATTCTGATACTCCTGAAAATAAACAGCTGTTGAATTGCTGAGCTTCTGAACCTCTTGGGCATATGCTGAAGAGCTAATTAAACCAAACTTTAGCTTCAGTGAAAGTAACTCAGCTTTTAAAGTGGCATTTTCTTCTCCCAGTGCAATTAGTTTGTTCTCCAATACAAGGTCGTTTAGCCGCCGCTTTTCACGAGACCTTTTGGCAGCTTCATTATTTTTCCGCCGTTTTTCCCAATACATGGCATCTTTCTTTTCATCAGGAATGAATTCCCGCTTTCTCCGGCATGCTGAAGACTTGTTTTTTGCAATGCCTCCTTCACTGAGTAGCATTTCATCGCCAGTAGCTAGGTCATCAGATACATCTCCTAATGTAGAACTAAGTGCCATAATTTTGTCCACATTGCTACTTGTATCAGCGGGTGCCTGTTCTGTTTTAATGGACTGCATTTTTCTCAGCTGCATCAGAAGCAATTTTTAGTAGGTGTGCAAATAGTAACAGGATAAATTAATCTTCTAGGACTTCTTGAACCATAACAACTGGATAAATACAGTAATTTTAAATCCATAAGCATTCTCCCATTTGTTCCATCATCTCAAGCATCATGTCGTCTTGGTAAAAATTGCTTCTGGGTAGGTTCAGCCTACAATCTTCGGAAAACACCTGTGGCACACAAAAGAATAATAATAATGATTAGTTTCTTGATTTTACAGTCTTTAAAATGTATGTGTGAATATTATTCAGAGTATCTTTTAGTTATTCATTCAGGAAAGAAAGCTCAAGTCATAAATCACTGAATGGCTTTACCATATTGGGCATATCTTAATAAACAGATAAACAGGTATATAGTACTTGCATACCTTAAAAGAATTAAGATAATGTTAATGGGAAATTGTATAAGCTATAACCACATTCACTTGTAGTGACTTATTACTATTAATTAATTATACATTTAATATCTTGCCTTCCTTCCTCTCCTTCCCTGGGGGTTTTTAAGCAGAGGTTGGATGGCCACCTGTCATGGATGCTTTAGCTGGATTCCTGCATTGCAGGGGGTTGGACTAGATGACTCTTGGGTCCCTTCCAACTCTTAAGATTCTATGATTCCACCTTGGTATACTTTCCCAGGCTATCTCCCACCTAGGCATTGATCAGACCTAGAACAACTTAGCTTCAGCAAGTAGATTTTTTACTGCTGTGGAAAACACCTCATGCCATACCACAAACTGGAATGTGTAACTATGACTCACTTGAATTTAATCTGTATTGTTTACTCTTTCTCATTTTCCATCCAAAAGAATAGCGACATACGGATTACTGATATATAGGTCAGTATAGCCTAACTATATTTTCCTTGCCTGACTTTCATATCACCTTTGGGCCAGAGGAGTGGTGAGATGGGACAGATTTTCACTCAGAAGCAGCTATAATTAACTCATAAAAGCCAGCTCTTTGTGCAAACTATGGGCCTAACAACATGTAACATCAATGACATTGTTAGCTGTCATATTGTGGGTTGCTTAAAAATTAAAAACTCACAAGGTGTGGAGCAGCAATTGTTATCTGTAGCGCCATAGTGCACGGGAAGGCAAGGGGAGGAAGGAATAGCTAAGACCACAGTAGCACCTCCAACCATTGAGCATATAATTAATAGGCGAGACGTAAGGAAGACGCAGGTGGCGCTGTAGGTTAAACCTAGGACTTGCCGATCAGAAGGTCGGCGGTTCGAATCCCTGCAATGGGGTGAGCTCCCATTGCCTGGTCCCTGCTCCTGCCAACCTAGCAGTTCAAAAGCACATCAACGTGCAAGTAGATAAATAGGTACCGCTCCGACGGGAAGGTAAACGGCATTTCCATGCGCTGCTCTGGTTCGACAGAAGCGGCTTAGTCATGCTGGCCACATGACCCGGAAGCTGTACGCCGGCTCCCTTGGCCAATAAAGCAAGATGAGCGCCGCAACCCCAGAGTCGGTCACGACTGGACCTAATGGTCAGGGGTCCCTTTACCTTTACCTTTACGGAAGACAGCATACTAATAATCACTATGAATTCCAGAAAATCCTTTCTGTTTTGCAGATTTTAGTTAGTCACTTTCCCTACTATGCTCCCCTACTGTAATTCGTATGATTCTGAAATTACTTCACTTTTCACTGGAAAACTTTAAATGGATTGCTGGTGACTGATTCTGCCCCGTACGGGTCTGTAACATCAATACACATCAAAGTTCCTAACAAGTGAGCAAGTGTGCATAGCTGGGCTAGCAGGAGTCACTTTGCTTGTCATCATTTCCATGAATACAGTCATCGTGGTCCCCTGCCAAGAGTCAGAAAGGAGGCTTTGCTTTTTATAAGTTTCAGCTGTTAATTCTGCAGTCTGCATAACAAAGGGTATGATCTTCTCCTGTGCGGGTGTTGTACCTGAGTGTGGAAGGCATGGGCATAGCCAAGGGGGGCAGCTGCCCCCCCCAAATAACCAATCGAAATAAATGCAAATCTGAGGTTCTGCCCTCCCTAACAAAAGCATGCCCCCCAACAAAATTTGTAGCTACGTCCCATGGTGGAAGGTACAACAGAGTTCAGATTTCTCCACCTTCACCATAAGCATACACAGCCATTTGCTGTGTGGTAAGAGCTGTGGGCATATGTTTTGCAGATTCATTCTCTGGTGGGGCTGGAGAAAACTCCTGTCTAATCTCTGGAGAGGCACTGCCAGTCAGAGTAGAGGCTTCTCAGCTATATGCATTAATGCTCTGACTTGGTATAAAAGCAGTTTCCAGTGTTTCTAGAAGACCTTTGTGTGCCTCCAATATCCCTGTTGAACCAGTTTCCTTCAGTCAATTCCACATTACTTGGCAAAGTCCTTTTAATATGTAATGCTATCCCATTTCTGTATGGAATTGCATTCTACTCTGATGTTTTCCAGTGAACAATGAACTAATATTGGGTTTGATCCCACAGTCTCTCTCCTAGAGTGGAAGATGAGCTCTTTTCATTTGTAGAGGGAATCAAAATCTAGCAGAAGCTCTCTGCTGGAAGAAGGAGAGAGAGTTGATTCCCTCCCTGGGACCCAAGGAAAAGCTCCCAGGGTGATCTAGAGAATCCCACAATCCTCCAGGGGAGGTTTACAGGGGTCTGCATTGGGATGGATCAACAGAAATGAGTGGAACTCCAGTGATCACCCTCGTTACAAAGGTATTAAATACAAAGGATGGAGGTAGAGAAGGAAAAAGGCTAAAAACTGCACAAGTAAGACTTCTGTCCTAGGTATTTTACACAAATTCAGGGAATCTAAAATAGTAAATAAGTCAGTATGCTAAATGGAGTACTATTTTCTGTTCCTTTTTATTTGCCCAAATTTATGTTCCACTCTCCTAAATAAATGCTATTTTTGTTAGTTCTTTCTTTTGTGGTCAGTGTACAAGAGCTGCTTTGAAACTTGGGTTGCTTTGAAAGATTGTACTGGTGACAGAGGAAAGTTAAATATCAGTTTGGAAAGCCATGTACATTTTTTAAAAGTATGCAGAGAACTATATCAAGTTTGATGCCCGCATGAAACCTAATTTACCAAGTCTCATTCACAAGCTAAAAGTATGCTTCATATTAATTTATGAAATTAATTCATATCAGAATGGCTGGTGTCAGTTATGCAGAGCAGGCTCTAGTGCACCTTTTTTACCAGATGGTGGTGGTGGTGATGATAAACCATTGATTTTATTTTATTTTTAAGCCTGCTTCCTTGATCTGAAAACACTGCTGTAGCAATTTACAGCTACAGTAACTTAAGAGATCTTTCTAAAGATAGACATTATAAATTATTTACATAGTACTTTTATAGCTAAGACATGCAACATCAGCAAAAAAACTCCTAGGAAGACATCTCCCAATTTGTCCACCAACATCATTTTAAAAAGGAAAAACATTAAATCTTGTTGGTATTGCAAGGATGTTATAATGGCAGTGCAACTGCTAAGTCAGAGCAAATGTTTCAAAATGAATTGTCAAAGTCTGAAGTGGCTTGAAGTCCTTTTTTAATGCATCCCTATATAAACTATGTAATAATTATTCTCATTTTCAAATTAAATTCTGAGGCAGGTTCTGCAATATATCAAAGGCCACTCATGAGTTTGTGGTCAACCTTAGATTTGAAGCCTAGGTTCTCAAATCCACATCCAAAACACTATTAAAGGGGACCAGCCTTTTCTGGTATTGTAACCACATAATACTTCTATATTTGGTAACTTTAAAAGCTCCTATTTCAATGTTTCTATTCTCAGTTTCACCAGATGGAGCAACATTCGAGGCATAAATAATCTCATCTGCAATTCATACCAAAGGGAAATGAATGCAATGTATTAACTCAGGTTGGCTCACTCAATAAATGACAAGACTGTTAAGTAATTAGTGAAATAATATTCGTCTAACAACAACTTCTGACACTGTATCCAAACAGTCTAAGGATGCAACAGAATGTGAAGCAGGCCAAAGTAGTCTCCCCTCTGCCCGCAGGGTGCTTTTGCCATTGGTGCACTACAGCTCTGCACTAAACCACTGGGTCTCTTAGGCTTGCTGATCAGAAGGTCACCGGTTTGAATCCCTGCAACGGAGTAACCTCCTGTTGCTCTGTCCCAACTCCTGCCAACCTAGCAGTTCAAAAGCACACCAGTGCAAGTAGATAAATAGGTACCACTGTGGCGGAAGGTAAACAGCATTTCTGTATGCTCTGGCTTATGTCACAGTGTCCCATTGTGCCAGAAGTGGTTTACGTCATGCTGGCCACATGACCCGGAAAGCTGTCTGTGGACAAATGCCGGCTACCTCGGCCTGAAAGCGAGATGAGCGCCACAACCCCATAGTCACCTTTGACTGGACTTGACTGTCCAGGGGTCCTTTACCTTTATAGCTGTACCAAATGCATTGACATGCCAATCCCTCTAATTGAAGGACCTTCCATAGTACATATTACAGGATCCAACAGCTTGGCACTACCTTAGGACTCTGGCATGCAACTGTTTGCAAGAAACAGGAGCAACTCTGCTCATAGAGGCATGGGCAATGGCAGACTCTTGGGTTACTTAAAGTGAAATGTGGAAGGCCTTCTGTTCAGATGGATGGGCTTACCATGACAATGGCACCCTGTTGCAGCAGATGCAAAATAGCAACCAACGCCATTAATTGCAGATATTACCTGAATCAGATTTCAGTTTTTAACATGGCATTTTTTTCTTATTTATCCAGTATCTATGCAAAATTACTTTAACTGCCATGGCATCCAGCATAATGTCCCCTTGAAGCCTCAAGGATGTGGGGGTCCAGCTAGCATGTCCGTTGAGGTTATTAGACTGAAGCAATGTGTGGAATATCTAGTAATTATAAGGGGAACTCAAGCATTAGCATTATGGTGATACAGAAACCAATGGTCCACACTGTTTTGTAGATTTAGGCTGCACACTGCATTCTTTATTTCAAAGAGAGGGGTTTTCTTTTGTTTTCCCCTGGACCTTCACCCAAAAATAATTGAAAGAAAGGTGAGGTGCGATTTCCTTCCTCAATGAGAAAAGTATTCTTGAGGCTAACACGGTTTAAATTTCTGATAACAAAACTAATTTTTACACTAGCCACAGAGCTTAAGTGGTTTTGTTTCTCACACAATGCCTTTTAAAAGGGTCCCTATTCTATATGACATGCTAATGGTAAATCCACCAAACATAGGCAAAGCTACAGTAGCCTTATCAGTACCTCCCTTGAACAGTTTGTTAAGCCAGCATTTATCCAAATGGAAAAGACAAAGCCTTATTTGTTAGTCACTCTGTGTGTGAGTCAGAATTTCATCTGACAATAGGATCAAAATGCATTTAATAAAAACAAGCTAATTTTACTTCGGCTATTTCTTATAATTTCTCTGGAAAGTATTAGTATGTACGGTCATGACTCCTACTGTATTTCAAATTCAGCCCTTTCCCCCTATGATTAATCTTGCAACTATTTTATCACTGCCTCCCTCAAAAAAAAAGGGGGTGGGGAGTCTAAAACCAACTTTGAATGCTGCCTTACATTAGTCACTCTTGAAATTTCAGGTGCTTTTATAAACACTTTGAAAGTTGTTTGTAGCATGTTGTGTGCCAATGAAACAATCAATACACAGCACTGTCTGCTTCATTATACAATTGTAACCACAGATTTATACTACTAATACCTATTTATTTTTTTTAATATGGCAATGGCCTGATTGTGACTGGATAAGTATTTGAGTAGGGACCTGGTTCGATCTCAGAGGGGGATGCCAAAGAGCTGTAAAAGGATTGGCCTTTGGGAACCAACTATCCTCTCTTTTGCAACAATATAGCTGCAGCTTATCAACACCCCAGCTTTGAATATGTCGAAATCTCTCTTGTCCTCCCTGCTTCCACCACAAGCACAATTAGACTGTAATCCTATACCCACTTATCTTAAAATAAGCCTCATTGAACCCAGTGGGGCTTACCTCTGAGTATAGGATTGCTATTATGTATTATTTTCACTTGAATCAGTTGTGGAAAGGATCAGATTATTATTATTATATAACACTTGGAGTAAAAGAAAATAGAAGTGACTTCCCAAGACCAACGCTGATAAATACCCAAGCAGTAAGAAAGTTTCTAATGGATTCTATTGACGGAGCTGACCTTGCAGTCTTTACTAATTCCTGCACAACACACAAAATTTTCACTTCTAAGGGGCAAAACACAGAGATCTGGTTCTAAGCATGTGAACAGTTTCAATTAACATCAGAGGAGCTAACAAAGTTGTTTTAGTTGGCTATTCTTCAGTTCCAAGCTCCACACTTTATAGGACAGAAGTCACAACATTTTAGAGACTCTTTATATTACAGTTGGTAGAGAATGGAGAATCTTAATCTCAGGATCGTAGATTCGAGCGCCACATTGGGCAAAAAGATTCCTGTATGGCAGGAGGTTGGCCTTGGTGAACCTCGTGGTCCCTTCCAACTCTTCAATTCTATTCTATCCCTTTAAACTGAGCTGATGACTTAGCTGCACTACTATTGGGAAACATTTTTAATTGCTCTTCAGCCTTCTAACATCAGGTGTTAACATTTTCTCAAGAAAAAGTGCCTTGTAAAGTGCTGTTTATATTTCAAGTCAGAGTTACAACCATTATTATGACAGTACCTCAGGACCCATTTTACATCAACAAAATTAAATTTCTATTGTTCCTGTGTTCAAGACAATTACAGTTGTACCTTGGAAGTCAAACAGCTTAGTTCCTGAACGTTTTGGCTCCCAAACATTGCAAACCCAGAAGTCACTGTTCCGGTTTGCAAACTATAATTGGAACCTGAATGTCTGATGGGGCTTCTGCAGCTTCCAATTGGCTGTAGGAGCTTCCTGCAGCCAATCAGAAGCCGCACTGAAATATACTCAGAGTCGCAAAGTGATTTCATGCTCTTTATTCAGCTCATAGTGGTGAAGAGGAATGAATGAATGTCCCCTCAACATATCTGCTTTATATACATTATTTACACAATGGGCTGCACATGATTGGCTAATTCCGGAATTCTACTGTAAGCCAATCAGGTTGTGGATTCACTTCTATCTGGAGCATGATTGGGTGGTTCCTGCCAACCAATCATAGTGCTGCATTGTTCTAGGACCAATCAGACTGCTGCATTCTGAATCCTATTGTTCTAGGACCAATCAGACTGCTGCCTTTTGGATCCTATTGTTCTAGGACCAATCAGATTGCTGCAGTTTGGATCCTATTCAACTCAGTACATAACACGCACCTTGGTTTCCGAACGTTTTGAAGTCGAAAGGATTCCATTTGGCTTCCAAGGTACGACTGTATTATCTCAGTTGGCTGAACTGAGAGTGTTATCACCTATTTTGACTATTCACACTGAACACAAATTCAGGTTTGCAGAACATCTTAGCCCCAGTTGCCCATCTGTAAAACAGAACTAAAGTTGCCATCACACGGCTTTTGGGATGATGGACTCAATAAGATGGCTTAATAAGTAGACTACTTTTTCATTCTTACGGAGTCCATCATTCTAATAACCCTGTGATAAGCTATTCTTAAAAAAAAAAAGGCTATGCAAGTGATACATTATCATTAATATGATTTCTACACTTTTCAGAAAAAGGAGAAACACCGCTATTCCTATTTTTCAGATAAACGGAGAGAAAAAGCTGAGTACACTGCTTTAGAAGTGAGATCGCAAGCCCAGCAAAGAAATGTGTATAAGAGAATTATCATGCCAAATATGGAGGTGGGGACAAAAACTGGAACAGAGACACAACCAGCTATTAACAAGATAAACTCTATGCAACCAAAAGACTGCTTGCTAGGGAAGCCTCGTGCAACAGGTCTGTAACTTTAAGTTAAATTCTACAGAATTTAGACTTTAAGTGGCCACATTGGAAACGCAATGTTTTATGTTACAACGCAGAGTTTCATTTTCTTATTGGAAGGCATACAAATGCAGCCATCATTTTATGATTGAGGGCTAAGCCACACTTCCATTTGCCCGTGCTTTCTAGGCAGATTGATGTTTGTATAAATTCAGCAGTAAACAGTGGGTTTTCCCAGAGAAAGAGGCAGGGGGAAATAAAAACCACTTGGAGCCATCCCTAGTAAGCATGGGACAAATGGAAGTTTGGGTGAGCCCCGAGTCCCTGATTTTATAAGGTCCTTTGCTGCTGAGGTTACACCACTCTCACGTCAAAAGGTGTCAGAAGTGTTCAGAGGTTATAGGGTCAGCATATAATTAAATTGTAGGTCAGTAACACACATATGCAAGAGATTTCTTCTCCATACGAGCTATGAAAATAAAATAAAGAGGAAACCCTTAGAAGAAAATGTCATCTACTTAATATGTGTTAGAAAATCACATTCACAAAGGAATTCTCAAGCATATGAGCTACTTGCAGTGCTGCAATATTTCTGTTTCTCCCAGAGGAAAAGCTGGAAAGTGATGTAATTGTCACCATGAATGAGTAGTACAGTTATTGTTTGTTCTGATAATTACAAATTAATTAATAACAAATATACTTTCCAAAGATAAATCACACAAATTATCACCATTTTCAGATCAGGATTGTCTTAAAAGGGAGTTTTCACATCACTTACATTATATTGTTTCAAAGAATGCAATGGAACAACTGTTGCGTAATTTTCTCTCTCTCTCTCTCTCTCTCTCACACACACACACACACACTGGTGGGGTATTGAATTTTTTTTTATTTTCCTATGGTTATTTGGCATTTTTTCACTCATAAAATAGTCTGGGCTCTTTCTAATGAAAGTTCTTCTTTGTTGTTTTTCTCCTCGAGAGCAGGTGAAAGGATAATGGAATTTTAGAGCTGATCCTCAAATAATGTTTCTATTCTATTTAAAACAAATGGCTCACTTCTGGCTTAGCTTTGTACATTTCCATCTGCTCAAAAGGCTATCCTTAGCTCAATGCCTCAGCTACTAATCTCATAGTTCCAGTTGATTTCTATGGTGTTTGTGTGGAAGCAGCACCTGGTGGATTAATTGGTGTACTCTCAAATGACCACATTGAGGT
The DNA here is from genome assembly GCF_027172205.1 of Podarcis raffonei. NCBI lineage: Eukaryota > Metazoa > Chordata > Lepidosauria > Squamata > Lacertidae > Podarcis > Podarcis raffonei. The sequence continues at coordinate 52,360,940 of NC_070612.1, read as the reverse complement.
CACTGATGCCACTGATTTAATACAAATTTAATAAATAATAAAAGAACGATAACACTTGCAAATCTAAGGACCTGTCTTTTTGCTTTAACATATTTACATCCCTTCTAAATAGCACTACTGTGTACCATATGTTTAATTTAAGTAGGCCAAGAAACTCTATTGACTTCAACAAGTCATACAAAACTACATCAAGAATTGCAGCTCCCAGAATTTCATTTGGGTAACTTAAAATGCAAATATATGCTGGGCAATTCCACAGCTTTCCGGTTAATCCATTGGGCTAATCCATAGAAAGTTAAAAATAGAAATGGTAGTTCAGATTGATTCATTGTTGACTACAGGTGAAATCTACCTGATAAGGAGTTAAGACAGGAGCAATCAGACTTACTGATCACAAATTCTACTGTCCAAAGGCCAATTCTAGAGCCTGTTGTGAGATGGGGCCACTTGATTGTCATGTAACTAAAAATCTTACATAACACCCCTCTTTACAAATTTACAGACTTAATTTGTGCTAATAGTCACTCATTTCCATCAATGGATATAACTGGCACTGTACTGTGGTACCTCGGGTTACATATGCTTCAGGTTACATATGCTTCATGTTACAGACTCCGCTAACCAAGAAATATTACCTCGGGTTAAGAACTTTGCTTCAGGATGATAAGAGAAATCGGGCAGCAGCGACAGCAGGAGGCCCCATTAGCTAAAGTGGTACTTCAGGTTAAGAACAGTTTCAGGTTAAGAACGGACCTCCAGAACAAATTAAGTTCTTAACCCGAGGTACCACTATATTTCATAATATAATCCACTCGCAAGTCAGGGGTTGTCAAAAGGACCATTTCCCAGAGCAAAGGTCTGTTACATAATATGCTAAACATTAATTCAGTGCTAATTTGGGCAAAGAACAATGAAAGTACAGTTTGGGCAGTCCAACTTCTCATGCCAAGTGGGCTACAAGAGTACTTTGACACCGAACCCATGGGCCACACACTGCCTTGTGCAGGGGGTCGGGGAGCGAAACAGGGTCCTAGAGCCCTGCCACCTCCTTCCCAAAGCTGAGGAAACACTAGCTTGGCTTTGGGAAAAAGACAGGAGGCCCCAAAGTCCAACACCTTCCTTACCCAGCTTTGGGAAGGCAGAATAAGGGCTGAAGGGGGGGGGGTGCCAAAGGTTGCCCTGGTTATTTATTTATTTATTTATTTATTTATTTATTTATTTATTTATCGTTCATTCATTCATTCATTGAACTCATATACTGCCCTATACCTGGAGGTCTCAGGGCAGTTCACAGAAAAGAGCACAATATATAAATTCAAAATAAAAACAATAACCCAATAACACCCCCCCAAAAAAGAGCTGCATTTTAAAAGGGTATAGGATGTTGATCAGGACAACCAAAGGCCTGGTTAAAAAGGCAAATTTTTACCTGGCACCTAAAGGTGTGTAATGAAGGCACCAGGCGAACTTCCCTGGGGAGAACATTCCACAGACAGGGAGCCACTGCAGAGAAGGCCCCGTTCTCGTGTTGCCACCCTCCAGACAACTATTATTGCAAATTTTCTAAATATAAATAAAATGTAATTTCTATTGCTTCTTACTTAGAATCATAGGATCGTAGAGTTGGAAGGGACCCTAAGGATCTTCCAGTCCAAACCCATTAGAAAGCAGGAATATGCAGCTATCCTATACAGTGGTACCTCAGTTTACATATGCTTCAGTTTACATATGCTTCAGGTTACAGACTCCGCTAACCCAGAAATAGTACCTCGGGTTAAGAGCTTTGCTTCAGGATGGGAACAGAAATCGTGCTCCGGCGGCAGTAGGAGGCCCCATTAGCTAAAGTGTTGCTTCAGGTTAAGAACAGTTTCAGGTTAAGAACGGACCTCCGGAACAAAATAAGTACTTAACCCGAGGTACCACTGTATGAGTATCAAACCTGCAACCTTGGTGTTATCCACACCATAGCTTTCGTCTGCCAGTGTTGATTAAAGTAGCAAGTTTTTCACTTGATAAATTTGTGACATTCAAACTAAAAGTATGAATGGTTTAAAATCATTTGAAGCTTCACCTGAAGACCCATAGGGTTTCTCTCACACAAAAGGCTGTGCACCTGATAGCAAGGTCATCAAGAAGAATCTGTAAGCTGATGAGTCAGATCTGTTGCTTAATGTTTTTTTATGCAACAGCCCTCAACAAAACATTTCATTGTTCAGGTTATTGCATCACTGTGATGTTATAATAACCGTAGATTAGGAAAAAAATAATTGCAACAAGGCAGCCATCTGGGGAAAAAGAACGTCATTACATAAATGAAGTTTGCACAACCTTTAGCAAAGGGAGCCCAGTTTAAAATAAGCGAAAGATAAAAGCGCATCAGTGATTGATTTCCTGCAGAGATTACGCATGCATGGCTAGCACTGTTTTCCTTCACAGGGGAAGATAAACTGCAAGAATCCTGAGTAAGCTCACATTGTTTATGGGAGCCTGTGAGATTTTTAACAGCTCTCCAACCGTTGCCTTAAAACACACACACACACGTAACCAAGATCTTAAAACATACTAATTCTAGAAAACTGGACAGTATGAAGACTAGTTAGCAATCCCTGAAATAATAGATGAAACCTGTTAATACATTGGTGTAATACATGCTGGCACGCTGTGGATATTAATATATCATTAATTTAGACCCTCTTTTCCTTCACTTTCCCTGACATTCCATGTATTTTGGGGTTGGGGGCCTACAAGAATGCATAAAATTGCACATGGTGGGGAAGAAACACCAGTCTCAAGCTCCAGGGAGGTTCTGAAGCCAAAGAACCTGCCCATGTCACCCTGGGCAACTTTGGACCCAAGTTACTTTGAATTTAGAGACAAGCTGAATGTCTCTGAAGCATAGCCTTGTGCTTGGTCCAAAGCAAATGCACAGCCTTAGTAACTGGTAGCCTAAAGTATCAGTATCATTCCTGAGAGCCAGCATAGGCCAATTGATTTCAGGCCCATATTTCCCCCCCCCCATCTGAATCATGCTCTGAGGGTGGCCTTGGGCAAATCATTATTTCTCAGCCTCAGTTTCAGACACGATCAGAATTTGATGTTTGTGGCAATAAAATGAGGTGAAACCTTACATAACGAGAACTCTGCATGATTTGAATAAATTTCCTCGCAATACTATTTAAATCTTGGAGCCAAAGTCTATAAACCCTATTCAGGATTACATACACACAGGCAAAGTGCTGGCCAGTTGTTGTTTTTTTAGTACATACGGAAAGGGCACCAATTAAAGTTCTGGTTAATATTGATCAATAAACCTGTGTGTGCTGCTGGGCTCAGAATAAAGATTTCCAGGGATGCCTAAAGCATCTCGTATGCCTGAAGAAAGTTCCTTAGTCTGTAGCTAATCTCTGAGGCTTCTGTATAAAAAGTCAAGGGTGTATTTAACAAACAACCCTGAAGCTTGTTTGTGATCCATTTTATCCTGAATAAATAATTACAGGAGGAAAATTAACGTTAAAATGTAACTGAAATTGTTTCAATAACATTGACACAATTACAGCTACAGTCAAAACAAAATTTTTTTTCCCTTCCAGTAGCAACAGTTACAGTTACAGCTACAGTAAATGAGAATACTCAGCAAATCCTCAAAACGTATGTGGTGCACACCACATATTATTAAATCAAGGACATAAATTATGACATGGCTTGAGGAAAATTCAATAGTCAAGTAAATCAGTAGTTATCAGAATATATAGCATCGGAGCTAGTATTAAGCAAATTTAATCTGCTTTAAGACTTTATCTGCCATTTCCTTTAATTGTTTTCTTATTTGCTGTTTACCAGCCTGATACAGTATAAGGAAGTGTGGTATACAAGTGTGTTAAATAAATAAATTAGCAAGGGCACAAGTTGTTTTAATTCATTTAATTTGTTTTTTGTAAGTCACTTGGGTGTTTCATTTGGGGGTAGGGAGGTACTAACAAATAAAACAAATAAATCCACTGAGTATTTGAAAGTTCTCAGCATATGTATCACTCAAAAAAAAAAATTAAAAATCCGTCTACTCTGATTTCATAACAGTCATACCTCGTGTTACGTTCCGCTCGTTACGGACTTTCAGCTTATGAACACGGCAAACCTGGAAGTGTTTACTTCCAGGTTCGCCGCATGCGCAAAAGCCATCTCTCGACACACACAGAAGCGATCTCCATGCTTCATGCAGAAGCGCTTGATCACGCTGCGCACATGCGCAGAAGAGGCACTCTAGTTGCGGCCTTTTCGGGGTGCAAATGGCACCCCGAAACAGATTAAGTCCGCAACTAGAGGTACCACTGTATTTCCAGCAACTGATGGAAACAATTAAAACCTGCAACTTGAAAACAATTGAAATCTAAGAATTTTTGACCTAAGTAAATTTTGATATGTCCTTCTGCTGCATTCATACGCTATGGCATGCTGGCAAATTTTGGGTGTATGAACAATACAATTCTATACATGTTTACTCAGAAATAAACGCTACTGAGTTCAATGGGGTTTACCGCCTTACAGGACATCTTCGGGAGAAGAAAAGGCTAAGGAGTAAAAACACACACAAATCTGGAGTGGACTTCCTAAGACAGTTGGAGAGTGTCTTGTACGCCTCCTCCCAGCAACTCCTGCAGCCAAGCTGATGCCAAATATATTGTTCTGCCTTCCTTTGGACCACAACGGCGAGGCCAAGAAGGTCTTCACATCCGGGTAGCCCAGGACCTCCATACATACTGCCCAGACTTACATGGGAGACAGTAGTTACAAGTTATCAGTCTCTGCAGCCACAGCATGCTCTGTGATTCTCCATAGGTCTGACCTCACCTTCTGCCCTAGAGGCACATTCCATTGTCTCTCAAGACAGATGTATGCCAACAACAACAGCTAGGTAAAATGACTAGAGGATTGCAGCTTGCTTATTCCACTGACCTAGCACTCTGGAGCCATTTAATCAATTATATGATGCACTAAGTATTGTGTTATTTAATCTTACCACAACACTGCATGCGTAAATGTAAATATGTTGGGTGAGGACGTTTTATAAGCCTACTGCCCATCATGGTTCTTTGTCTACACATGTATTATCTTTCAAGAGATGCACATGAGGCAACCCACATTTTTTCTTTAAAAAATCGCTTTGTCTACTAAGGAAGTTTGGCAATAAGGAAACAGTTATATGGCTCTACGTTTATGTTCATTGCGTGCTCCGAACTCACCTGAGTACACATTTAAGAAAGTCTGGTCAAAGGGAATCTAGCCAGGCCTACAGTTAATTTGCCATTGGGTTATTTTGCTACCTTGTGATGAATTTCCAAGGGGGAAATCTATCAATCTTTTGTTTTAATCTATGGCTCCAATAACGATAAACTAACTGAATTTTTTAATATATATATTCTCAAAAGTTACCCTTAGCCAGCTGGGTTGTGACCATTAGGAAAAGGTATGAAATCATGGCATTGTAAGGGACTAAAATTTAAGACTCCTGAAGAGTAGATACTGTAATTCTGGGTGGTAAGGTGCAGCATCTTCCTCTAAGCATGCAAATAGCTTTAGAGTACAGTGGTACCTCAGGTTACATACACTTCAGGTTACATACGCTTCAGGTTACACACTCCGCTAACCCAGAAATAGTGCTTCAGGTTAAGAACTTTGCTTCAGGATAAGAACAGAAATTGGGCTCCTGCGGCGCGGTGGCAGCGGGAGGCCCCATTAGCTAGAGTGGTGCTTCAGGTTAAGAACAGTTTCAGGTTAAGAACAGACCTCCAGAATGAATTAAGTACCGTATTTTTTGCACCACAACACTCACTTTTTTCCTCCTAGAAAGTAAGGGGAAATGTCTGTGCGTGTTATGGAGTGAATGCCTGGGGGTGGCGGGGGGGATCTGCTGCAGTCGTGAGCAGAGGATCCATGGTTCCCCTTCCTTCCCTCCTCCGTGGTTACAAAGCATGGATCCACATGGATCCTCAGGATTTTTGCATTGGGCTACTCCAAACTCACTGTCAGATCACATGTCTGTGGCCACAGCATGAACCACAAAAATCATATATCACTATTTCGTTTAGAATATTTTTTTTTCTTGTTTTCCTCCTCTAAAAACTATGTGCGTGTTATGGTCTGGTGCGTGTTATAGAGCGAAAAATACGGTGCTTAACCCGAGATACCACTGTTCATCTATACTATGAGTAATCCTTGCTACAATGGGTACAAAAGCTGAGTGTTGGGGGGGGGGGAATGTTGAGGCAGGAAATGAACAAAAGCGTTAAAAGTGGCAAAGCAGGAAGTGAGTGGCATCACCAAGATCCTCTGTTATCTCACGGACCATTGTGGAAGCTTCTATAGGGATGAGATGGTGGTGTGTATCTATTCTATGGCAATGCAGAGCTGGGAGAAAAGTGGTGATGCACCTTCTCCAGACTAATGGTGACTCCAGCCAAATTGATCATGGTACACAGGGTTATTATCCTTGGCCTTGAAACCACTGTCCAAGCATGCTGTTGCTTCAATCCTTAGGTTTTCCAACTCTTTGATTAGTATGCCTGTATGTTACACGTTGTTTCTCAACTTCTGAAACGTCCCACTGACAGATTACATCAAGCTCTCTATGTGCAGAAATATGGGTACCCATTTTAAAAATAACATGAAAATGTGGCCATAGTCATGCGACATAGTCATATTTTCTCTCTCGTCGCTCTAAAAGGTTGGAAAAATGAGCCGTAAAGGTTTAGCCAAAAATACATGCTTTTAAATAGCAACACATTAACATTTGTTTCAATGTCATTATTTGGGTGCCTGACTCAGAACTACAGCCTTCAAATTGGCACCAATACAATGAAGTCAGCAGTGAAGCTGCCTACTCAGTTTCAGCAAGCTTTGGATCAGCCCAGAGACATAATGGCAAAGCATTTGAAGTCAAGACTTCCTAAACTTCTTTGCAAGGTTGTCAGCACTGCCAGATTTCTGTGAAATGAGGGGGGCGGGTGTTAAACTGCCAGGAATTCTTACAACAAAAACAGGGAGCATCAGATGATAGAAGGGGGAAATAACCCAAACATTTCTAATCCTTATAATGGGCGAGAGTACAGACTTAAAATGATAGATAAAGTAAATAAATATATATAAGTGCAATGCTGCTGGAGTTTTTCTTAACTATATACACTTGTGTGGTAATAGCTACAAAGGTTAATAACACCTGTAACACAACACCTGAGGTCATCCGTCACGACTTGGCTGTGTAACATTTACCACTGGAATTATTCTCTGATCATAAGATGCTCCTCATACTAAATTAAACCATCTATACTGGCTGGAAACGTCTCTCCAGATTATCAGACAAGCGGCTCTCCACAGATGTCCTGCCACTGTATTACAGCCCTTCATTTCTTCCTTCCACCAGTAGAATACAGTTGTTTCGAAATCATGGAAATGCTTTGACTTCGGCAACATATATAACTAGACGAACTGCTGCCATACTTAGTCCCCAGTCCTTTAGGGCCTAACCCCCAGGATTTGCCTGGTCCTCGGCACACTAAGGCTGTGTATACGCTAAACATTAAAGTTGAAGCACATTGCTTCTCTCAAAGGATTCTGGGCACTGTAGGTTCACCCTTTACCAGATTACAATTCCTGGCAACTCTTAACAAACTACAGTGTAGGGCTGGGCAATGTATCAGTGCATCGTCCAAAATCTGTTTGGAGTCCACATTGTGGTAACAGCTTCATAATATTTGGCATGGCGATATCTTGTGAATAGCGATGTATGTGTGCGTGCGCTATGTAAAAAAATGCAATGTGAGAAAAAGCGTGAAGCTGGTCATCGCTTCTCTCATTCCTGCCACCCCTGTTGCTCTGTGCTACAAAATAACAGTTGCAACACAATGTTAAAGGTAAGTAAAAATGTATCCGTTTTAGACTCCTAAGTAGTAGCAGTTGCCCAGACATTACCCCATTCACCACTACATAGTTCCATCCTTTTTTGAGACATCATGATATATCGGTACATCCAATAAACAGTTGGTGATATATCACGATGTTGAAAACTGGACATTGCTCAGCCCTACTCAGTGCCCAACATGCTTTGAGAGAAAGAGTGCGTTTTAAAGGTGAAGTATGCAGACAACCTTCATGACCTGGGAGTAAGCTCTACTCAACACAAGTACGCATGCATAGGGCAGGAATTAACTCTTGAGTAAAAATGCACTAAAGTGTGCCGGCAAAGCTTGTTTTCCTGGCAGCAGTTAGCAATAATTACTTTATAGTTACTGTAAAGAAACAAAACCCAGCAGCACTCTTGAATATTCAGGGAAATTACCAAACTAATAACACCATTGGCAACAGTAGTTAAATCCTTTCATTTCTGGAAATGCCACCTGCAGTATCCCCTCCTCACTTTTTTTTTGGGGGGGGTAAGAATCTACCAATGGATATGAGACTCATCACACATCCCTGTTGTTTTAACAAGTAATTATTCCACCTCCAGTACGCACCCCTTACAGGAATTAATGCTGTCCCCATTGCCCCCATAACACTGACCTGGTTAAGAAGTCAGAATTGTGGAAAATCTCCGAGGAAAGGCTTGGGCCAAGGAAAGGGGAAGGGGGCTGGGGGGTTTTTTGTGTGTGTTTTTTTACTTTGAAGCCACTGTGCTATAGGGGAGCTAAACAGGCATCCTTTATACACACGATGGGGTGTTTGGGACTTTTCCGCAGAGTTTACATGAAAGGTAACGAGCGCGCGCGCAAACGCCCATACGCTTTTGCGCAAGAGCAAAAATTCTGGAGAGAAAGCTCCTCGCCAGCCAATTGCGCCCAAGGAGGGGCGGCATTCCGGGCTGCCCAAGGAGGCGCAAAAGCGGACGGGGTCGCCGTCAAACACGCGCGCGCCCAAGCTTCGCTCTGTTTCGGGAGGAAACGTGAGAGCTGCCAGCTCGGTTGCCAAGTCTGGAGGGGCGGAGAGAAAGCGGGGCCCGGGAGGGTGGAGAAGCCAGAGCGAGGAGCTCTTGGGCCCGCCCCCCCCCGTCGTTGCAACAGCGAGTACACACACTACGTGACTGGAGCCGCATCCCTCCCCGGGGCCAGCTTGTTCTGCTCGCGCTCCCTGTCCGTGCAAAACGACCACTCTCCTGCCTTATTTACTCCTCTCGCCGACTCCGCTCCAGCCCGCCTGTCTCCTCCTCTTGTGCGCCCTCTCTCCCCGGAGCTCTGCCTCGCCTTCTCTCCACCCCCACCCCCCCTTCGCAGAACAAAGGAATGCAAAGCTCGGCGGCAGCGCCATCCAGGCCCCTTCCAACGCGCGCTCCGGCCCCAGTCATAACAACCAACGCCTAAGGCGGCTCGAGAGCCCTCGGGCGGCGGCAGCAGGCGGGCAGGCAGCGCAAGCTCCCTGGTTGCCCGACGCCCCCGGCCTCGGAGAAGCGCCGGGCTCTCCCGAGTCCAGAAGGAGTTCTTCCCCTCCCGGGTCTGCTCCTCTTAGCTGTCCTCTGAACGCACAAATGCCCCGAATTACGCGCCGGTTACTTCTAAGGGGTCGCAGTGGGACCCTTGTTAATCTGGGCAAGAGCTCTGAGTCGAATGCAGAAAGACCTCGATCTCTCTCATTAAAAGAGCCACTAGCAGAAAATCAACAATTGTCGAACCCGATTTTGCGCACCTCGCCGCCACCCCCACCCCACCCCTGCGCAAACCTTGGATTTCTGAACCTTATATTTTTAGAGTGATTCAGCATCAGGATTTCTCTACCCCCCCTTTTTTTTGAAAAAGCAAGCCCCCACCCCCACCCAGACGGGTTTAATAGTTGCAAAACGACACGATTGCGAGAGTGGCATAGATTTCGATCGCACGCTGGGATTCTGGCCATCTGAAATGTGCTACTGACCTAAATCAGGCTGGGCATTGTTGTTGGGTGTGTGTTTTGCAACGTTACGCCGACCGTCACATATGTTGAAATAAAGACTCCGCACCCCGCGCGCACCCTCCCCCTCCGCCTTTCGCCCCCCGCGCCAGCCCGACTTTGTCGTTCTTGGTTTCAAATTGCAGGGGCTACGACGAGATCAGAGGCACCTCTCACTTTTTCCCGAAATGCGTAACAAGCTTGTGTATATATAAGCTTGTGTATGTATGTATGTATGTATATATATCTCTATGGAGGAGGGTGAATCATGCACGAAAGCCAACACCTACCAAGCCACTTGATGTGTGAGCGAAATGCCTTCCTAAAAATACCAGCCTTATCAAAACGTCTCCCAAGGCGTGGAGTTGAAAACGCCAGCAAATGTCCTTGAACGTCTATTTGCACAGCTCTGGAGAAAAGACCAGAAATAGCCCACGGAGCCACAATTGCTCAAATGTGATAGGGCTAAATATAGACGTGCACAATTTTCGTTTTAAGGGACGTGGCACACATTCAACAAGCCGAGCTGCCTTTCTCCAACTTACGCAGCAGCGATCTACTTTCCGACAGCGGGGGGAGATGCAAGAGGGATGACTTTGGAAATCGTGGTTTTATTTTAAGGCCGAGATTGCTCTAGTTGCTTTGTGGCGAGATTTATCAAATCGCGTAATTAGCTGCCTAACCTGGCCGCCAGCGAATGCCGTGGTTGCATAATGCAACATTTCCAGGAACGATCAGGAAACGCAGTGCCTGAAAACCAGCTGCCAAGAGGGAGCAAAAGGCACCGGCCAATATAAACCGAATTCTCCCCCACCCCCCCACATACACATAACATACATCAGAACAGCCCCGAATCAGGCGATTGTTACGTGTCTTCCTTTCTCTAGCAGCTTAAAAGAACGCAGCGTAAGGAATAAACAAGGAATCTCACGCGCAGCACCAGTTCATCATGGGGCTTTTTTTTTTATTCTAAAAAAGCAGACCTTCCCTAAGATATCCAGAAATAGATGAGATGTGTAAATGGGGACCGTATTCCCTAACGCTGCACCAAAATTACCAAAGCATTGCACGCTCACCTCCTCGCTGAAGCGCTCGCCAATAACTCGCCGTGGACCGATTATGCAATGCGCGGAGATGAAATAACAAGCCCCGCCAGCCCCTCGGGCGCTTCAGATGCTCCCCAGGGGGAAACGGGCGCGTTTCAAAGAACTCTTCTTCCAAGGCGCATGCCACTATTAACAAGGCATTTTCCTAATCCTTTGCTGCCCGTCAACGATTCCTTCAGCCAACCCTCCCATCCATGCCCTCGCTTACCACCCATCTCCCCACCCCCACCAATCCCTGCTCATACAAGAAGGAATGGTGGCAAGATCTCTGAGCTTTAAGATCAAGTCTCCCGTGCCTCTTTCCTCCTGCTCCCCAATCCCGATTTCCCTCCACCCCGGAGGAGGCATCTTCTTATGTAAGAGCAGCGCCGAGCTCTGAGCCAGCCGAGCCGGGGAAGCTGCTCCGAGGGGGGCTGCAATCAAAGCGGCCGCCTTCAGGCGGCGAGTCCCGGCGCCGACGTGCCAGAGGGCGAGAAAAGTTACTAGGCGCACAGAGAGGGTCGAATTTCTCCGACGAACCCGTGTCTAGAGAAGGGTAAACGCACACCAGGGCAGAGTGAGTCTCGTCGGGAAAGGACCTAGGGAAGGTGGGCGGGGTGGGGGGGGGAGAAGGACCCCCTTCAGACGAGCAATTTCCCCGACGGAAGCTTCCTGTACCTGGGCAAGCTGCTCGGGCCGAGAGGGGCCGAGCGCGCGCCTCGCTCGCCGGAGATCCCGTCGGCATCTGCTTCCCGTCGGAGCCGGTCGCTTTGGAGAGGGGCCGAGAGGCGAGCAGGTCCTCGACTACAACGAGGCAGCGAGAGCAGGGGCCAGGCAGGCAGGCAGACACAGAGAGAGAGAGAGAGAGAGACCCTCGCAGCAGCAGCAGCAGGAGCAGCCCGAAGAGGTCCTTCCCGTCGCGCGCCAGAAGGAGAATGTGCGCTCGGGAGAGAGTGGAGAAGCCGGGCGCAGCCGAGGAACGCGCCTTCTGCCGACGACGCAGCCGACGCCGCTGGAGAGAGATCTATGTTAGTAGGTCAATACTGTACGCTTCTCACAACGCACACTCCTCATGCCAGCTTGGGCGGTGAGTGGCGGCTGCCGGGCCCCAATCGGAGCTCTCCGCTTTCCCGGGAACGGCCAATGGATGCGCACGGAGTGGGGGGGAAGGGACAAGGGCAGGGCCAGACTCGAAGTGAACCCCCTTCCCTGCTCCGCCCTTTCTTCCTCTCGCGCTCTCCTCGGACGCTTCCCCTCCCTCGATGTGTTTGTGTGTGCGTTACAGTGGATGTGCGCGCTGCTGGGTATTGCATAACTAGGCGAAACTGGGGAGGTGGGGTGGGGGTGGGGAGTGGTGAGAGAGAGGAGGAGGAGGAGGGAGAAAGGAGAAAGCTGCTGGCATTTACGTAATGGCCCAATGGAGAGCCGGAGAGAAGGTGGAGACACGGCCTCCTGCTTGTCGCTGGGCTCCCAGGCTGGCGCTGCAACGCGCTGGGCAGGGTTGTGGGTCGCATTGCAGGACGGCGGTGGGTCGGAGCCACCCACCCCGATTGCAACATAAAAGGAAAACCCCGGCGGCTGCTGCGCTCCTTGAACGTCCGCGCGAGGGAGTCGCTGAACTCGCTGCCAACGCGCGCGCGTAGAAATATGTGATCGCCAAGTATTTCCGTCTATTTCAGAAGATCGCCAAGTGTTTCAGCCGCGAGATGTTGGGAACGGAATTGCGAAAAGCGGCGGCGGGGAGAGGGCAAAGAGATACCCATGTGTGTATGGGGGGGGGGGGAGAATTATGCTTCGCGTTTCCAGAGCTCAAGGAGGAAAAAGTAAATGGGCAGGAATAGATGTTGGCTTGCAAAACAAGGCAGCTTTCAGGGCTGGTAATACACACAGTTGCCATCTAAAAGGGCATTTTCTGTAGAACTGTTCAGAGTCTAAAATTCCACCATCGTGTAAAATGGGTGGGTGTTGGATATGGGCATGTAACCAGGTATATCTCTTTGATACTGGTTCTGCTTCCCATCGTGTGAAAGAAAAATGTTAGCTCCAGAAGCAATTAACCAAAACGAGAGCAAATGGAGCTTTTGTTTTATTTTTGGGTCCTTCTCTTCAACATCTAAACTAAGTTTAAAAAGGAATATACCTAGAATATTGGAGCATGTCTCTGTAAGCACAAGAGAGAAATCACATTGCAAGTAAGAAATTATATTGCGCAAGATGCTGCAATGCATGGTTTGTCATTATCAATGCATATTTGCCACCAAGGCAGGGCAGATTGGTAATCTGCCAGTGAATTAGGTTTACCTTTGGTTACCAAAGAAGCCTTCTGAAGATAGACTGCTTGGTGTGTTTCCTGCTGTTATGTCAGCTGGCATTTATGCTACAGGCGAAAAAGCCTGTAATGTATGCATGAGAGTAGACCTAGCGTCTTTATTCAGTGAACTACAAGGATGAAGGATTCTGCTAATTTAAGTTCCACTGACCTAATTTCTCACAACACAGCCATTACATTTGCAGAATGAAAACATCATCACATCACTGAGCTAGGAAATCAATGCATATTGTTCATTTTGTGATAGGATCCTTTTTTTCTCCCTTAAAAAAAATGGGCAGATGAAACCCCAATCTTCTATGGTTGTACAGTGAATCATTCACTAAAATGCAAAAAGATAATCTACAAAATAAGATGGTGTCATCTGGGCCTGCATTTCTGTTAACTTTCCATTTTGAAAAATGTCATAAAGCAAAAAACACCCCATACTTGGAGCCTTGCTTGCATGAGCAATGCAAGATTCCTCCGCCCAGTCTTGGGGCTTCCCCACTCCCACTGGGACATGGCTTGCAAAAGTTCAATGCAACATTAAGGAAAGCATGGCAGTTGGAGTTGAAGGGTTGCTTGTGGCAACCTGAAAGGGACTACATATTGAATGAGCAGGAACAGACAACCCCTTTTGGACCCACAAATATTGTGCATTAAGTTAACTGCAAATCTATTTTGAGTGATGCTTTTGTACATCTTTGTGTTTAGAGAATGACTCATGAAGGCACTAACTTCCATCCTGGGATCTGGCATGTGAATCACTCCCATGAATTACTAAGAATTGTGTAGACGAGGGATTGGAACCAGTATGTGAAGCTTCAGCATTCTCAGTTACTAGTGCAAATCAATCCCGAATGATGTTTAGCATTTAATTACCGTATGTTGGACGCATAGGTTTAGCTGACACCAGTCAGGCCATTCAACCTCTTAAACAGCATTGCACTGAGGAAAAGTCATTATTTTAAGTAAAGGGTTTCGTTTCTTTTCTCTAATTTAGCATAAAGCAGCCTTGCCACTAATGCCTTATAAAAAAACATGGTTAGACCAGCTCATTAGGACTAACTGATGGTGACTTTGCATGGCAGGGGAAGCACGCCATCTTCTTCCTCTCTCCCAGGCTAATGTTCCTCCCACCAGCTGCTATGACGTGGGTGGCACTGTGGTCTAAACCACTGAGCCTCTTGGGCTTGCTGCTCAGAAGGTCGGCAGTTCGAATCCCCACGAAAGAGTGAGCTCCTGTTGCTCTGTCCTAGCTCCTGCCAACCTAGCAGTTCGAAAGCATGCCAGTGCAAGTAGATAAATAGGTACCACCGTGGCAGGAAGGTAAATGGCATTTCCGTGTGCTCAGGCTTCCATCACAGTGTTCTGTTGTGCCAGAAGTGGTTTAGTCATGCCGGACACATGACCCAGAAAGCTGTCTGTGGACAAATGCCAGCTCCCTTGGCCTGAAAGTGAGATGAACGCCATAACCCCATAATCGCCTTTGACTGGACTTAACCATCCAGGGGTCCTTTAACTTTAACTTTACCCATGAAAATGGTGGCTGCAGATCTACAATTCTTTTTGCTGCAGCCAACGTTTGCCCCTAGAACCATCACCTCCAGGACTAGTCAGAAGGCTGCAAAAGCATCTCTTGACTGACTTTCAACAGGAGCACGTTGTTTGGCAGTAAAATAAATAAATAATCTGATGTTCCTGTGGTGCCTGCCAGATCTTAAATTTAGTTCTGCTAAAGAAGGATAGAAAAGATGCAGCCTAACAGAAACCAGCAAAACTGCGCGAAAGGATGTTGTAATCAAACTAATAGAAATCATACTGAATCTTCATACAAATGTAGCATTGTATATACCATGTAGCATTTACTTTCGAGTCTCTTCATGAAAACGATATGCTGAGATGATACCAATATTTATAACTAGAGAACATTATGGATTTATGTCACAGATGTATTGTGTCTCAAATATTTAGTTTATTATTAGTGGTGGTGGTATTTATTGAATTTATATACTGCCCTATACCCTGGGGGTCTCAGGGCGGTTCACAGAATAAAATCAAGATATAAAACCACAAAATACATAATAAAAATAAAACAACAACCCAATAGCCCCCCGCAAAACAAACACATTGTAAAAGGGCATAGGATGTCGATCAGGACAACCAAAGGCCTGGTTAAAAAGGAACATTTTTGCCTAGCGCCTAATGGTGTATAATGAAGGCAGGGAGCTACTGCAGAGAAGGCCCTTTTTCATGTTGCCACCCTCCAGACCTCTCAAGGGGGAGGCACACAAAGGAGGGCCTCAGACATTGATCTCAGGGTCCGGGAAAGAGGTGGTCCTTGAGGTATTGCGGTCCTGAGCCATTTAAGGCTTATAAGGTCAAAAGCAGCACTTTGAATTGTGATCCACGCGACGGTCACCTCCAGACTGGATTATTGTAACTCGCTCTACGTGGGGCTGCCCGTAAGACTGACCCAGAAACTCCAGCGGGTGCAGAATGCTGCAGTGAGACTCCTTACGGGGTCTCCGCTGCGAGATCACATTCATCCGGTGCTATATCAACTGCACTGGCTCCCGGTGGAGTACAGGATCAGGTTTAAGGTGCTGGTTTTAACCTTTAAAGCCCTATACGGCCTAGGACCCTCGTACCTACGGGACCGCCTCTCCTGGTATGCCCCACAGAGAAACTTACGGTCTTCAAATAAAAACATCTTGAAGGTCCCAGGCCACAGAGAAGTTAGGCTGGCCTCAACTAGAGCCAGGGCTTTTTCGGCTGTGGCTCCGACCTGGTGGAACGCTCTGTCACAAGAGACTAGGGCCCTGTGGGACTTGACATCTTTCCGCAGGGCCTGCAAGACAGAGCTGTTCCGCCAGGCCTTTGGCCAGGGCACAGCCTGACTCCCTCCCTCGGCAATCTTCGCGGAGCTCTGGCCCAATGGTGGCCAGTGGCTTGAATTTAATTAATTTTATAATGAATGATTTTAGAGTGTTGTTTGTGTTGTACTTTTGTACTGTTTTATTTTTGTTAGCCGCCCTGAGCCCGGCTTCGGCTGGGGAGGGCGGGATATAAATAAAATTTATTATTATTATTATTGAATTGGGCCTGGTAGGCAGCACAGTGGGACCAGGATCAGTGTAATATGCTCAAACCATCTTGCGCTGGTGAGCAACCTGGCCACTGAATTCTGCACTAGCTGAAGTTTCCGAACCTTCTTCAGAGGCAGCCCTACGTATAACACATTGCAATAATCTAACCTTGATGTTACCAGGGCATAAACAACAGTAGTTAGGCTATCATTGTCCAGATCAGGGTGTAGCTGGGATACCAGCCGAAGCTGATGGAAGGCACTCTGGGCCACTGAAGCCACCTGAGCCTCGAGCGACAGCAAAGGATCCAGGAGTACCCCCAAGCTAATAGTGTAACCCCATCAAGAGCAGGCAACCTCCCAGCCATCTGGTCTAGGGAACCACCCACCAACAGGGTCTCTGTCTTAACTGGATTGAGCTTCAGTTTGGTGGCTCTCATCCAGTTCATTACCGTAGGCAAGACACTGGTATTAAAATGACTGAAGGTAACCAACTTTCTCAGTCAATCCCCTAATGAAAACGATTCCTAGCATTACGGAATAAGAAGACGTACGGCTCAAAATAGCATTCATTGCATACAGCCAACTGCAAATTGACCTAGTCTAACAGTTGTTAATAGGATTAAATAGAGCATCAGTCCACATCTGGAACACTGCTAAAGCCAAATGGGTACTGTTTGTACTCTTAATGTATATTTACTAGTAGCAAGCCGAAATAAATTGATGGTTACATTGTAACTGAACCCAGTGTACATGAGGCAATACTTGTTTACTGGTCTGCTGAGTGTGAAGAAACATCAAACATTGCACAATAACTGCACAGAATGAAAAAGGAAACCCTGTATCTATTGATATGCGCTCTCCGCTTCCCCAAGCGTGAGAAATTTCCTTTTGGATAAGAAAGCACAAGGGACATATGGTGGATTTGTGATACCTACAAAATATACATATAAGAGAGCATCCAGACTGAGGGGACTAAGTTGCAAAGTAGCAACAGCACCCCAACACACAAAGTGCTGGTTAATATTGGCCATCACCAATTTAAACAGTTCAAGCTTTAGTTGATGAATGCTGATTCAAGTTTGCAGTTTAGTTTTTTTCTCTGGCAAAGGCAGAAACTAAAAAGAGTAAAATGAGGCATTATTCAGTGAGTAGAAATTTGGTGTTCAGCCCTCCTTTAACCAAACTCCTATTTTACCTCAGCCTCTGGACACCTGCTGAATTCACGTGTGCTGAATTTTTCAATTTTCAAATTCCAAAAATGGTGGGTGCTAAAAAGTTGTTGTATCATGACTTGGGAATTCAAAATATATTTTAGTTAAATTGGTATAAATCGGTATAATTTAGTGTTGCTTGGTAAGTAAAATGTGCGTAGAAATCATTAAAAATGATTGCAAAGTACTTGCACTTATATATTAATATATTTATTTATTATTATAATAATTATTTAGCATTACCTGACATTTTCAGAAGGTAAAGTTAAAATTCTTTGGTTTTCCAAAAGCAGTTTATGTGCTTCTTCCCCAAGCATTGACTTACCATGCTAAATACTGTCCAATCACAAATATACCGTAATAGCAGATATGAATTCCTCACACCCAGGAACATATTTTTTAAAGACCCCTTATAGGAGAAATTTGCAAAAAAAAATCACCCCCTAAATGCGGTGGGCAACACTGATATTGAGTCACCAGAGGGTCAGTAGTTTTTAACATTTAACATGGCAGTGGCGAATTGTGTCTGGTTATTAAAGTTGTATGTTTGCTTTTCATTGGTCCACCCTGAATTTACAAACCTTTAAACCTCACAAATCATTTAGCCATGTAATTCTCTGGGAATTGCAAACTCAAGACGAACAAAGGTTTGCAGCGCTGAACTGCAGTAATTAAGTGCTTTTGAATTTGCACCTAAATGTTTGGCTTTCTTTCACCCTTGACCACCGGAGTAAGGAAAGCAATTTGTCTAATGACGCTAGATGTGTGGAATAATTTTTAAAGAGCAAACTCATTTAATAACATTTGTTTATAAGCCAGCTATGGCAGGGAAAGCAAAGAGATTGGCTTTTAAACTGCAATAGTGGTCAGATAATCATTTGCTGGAAGCAGAGGCAGTTTTAGGGTAGCATGACTGGTTCAGCTGCACTCGGCCGTGGTGCCACAGGGGGCGACACAAGCACAATGTCAAATTTTAGCATTACACAGAACACAGCTGAAATTTGAGAGCCCAAAGCCCACCACTGCTGAAAGCTATGGCTGCCATTCATCAGGAAGTCCCC
The DNA here is from genome assembly GCF_027172205.1 of Podarcis raffonei. Classification (NCBI taxonomy): domain Eukaryota; kingdom Metazoa; phylum Chordata; class Lepidosauria; order Squamata; family Lacertidae; genus Podarcis; species Podarcis raffonei. Next base: position 52,342,272 of record NC_070612.1, on the reverse strand, counting down.
CTGGGATAACACTCAGGAAATCGTCCCAGGATATTCTAAATTAAGGTTACCAGATGTCCCCGTTTCCCAGGGACAGTCCCCAGGTTTACAAATCAGTCCCCTGACAAAATCCTATCATTCCTACTGAAGTTGAAAAGTGTCCCCAGATTCATGGTAAAATATCTGGTAACCTTATTCTAAATTATATACTGTTACGGAAGGGGGGGGCATGTCTTCTTCACCTTCTTCTTCGCTACAATATATCCATTTATTCCCAATTGTCAATGTCAAAAGGGACTAAAATCTATAAAATCCATAGAAAATCAACGTGCCAATTTGCTCAATTTCTCTAGGACTCCATGACACCTCCCCTGTCCTCCATAATCCCTCAAGTAAGGTGTCAAGACCCTAATCCTGTCAAATCACTCTGCCAAGCCTTTCCTCCGGGCAATGCCAGGTGGCAGACTATGCATACATGGACCATTGTCTTCCCATCACCGGCACTCAGGAAGCGCTTATCTGCGCATATCTCCAGCTCTGCATATTCCCCCCTCCCTCCTCCATATGTTAATCTGGTGTAACCCAACCTCTCCTTAATGTATTCATGATGTAACTGGGATGTATTTTGCACTGTATTCTGGGACATGGAGGGAGTTTCAAAAGTTCATGTCACCCCTTTCTCGCTGTTCAATCTTGCCTTGAACCTGTTGCGCAATAAACTTGGATCTTCTGCAGTTTGCTCCTGTGCCCGGCTGAGCTCATTTTCTTCCACAGGGACCCGCGGACTTAGTCCGACGAGCTGGGTGGCAGAGTAGCCCCGCACCCAGATTTTAGCCGTAACAATAACCTCTTGAATTATATACCCAGCACATGGAACCTTACAAAAGGACAATTAGAATGGACTCTCTGTGCCCTTACAACAGCAAAAACACTTGATACTGATGAACTGGGAAAATAAAAATGCGGCTCCCTTCTAGGATTGGATTGAAGACTTATACAAACTCTCAACATAGGAACAACTTGTATATAAACACAGACTTGCCATGGACAAATTCAATGATATTCGGAATCCATTCTTATACATACTGTAATAGATTAAGATCTGATGAAGTACAATAACAACTTTGTAAAGTATACGGTTTTGGGTTTTTCCTTTCCCTCCTTTATTTTCCCTTCTACACATGTGCTGTTTCTTCTCTCTCTCTCTCTCTCTCTCTCTCTCTCTCTCTCTCTCTCTCTCTCCCTCTCTTATTTACGTCTCACCAGTGACGCGGGTGGCGCTGTGGGTTAAACCACAGAGCCTAGGACTTGCTGGTCAGTGGTTCGAATCCCCACGATGGGGTGAGCTCCCGTTGCTTGGTCCCTGCTCCTGCCCACCTAGCAGTTCAAAAGCACGTCAAAGTGCAAGTAGATAAATAGGTACCACTCCGGTGGGAAGGTAAACAGCCCGAGTAACGGGAGCTCACTCTGTCGTGGGGATTCGAACCGCCGACCTTCCGATCAGCAAGCCCTAGGCTCAGTGGTTTACAGCACAGCGCCACCCGCGTCCCTAATGAGTAGCTTAACCCAACCCTATTTACATGTTCATATGAATGTGCCTACAGGAGGCAGGCAGCATTGCATCCACTTGTGTCTGTTGCTGCCTTGCGCGCACATTTGGCCAAAGTTGGGAAAGGGTCTCCGTATGTTCAAATTGTGCCTGCACAGACTGCAATCGTGTGATCAGGAACCCTGCAAAGATTCCCCAATGCTGCAGATGAAGGCGACATATGTACGGTTTTGGCATATGAAATGTCTTTCACACCTTCCACTAAATGTGCACCTGGGCCAGGGCCAGCAAAAGCAATCTGATCCCCAGACTTAAATTCAGATGAGTGTGTCCAGAGTAATCTGGAACTCGTAACAAATGTGATAGAATTGTCAAGCTGGCTAGGAAGCTCTAGTGCCAAACCAAACTGATTTCCGCAGGGATGAAACCAGCAAAGGGTGTTTCTGTGCCTTGGTCTTGCATTGTGTGTTCCTAAGAATTTTTGGCGTGAAATCTTACATTGGCATTAGGAAAAAATCGCGATATGGAATTACGAAAAACATTGATGATGATGAGAGACAGGACTATGATGTTGAAAGCGCTTCAGAATTCAGACCATGGGAAGCCAAAACAAAAATTATTACAATTTGGAAGACAATTAGACTTTTTTAGTTTAGTTTTTTATTTTTATTTGATTTGATATGTTAATTAGATGTTCTTATTGGAAAATTAACAAACACTTTAAAAAAAAAGAAAATCTTACATTGGCATTGATAAATTAACTATATGGCATGTCCAACAGGTGTATCGTGATCTACTGATAGATCACTGGACGTCTGTGGCAGATCACTGGTAGATCACTGGCTCCCCCCCAAAAAACTCAACCACCTTGACCTGAACCCCCCAAAATGGGGTAGATCACTGCCAGCTTGTAACTCTCTGAGTAGATCATAGTCTCTTGGGAGTTGGCCACCTAATGCAAGCTTTGCATTGTCTCCAATTTATCCTGAAACGTCTCTCTCTTTCTTTAGCAAGATAGTAGCCTTAGGTTGCATGAACACCATACCTTTAAAGTACATGGCTTTCTCCGAAGAATCACGAGAACTGTTGTTTACTCCTCACAAGGCTATAATTCCTAGTACCCTTAACCAGTGGCATAGCATGGGGTCCACAGGGGCAGTTCCCTGGGTGCAAAATTGTTATGGGTGCAAAAATTAGACACCCGGTACCGCCTCTGTGCGCTTCCATCACTGGGCTCCGTTGAAAACGGCTTCTCCATGCAAACCAGGAAGTGACCTCTCCAGACAACAGAATGACTCTTGTTTTCTTATCTTTGCAGCTGCAATCTCCTGGGTGGCCCAGATGCCATTTGGCAGTTGAATGTGCATGAATATTCCATCCATTTCTCCCCTTCCTCCTCTCCACGTCTGCACAGCCCCGGACACTGGTAACCCATGCTATGCCACTATCTATAGTTCCCAGGATTCTTAGGGGAGACGTCATGTGTTTTGAATGTATGGTGTTTCCACAGCCTTATTCAGACAACATATCCATGATTATGGATTGCGGAAGAGCAGGCTCATACATGTACTGACACACACACAAACAAGCACACTGATATTTATACATCCATTAGAAACTGTATGCTGTATGTTATATCGATGGTACCTAACACCGAGTAAATTGGCAAAAATGTATAAATCAAAATCAAATAAGTGTTGGAAATGTAAAGAGAAAGAAGGTTCTTTTTATCATATGTGGTGGTCTTGTTAAAGCTTACTGGGAAATGATATATAATGAATTGAAAAAGATGTTTAAAATAATGTTTGTAAAAAAAACCAGTAGTCTTTGTTTTGGGAATTAAAGGGACAGAACTACACAAACTGTATAGAAATTTATTCATGTATGCGATTACAGCGGCAAGAATGTTACTTGCCCAAAAATGGAAAAAAGAAGAAGTCCCAGCAAAAGAAGAATGGATACAAAAACTTATGGAATATGCAGAAATGGCAAAACTTACCGGAAAAATAAGAAATCAAGGTAACAAACCTTTTTAAAAGGAATGGAAATGGTTTATTGATATTTACAAATAAGCTGTAAACAGATAAGAACATTGGCAGGATTATTGTAATAACCTGTGGTTTTATAAGAGTATATATTTAAAGTAGATGAATAAATGGGCAAATTAAGTTAATTTGGAATATGCAGAAAATATAAGAAATGAATTTAAGGAACCACAGAAAGAGGGGGAAGAAAGTCGAGTTTTGAAGTGTCAAAATGATTGTAAAATTATTGAAATGTATAAAACTAGAAATTATAAAGGAAGCGAAAGAAAGAAAGAAAGAAAGAAAGAAAGAAAGAAAGACTGTAGTATGCTGTGCTCACAGCTTTGGACAAACCTGTCATCACTCTTCTTATCCCTGCACCCCATCCCTGCATTCATTTCCACAGAAACATTGTTTGTATTGGGGTAGCATAAAATGAGTCATCCTGATTCACTTTGAAGTAATACTATGTATATGACATACTTTCATAGGACTTCATGCTTGATGTACCTAAGATCTAGAGCTCAGTTTGAGTCAGAGCTCTCTATTACTTATAAACACAGCATTATAGACATGGAAGGGACCACAAGGGTCATCGAGTTGAACCTCCTGCAATGCAGGAAACATTTGCCCAATGTGGGGTTCGAACCCATAACCCTGAGATTAATAATCTCCTGCTCTACCAACTGAGCTATCTCAGTATTTTGCTTTCAGGTGTCAATGTTTCGGACGTGAGACTGAAAAATGAACATGAGATTGAATTGGAGTTTGTTCATTGAATACCCACCGTCACCTATCTGATCAGGGATGAAAGATAGGGGAGAAATTTTGCTGGATCAGAGGGCATGACTTGACAGCAGGTTTGATACCCCAGGTGTTTGGGAAATGAAGCACCATACTACTGCCTCCACTGCTCTTTTTAAGTAATGTCAGTGGTGTGCTTTCAACAGGGGAATGGCACAATCCTTGCCCAATGAGCAATATAAGACAGGGATGCGGGTGATGCTATGATCTAAACCCCTCAGCCTCTTGGGCTTGCCGATCGGAAGGTCGGAGGTTCGAATCCATGCAATGGGGTGAGCTCCCATGGCTCTGTCCCAGCTTATGCCAACCTAGCAGTTTGAAAGCACACCAGCGTGAGTAGATAAATAGGTACCTCTGCAGCGGGAAGGGAAAACTGTGTTTCTGTGCGCTCTGGTTTCCGTCACGGTGTCCCGTTGTGTCAGAAGCTACTGTTAGGTCCATCATGAGATGTCTGCCAGCTTCCAACCACTGATACCAGCAGTCTTCAAGCAAGCAAACTTGCCTTATTATCGCTCCCTAGCATCCCACTGCTAGAGGATTGCCTCCTTGCATTCACCAGTTTGCCTCCTCCAAGTGGAAGAAACCTGGGCAGTGCTGAATGTCACATCCATGGCCAGGTGTGTCCTGCTGGAAATAGAAAAGGGCTTTCCCCTTGGCCTGCCTGTATATCCACTCAGTTGCCAAGTGCTTTTATGACATCACAAGAAACCCACAGGCAATGGCAACAACTGGGGAGGCATCATCTTCATTGCTTTGAGCCTTACAACGGTGGGTGGACCTATCAGTGATTGTGTGCTTGTTTATTTGGGATGGAGCTGGTGCTGTGGTCTAAACCACTGAGCCTCTTGGGCTTGCCAATCAGAAGGTCAAGGGTTCAACTCCGTGCGATGGGGTGAGCTCCCGTTGCTTTGTCCCAGCTCCTGCCAACCTAACAGATGGAAAGCATGCTAGTGCAAGTAGATACATAGGTACCGTGGCAGCGGGAAGGTAAACAGCATTTTCATATGCTCTGGTTTCTGTCACGGTGTTCCACTGTGCCAGAAGCCGTTTAGTCATGCTGGCCACATGACCTGGAAAGCTGTATGTGGACAAATGCTGGCTCCCTTGGCCTGAAAGCGAGATGAGCACCACAATCCCATAGTCGCCTTTGACTGGACTTAACTGTCCAGGGGTCCTTTTCCTTTACTTTACCTATAACTTTACCTGAAAGAGCGTCTCCACCCCCATCATTCTGCCCAGACACTGAGGTCCAGTGCTGAGGGCCTTCTGAGGGCCCTCACTGCGAGAAGCCAAGTTACAGGGAACCAGGCAGAGGGCCTTCTCGGTAGTGGCACCCGCCCTGTGGAACGCCCTCCCACCAGATGTCAAAGAGAAAAACAACTACCAAACCTTTAGAAGACATCTGAAGGCAGCCCTGTTTAGGGAAGCTTTTAGTGTTTAATAGGTTATTGAATTTTAGTGTTCTGTTGGAAGCCGCCCAGAGTGGCTGGGGAAACCCAGCCAGATGGGCGGGGTATAAATAATAAATTATTATTATTATTATTATTATTATTATTATTAGACAGTGATGGAGGAGGGCCCTGAAACACACTCAATTAGTGGAGGAGAAGCAGGTTAGGAAGGGTTAATGTGGTCCTCAAAAGACTTTCCTAAAGGAATCCATATGGATTGAAAGGGATTTGAGACTGCCTAGCAAAAACAAATGGGAAGGCTAATTCCAACTGAAAGTGGAAGTGAGGCTGCCATAGATCCAGAAGAGATCTGACAGACTTGTTTACTTTCTTTTTTCCCTTTTGGTTTAGCTGATTCATTTAATTTTGTTCAATATTTTGCTGGCAGTGTAGTGGCACTGTTCCATTTTCTTCAGTCTGTGACTCAGAGGAAGCGCTGGGAATAGAGATGGAAAGAAACCAAAAAGCTATACGGTAGATAGTATTGGTTTGTGTGTGTGTGTTTCTCTTCATCCCCACCACTGGATTAGAGGCAGAGGTCCCTTGTGCCCTTAGCAAGGAGGTGTATTGGTGCCCCCAGTGAAAAAAATTGCTTTACCACAAGAGCCACAGTAGAAATTACTGGTGGAAATGTACCGTATTTTTTGCACCATAACACTCACTTTTTTCCTCCTAAAAAGTAAGGGGAAATGTCTGTGCGTGTTATGGAGGGAATGCCTACGGGTGGCATGCCTACGGATTTTCCTCCTCTAAAAACTACGTGCGTGTTATGGTCGGGTGCATGTTATAGAGCGAAAAATACGGTAAGTGTCAGGGAACTGCCATCGGAGCCTAGGGTGGAGGTAAGGCTCCCTGACGATGCAGGAGAAGGGACCAGCAGGGAGAGAGAGCAAGCTTCCTTTGAGGAAGGAAATAGGAGGGACACCAGGAAGCAAGGGGAGACTGCGGAGAGAGGGCTCCGAGACTCTTCCACAGAGAGCAGCGGGGAGAGCCCAGGACCTCCGTTGGGTACGCCCACTCTGCGCAGGAGACTTCCGTGCAGAGAGGCTAGGCGGAGACTTGGAGTGAAGGAATTTTTATGTTGGAAGAAGTTCAGAAAACGCCCACTGACGGATTCTGCCAGCGACTGACACAGCCATGGAGAAAGGGCTGTCGAGCCAGGGAAAGGTTTATCCAGGCAACGTTGCCTAGAGCTGCAGCACCCTTTACGCACAAGCACCCCCCAATTCCCTTTACAGTAAGGTAGTAAAAGAATTTTGGGAAATGATATATAATGAGTTGAAAAAAATGTTTAACATAGCTTTTTCTTAAAATAAACCCCCGAAGCCTTCCTTTTAGGAATTCTAGGTGCCAAAATCCCAAGGGAGCGGAAAAGCCTATTTATGTTTGTGACCACGGCTGCACGGATGTTATTGGCCCACAGATGGAAAGAAGATAAAGTCCCTACCAGAGAAGGATGGCAGATAAAGTTGATGGATTGTGCTGAAATGGCAAAAATGACCATAAGAATCAGAAATCAGGAAGACCAAAATTTTAATATGGAATGGGGGGAAATAATAATTTATCTTAAAAAAAATTGTAAACAATTAAAATCGCTAGTAGGATTGGAACAACGCTTGTGGTTTAATGGTGAATTTTGGACACAATAGAGAGGTAAAAGATTTGGATTATCATAAAAGATGCAGGAGGAAATGATTCACAGTAGGACCCACAAAGGGGAGGATGGAAGTCCAGGGTGAGTGATTTTCGTCAATTCCCCCTTAAAAAAAGCTCAGCAACTCTGGGCAATCTCCCCCCCATTTTCTTAATTTGGAGCCCCCAAATTATACATGGGGACGTGTTATACACGGGAAAATACGGTATTTTTAAAAAGGTTCCTGGAATAATTTTTTAAGTGTCAAATTTAGAACAGGGTTCATTTTTGCACTAACTGCAGTAACTGTAATGTAAGGAGATTTTTGCTGTTATAAAGCCACTGGAAAAATAAACACCCTCTCAAATAGCCTTCACCTGTCTAAGGTAAAGGTAAAGGGACCCCTGACCATTAGGTCCAGTTGTGGCCGACTCTGGGGTTGTGGTGCTTATCTCGCTTTACTGGCCGAGGGATTCCAGCAATATTGTTCATCAGTTATGTGATTTAACATATTTTGAAGTGATTTGAGATGACAGTAACAACATGTATTGGCAGTAAAGAATGGTAATTTGAATTATGGAGTAGATGGGAAGTTGGGTTTAAAAAGAAGAGACCATTACAGTTTAAGGATTATGAAATTTATATTAATTCTTTATGTATGGCATGACTGATGGTACTTTCTCTATGGTTTACTTTGTGCTTTTTTGTTGTGTGTTGAGCAAAAAACAAACAAACAAACAAACAAAGTACATAATTACAGTATATGTGCACTAAACATAAGGAAAGAGTAAAGGGGACCCCTGACCATTAGGTCCAGTCGTGACCGACTCTGGGGTTGCGGCACTCATCTCGCTTTATTGGCCGAGGGAGCCGGCGTACAGCTTCCAGGTCATGTGGCCAGCATGACTAAGCCGCTTCTGGCGAACCAGAGCAGCGCACGGAAACGCCGTTTACCTTTCCGCCGGAGCGGTACTTATTTATCTACTTGCACGTTGATGTGCTTTCAAACTTCTAGGTTGGCAGGAGCAGGGATCGAGCAATGGGAGCTCACCCTGTTGCGGGGATTCGAACCGCCGACCTTCTGATCGGCAAGTCCTAGGCTCTGTGGTTTAACCCACACTGCCACCCGTGCCCTCCAAATGCTTTGGACTACAATTCCCATCAGCCCCAGTCAGCATGCAGTCCATTTCCAAACCTATGGGAATCTACACCTTCTTAGATATATGTGACCACTATTCGTCTAGAGATTTTATGTCCAAGAATGACTCTATTCTGCTGATCAGCAAACCAGTAGATTGCTAACATCCCCACTATTTTTTCCTTTGGCACCAGACACTTCAGATCACTCTGTATGGCATTGTAGTTTCTGGTATTTGCATATAATCACCTATACATGTTGTGTTCCATTAAATGCCCCCTTGGTGTGTAATTTTCCCTCTGACACTTTCGCTCCCCTTAATTTCCATGCGCTTGTTGCCAGAGGACACAACGCATTGAAGAACATCATCTCTAATGAATGAGTCATTTGGAACCAGATGTTCCTCAGCACCTATCAGGTTTCCTCCAGAGATCCACAAAATTGGGAGCATCATTTAAATCGCCATATGCTGCCATTATCAATAGGCTTCTGTCAGGTTCAACCTGTCTCAAGTAGGCTAACAAAATATATCTGTGAATTCCTGAAATAGGGCCTTAGATGTCAAGCAGACAAGGTGCAGAAAGCTGGTTTCAAACACTCCCTGTACCAGTGTGGAATCAAGAATGTCTAAAGGTGCTTACAGATAATCATTTAATATTTACCACGAATTTAATACAGATAATCATTTAATATGTTAATATGAATGGATGTCATTAATATTTTAGTTGTTGTATAAGGGGTTGCTATTTTGACTGGAGGGTAATTGAGATGAATAAGATTTTGGGATGCAGAAATAAAGTAAATCATCAAACCATCAATTCTAGCACGTGGGAAGCCACCCAAATTAATTCTATAATTTGGCATTTGAATGATTGGGATTAGTAATTGTATTATAATCTGGCATTGCTAAAAGGAGGCTATCATTGGATTGTTGTAATTGAAAACTAATAAAAATTATTGTAAAAAAAAAAGGGTGCTTACAGACGAGGGCTTAATATTGTAACTGAGTTGCTCAGGTATTGCAAACAGTTAATTTGCAATGGGTTATTCATCAGATTTTCCCTGGAAAGGTAAAATCCAGATTTTAATTTTGTTGTTGTTGAGAGACACTGGCATTGTGTGGACACTGCAAAAAAACTTATCTGTACAAAGAGCCAACAAAAAACAGCCATCTGGAAGCAACTCATAAGCCTGAGCCTTTTCATGTCCTCATCAACCTCCAAAACAAATGCAGCAATGGAAGAAAGAAATTAAGTTGGTCCTTTTTTTCCTGAGAACATCTATGACACTGGCACAGTAAGGCCAGACAATGTTTTCTATATGTTGTGCATGCAGAAATTGTATTATTTATTAATTTATATTCCACTTAATACCAAATTAAGCTTCCAAGCTAATTGCACAAACATTAAAATATAACCGTCCATAATTAAAATACTCAATAAAGCAGAAAAATACACAATACAAGGATTAGGGCAATTAGCGCCACAGCTCCGTTCTCGGGTGCTGGGACCAGGCCAGATTTGGGGGGTTGTGGAGAAGACATTTAAAAAAAAATTACAATGACTAGAAATGTGATTATTTAATCTGTGTGAACTGGCAGATGTGCTTGCTAGTGAACAGATGCTGTCTGCTGCTGATAATAATCTTTTGCCTCAGAAAAAAAAAATACAGCACCCTGCTTTTCTTCCTTGAGTGAGTGTGTCCGGGGTTGGCCTGTTCCTTAGTAAAAAAATTGTGAATGACATATGCGTTTTTGAACATGCACAATGTGGAACAGTGTGACATCATAATGCAGATAACAGAAATATGAAAAAAACAATAATGGCGCCATTAATGGGCTCTAGGGTTTTTGAAAATTAAATTGACATTGTAACTTAAAGACCATTGTAAACAGTTAAAATCGCTTGTAGGATTGGAATATCACTTGTAGTTTAATGGTGATTTTGGGACACAACGGAGAGGTAAAAGATTCGGATTATTATAAAAGATGCAGGAGGAAATGATTACCAATAGGACCCACAAAGGGGAGGAGGGAAGTCCAAGTGATTCCTTGGAATCTTGTTTTTATGTTGTATGTTAGACATGTGACTGTAACATTTTAATCTGAAAAACAAAATAAATAAATTCAATAAAGAAAATTAAATTGACGTTTGTTCCATGTCCTATTGATGCATTCCTTCTGGGGGAGAATACTAGTGTGAGTGACCTGTGAACCACTTCTGTTCTATTTGAACATAGACATTATTTATATGAGTTTAACTAAATTTGGCTAAACAGGAAGATCTGGCTTTAGTTACACTGCAGTCCAGTCCACAAACCACCTAAATGTGTGTTGAACAGTAGCACATGCGCGCGCGCACACACACAAACCCGCCACAATTTCTGCCAAACAAATCAGATGAACCATTGGACCAGAAGTTGGGCTGAGTTGGGAGGCAAAGGAAATGGTTACCGCAAATATAAGCAATTATGTGCATTTGGTCAAAGGTATTTTGGTCCATATATCAGAGACAGGGACTATACTGAGCCAGACCGATGGTCCATTTAATCCAGAACTTTCAAACAAATCTGCACATGATGGTCCAAGTATGAATCTGTGGCCTGACACTGATATCAAAAGGTAAAGGTACCCCTGCCCATACGGGCCAGTCTTGACAGACTCTAGGGTTGTGCGCCCATCTCACTCAAGAGGCCGGGGGCCAGCGCTGTCCGGAGACACTTCCGGGTCACGTGGCCAGCGTGACGAAGCTGCTCTGGCGAGCCAGAGCCGCACACGGAAACGCCGTTTACCTTCCCGCTAGTAAGCGGTCCCTATTTATCTACTTGCACCTGGGGGTGCTTTCAAACTGCTAGCTTGGCAGGCGCTGGGATCGAGCAACGGGAGCTCACCCCGCCGCGGGGATTCGAACCGCCGACCTTTCGATCGGCAAGCCCTAGGCGCTGAGGCTTTTACCCACAGCGCCACCTGCGTCCCACTGATATCAAACAATGTTGTTATTCTCTGACAGAGAGAAACTGGGCTCTTTGTCGATATTGCTGGTCTCTAGAAGTACGGGCAGATTTCCTCCAACTTTTTCATCCTAGCAGTATGGATGGAAATGTCCTCTTTACAGACAGAGAATGACATGGTTTGGTGTTACGATGTGGACTTAGTCCTATGCCATGCTGCACCTTGTGGCTGCTCTATGCGTGGAGGGGACAAGGTAGCACCCAAACATTGTGTGCAAACATGACACTAGATTATCTAACAGCTCCCTTGCTGGGGTGGACCAAGACATTTGCCGCTTGAAGCAGCCAGTGGTGATCTGTCTCCCACACCGAGCCAAGGTTCATGACATCTGAGGCCAATCCAATTATTTTGGCACTTGAGGTAGAAAATCGCACAAGCTCCTCTCCTCCTTCCTGGCAGTAAGAATATAACAGTAATTCAATAACAAACATTTTGCTGGCCTTTTCATGTCACCTAAAACTTGCCGTCTGAGGAGGCTGTCTCACTTTGCTTAATAGTAGAGCCAGCCCTGCTCACCTAGAAAGCATAGGTCAGGCATAGGCAAACTCGGCCCGCCAGATGTTTTGGGACTACAACTCCCATGATCCCTAGCTAACAGGACCAGTGGTCAGGGATGATGGGACTTGTGGTCCCAAAAACATGGAGGGCCAAGTTTGCCTCTGCCTGGCATAGGTGACCTGGAGTTCCATCCAGGTGTTTAGCAAGTTGGTAAAGGAGGGATGAATTATTCCACCCTTTCTCTGCCAGCCCACTTGATTTCCATGGTAGCTGCAGAGGAAATCTGATAGTTGGGAGGAGGGAATGAATCACTCCTCCATTAGTTGACTTGGTAGAAGGCAATTCTTGTAAAAGGTGCTAGCCTCTGTTTACACCCTGGAAACAAAGCTACTGGGATTTTAGCAGGCTGGCAATTAAAAAAAATTTTTTTTTTGAGTAGGCTAGCAACTCTGTGGGCTTATGTACCAGGCTGCCATAAAATAATGCAGCTCCACCCACCTCTAGGCATTTTTCAGGATCACTGCCATGCCGCTCATATCGTATTTGATTTGGGCTTCAGATTTTAAGATACAAAACACATCACAGCACCGAGCTACAGCTCTTCCCCAGTTGGGATACATTTTAAAAATAGAATCATAGAACTACAAGATAGCAGACAGTCATTGCCAACTACCTGCTAGAAAGCGGCACATCTCGCCCATCAATCCAGCCTGATTAAACCACTTGACCCAGATCACCGTGCACCAGAATCAGGAAGCAGAAGCAAACAACAGACACCATCTCACACCAACTGTGAACAGTGATTAGTTTGTATGTGCCATGCTGGCTGTAGCTCCACAGCTGAGTTAAACAGTTTGTACTGTCTCATTTCGACTGACGAAAGGATATAAATTGGCTTCTGACTCCTGTTGTTTTGCTTTGCTTTCCCTGCGTGCAGACTCTGTGCCTCCAACCACAAGTTATCAAAAACAGAGTTCAAGATACAACCCCCCACAAAAAATCAAGTGGAATGCTCCCCTCTCTTTTTTGACAGAGTTTATGTAATATTGGTTTTCTAAGGCTTTGCTTGAACGATGCTGACTAGTTTTAATATGTAGTGCTCCTTGACAGTAGTCAATGTTCCTGTTCCACTAACACAGACTTCCGCTTGTGGAGTGAAGCAGATTTCGGGGAGGGTGTGGAGATTAGCAGCCAAATCTAAGAAATGCATATTCTTGCTAGTTAACATGAGAAGGGGCTCAGTCCACAGAGCTGTATTGTTGACAGGCAAAAACTCAGACCATAGAAACACAATTGGTAGAGAGGGCTCTGTGTGATGTCATTTCGCCTGGAGAGGAAGGAGCATATAGTACTTCCTGTTCTTTTCTCTTTTCTTTCGAGCAGCCGTGAGTGTTCTGTGCTTGCCCTAGCTTCAGGCACAAGCTGGTTATACTGTAAATATAATGTTACAGCTGGTTCAGATGCAGCTCGGCACTCAAGACGCAGAGACAAGCTGAAAAGCTATCTCTTTATTCAAGAAAACAGCATACAAGGCAGCAATGCCTACAAAGAGGACTGGCCCCTATAAAACAGTTGCTAAGACTGAAGGTCTTTGCATTCTACTTCCCTCTAAGTCTCCTCCCCAGCCGGATGTTTTCCAAGCAGCCTCAAACTACACCAGGGGGTGGGATCTGTGCCCATTGTTCTGCTACCATGGGTAGGCAAACTAAGGCCCGGGGGCCAGATCTGGCCCAATCGCCTTCTAAATCTGGCCCATGGATGGTCCAGGAATCAGCTGTTTTTACATGAGTAGAATGTGTCCTTTTATTTAAAATGCATCTCTGAGTTAATTGCGGGGCCTGCCTGGCGTTTTTGCATGAGTAGAATGTGTCCTTTTATTTAAAATGCATCTCTGGGTTATTTGTGGGGCATAGGAATTCGTTCATATTTTTTTAAAAAAATATAGTCCGGCCCCCCACAAGGTCTGAGGGACAGTTGACCGGCCTCCTGCTGAAAAAGTTTGCTGATCCCTGTGCTACACACACACTGTGTCCTTGGAGACAAAGGGGTAGGGGAGCTTAGTACAGTACGAGTAGCAAGCGCCTGCGATGCTTCTGCAGCAGCTGTCCGCCCTCCTCCTCTGCTTCATCAGCTGACTCTGAACTGCTTTCTGCACCCGACTCCTCTTGCTCGCTAAAGCCTGTTGCCTCTTCAGCATCCAACCATTCCTCTCTTCCTTCTCATTCTGACCTGTCCTCAGTGCCCCACCACCACTCCCTGCGCTCTAAGCCTTCCTCCTCAGGCTCCCTTAGAGGGTTCCCCGACTGGTCCCTCCCAGCACTCCTCTTCATCCAGCCACTCCCTGACATATAAGTATTTTACCTGCATAGTTTTTACTGCTGCCACTGCGATGCACCAATTCATGATTATAAAGTAGGTAAATCTTATTTTTAAGCTTACTTTGCAAGTTGTTGCCTTATTATTTGTTAAGCAGGGTAAGAAGGGGGAAGCCAGAATGCTTTGTTAGCTGGACTTGCTCAATACAATGTTTTTTAGCCTTATTCCTGTGCTTTCAATTTTGCTGCCTAGGATGGGATTTTGGAACTCTGTTCAACCCATACACATGGGTGCCTGGAGGGATAAATTGCAATAAATATATTCTCCCCTACCCTATAAAACCCATCCCACAGTGGGGAGGAAGGGGAAATTCCATTGCATAAGCAGAGTTCTGCTCGTGGAGAACCCAATCCACTGCCACCAGAGTTAGTAAAAATAATTCCTACTGTTTTGCTTAGTCCAGGGGCTGTTAACCACCAGCCCAAGCTGCCCTCCACTAAGCAAATTACTCCCAAAGGGCTCACCCATTATGGCAGTGACAAGGAGAAAAAGCAATAAAACCAATATGGGACAGGGATGGGTGGAGAGGTTTATTGCCCCCACTCTTGGGTCATCAGACTGGTTATTTGATGAGCAAGGGGGAGGTGACAATCCCCATATTGCGCTGATCTGCACAAATCAGCTAAGGAGCGAGCCCCAGGTCCTGCATGCGCATATATGTGTCCTACACATTTGTGTGTGATGTGCAAGAGGTCACACTCACCCACGACTGGCCTGCCACCAGGTGGAAAAGAAACACTTCCCTAAAACAGAGTTAGATAAAGCAAGAAAGCGAGGAGACACGTTCCTTCCTTCCTGTTTATTTATTTTGAAAATTGTTTACTGCCTTGATAATTTTTGGATTTATACGTAGGCAGCTGGGAAGGAACGAATGCCTTTAAGGAAAGCAATTATTCAAGCACGAATCCTGAAAGGTGGCAAATGCCTTTTGATGACGGCAGTACAAGTTACAGAAATAATCCCAGATTTTTAATATTTTTTTTTAAAGCACAAGAGGTTTAGCTTGGAACTAAAACAGAGGGAGGGGGAATCGTTTTGGTGAATGACAGAAAAGGTCACCGTGACTGTAGCTGTAGAGTTCTAGTTTGCCGTTGAAAGCCTCCACTTGAGGAGTGATGACTCAGTGCTGGCTGGTGGGGGGGGCGATGCAGCCTGTGTGATTGGCGATGAGTAAACTCACCTCATCTATGAAATCATCCATGCTGCGTGGCTGGAAGAGCATCTGCTGCATAAAACCCAGGGCTTGTTCCAATATGCTGCAAAAACACTTTCTCTTTCCTTTTATTCCCCCCACCCCACCCCCAGTGTTGGCAGGGGAAGAATGAGAGCTCTGCACATGTCTCTAATATTATAGCGTTTAATAATAACCCTTGTGGGCAAGCAGCACTGTTAATATCGTCTTGGTGGGATCTTCGTCTCAGACGTGCTGTCAACTCATCCCGTGTGATTCATACAAAGATGAGGAATGAGGAAGGAGGGAGGGGAGGCAATCAAAGCCTCTTATTTATGATATTTCCACCCTTATCAAGAAAGCCGCATGCTGGCACACAGTCAGCTCTGAATCGCACAGTAGTAAAGTCTGTTCTAAAGGGCTGCCTGAAATAACAGCAAGATCATTGTGTGTGTGTGTGTGTGTGTGTGTGTACCATACATGTCATATCAATATATTTAGGACGCTTCTCTGCCTCTTATATAGGAGCAATTGAATGAACAAAAATACAGCTACAGCTATACAGTGGTACCTCGGGTTACATACGCTTCAGGTTACAGACTCGGAAGTAGTACCTCGGGTTAAGAACTTTGCTTCAGGATGAGAACAGAAATCGTGCTCTGGTGGCGCGGTGGCAGCAGGAGGCCCCATTAGTTAAAGTGGTGCTTCAGGTTAAGAACAGTTTCAGGTTAAGAACGGACCTCCGGAACGAATTAAGTACTTAACCCGAGGTACCACTGTATATCCTTTTCTCGAAAAACAAAATTAAACCTTGTGCCAAAATACTATTATTATTTATTTAATGTATTAGTCACTTTATTTTGCCCAGGGCGACCCAAAACTACTTACAACCATTACCCAAAGATTACCCCAATTCTAGGGCAAAGGTAAAAGTTGAATTGCAGAAACTGTATGTGTCATGCAAATCAGCATCTATGACCTTGTTTTGCTGAATTCTGCTAGTCGTAAGGGGGAGGGACAAAGTGTTACGACACACTAGGATTCCTTTTTGGCTTTGCAGCTTGCTCAAGCTTCAGCAGGCATTGCTAGTTTTGGACTACAGTGGTACCTCGGGTTAAGAATTTAATTCGTTCTGGAGGTCCATTCTGAACCTGAAACTTAACCTGACGTACCACTTTAGCTAAAGGCGCCTCCTGCTGCCGCCACACCGCTGCCACGCAATTTCTGTTCTCACCCTGAAGCAAAGTTCTTAACCCGAGGTGCTATTTCTGGGTTAGCAGAGTCTGTAACCTGAAGCGTCTGCAACCCAAGGTACCACTGTATTGTTGTATACTTAAGGACTAGGTACTTGATTTTTAGAAATCTAGAAAAAGAGGTGCCAGAACTCACCATGAACTCACCCTCATTCTCTTAGAATGGCAGTCTTCTTCTTTGGTGATCACCAAGTAAGATTGTCTTCCATGAACACGGTCTTAACAGTGAGTCTGTAAGTGACTGTGGAGGCCAATTCTGGATCCACACATCCTTCCACAGTGGGGACATAGGTTTCCAGGAGGGAGTTGATCACAGTGAGGGTTTGCCAAGCATGCCTTCTTCTTAACACATTTCTCCCTTTTGTCCTGAGTTTGAGCGTCTTCAAAGCCCATGACACCTTTGGTAAAGGCTGTTCTCCAATTGGAGCGCTCACAGGTCACTGTTTCCCAATTGTTGGTGTTTATACTACATTTTTTTAAAAAATTGCCTTGAGAGAGTCTTTAAGCCTCTTTTGTTGACCACCAGCATTATGCTTTCCATTTTTAAGTTTGGAATAGAGTAGTTGCTTTGGAAGACAATAATTAGGCATCCAAACAACATGCCCAGTCCAACGAAGCTGATATTGAAGAACAATTGCTTCAACACTGGTGATCTTTGCTTCTTCCAAGTACAGTGGCACCTCTAGTTATGAACTTAATTTGTTCTGGAGGTCCATTCTTAACCTGAATCTGTTCTTAACTAGAGGTGTGCTTTCGCTAATGGGGCCTCTTGCTGCCACTGCGCTGCTGGCACACGATTTCCGTTCTCATCCTGGGACAAAGTTCTCAACTTGAGGTAACTCTTCCAGGTTAGCAGAGTTTGTAACCTGAAGCGTTTGTAACCTGAGGCGTTTGTAACTCGAGGTACCACAGTACACTGTCGTTAGTTTGCCTGTCTTCCCAAGTGATGTGTAAATTTTGGGGGAGACACCGTTGATGGAATCTTTCGAGGAGTTGGAGATGGCATTTCTAAGTGGTCCATGTTCCACAAGCATACTTCAAGGGGCAACGGCTCCCCCTTGTAGTACATGCAAGGGAACTTTCCTGCATCAGATCCAAGGACTGACCTAAAGTTGTGCCATCGACTGGGACCCAGCCATGATCTGGAGGAGGAGCATGGGATGTGGTGTAAGTCTGCTCCTCTCCTGTACCCACCTATGTCTCTCTCCTGTTTGGGCTGCCCTCCTCCTAGTGTATCTTGGCTGGTTCTGCCATTGGAATGTCCCACTGCCATATCGGGGGAGTTCCATTGGCATAGCTGCAATGCCGGCGGCATTGTGCTGTCCAAGTGGAGCTTCTGCAATATCTGAGGGGCCCTCAGCTGGCATAACGGCACTGCGGGATTTCACCCTTAATATCTGATATACTGCTCTTTTTCCCCAGTTTAAGCAGCTGTCTCGTTCTCCTTTGCCACTCTCTTATTTTTCAAGCTTTTAATTGTGCTCTAGGTCTCAGAATCATTAAGTTAGCTAACCAACTGCGACAGACCCAGGCTTAATTCACACTTGTCAGACAGATGGTCCTGCAAGCTTCGCTTTAATGGGGAGGAAAGTGAGATGCTGAATGGAGTTGTAACTCGACAAACCTATCAAGTTCCCTTTTTATCTCTCATTTCCTCGTGTGCGCTCCCTGCACACACAAAGTACCTTGCCAGGGATGAACATGGGTGTCCAAAGGGAGCAGGGCAATTGTCCCCCTGGACCAACCATGATCCTCAGATTCCCAGCATTTATTTATTTACCGTATTGGCTTGAATATAAGCCTCACTTTTTGCCCCAAATTCTGACTGTGAAAAGTTAAAGTGTGGCTTATATTCGCAACCTTATGGTATGCAGCCAGGAGCGTGGGGCAAACATCAGGAAGAAGGGACAAAATTTAACGATTATTTAGCTAAATTTGTTAAGTTAAACTAATTGGAAATAGCTTGCAGGCAACAGATTGGCTTAGGGATTTATGTAAGTTAAGTGATGTTTAACAAGTACAATTTTGAATTGAAAAGATATAAGGATGTTAATGCAGTAAGTTAAGTTTATAAGAATTAGGATTTGGAAAGCTGTTATAAGGATATGCATGGAAATTCAACCAAGGGGAAGTGAGGAAGTCACTTAACAATGTTAATAAGTGTAATTTTAATAAGGTTATGATTTATGTTTGTTTGTTTGTGTGTTTTGTTTGTTTATAATTTTGTGAAAATAATTTTTTTTAAAAATGGGGGGGGGGAGGAGCATGGGGTAAACAGCACCAGGAACGTGGCAAAGTGGCTCCTGCCCCACACGTAGTCCCCCATCCTCTCCCCCAAGGCCGGGAAGGGAGAGAGCAGGTAAGGGAAAAGGCCGCCAGCAACGCAGAGCCCCCCCCCCCCCCGTATGCAGCCAGGAGCAGCAAGGAATGGAGTGACTTATATTCAGGTATTTCTTTTCTTTTTTCCTTCCCACCCCCCTCCAATTTTAAAGGTGCCGTTTGTATTCGGGTGCGGCTTATACATGAGCCAATACGGTATTTCTTAAGGAGAGTGAGTGTCCAGCATTTGTAGAACCTGTGGTAAAGAACTATTCTCATTGCTTGTGAGAAAGTAGCCTGCTCCCCATTTTCTGTGTTTTACTTTGCCCCCTACCCCAAAATATTCTGTGGACATTTGTGGGTATCACTAAGCCTCTGCTCCACCACATAAGCAGGGAGAGGATAGAAACTGTTGTGCAACCCCTAGAATCTATCAGTTCCGATGCTACAGTGTCTCATCTCTCAAAGCTAGTTCAGCTCTGCTTCATAGCCTCTGAAGTCATCCACTATTGTCCTAAGCCAGGGGTAGGCAAACTAAGGCCCGGGGGCCGGATGGGGCCCAATCGCCTTCAGAAATCCAGCCTGCGGATGGTCCGGGAATCAGCATGTTTTTACATGAGTAGAGTGTGTGCTTTTATTTAAAATGCATCTCTGGGTTATTTGTGGGGCATAGAAATTCATTCACACACACCCCCAAAAAATATAGTCCGGCCCACCACATGGTCTGAGGGACACTGGACCAGCCCACAGCTGAAAAAGGTTGCTGACCCTGGCCTAAACAATATTTCCACCCCCCTCTTTCCCCCAGGCTTTCCCTTTTCTGGCTTGCATTCCAAGTGTTGTCATTTTTCTGGCACTCTGGGAACACAGACACAGACACCCTGCCTACATGGGCTTCTGCCTCTATCAGGCCCATAACTCCTTGGCCATTGTGTTGGGCAGGGGGACCAAAAGGGACCAAAAGGGGGCTGTCTTTCATCCACGTCAGTGAAAGGAGCAAATATGAGCTCCTCCTCCTTCCTCCTTACAGGGATCTCTGTGGAACCAGGAACTTTTATGTAAACTGCTAGGAGGCTTTGATAATTAAGGAAGACTGTTTGAAATCGCTTCTTGTGGACGCAAATCCCCAAATTTCACGTGGGGTGGCAATCTTTATAGTGCAGGCTTTGAAATTCAGGGCTACACTGATTGGGTAGTGTGTCCCAGACCTGGACCTGTTTTAATTCTTTGTATTACCTTTTTAACCTAATGTGCCGAGCCTATTTTGGGGCCATTATATGTTTTATATACATCTGCATTTTAGATTCCCGGTGCTGGCAACTAAATTTTTATATTATTGTTTTAGGGTAATTTAAATGTCACAATTGCCAGTAATATCGTTTGAATTTTGTTGGGTTGCTTCTCTCTAGCATTTTTGTCCTATCCTGCTATGGCTGTATGCTAATGCAATAAAGGTTTGATGATGATGCTGCTGCTGATGATGATAATTAAGTGTTATTCAAATCCTGTTAAATAAAAATTCTGGAAGTTTGAACATAAGTGGCCTCATGTACACACCGCTGCATCCTTGAAGTTGGCAAAATCATGTTCTTGGATTATCTGGGAGCGGGTGATATATTTTCACAGAGAAATATATATATTTTGCAAATGTCCATGAAACGAGGTTTGTGCCAAGACCTTAATAGATGGCTTGTCTGCAAGCACAGAAAATATCTCACCGACTCCTCTTTACAGGAGTCTGTAAGTTCATTATTCTGGTGATGATAGAAAGAGGACAGGGTCACAATTTGAGGCAATTCAAACACTGACCGGCTGAAAATGTTTGCAGTGTGACCGTTTTACCTGTGGAGAGTCAAAAGCATACAGTGTTACATGTCTAGATTCACCACCACAGAGAGAAGGCTTGGAAATCGACGTTAGCAGCTGGATAAGATTGAAAACAACTTTTCTGCTGAGGTGGTAGAACCCCTTGGACGGTTAAGTCCAGCCAAAGGCAACTATGGGGATGTGGCGCTCATCTCGCTTTCAGGCCAAGGGAGCTGGCATTTATCCACTGACAGCTTTCCAGGTCATGTGGCCAGCATGACTAAACCACTTCTGGTGCAACGGAACACCATGACGGAAACCAGAGCACACGGAAACGCCATTTACCTTCCCGCCATAGCAGTACCTATTTATCTACTTGCACTGGTGTGCTTTTGAACTGTTACATTGGCAGAAGCTGAAACACAGCAACAGGAGCTCACCCTGTCACACGGATTCGAACCGCGAACCTTCTGATGGGCAAGCCCAAGAGGCTTAGTGGTTTAGACCACAGCGCCACCCAGCGCTGAAGTGGTACTGACCCATAAGATGGTTATATCTTCTTGGAGTATGACTGTTTGAATCAGCCCATGGCTGTCATGGAATGATATGTATTTAAGACTAGACTTTGGATAGGACTGGGGTGGGGCACGGCAATGCTGAAGTCATGGCCGTGTGGGTGTACTGGAGACAGAAAGGGGTCTTTGCCCATCACATGGGCACCTCCTGGCCAGTTCTATGAAACTCCTGAATCTGAACAATGCTAGTTTTTCTCGTGAAATTTACCTTTTAGTCAAGAGGCATGCTGTGTGACAGCCATATAACTCATCATGGTCTATGTACTTAACAGCGTGATAGGACTTCCCAGTGTGCAAGCAGTACGCCTTGTAAAACAGTTATGAATGTATTAAGTAACGAACTTAATTAGGTATGTTACTTGCATATTAGCAGTGTGCATGACTCATTATGAGGAACTGCCTACACGAGTTTTTAAAACTTCTTATGTGGTTCACCACATTCTTTTTCAGTCTTAGAGTTTTGCTGTTCTTAGAAGGAAGAACATGAATCAATCAGCAGAGAAATTGCCATTGCTCACAGGTTAATATAAAACCAGTCTTCAACAGATGGACTTTGCTTTCACTCCTAAAATTGAACCACTCACCAGATTCTGGAGGAAAGGACAGGAAAGACTTAATAGTCTTCTCTTCCACCAATCACCACCGTTGATTCACTTGTATCAGATAATATGGTGTCTCTGGGTTTTTGTTGATGTTGGATCAGCTGTCAGAATTGCCTCCCCACCCGCCCATGGCAGTAGATAAGCAGAACAAAGGAGAAGGAGTCTTCTTACCAGTTAGAAAGTCTAATAATCACAGTGAGAGAACAAAGAACACATCTCCTAGTAATGGCGGTGCTCCCAATTAAGAATCCCACACCCTGGTGTCCCTATTAATCCACGTCATTCCTAGTCTTGTAATCTGATTTTGTACCCTCTGTACTTTGTGTGCTTTCTGTTCTGCCTCTTTCTGAGCTCTTCTTGACCTTGGGGAGGACAGAGGAATGCTGTCCAGAGACAGTGAATCTGTTAACCTTTTTCCCCCCATTGTTTCCTCTTCTCCTAGCTGTTTCCCATCCAGTATTTCCCAGCTTCTGCCTTCTGAACAATGTCCCTCTGCAAACCACTGTTCCAAATCTATACTGTCCTCCTGCTCCTGTGAAGATTCAGGATCTGGATCAGGAGCAGGGGTAGGGGGAGGGGTAGGCTCCCACCATTCCTCCCCAGTGCAGCCCTCTGCAGCATGGTCCCTGACATCAGCTATGATTTTGTCCAGGTATGGAATTGTGCAGGTACAGGACTTGAGTACAACAGCACTCTCTCTTCCTGTGCTTTCCAGTTACCAGTACTCAGAAGCTTTATTGTCTCAAACTGTGGAGGCAGAGCAAAGCCATTGTGGCTAGTTGCCGTTGATATCCTCCATGAATTTGCCTAATCCTCTTTTGAAGCCATCAGAGTTGGTGGCCTGTTGTGAGAGCAGCTTCCATCTTTGAACTGTGCACTGCATTGAATACTTCCCTTTGTCTGTCCCAAGCCTTCCAACATTCTGCTGCATCGGATGCCAGCGCATTCCAAGAGAGAGAAGGAGCAAAACATTTCTCTATAGCCTTTTCTCAGCACCCTGCAAAATTTTATTCACTTCTCTCATGTTGCCTCTTACTCATCTTTTCTTTAAAATAAGAAACCCCAAATACTGTAACCTTTTCTCATAGGGGAGTTTCTCCATCCCTGACTCAGTTTTACTTAGAATTTCGCATATGCACTGCTTCGTTTCATCAGTCAGAGCTTGAATTCTGAAGGCGTGTCACAAAACAGCAAAGCTCCTCGACTATTTCTGAAAGCATGTCGCAACTGGGACAGATTTTCTATAGCTGCAGCTCCATCTCCTGAAGTGGACACCTGTACTGAGCCCTTCAGTGATCTTTCAGCAAGCACTTCAACTTCTGCCTCCAGATTTCTCCAAAAAGCGCAGCCTTGATACATGCCATGCAGATGTCAAATCCGCCAAACATTATGTCAAATCTGGGACTTTTCATTTGCTTGTATTGTAAATGCAACGGCAAATGATAAGTCACAATAATAAGCATACCCTCAGCTATTTTGACAGATCTCTTCATTATTTCTGTACAATCTGTAATGATGTTTGGAACTGGTTGATTTCCGGAGGGTTTTGTGATTTCCTTTGGAATGCTAACAAGCCCACACTGGAATTTCCTATATATCAAATGCCAGAAACACCATCCACAAAGTGGATGAAAGCTTCATAATTTTCCAAAATCACAGATCTTCTGCCTTCATCAAGTTTACAAATGTGTGTTCTTTGATCTTCATCGTCTTTTTCTGTTTGGCCCCAGTTCCAACAAAAAGCTGTGGTATCTTTTAATTTTTGCTGTTGAGTCTTGAGCATTTTTCTTCTTCTGAGAGCTCCCATGCAACATGTTGAGAACAGATATCAGCTGCGGCATGGACAGTCCTGCTGCAGCAGCACAACTGGATGCCTTCATCTGCCCCAGCTGCAACAAAACATGTCTCTGCTGTATTGGCCGCTACAGCCACAGCAAGCGCTGTAGCTCTCCAACAGGTTGACTTCACCCACAAAGGCACACTCTTCCATTGTCTCCAGAGGCAGACGGATGCCATCATTTCTATCAACAGTGTCAACTTGGGCACCATAACTTGCCCATGCAACTCTCATTACAAACTTTGTTGATAATTTGATTCCTTCTTGGGTAGCCTGCTGCTCATCAAATGGTGCCTAGGGATGGGGAGGAAATATGATTCTGTTCACATTTATAGGCTAACATCTCCAAGTCCCACCTTCCAAAATAAAACAAGAATAAAATCCCAGCAAAATGCATATATTACTATGGACTATGCCGATGACTGGAACCAGGAAGACCAAAATTTTAATAAGGAATGGGGAAAATTTATAACTTATCTTGAAGACCATTGTAAACAGTTAAAATCATTAGCAGGACTGAAATCCCAAGGGAGCAGAAAAGACTATTTATGTATGTGGCCACGACTGCGCAGGTGTTATCGGCCCACAGATGGAAAGAAGATAAAGTCCCTACCAGAGAATAATGACAGATAAAGTTGATGGATTATGCTGAAATGGCAAAAATAACCGTAAGAATCAGAAATCAGGAAGACCAAAATTTTAATAAGGAATGGGGGAAAATTATAATTTATCTTAAAAACCATTGTAAACAGTTAAAATCGCTAGTAGGATTGGAACAAAACTTGTAGTATAATGGTGAATTTTGTACACAATGGAGATGTAAAGAATTTGGACTATCATAAAAGATGTGGGAGGAAATGATTAATAATAGGACACACAAAGGGGAGGATGGAAGTCCAGGAGATTCCTTGGAATCTTGTTTTTATGATTTATGTTTGATATCTCTGTAAAATTTTAATTTGAAAATCCAAATAAATAAATTTATTTCTTAAAAATGCATATATTAGTAAAAATAACACACACAAAATTAATTTGGAAAATGCTTTCCAAAAAATGTAGCCAAAATTGCACACAAACATGTGTATATTAATAGAAATTCACACTAAGATGCTGAGGAATTCCAGGAAGATTTTTTTTAAAAAATGAAAACTAATTTGCAGAACTGAACTGGATTGGAAAAAGTAGAAACTGAGAGAAATGAAAAATGACAGATTCACCCATTCCTAGTTGGTACATAGCTTGATTCAGTTTCTGTTTCTTTAACACAATTGTAGCCGGCACAATGTCTCACATGATTTAAAAGACGTATCTTCAAAACTTTTCAGACCAAGGACACATCCTGAAATCAAACAAATATTGGGGACCCATTTCTTAATTGCATGATAGTTGTGCTCCTTGGATTGGGTTGTGGGTCCCAACATATCAATTGAAGACCAGAGATTTAGAATTCCAGGAACCTTCCCGTTGCCACTGATCCTTCTCACATGCCCATTGTTCCTGCATTTGTACAATGTAGTATAAGGTAAAGGTAAAGGACCCCTGGACAGTTAAATTTAGTTGAAATTGACTATGAGGTTGCAGCTCTCATCTTGCTTTTGAGGCCAAGAAAGCCAGTGTTTGTCCACAGACAGCTTTCTGGGTCATGTGGCCAGCATGACTAAACTGCTTCTGGCACAACAGGACACTGTGATGGAAACCAGAGCACACGGAAATGCCGTTTCCCACCCCACCGCAGCAGTAAATATTTATCTACTTGCATTGGTGTGCTTTTGAACTGCTAGGTTGGCAGGAGCTGGGACAGAGCAACGGGAGTTCAGCCCGCTGTGGGGATCTGAACTGCCAACCTCCTGTTCAGCAAGCCCAAAAGGCTTAGTGGTTTAGACCACAGTGCCATCCGTGTCCCAAATAAACAAGCACACAATCACTGATAGGTCCAACCGCCATTGTGAGGCTCAAAGCATTGAAGATGATGCCTCCCCAGCTGTTGCCATTGGCTGTGGGTTTCTTGTGATGTCACAAAAGCCCTTGGCAACTGAGTGGATATAAAGGCAGGCCAGGGGGAAAGCCCTTTTCTGTTTCCAGCAGGACACACCGGGCAATGGATGTGACATTCAGCACTGCCCAGGTTTCTTCCACTTGGAGGAGGCAAACTGGTGAATGGAAGGAGGCAATCCTCTGGCAGTGGGATGCTAGGGAGCGATAATAAGGCAAGTTTGCTTGCTTGAAGGCTGCTGGTATCCGTGGTTGAAAGCTGGCGGACATCTCATGATGGTCCTAACAGTAGCTTCTGGGACAACGGGACACCGTGACAGAAACCAAAGTGCACGGAAACGCCATTGACCTTCCTGCCGCAGCAGTACCTATTTATCTACTTACACTGGTGTGCTTTCAAACTGCTAGGTTGGCAGGAGGTGGGACAGAGCAATGGGAGCTCACCCCATTGCACGGATTCGAACTACCGACCCTCTGATAGGCAACCCCAAGGGGCTCAGGGGTTTAGACCACAGTGCCACCCGCATCCCCTCCTGGCAGTATATCTGACTCTTAACATGAAGTGACAAAATAAAATAAAATATGGTTACCTCTCGCACCACAAACAAACACAAACAAGCATGCTTGTTTTCTCCTGCTGTGAAGGGTAGGACTCGAGCAGGGGCTTAGGAAGGGGGGTGCGGGGGGTGCAGGCAGCCCTGGGTGTCATCCCTGGGGGGGTGACAAAATGGCACAACACCGGGGGGGCACTTACTGCAGGGCCTGGCCTGCAGCATGCCCTGGGAGTGATGCGGTTGCTTGGGGCCCCACACTAGGAGCAGCTAGCTGTGCCCCTGGACTCGAGGCAATGGCTTCAAGTTACAAGAAAGAATATTTATTTTGGTGGGTCTTTTATTTGACTCACACACTAAATGTACAAAAAGCACAAGCAAATGTTCCGGAATTTTTGCTTCTCCCTTTATTGCATCTTTTACTGTTATCGACTTGATGGCAAAGGTGTCATGACAGTGCTCAGAATTTAAGAAGAAAGGATATTCATGTACTCTTTTCACTGGCTGCTGCCTGTACAGCTGCTTCTAGCTTCACGCTGCTCTCAAAGACTAATAATTAGTTTTAATTAGTTTTGTGTCGTTATTGGCTAAGTGTACCATTACCTTACAGCGTTACCTAATGACTGGGAAATGATTGGTGGTTTGGTGTTGAAATATAAGGGGTACAGTGATTCTGTAAGGTTGTCTGAAACCCTGGCAGGTACAATGGTACCTCGGGTTAAGAACTTAATTCATTCTGGAGGTCCGTTCTTAACCTGAAACTGTTCTTAACCTGAGGTACCACTTTAGCTAATGGGGCCTCCCACTGCTGCCGCACCTCCACCGCACAATTTCTGTTCTCATCCTGAAGCAAAGTTCTTAACCTGAGGTACTATTTCTGGGTTAACGGAGTCTGTAACCTGAAGCGTCTGTAACCTGAAGCGTCTGTAACCCGAGGTACCACTGTAAGCCTGTCAATGTTTTTATCTGTTTATAATTTATCTGTAAATATTCAATAAACCATTTTCATTCTTTTATTAATTTTTTTGTTATCTTGATTTCTTATTTTCCCAGTAAGTTTCACCATTTCTAAATATTCCATAAGCTGTTGTATCCATTCTTCCTTAGCTGGGAGTTCTGCTTCTTTCCATTTTGGGGCAAGTAATATTCTTGCCGCTGTAGAATCATACATGAATAAGTTTCTATACAGTTTAGGTAGCTCTGTCCCTATAATTCCCAAAAGAAAAGCTTTCTGGGGGTTTTTTGGGGTTTTTTTTACAAAGTTTATTTTAAACATCCTTTTCATTTCATTTTATATCATTTCCCAGTAAGCTTTAACCTTATTACAAGACCACCACATATGATAAAAAGAACCTTCATTCGCATTACATTTCCAACACTTATTTGATTTTGATTTATACATTTTTGCTAACTTACTCAGTGTTAGATACCATCAATAAATCATTTGTATATAATTTTCTCTTAGACCATAACATGCTGTAAAGTGCTCCAGGTATGGTTGGTCCGCACCCGAGGTACCACTGTACTATGTTTGGCCTGATCATTCCCAGCAATCTTCTTCTGACTGAAGAACACCCACACCCGACATGCCTAGCTGCTGCCTGTTTTACCAATCCTTTGTGTTGCCTTCAAAATTACAGCTGACACTCCTTTCTCAGTTCACACCCAAGAATCAACTGTGGGAGTTAAGACAAGTCTTAAGTACAGCCCATTCAAAATCCTTTGTAACCTTTAAAACCCGTTTTAAGCATAGTTGTCTTAATTCTGTTTTGATAGAAATGTGGGCAGCACTACTAATATTCCTGGTATTTAGCCTGCTTCTTTCAGGGCTGGCTCTGGCCCAACTTTCTTTTTTATGTTTTATTTTTATTTAAGAGCACTGAATAAACACTGATGCAATGCGTGCATTCTGGCACACACAGTGCTGTTTTTGTTGGCACCAGCACAAACGTTTGAAGTTGAGCGTCTCTGCATCTTTCATGCCAACTCTCTGTTTGTAGCTTTCGACTGAGAGTGACATTCTGTAAAAGTAGGGTTGCCTTATTCCCCCAAGTGAAAACCCAGATGAAGATGTTGAGTTTTGTTGTTTGGTTTGTTTTTGCTCTAAGTTGTTGAGCTTTTTTGGAGAGCATCTCCCCCCAAAATCTAGGGTTTTGGCCTTTGTTATATTTTTTCCTATAATTTTTATTATATTTTCTGTTTTACATTTTAGAATATTCATTTAAACAACCTTAAAATATCAGTGACTTCCCTTCTTCCTTCCATGGTTCATATTGCATACCATAAATTCCTGCATATTTTTCATAAACCAAACCATTCAGTATTCCATTATTACATCCATCAAAACTTACTTATACTGTTGAATGTATCTTAATGCTGCCCATGTTTTCAAGTGTACACCATTTCCCCCCATATATTCAATAAACATTTTCCACTTTAAACATATGTTCTTTTTGTTTTCTTATTCTATATGTCAGGTCCGCAAACTGCGCATATTCCATCAGTTTAAGTTGCCATTCTTCTTTAGTTGGGGCCTCGCTCATTTTCCATGCCTTTTTTGTATTTTAAAATGCTTTTTCTGAAAATATTACCACCCCTTGCCCCACGTCCGAGTTTCCCTGAACATTTTTGTTGAATTGCCGAAAATCGGAAAACCTGGACGTATGGCAGCCTTAGTAAAAACCATGTGGGTGGTTCTGTATTTTGTGCTATATGTGGACTTGCGGTTTAAAGCAGAAGTCTCCAGTCTTTTCAGACCCAGACCCAGAATGGACTGCATGGTACACAAAGCTTTGCCCCCCCCCAAAGTAGGGTGGAGATAGGGGAGAACAGCTAGTGGCTTCCGCCACTGTCCTCCACCTACCGCCTGAGGCTATCATCTCACTCTTCCATTGGTGGGGCTGTTATCCAGTCATGGGATGCGGGTAGCGCTGTGGTCTAAACCACTGAGCCTCTTGGGCTTGCTGATCAGAGGGTCGGCAGTTCGAATCCATGCGATGGGGTGAGCTCCCGTTGCTCTGTCCCAGCTCCTGCCAACCTAGCAGTTCAAAAGCACACCAGGGCAAGTAGATAAATAGGTACTGCTGCGGTGGAAAGGTCAACGGCATTTCCATGCACTCTGGCTTCCATCACGGTGTCCTGTTGCGCCAGAAGTGGTTTAGTCCTGCTGGCCACATGACCCAGAAAGCTGTCTGTGGATAAACGCCGGCTACCATGGCCTGAAAGCGAGATGAGCACCACAATCCCATAGTTGCCTTTCACTGGACTTAACTTAGGGTTGCCAGACATCCCCGCTTCCTGGGGACAGCCCGCGGATTTGCAAATCTGTCCCTGGACAAATTCTGTCCCCGGATTTGCAAATCTGACCCCAGGAAACGTGGCAGCAGCAGTCTCAGAAGCCTGGAGCCTACCTGGTAGTGCAGTTGGCTCTAGCTGGCTTCAGGAGCTGCTTGCAGCTTGCTGCTGCCACCACTGCTGAAGAGGAACCAGGGATGTTCAGTGGTACAGATCTCCTTCCCCCTTCCTCCTTTGTTTTGACAGATTGGAGGAGGCTTGGGAGTCGTGGGAGGGCGTTTGTTGCCCAGGAGGGGCTCAGGGCACGCGGTTTCTCTGCCAGGCAAGGTGCAAAGCCCTTCTTTTGCACCCTGTGAAACATAAATGCGCAGAGTTTTAAAAAAACTGGGCAACGGCCGCCCACCCACAACTCCTGAGCCTCCCCCGATCTCCTCCCCCCTCCCCCCTTTGTTTTGCCTGATCGGGGGAGGCTCAGGAGTTGTGGGTGGGCAGGCGTTGCCCAGGTTTTTTTTTTCTAAATCCTGCACATTTAGGTTTCACAGGGTGTGAAAGAAGGGCTTTGCACCTTTATACAATATGCATGTGTGCTTGGGCCCGGGGTCTTTTGCCTCACCATCCCCACTACTGACTCCCTGTTGCTACTCAGCTTCAAAGAAAAAAAAGTGTCCCCGGATTCATTGAAAAAAATCTGGTAACCATAACTTAACTGTCCAGGGGTATCTTACTGGAAATGCAGCCACCCAATGTTGCAGGGGGCAACTTGCAGGTCTTTGGCAGCACTTTGGAGTTTTCAGCTAAAATGTGACCTGCACCTTCCTGGGTTGTTTTCCAAAAACTGGACTTGGACCCGACAGCCTTTCAAATATAAAGGTACAGGTAAAGGGACCCCTGACCATTAGGTCCAGTCGTGAGCGACTCTGGGGTTGCGGCGCTCATCTCGCTTTACTGGCTGAGGGAGCCAGCGTACAGCTTCCGGGTCATGTGGCCAGCATGACTAAGCCACTTCTAGCGAACCAGAGCAGCGCACAGAAACGCCGTTTACCTTCCCGCCGGAGCGGTACCTATTTATCTACTTTTGATGTGCTTTCTTACTGCTAGGTTGGCAGGAGCAGGGACTTAGCAACGGGAGCTCACCCTGTCGCAGGGATTCAAACTGCCGACCTTCTGATCGGCAAGTCCTAGGCTCTGTGGTTTAACCCATAGGGTCCCCCCAAATATAGGAAAGCCCTTCAAACTGTCCTCTGTAAAGTAGGGTACATGGCCATCCTGTTTATGAGGTTTACGTGTTCCCTCAACCTCCAGTTTTTAAATTGTAAATGAACAGATGTTACACACACACTGCTAAAACTCAACACCACCTCAGATTTGCAGATACTGCCTGTATTTTGTCATACCTCCTTCATTCCTGTGAGCCGATCCACCAAACAAATGAGGAATCCATCAAAGAAATAGGACAATGTGCACTTAAGGTGAATTTATGCAACCAACATGATTTTAGTCCAGATTCACTCAAACCATTTGTTGCCACAGTCAGTCATAGATTGATGATGGATCCTTTGCAAAGGTGTAGACGCCACAACAAATGTGCTACCATTAAGATGCTGCAGAACTTTTTGTTGTTTTTCATGCAGCATGAAAAAGTGACTTCCCATCTTCAGCGGGAGCTTATTTAGAAATAAATTTATGTTATTTAGAAACAAAGTCCAGGCATTGCATTCTTTGAGAATTATGAATTATGAGCGCCTCCTCTTAAACTAATGGGCATTTGACAATTGTACTGCTGAAAAATACAAATAACTGTGAATTGTGCTTTGCTGTGATGGAGACCAAGTCTGGAGACCAAGGGAAAGTATTATGTATCTTTCAGAAGGTACACTTTGAGACCATTATCATGGCAAGAATGCTGTTGCTGCTTTCTTTCTGCTGCATGTTTGTTGTGTCTTTTCCAAGGCCAAACTGTTCTTTTTTGGCCCAGGCTGTAATCCTGGATGTACCACACACATCTTTGTGTACCTGGAAAGGGCACAGACGAGTTGTTGAGGAATGTGTGCTAGAGATAAATAAACGTGGCTAGAGATAAAGATTTTTGGCAGAAGGTAACTGAAACCGTCAACAAAACTGAAAGGAACAACCTTACATTTACAGAGCAAAATATCCTCTTGAATTATGTACACAGTACATG
Source organism: Podarcis raffonei (assembly GCF_027172205.1). Classification (NCBI taxonomy): domain Eukaryota; kingdom Metazoa; phylum Chordata; class Lepidosauria; order Squamata; family Lacertidae; genus Podarcis; species Podarcis raffonei. The sequence continues at coordinate 52,310,228 of NC_070612.1, read as the reverse complement.
GAACCTTACAAAAGAGCAATACGAGTGTACTCTCTGTGCCCTGACCACAGCAAAAAGACTGATACTGATGAACTGGAAAAATAAAAATGTGGCTCCCTTCTACGATTGGATCGAACACTTACACATATGAACAACTTGCATATAAACACAGACTTGCCATGGACAAATTCAATGACATTTGGAATCCATTCTTACAAATACTGTAGTAGGTTAAGATCTGGTGAAGTACACTAACAACTTTTTAAAGTATACCGTTTTGGGTTTCCTCCCCTCTTTATTTTCCCTGCTACACGGGTGCGCTCTCTCTCTCTCTCTCTTATTTATGTCTCATGATGTTTAGTGCAGATATAATTATGTACTTTTTGAACTTTCAATAAAGATGTCAAAAAGGAAGGAAGAAAGGAAGGAAGGAAGGAAGGAAGGAAGGAAGGAAGGAAGGAAGGAAGGAAGGAAGGAAGGAAAGAAATGTGGCTTCAGAGCAGGAGTTAAGAAGCATGCCCACATGGGTAGTTCAGCTTTGCAAAACCTAAGAATAGCAAGCAAAGCTTCCTGCGGCACTCTCTAGTGATGCGGAAACCAAAGATTACGTTTTCAACAATATTGTGTAGGAAGAAGATGTGGGGAAAGAAGTCGCCCTGACCCCAGACATACTTGCCCAGAAGACCTATAGATTTCAGTGAAACTTATTTTCAAGTACACGCACTTGGGATCGCAGTCTAAACACCCAGGCTGTTTTGCAATGTTTAGGTCTCTGACCAGGAAGGGTAAAAGAAATGCTGAGGCCACTGTACTCTGAGGCTAGTCTAGACATTTCTCTCTCTCTGTATAAGCTGTTTTTAGTCAGTACACAGTGTACTAGAAACTCTGGGACAAACCACCTGTCAGCAGGACACGCTCCTAGTGTTTCCAGCTTAACATACCTGTTGAGCAGGGACTGATCATTTGCATTAGCTCATTAATGATGAGGAATACAAAGGATGTCATTACAGGCCAACTGGAAAAGTCCACCACACCTTCTGCTGCTGGTCAGCTTCTCTTTTTTCTTTTGTGTATCATTTTTTAATTAAGTTTTCTAATTTACAATTTAAAATATTCACTCAACAGCCTTAAACGTCAATGACTTCCCTTCTCTTTCCATGGTTCAATTTGTATAGCATTAGTTCGCCAGTGTTCATGGAAGACAATCTTACCAGGCTACGAGTGATCGCCAAAGAAGAAGATCATCACAATAACAAATAATTTTGTAAAAAAAAATTCTTAATAATTTTTTATTAGATTTTCCACAGTGATAACACAAACCGCAAAGCAAAATGATACACAAAAACAGAAAAAGAAAAAAGAAGAAAGAAAAGAAAAAGAAAAGAAAAGGGGGGAAGGGGGAAAAATAAGCAGATAAACAATAACAACAAACTTAATTTTTCACAAAACCAACCTTTTAAACATCTCGGTTGACTTCCTCAAGTCCCTCCCTTCTGAGTTTCCTTGTAATTAAAAGTAACAGCTTTCCAATATCATTATTAAACTAAAACAATTTCCAATTATAGTCCATCTTATTCACTTTTCTTAACATTCTAAATCCCATTTATTTAATTATAACTTAATTTAATCCTAGGCCTATTTGTTTCTTTCAAGTAATTTCAATTTTTTTATATTACAATATTTATTCAAATAGTCCTTGAATTTCCTCCAGTCCTCTTGAAACTCCTCTTCTTTCTGGTTGTGGATTCTTCCAGTCAGGTCAGCTAGCTCCGAAAAGTCCATCATCTTCATCTGCCAATCTTCCACTTTTGGTAGTTCTTGTGTTTTCCAATTTTTAGTAAGTAATATTCGGGCGGCCGTTGTGGCATACAAAAATAATTTAACATCTTTCTTGGGCAATTCTAAACCTGTTATTCCAAGAAGAAAGGCCTCTGCTTTCTTAATAGATGTATATTTCAACATTTTTTTCAGTTCATTATAAATCTTCTCCCAGAAGTCTTTCACCTTGGGACAAGTCCACCACATATGGAAAAAAGTACCTTCTTTTTCTTTACATTTCCAACAAAGGTTATCACTATTGTGATAAATCTTTGCTAGTTTTACAGGGGTCAAGTACCATCTATACATCATCTTCATAATCAATAACAAATGATTTTACTTATTCTGGACACTAACTGGCTCAAGAGATTTACAATCTCAGATTATTCAGCAAAGGACAGACTCAACAGTTCTCACTGTTGATGGGAGTTGATGGGACAGACTTGAAGAAGTCACCAGTTCTCCATTTGTCAACCAGCTCAATAACAGGGAACCATCAGTTGTCTTCCTGTTCACATATTGTTTCGGAAAGTGCAAACTGGATAGGTTTGAATTTAAAAATTCCAACCAAAGTGAATTTCTCCCCCTTGCCCTGCCTTGTCACATGGTTTGCTCTGGTCTATTGCAACTCAAGCTCTTTCTTGCAAGTCTTGTAGTAGGTTGTCCGGTAATCCCCTCCTTGAGAAAATTCTCATGGATGACTCACAAGCTAAATCCTTGGCTGATGTGCCAGAGGCTCCAGACTTACTGTAGCTCAGTTGCATACAGAGAGATAAGACTACAAAATATTCCAGATCCCATTTTGTTGCTTCTATCTACTCCAGTGTTTTAACTGGCTTGATTCACGCCATCATTCAAGAGGGATTTGCCTCGGTCTGTAGTAGAGGAGGTCAGGAAGCGGTTGTAACTGGGATGTGGTTATAGTTTTACCGTAGATGTTACTCCAGAAGAATGTTGGTAGAACTACCAATTCTATGACATCAACATTTTCTTAAACCCTACGGAGATTTTCTTAAACACAGCTAAGCTGTTTTATCCAAAGGTCTTATCTATTTCTGTCGTAGCCCCAATCCCTCAACTATTTCAGACACTTCAGAGCTTGCTGAAATGCTAAATTGACTAATAATATATTGAAGGAGTCTCTGCCCAGCAGCACAAAGCCTGATAGTTGATGTCTCTGTGAGATACCAGCAGAGAAATCTGAATACTACATTTCTGCCCGACGTATAAGGATCTTATATCTCTTGTCAACGATATCTGTCTGCCTTTTTCAGCATGTTAATATGTTCTGCTATTTCCATCACTGCAGACTCAAAGAGGACTGATAAAAGATGGCTCATGTATTATTCTTTGTAATGGAAATTTCTTGGGGGGTAAGGTCACCAGAGGTTATAGCAGCTTCTGACAATACAATGACAATACAAAGGGAGTGTTTTTGAAACTGTACCTCCTACAATACTACACATTTCAATCTCCATTTTGCAGGGGCAAACCATCTTCTAAAGTCCTAGTGATGGGCCAGGAATTTTCCAAAGGAATTGAACATTTTACAAGGAAATAATGCACAAAGCACAGGGCGGGGGGTTGCAATAGCTCAGAGTCCTTTGTAAAATTCCACAACCAAGGCCAAATTCAGAGAATAATTAGCTTCTGCCACTTTGCAAATTATATTTCAACGAGAAACACCAGAGCTTTAGCGATGATCCCATGAACTAACCATTCCTGTTGAGGCCATCGGCCTTCAAAGGTAAACCAGAGAAAGGATTATTATTATCCTTTCTTATTGCATAAGATTACTGTTTGTGCCTTGTGGCATTGTACAGAGGAATGAAACTATTCAGTTGCAAACTTCACCACTGACTTTTATGTTAAGCCTTTCTTATCAGAAGAAGACAGAAGAGTTCTATTTTCAGCATAAACACTGGACTAGCCTTCCCATAGGCTAGCACAGACAACATGGAAACAGAGATGCTGCATTTAGTTCCCATAGATGGTGCTGGGGGGCAGGCAGGGGCACAAACACATGCCCCCCCCCACATAAGGAGCTTCCCCCACTTGCCCCGTCCATTTCTGAACTCCTGTCATTAATAGGTGCTGTTATTTTTCTTTCTTCCCCACTTACAAATATATATTGTCCCTTCTGTGCCACCTCTGAGCCAGTGTGGTGGTTAAGAGCGGTAGTCTCATAATCTGGGGAACCGGGTTCGTGTTTCCGCTCCTCCACATGCAGCTGCTGGGTGACCTTGGGCCAGTCACACTTCTCTGAAGTCTCTCAGCTCCACTCACCTCACAGAGTGTTTGTTGTGGGGGAGGAAGGGAAAGGAGAATGTTAGCCGCTTTGAGACTCCTTAAAGGGAGTGAAAGGCGGGATATCAAATCCAAACTCTTCTTCTTCTTCTTTCATAATTTACCCCCCTTATACCGCTACTGCCAGTTCCATATGTTGATGTTGGGTTCTGCACCTAGTCCCAGATTCGGTGCTCCCTCCCAGCACTCCCCTGAACATGCACAGAAACAAGGAAACGCACAACTTACCATCCAGTGCTCTTGATTCAGCATTGTAATGGGAATCAAATTTTGGAAGCCAAAAGTGCCATGAGGCCAGGTTCAGAGCATCCTTTCACTTTATGAAGTGTGCCATCTGCACCGATGACCCACACGTACTCTTGTCTGCCGTTATTAAGAGATTAGCACAGGCCACTGTTTCTGTGTAGATTGCGGGGAACCGACAGACTGAACCCCTGTCCCCCAAAGCCCATATTAAGATGTCTTAGGGATGATTAAGAGCTCATTCATGTACAATTACTTATGTACCTGTTATACACACTGACGGTATGTACAGCTTCTGGATTTTTTAATACTTAATAATATTTGTGGACTATATTTTCCAGTACTATATTTTTTAGAAATATTCACTATTATTGTACCTTGGATACCAAATATTGTATTACCATGTATTTATTTATATTGTATAGATTTAATATCAGCTGAGGAAGCCCTCTGGGGTGAAACAAGGGAGATATCCGGAAACCTTGTTCTGCCAAAGTTAGCAGTTTGCACTTACACCAGCCAGCTTGTGCCAGTAGTCTACATCCGCTGTGTTGTTCTCATTACCCTGAGGACTTTTCTGTTTCCATCTAAGGATTGTGTTATACAGAAACTTACAAGAAGAAAAAATAAGAAAGCCTAAGGACTGTGTTATACAGGAACTTACAGGAAGAAAAAATAAGAAAAAATAAGATAAGAAAAGAAGAAATGTATTAATATTGTAATTAGTCTCATAGGTTATATACCGTACATATGACCTGTATATGTTGCACATACTGGGCTAGACCTTTGCGTTAGGAAATAACCAATAAAATGTTTACAGTTATTATTATCCATCCTGTTGCAATTTGTGTATTGTGATAACTGTATTTGCGTAGCAAGGTAATGAATTTATTTTGACGTACTTCCATTCCCAGCAGGCCTAGTCAGCATGGTCAAGAGTCATGATTGATGGGTGTTGCAGAACCAGGCATTGGGCTTTCCATACCTCAACCCATATAAATAAGAGACCCATAAGACTGGTTTGGGGTCAAAACAGGCCACAACTTTATTGAATACAGATGAAAGAGGTTTGGCTTGGGCATGAGGCAATCTAGATCCTCCTGGCCTGCCCGCCGGAAGTGACGTGTGGTCAATCCAGGCAAGGGTTCCTAAGACTTACATCAAATAGGGTGACCCCTGCAGGGACTGCCGTCTGGGGGAGTGTCTTTGGCCCTGGCCCCGCCTGGGCACATGAACATGGCCAATCCTCCCAGATACCTTTAACGGGATACCCCAGCGTTTGGATGGGCAGGCAGAGACTACAAGCTCCCCTCCATCCAAAACACAGGATTGCCCCAACTCACAAATAATCTTGAGGGTTTTTTTTAGGATTTTACCACAGGGGCCAGATTAAACTGACCGGCGGGCCAGATTAGGCCCCCCAAACGGACTTTGGACATGTCTGATCTAAGGGGAGCCTCCCCACCTATATCTTTCCTAAAGACATTCCCGTATACCTGAAGGAGCGTCTCCACCCCCATCGTTCAGCCCGGACACTGAGGTCCAGCTCCGAGAGCCTTCTGGTGGTTCCCTCGCTGAGAGAAGTGAGGTTACAGGTAACTAGGCAGAGGGCCTTCTCGGTAGTGGCACCTGCCCTGTGGAACGCCCTCCCACTAGATGTCAAGGAAATAAACAACTATCTGACTTTTAGAAGATATCTGAAGACAGCCCTGTTTAGGGAAGTGAGCCACCCAGAATGGCTGGGGAAACCCAGCCAGATGGACAGGGTACAATTAACAATTATTTTTTAAAATATTATATAATAAATGTGCACACAGGAGGCAGGTTCCGCCCCAAATCTGTGTGCATTCAGTATCAAACATCTAAGGGGAGCTTCCCTACCTATAGCTTTCCTACAGACATTCCAGGGGTGGAGAGTTGAGCCTTTCCCGATATATTTGTTTTGTACAAGTTAACACCCGAAAAGGGCTCATGAAAGGCTATTTACACACACACACACACACACACACACACACACACACACACAGAGAGAGAGAGAGAGAGAGAGAGAGAGAGAGAGAGAGAGCGCTCCATGAATGTATGTATGCAATGGGGACCTGGCCCCATTCCCAAACTTCCATACATTCAGCCAAATCTATGAACACAGATGACACTGTAAACTTCCCCAGACTTCACCACAGCTATACGTTCGTGTAAAGTACTCATCAGCCTCGTCCTAAACAGTTTCTGATTAGGAGCCCTTCATTCCATGAAATGCAACATGTTCATTTGTAAGACGTCATTGCACCGTAAAGCTAAGCTAAACGTGCAAAACACAAGTACAGAACACTGAGCATCCCAGGTATTTTGGCTTTCACTTCTTAAGAGAGAGCTCTGCGCAGTATTTTTGTAAGCCAAACAAAAGTTTCCCAAGAGAAAATAAACATAAGAGGCAGAAATGGTCTCTTTTTACAGGGAAATCAGAGGAAATTAGGATTGCGCCCTTTTGACCCATTTCAGCGAAAACGCGCCCATCCCTAGCAACTATATTTTGGTCTGTTCCTGGCCTGACCTCAACAGTGAACCAAAAAATTATGAAAGCCACACTGTTCAGATTTCCATTCCTTTGCTGTTCATACTGATCGTGATTCAAAATAGGCAGAAAGTACATTAAGCTTCTTCAAATACTGTACAACTTGCAGCTATTTTCGGTTTTTGATCTCCTTCCATCTCAGAGAGTTGTAAACACAACAGCCTATTTAACATTCCTAGCAGGGTGTCTTATGCTAAGCAAACACATATGACATACACAGCATTTCCAGTAGCGATGTTGTGATTTTTAAATTCACTCAACAAATGCATATTAAATAACGGCCTGATCCTAAGGCTCACCATGGCAGCATGAAATGTATAGGATAGCATGTACCACATGATTAGCTGTAACACTGGATGCATCATCATCAATTTATTTATTGTCTTAAAATGTAATTTGTCTCTTTCCTCCAAAGCAAGTTCCCAACACGCCCCCAGTTCCTCTTTACCAGCAAATAAGTGCTAACGTTAGGGAATGCCAACTGCTTTTTCTGTGGATCATCGCAACACACAACAGCTTGGTTCACACCACATGCGAAGCCAAATCATGGCTTAGCACGAAGATGCAAAGGCGTGGGCTCCCAGAGAGCAGGCTGTGGTTACTTTGCTCCCCTTCTCTGCTGTTGTACAGTAACCCTGCAACATACACATGTTTTATGTTCTGGGGATCATGCCTAAAGCCAAAATCAAGTGTAGCAAAATAAAAACAATCATTGGGTTCAATGGCGGGTGGAATTGCCAAAGTCTTCTTCCCCAGATGGCTGTTCCCTTTTCAACCCCTTTCTTTATTTTTGTGATGTGCATAAAGCTAACTGCGCACAAGTTCAATGCACATACAACCAAAAATAACATTTAGAATATACTGGTCCCCATTACATTTGTTTGAAAATGGGCTATCTAACTGGTGGAGATGCAATAGGGTTGATGCTTCTCTAAGACATATTTTTTCCATTGTCCTATATTGAAAGATTTTTGGCAGAATGTAACTGAAACTATCAACAGAACTGTACGGAACAACCTTACATTTACAGAGCAAAATATCCTGTTGAATTATATACCCAGCACATGGTACCTTACAAAAGGACAATATGAGTGGACTCTTTGTGCCCCTTCCACAGCAAAAAGACTGATACTGATGTATTGGGAAAATAAAAATGCGGCTCCCTTCTACGATTGGATTGAAGACTTATACAAACTCGCAACACATGAACAACTTGCATATAAATGTAGACTTGCCATGGACAAATTCAATGATATTTGGAATCCATTCTTACAAATACTGTAATAGGTTAAGATCTGGTGAAGTACAATAACAACCTTGTAAAATATACAGTTTTGGGTGTCCCCTCCTCCTTAATTTTCCCGTTTACATGGTTCTGTTTCTCTTTCTTTTATTTACGTCTCACCATGTTTAGTGCACTTAAAATTATGTACTTTTTAAACTTTCAGTAAAGATAAGAGAGAGAGAGAGAGAGAGAGAGAGAGAGAGAGAGAGAGAGAGAGTTAAATGCACATAAGCTGCAGGCTTACTGTGCTGCCCTGAGCTAATTCATGACTTGGAACAGTCTCCCTTGGGAGCTTGTGGACTCTCCTGCCTTGGAGGTTTTTAAGCAGAGGTTGGATGGACATCTGTCGTGGATGTTTCAGCTGAGAATCTTGCATTGCAGGGGGTTGGACGAAATGCCCCTTGGGGTCTCTTCCAATTCAACAATTCTTTGATTCAATGACTTGGCTGAGCATGTTGTCTAAACCACGGCACATGGTTTAGCTCTTCCGATGCTAGCAGTAAGAGAGAACTAAACCACAACCCCGCATTCAGATGGCATAGCTTAATTTAGCTTCGTGCAGCAGCAGAATGGCTGGCGAGGAGAAAATAGCTGCAGTCTCCTCCCTGGGAGCCTGTGTACTCACACTAGGCCAAAGTTTGCCTTAGCGTGACATGTGAACCAGGTCAATGCTAAACCAGGGTTTGAGGGCACAGTACAGTGTCTTTATAAATTACAATATGCATGCCCCGATTCTCCAAGCGCTGAGAACTCCAGTGATGTAGTTTGTACCCAGGTTCCTGAAGGAGCCTCTCCACCCCCTTCATTCACTGAGGTCCAGCTCTGAGGGCCTCCTGGCGGTTCCCTCACTGCAAGAAGTAAGGTTACAGGGAACCAGGCAGAGGGCCTTCTTGGTGGCGGCGCCCACCCTGTGGAATGCCCTCCCACCAGAAATAAACAACTATCTGACTTTAGAAGACATCTGAAGCAGCTGTGTTTAGGGAAGTTTTTAATGTTTGATGTTTTATTATGTTTTTAATATTCTGTTGGGAGCTGCCCAGAGTGGCTAGAGAAACCCAGCCAGATGGACGGGATATAAATAATAAATTATTCCTCCTCCTCCTCCTCCTCCTCCTCTTCTTCTTCTTCTTCTTCCTTTTTTTTCAATGAGGTCACTGGGTCTGTGTGTATCTCTGCCTCACTCAGTCTGTTCTTCTTTGTGACACGCATAAAGACACCTAGATTACATCACTACCACCTACAGGACAGAGCAAGAAGACAGGGGAAAGTGCCTTTAGCAATTTGATGAGCAACATATTGTCTCTAGGTTCCCTAACTGTCGTAGTCTTCTGCTGCCAGCCATGGCAGAGCTCAGTGGAGGGAGAAGCCAGCCAACCAGTCGAGTCTCAGGGGGGTTCTTGCCTGGAGGCAGAGTCCGTACGCAAGGTCCAGTCCTAAGGTCAGAAGTATCTCAGTTGACCCAGGAGTCAGATAGTCAGATGACCCAGGAGTCAAGAAATCCAAGGGTCCAAGGCCACGAGAAGCAAGAAGCAGCGACGTCTGGCCAGGAACGCCAAATGTTGTTCCTAGCAACTGACCGAGGCTGAAAACTCTGATTAAGAATGGCGGCTCCCCAGGTCCGCTGGTGGGCTGCGTTTGGGGCATGGCACGCGTCTTCTCTATCCTCTTGAGACCACGCTGTTCTTCCGGCTGTTGCTCTTCTCTCCTGGCCACTGCGGTGCTTCACGGGTTCCTGCCAAACCCAATTCAAATTCCAGCCTATCCGTGGCACCTGGGGGGCGGGACAACAGGAGCAGACCGTGTTGGAGCAGGCTTTGCTCCAGTCTGCTCCAGAGATACAGAAGGGGAGGCGGAGCTAACGCTAGCAGCTCAGTCGGCTCCAGAGTCACTTAAGAAAGCTAAAACCATTTACAGTATGTTGTACACTGAACAGAAATTGTATGAAAATGATGTGGCGCTGTGGGTTAAACCACAGAGCCTAGGACTTGCCAATCAGAAGGTCGACGGTTCGAATCCCCGCGATGGGATGAGCTCCCGTTGCTCGGTCCCTGCTCCTGCCAACCTAGCAGTTCGAAAGCACATCAAAGTGCAAGTAGATAAATAGGTACCGCTCTGGCGGGAAGGTAAACAGCATTTCCGTGTGCTGCTCTGGTTCGCCAGAAGTGGCTTAGTCATGCTGGCCACATGACCCGGAAGCTGTATGCTGGCTCCCTCGGTCAATAAAGCAAGATGAGCGCCGCAACCCCAGAGTCGGTCATGACTGGACCTAATGGTCAGGGGTCCATTTACCTTTACCTTAAGTTACCAAAAGTGTATAGAGCAAGTACAAATACCTGCTGGAAATGTAAAGAGAAAGAAGGTACCTTTTATCATATGTGGTGGTCGTGTAAGGCAATAAGAGCTTTCTGGGAGATGATATATAATGAAAGAAAAAAATGTTTAAAATTACTTTTGCTTTAACACTTATCTAATGAGACAAGATTCAACAAGCAAAATTTGGTTGTGCCTAGAATCAATCAATCAATCAATTTCCTTTATTCGACCGATAATCAGAAATAAAACATTACACAATAATTATAAACTATAACATCATAGGGGTACATAAATAAGGTAGGGCCACAGTACTAGACCTCTCACAGATAACCCACATTGTGCCTAGAATAAATCCGTGAATAGAAAAAATGTTTCCTTATACCAAGATGAGGACATGAATTGAAATACAGGAAAAACTGTATCAGATAGAATGAATTGTGGTGAGGTAGATGGAAGTCGAAAATAAATAGAATAACTAAAGAGATCTATTCCAAAAGGGGAAGTATTTTGTTTGAGAATTGATGTTTTTGGATAGTATTGTACAGTTAATTTCACTTCATTTTTGTTCATGGTTTTGTTTTTCCTTTCCCCCGCTTGTTTTTGTTTTTTGCTTTGTTTCTTTGTTTTCTGTAGATTTGTTTGTTATGTTGAGTCTTGTTTGTATTTGCACAAAACTCAATAAAAATTTAATTAAAAAGAAGAAGAAAAAGTTTAAAATAACTTTTGTTAAAAAACCAAAAGCTTTTTTATTAGGAATTATAGGTACTGAAATTCCAAAGGAGCTGAAAAGACTTTATGTGTGCGACAACAGCCGCACGGATGCTATTAGCCCAGAGATGGAAAGAAGAAAGAGTCCCTGCCAGAGAGGAATGGCAAACCAAGCTGTTGGACTCTGCTGAAATGGCAAAACTGACCAGAAAGCTCAGGGATCCAGAAGATAAAAAAAATCAAGAAAGAATGGGGAAAATTTACAATTTATTTAGGAGACCACTGTAAGCAGATGAAAACATTAGCAAGATTTTAATAACTCTTGTAATGTAACAAGTAATATGGACAATATGGACAGATTTAAAATATGGACTATGAAATGATATGCAGTTGGAAATGTTGACAACAGGACCCAGGGAGAGGCTGGGGGAAGTCACGAGATTCAGAGAAATCTCCTTTAATGGGTATGCATTTGGCACTGTAATTAATTTGCATTTGTAAAATCAAATAAAAATGATTTGAAAAGAAAGGTGGAACCAGTTGGTTCTCATCAGGAGCAAGAAGGCTGATCAGCAGCAGGTGGAGTCACTTTGCCTTCTACTCCTTCAGGCTGCTGCTCAGCAGGTGAAGCCGACTCCTGGCCCATGACGCAAACAAATGGGACACTTAACTACAGTGGTACCTCGGTTTACAAACTTAATCCATTCTGGAAGTCTGTTCTTAAACTGAGGCACGCTTCACCTAATGAGGCCTCCCACCGCTGGTGCCCTTCCACCGTTTGGATTCTGTTCTTAGACTGAGGTAAAGTTTGCAAACCGGGACACTACTTCCAGTTTTGTGGAGTTTGTAAACTGAATCGTTCTTAAACCGGACTGTTCTTAAACCAAGGTACCACTGTAGATTGAAGGAGAATGTGGCTTAAAATGCACTGGCTTAATTCACACCTCCCAGGTGGTTACATAGATTGGACTAGAATTATGCTTTGGATTTCACACTTCTTAAAAAAATAAATCTACAGTTTATTAGTTTTTTTCCACATTACTACAACAGTATTTTCACCTCTGATGCTCAGTTGTTCAGCATGTTATACAGTATCCATGACTGCACACTCAGATAAGTGTTAGCATAAATAACTTCCCTTCCACTTGTTCCACCACTTTCCCCCGGGGAAAAAACACTCTTTACTGCTGAATTGGAGCAAACATCAATTGGGTTTTCCATGGATTGACGTTTGTTCTAATTCAGCAGTAAAGAGCAGGTTTTCCTGGGGGAAGTGGCAGGGCAAACAGGAAACCACTCGGACCTGTACCTTCTAACCATGGGATTAACATCCCATGATTAACATCCATTCAGTTAGGGAAGTTTTCAACCCTACATGTTACAGTTCTCGGGTCAAAAATACCAGACTATTTTTAAAATGTGCATTTTAGGATAAAGAAAAGTGTACATAGAGATAAAATATGATTTAAATACATATTTTGTGATAACATTTGTATGTAAGTACTGTTCATATTTAAATATGGAAAAATTTTTGGGCACACTTCTTTTAAAAATACGTTCCGATTAATGCAAAAACTTAGATGGAGCAGGTTTATAAATAAGCTGATGTAAAATTGACATGGACCAGAAACAGATGACCCATCAATTTCTACATTTAGCAGACCTGACCTGGACCACTTATTTAAAAAACAAAAGTGATTTGACCATTGTAGTAACCCTCCTCTTTTCCAGATCCCATAGATCAGAGGTAGGCAACTTAAGGCCCGGGGGCCGGATGTGGCCCAATGGACTTCTCAGTCTGGCCCACGGATGGTCCAGGAATCAGCGTGTTTTTACATGAGTAGAATGTGTCCTTTTATTTAAAATGCATCTCTGGGTTATTTGTGGGGCCTGCCTGGTGTTTTTACATGAGCAGAATGTGTCCTTTTATTTAAAATGCATCCCTGGGTTATTTGTGGGGCATAGGAATTCGTTCATTTTTTCCCTTCAAAATACAGTCCGGACATGATCTGAGGGACGGTGGACTGGCCCATGGCCGAAAAAGGTTGCTGACCCCTGCCATAGATCTACAGGAAATCACAGGGTCAGAGGGGACTCCTGACATCATTTAGGTAAAAAGGTAAAGGTACCCCTGCCCGTACGGGCCAGTCTTGCCAGACTCTAGGGTTGTGCGCTCATCTCACTCTATAGGCCGGGAGCCAGCGCTGTCCGCAGACACTTCCGGGTCACGTGGCCAGCGTGACAAGCTGCATCTGGCGAGCCAGCGCAGCACACGGAATGCCGTTTACCTTCCCGCTGGTAAGCGGTCCCTATTTATCTACTTGCACCCGGGGGTGCTTTCGAACTGCTAGGTTGGCAGGCGCTGGGACCGAACGACGGGAGCGCACCCCGCCGCGGGGATTCGAACCGCCGACCATGCGATCGGCAAGTCCTAGGCGCTGAGGTTTTACCCACAGCGCCACCCGTGTCCCTGACATCATTTAGTTCAACTCTAATCCTGTAACAATAATAGCTACATCATAGTGAAAATATAGGGGCTATACCTGTGAAGTTTGTCGATGCAAAGTGCTGTATGTGGTAGTGTAATGCAGTATAGAGTTGTTGGAGAGGTTTGACTATTTGCCACTGTACAATATATTTTTAGTATTATTATTAAGAACTCTCTCAGCAGTGTACAACAGCTAAATAAAAATAAAGAGTATAAATATGGGATAAAGCCATCAACACAGAAGTGAACTACGCCATACTGAGGCAGATTACGGCGGAGCTGTTTCTGCATATTTGGAAGGTGAGTCAAAATGAGCCGTTGACGAAAGAAGTCACCGTTCTCTGGCTCCCTTGAATGTCTCACTTGCGGCGTCAACAACTCATCTGAGACTGAAATGTGTGTGTGCATGTGTTCATGTGTGTGTGTTGGTGTCAAGTCTGACATCAACAGTGAGGCAGTTCGCTTTCTTTTTCCTGCTCAGTGCTTCGTCTGACGAGAACATCAAAGATTTAAAGAAACACACAAAACGATTTATTATTAATATTTGAAGCTTGTTGCATCTCAAGCATATCGGTGGTCTTCTTCCGCCGTCCCCTCTTAGCTGAAGCTCTAGCAGAGTAAATTCTGGATAAACTAAATATTCTGGACATTAGAGATATTTAAGAAATAGCACTGAAGCTATGTCTTCCAGGATGCCACAATCCCAATCCTGAACAGGCCCACCATGGGTGATATTTGTTGTTTAATAACGATTCGTGCAATTCCAAATAGGACCCTGAGTAACAGTGAAGCAGATGATGTTCTGTAGTTTGCGGTCCGATCAAAGGGTTGAGCATGTTCCAGGAAGATTTCAACTAGCAGTGAGAACTGATAAAGTATCTGTCACCAGCCAGACAAGAACTGGAGAGAGAAGTGTCTGCTGTGTCTGATCTAATGGACAAATTTTTGACTGCAAACTCTTCAAAAACTCAACTGCCGCAGATGCCATTTTTACAGTACCATATGCACTGACAGGCTGATAAACAGCAACAACAGCAAACGCCTGAAGTCACCGAGCTATGATGGGAGTAGCATGCAAATCCCTGCCCTTCACTTCAAGTTATGGCCAAGTGGAAATCAAAAGAAACAAGCTATTCCTCTCCAAAGTCTTCAGAGCTTCTTGCCCATTCCCATTTAATCAGCTTCTTGGAGACCACATATTGTCCCACCCTAGGCTGGGTTCTCCTGGAACATAGGACCTACAGGCCACACGACTGAGCATTTTTTCCCCGAGGTTACTAATGTCCCAGGAGTGGCATTTTTAAGCAAGTTATTTTGCCACTTCATCAGTGTCTGACAAACTTCAATCATATCTGGGGCAAAGTCATTAGATGAGGTCACTTTTTAAGATGCTGAATAAACAGAGAAAGAGAGAGAAAATGCAATCCTGTTTCAAAGGAGCTATTTATCTTTAAAAGCTAATAAAGCAAAACAAAACAAAACATGAGTTTGTCATCTATGGAATAACCAAGGATGCAGTCTGAAGATCAAAACTTACTCATTTAATAGGAAAGTTCATCTTTAACAATGGCAGATACCCTCACAAATATCTCTAAACCTCTTTTATACTATTATTAAAACACAGAACACTTCCTAAATCAAAAGAGCAGCTTAGATGGCAGAGATAACTGGAACACTTATTCAGACAGCAATCCTGTCCTCACTTACCTGGGAGTAAGTCCCACTGAACCTAATGGGATTATGTTTGAGTAGGCACACACAGGAGCAGACTGTTAAGTGGTTTATACGTCTCCAAAATTTAAGAGCAACGGCCGAAGATCATTCTGATCTGAGGTGCTATGCCATTTGCAGATGTCGTCGAAGCTCTATTACATAAAACTCCTTGTTATCCAAATTTGCTCTATCCGCCATTTAGCTCAATGTCACCTTTTGTAAACAGTTTCCTTTTCCAAGCACCTGATTACTGAAATGTTTTGGACATCTTCCAGACCAAATGAGACACCGCCGCACGCCCTCACTACTAACTAAAGCTCTTGGCATGGTTTAAGCCTACGGTAGCCAAAACAAACTACATCCCAAGCAAAATATTGTTGTCAGCTTTAAAGCATGGAAAATCAAAATCTTTCCACCCATCTCTGTGCTTCCAAATACTTTGGCAAACGAATTGGAAATATGGATGAGCCTCTTCAAGAAGAGGGATCAAACAAATTCATGCTAAAAGGCCCATGTAAGAGGAAACATCTAATAGGGCATGGCTGCAGTGAATAATAAAAAAACCAAGTCATTACATCAGTAATTACAACCGCAGCTTCATGCCAGGTCATACGAGGTCATGTGTTATAAGGACAGAAAGAAATGAGGATTAAAATTACTTTTGCAACAATTACCTTCCGAGGAGAGGTGCTTGTATTACATGGGACCCTAAAGCAAATATGGGCTTTAGTAAAGGAAGTAAGCAGTGCCAGACATCAACACTTACCTGGTCGCATGCAGGGAGAGGAAGCTCCCGACCAGGTGTGACAGGAAGTCCTCCTGGCTGGAGCAACATCCCCCTGTGTGTCCACTCTGGGCAAACAGGAAATGTTGTATTTGACTGCTTCAGTGATGTTACATCCCACAAACAGGAAGGATCTCTCAGGTGTAACATTGTGGCAAAGAGGCTGCACGATGAACGAAACTGAATTTTGCGTTTGCCATGATGGAGCACACATGACGACACGCTAACTCTCAGGCTCAACTTCTCATCTGTCGTGACCCAGGATTATTTTCCGGTTGACAATTGTAGCTGAAGAAGTTTAGCTCACTATATAAATGTTATTAATTTTTGCGATTATGGCTGTTGCTGCTGTTTTAATTCCCTTTCCAGATACGGATAATTCCATCAGAACGACCAAATGTATCTCCATTGCAAAACAAGGCATGAAACTAGGTTCTTATCCGGAATGCTGATATTATTTTGCCATACTCTTTCCATATTTTAAACATTCTCTGCCCTCCTCAAATATATATATATATATTTTAAAAAAAACTAAACTAAAACCCAACTCTTGGACATCAACCATATAAGAAATATGCAAAACAACTAAGCAAATATTAGAAGTCATTCCAGAACTGGCCCTCCTAAACATCTTCCCAGATAATAATGCCCACTTACATCACAAAGAGCTCATAACCCACCTAATCTCAGCGGCCAGAAGCATCATAGCCAGACACTGGAGAGACCTGTCAGAACTAAGCATGGACCACTGGTATCAAATAGTATGGGAAACAGCCTTATTAGAAAAACTAAGCAACAAACTGAAATTGACACGGAGACAAACAGAAGAAGACGCCTTCACCCGGTATGGTTCCCCTTTATCACACACACAGCCCAACAAGACAACAACAAAAACCCATCAACAGCATATGAATTAATCTGGCTAACCTGATCCAAACACACACACACACACACACACACACACACCACTCACACATGAAAACAAATTTCACTACAGCCAATCAAAGACAACCAACCACACCCTAGGCCAGGGGTCTGCAACCTTTAAGACAAAAATAGCCACTTGGACCCGTTTCCGAAGGAAAAAAAAAACTGGGAGCCGCAAAACTCGTCATTATAAAAATACCTTTTTTGTCACTTTTTTATTATTTCTTTGTTTGACCCCTCAGAATTACTCCTCCTCATAGAAATAAATGTTAAATTAACAAGTTACCTTTTGTGTGTGTGTGTGTTCTTCACTCCCCTTCAAAACAGTGACCAGCGTACATGCCCCCTTTCAATGCAGTGACCAGCGTACATGCCCCTTACAATGTAGCGGGCGGGCGGGCGGGAAGGTGACGTCGGGACGGTGAGTGACTAACGCACGCCCCGCCCCCATGCGGCGTCACAGCCAGTACAGCGCCCGCCACAGTGGGGAGTGTCGGGGCGCACAATGCGCCTCCTCCCCTCGCTAGTATCCGCCCCGGAGCCGCAGCAAAGGTGTAAAAGAGCCACATGCGGCTCCGGAGCCGCGGGTTGCAGACCCCTGCCCTAGGCCAACCCCAACCTCTCACCACCAAAGGAATAGCTGACACAAAAGCCCACACATATACTAAGTAGAATAATTGAAGCATTGCCACCCAACCCCCCCACTCACCATTCCCCCTCTACCTCTTTCCCCCCTTTTCTTCCTAACCTAACAATGTATGCAATGCTAATGTCTCACAAAAAAGAGACAATGCACATATTTTTGTAAATTAAGAAATCTTTAGTAAAAATACAATTAACAATACAAAACAAAAACAAATATCCCATCCCCAACATGATGATGATGGCTCTATATTTAAACATGAGATAAAGCAGTTCTTCAAAGTAAGCCAATTAAAAGATAAAATGGAAGGATGTACCTAAAGATATTTTAAAGGGCACTTGGTGGAGATAAGAAACTAATGTTTAATTTAAACATAATGGAAAATGTCATGTTGTCCCTTTGAATAAATGTGGCCTTTGAGAGACCACATACAGATTGAAAAGACAATAATGCATTCTAAAAGTTCCAAAGGCACAGTTCAAAGAAGGCGATGACTTTGATGTGGAAGACAGCCATTTTAGCATTAAGAGCAGGTGTAGTATAGTAACGACGAGCATGAGCTATGTGCCAAGAAGGCTCTGGCTCCAATCTCACATTGGCCACTAGGCAGCCTTAAACATGTTCAACTTTGCAGGATAAACCACGGGGAAATAACACTGGCTTACTTTAGAGGGTTTAATATGACAGAAATAACGTCCACAAAGTCCTCTGAGCACAGACAATGACAATTGTGTCTAGGGGAAAGTAGTCGTGTTGAATCAAAGCACCCAAAGGAAAGCACAGAAAGTAAGGAAAAAACCTTGTCATTTAAATAAACTTTGCAAAAGGCAATCAAAGCGACTTTGAATGTCGGCTGAAATAATTTGGAACGTGAATGCATCTCCTGGAGCAGACAGGTAATGTGCTGAGGGAGGACAAAAATTGATGCCATCCTCCCAAATTCTTATTTTCACAATAATTCCGGCACTGACGCCTCTCGGTCCTTTTGAGTATAACTCAAAATGTGGAACAGTGGCTTCCAGAATGCTAACTTATATAGGAAACTGTCATGGAATTCTACTCAATATTGATCCAGAGCAGATTCCAAGGTATAGTTAGCAGATTAAAAACTTAAACACATTGCAGGATTTCCAAAAAATAGACCAGAGGCAATTAATATTTCACCCAGCAGAGCTTGACTGCTACTGAAGGCAAATGAGCATAATGGCCACAAATCCAAAACATTCAGGATTGGCACTGTCCATAATAAGCCCAGTTGTGGCAGACTTAACTTACAATAACTTATAATAAGTCTAAAACCTTTACACGAAGCATACTATGTACAGAACACCACACCAGAAGGAAAAGAGATAGAAAGAGAAAGTGAAACCCAGGCTCCTTCTGGCCTTATTATTATAGTCAGTCAGCATGACCGTGACAGAAAGAGATAACAGAGCCAGTTTAAGCCAGCTGTACTCAGCTTCTCTGAAGGAATAACCCAAACATCATGAACCTTCTGCTTGTTTCTTTTACACAGAGAAGCTTCCAAAACCCTCTTGAATTAAGTAGAATAGGAATAGGAAAGATATCTATATCTATACAAGGGCATCCTGATCAAATTTGCAGATGACACCAAACTGGGAGGGGTGGCTAACACCCCAGAGGACAGGATCACACTTCAAAACGACCTTGACAGATTAGAGAACTGGGCCAAAACAAACAAGATGAATTTTAACAGGGAGAAATGTAAAGTATTGCACTTGGGCAAAAAAAATGAGAGGCACAAATACAAGATGGGTGACACCTGGCTTGAGAGCACTACATGTGAAAAGGATCTAGGAGTCTTGGTTGACCACAAACTTTACATGAGCCAACAGTGTGACGCGGCAGCTAAAAAAGCCAATGCAATTCTGGGCTGCATCAATAGGAGTATAGCATCTAGATCAAGGGAAGTAATAGTGCCACTGTATTCTGCTCTGGTCAGACCTCACCTGGAGTACTGTGTCCAGTTCTGGGCACCACAGTTCAAGAAGGACACTGACAAACTGGAACGTGTCCAGAGGAGGGCAACCAAAATGGTCAAAGGCCTGGAAACGATGCCTTATGAGGAACGGCTAAGGGAGCTGGGCATGTTTAGCCTGGAGAAGAGGAGGCTAAGGGGTGATATGATAGCCATGTTCAAATATATAAAAGGATGTCACATAGAGGAGGGAGAAAGGTTGTTTTCTGCTGCTCCAGAGAAGCGGACACGGAGCAATGGATCCAAACTACAAGAAAGGAGATTCCACCTAAACATTAGGAAGAACTTCCTGACAGTAAGAGCTGTTCGACAGTGGAATTTGCTGCCAAGGAGTGTGGTGGAGTCTCCTTCTTTGGAGGTCTTTAAGCAGAGGCTTGACAACCATATGTCAGGAGTGCTCTGATGGTGTTTCCTGCTTGGCAGGGGGTTGGACTCGATGGCCCTTGTGGTCTCTTCCAACTCTATGATTCTATGATTCTATACAAGAGATAAATACTTTCTGCACTAAGAAATGCAAACTGACAGAAACACCACCTTGAATTGTGGGGGATGGTCTTTCCTCAGATCTTAATTTGCATCTTTCAGCTTGCGCCCAACTCGGGCTGTAATCGGACTGAGCCTTATTTAACTCAGTTACTTGTGAGTTAATGAGCATGGGATTGTGCTGTACTGAGGCTAGTTTGCCTCTGCTGCAAGAGTAGAAATACTGTCTCAGTTTCCATTCTCCATTGATTCCATGACACACCGACGTCCCAAAGAACTTAGCAAGGCAGCCTCCAGCTTGTGGTCCTCATTGGTGCAAGGATGTGGCTCTGTTCTTGACACCTAGGAGCTGCTTCTATTATTATTATTATTATTATTATTATTATTATTATCATTATCATTATCATTATCATTATCATTATCATTATCATTATCATTATCATTATTATTACAGTGGTACCTTGGGTTATGGGACGCGGGTGGCGCTGTGGGTAAAAGCCTCAGCGCCTAGGGCTTGCCGATCGAAAGGTCGGCGGTTCGAATCCCCGCGGCGGGGTGCGCTCCCGCTGCTCGGTCCCAGCGCCTGCCAACCTAGCAGTTCGAAAGCACCCCCAGGTGCAAGTAGATAAATAGGGACCGCTTACTGGCGGGAAGGTAAATGGCGTTTCCGTGTGCTGCGCTGGCTCGCCAGATGCAGCTTTGTCACGCTGGCCACGTGACCCGGAAGTGTCTCCGGACAGCGCTGGCCCCTGGCCTCTTAAGTGAGATGGGCGCACAACCCCAGAGTCTGTCAAGACTGGCCCGTACGGGCAGGGGTACCTTTACCTTTACCTTTACCTTGGGTTAAGAACTTAATTCATTCTGGAGGTCCATTCTTAACCTGAAACTGCTATTAACCTGAGGTACCACTTTAGCTAATGGGGCCTCCTACTGCCGCTGCACCGCCACCATGTGATTTTTGTTCTCATCCTGAGGTAAAGTTCTTAACCCGAGGTACTACTTCTGGGTTAGCGGAGTCTGTAACCTGAAGCGTCTGTAACCCGAGGTACCACTGTATTATATTATTATTATTATTATTATTATTATTATTATTAGAGTTTATATACCACCCTATACCCAGAGATCTCAGGGAGGTTCACAAAAAAAATCATAACATACATAATCAGATTAAAAAACAACAATCCAATAACACACACACACCAGAAAAGAGCCACATTTTAAAAGGGTATAGGATGTCAAATAGATGAACTCAAGGCCTGGTTAAAAAAGAATGTTTCTGCCTGGCTCCCTCAGCCTGAAAGTGAGATGAGCGCCACAACCCCATAGTCGCCTTTGACTGGACTTAACTGTCCAGGGGTCCTTTACCTTGACCTTTTTTTAAACGTGGCTCTCTTACTCATTGAGAATGATAGAGGGGGTGGGGGGGTGAGCTGGTCCAATCTCCACTTCCTCCTCCACGCGATTTTATTCATGTAGTGAAAGGAAGGTCTGAAGAGGTCTCAAAATGTTCAAATATGCAGCTGAAGACAACATGAAAAGCATCAACAGCAATTCTGAGTCACTCTGTCAAACAGTCATGGCACACTGTGCAGGGAAGGGGAAAGTTAAGAAGCTGGCAAATTGCTCCTAACCGTTCTCGTGAATCACAAGTATAGGTTCTCACCTGGTTTGCGGATTCCGCTCTACTAACAAGCTGCCTATTTAGCATGACGCAACCTACTGAATCACAAGTTCTTCTACAGCTTCCCCCATCAGTCGTCTATCAAGAGGTAACTGGAAAGAGACAGAAATGCCATGGACCTTGTTGAGACACATCCAAGGCTGAGGGCAAATACGGATGGCTGTACCCTACATTTTATTTCACGTGTATGCATCTCTTTGATTGAATTCAAGTTTAAGGAAAGAAAAGACTTGCTAGGTCTGGCTGCAGTGTGGATCTGAACTGTATGCAAGACATGCTCACATTTCAGACTTTCCAGTTCTGATAAGTAGACAACACATCTCATAATATTTTAACACCATTGTAAAACCACAGAGGTATATCTGACTAAGTTCTAAGTAAAGCAGACCCATTGAAAATAATGGATCCTAGTAATTATGCCTATTAATTTCAATAGGTCTGTTCAGGGTGTGACTAACCTTGAAGAAAACCCAGAACATGTAAATTGGCCCACAGTTACTGCTGGAATATTTTGAAGACTGGAAACATGCCTTTTGTATTATAGGTATATAAAGGAAATCAATAGAACAGAACAGAACAGATCAGAACAGAATAGAATAGAATAGAATAGAATGGTCTTCAAAAATCTTGAAGGCTAGAAACATGCATTTTCTATTTTAAGTATGTAAAGGAAATGCTCACAAATCGAAATTCTGGATTAGACTCCAGATTTTATTCCAAATACTCTGGAAATACAGAAAATAACCAGCCTTCCTTACATATAGCTGTGCAAAAAAACCATACTTTTCTTAACAAAACACGGAGGAGTCAACTGCAGGAGAATTTCCAAGTCAAAATTAAGAGTGTCATGTCTCTGCTTTGGTTGATAAGTAGTACATTTAGAAGGCGGGGAGAATAAGCGAGTGGGCACCATGACTTAAGAAAGGCTGTTTCTCAGAACAAATAATGAGTCACTATAATACAGAAAGAATTAGTCATTGCCTGAACTGAGCTGCAAGTGGAGTCCTTTCATGAGCTGTATCAGAAGCCAGCCAGCAATAGCAGCTACATGGTTAAGAAAGATATTCAGTGGCTGCTCACCAATTTTGTAGGTTTTGTACAAGGGGTAGTCATGACCGGTGATATCCTGCCTCAAGAGCATCAGACAGATAACCATCTCAGTCACAATGCCTACCCAACCCATAGTGGGATGAAACCCGGACAAGACAAAGGGGTGTATTTGACTCAGGGACCAGGAAACTGCAAATGCTTTCCTTTGTATTGTGATGGAGCAAGTGTGAAAGACTATATTTGAGTGACAGAGGCATGCCTGGGTAGATCACACATTTTCTGTGACATTCCTGTGACGTCTTGGTGATACATCCTGCGCACTGGCGGAGGAAGGGGGGTGCAGTGGTTGTGTCTGCCCCGGGTGTCATCCCTGAGGGGAGGTGACATCATCGCCCCACCCCCTGGGAAGCTCGGCACGGGCAGTGCCCCCCTGGGATCCTTGCTGCTTGCTGCGGGTGGCGCCCCCCATGGAAGCTCGCTGCACCCCTGCAGGAAGCTTGCCCCTCCCCCAGGTGCACAACATGTGCGCCGCTCCGGGTTCCGGAGCAGCTAGCTCCGCCTCTGATCCTGAGATGTATTTGTCATTTAAATTCGACTCAGTATTGATCCAGAACAGATTCCAATGTATAGTTAGCAGTGTAAAAACTTAACCATGTTGCAAGATTCCCTAAAAATAGACCAGAGGCAATTATATTTCATCCGGCAGAGCTTTACTGCTACTGAAGGCAAATGAACGTAATGGTCACAAATCCAATACATTCAGGATTGGCCCTGTCCATAGGAAATCCAGTTGCAGCAGACTTAACTTAAAGCTAATAAAAGGTAAAGGTACCCCTGCCCGTACGGGCCAGTCTTGACAGACTCTGGGGTTGTGTGCCCATCTCACTCAAGAGGCCAGGGGCCAGCGCTGTCCAGAGACACTTCCGGGTCACGTGGCCAGCGTGACATCGCTGCTCTGGCAAGCCAGAGCCGCACACGGAAACGCCGTTTACCTTCCCGCTAGTAAGCAGTCCGTATTTATCTACTTGCACCCGGGGGTGCTTTCGAACTGCTAGGTTGGCAGGCGCTGGGACCGAGCAATGGGAGCGCACCCCGCCGCAGGGATTCGAACCGCTGACCTTTCGATCGGCAAGCCCTAGGCGCTGAGGCTTTTACCCACAGCGCCACCCGCGTCCCCTAACTTAAACCTACAGTAACATATAATAAGACTAAACCTTAACCCTACAATGGACACTCGGGTTGCGAACGTGATCCATGTGGGATACACGTTCGCAACCCACAGCGTTCGCAAGCAGCGTCTGCGCACGCGCGGGTTGTGATTTGGCACTTCTGCGCATGCGTGACTGCTGAAACCCGGAAGTAACCCGTTCCAGAACTTCTGGGTTTCGGCAGTCCGTAACCCAAAAAAAAGCAACATGAAGTGGCTGTAACCCGAGGTATGACTGTATAAACAGAACACTACATCAGAAGGGAGAGAGAGAGAAAGAGAAAGTGAAACCCAGGCTCCTTCTGGCCCTACTGTACTCAGCTTCTCTGAGGGAATAATCCAAACATCATGAACCTTCTGCTTGTTTCTTTCACACAGAGAAACTTCCAGAACCCTCTTCAGTTAATTGGAATAGGAAAAGATCTCTACATATCAGATCAATATGTTCTGCACTAAGAAATGTAAACTAACTGGATTATGGGAAACTTTGGGAAACTTTAAAATACTGATGTAATCATTTTTTTCCCTTCCAGTAGCACCTTAAAGACCAACTAAGTTAGTTCTTGGTATGAGCTTTCGTGTGCATGCACACTTTTTCAGATACACTGAAACAGAAGTTGCCAGAACCTTCTATATAGTAAGAAGGTGGGGAGGGGTATTACTCAGAAGGGTGGTGGGAATGGGTGATTGGCAGATAGCTGTGATGAGCCTCTTGACGACTCTTAACGACTGCAATAGGTCTTACAGGAAAAAGCAAGGGGTGAGAAGGTGAAAAATGGCTTTGTCATGTATAATGAGATAAGAATCCAATGTCTTTGTTCAGACCAGGTCTCTCCATGGTTTTAAGTTTGGTAATGAGTTGCAATTCAGCAGCTTCTCTTTCCAGTCTATTTCTGAAATTCCTTTGTAGTAAAACAGCTACTTTGAGATCTTGTATAGAATGTCCTGGGAGATTGAAGTGTTCCCCTACTACAATAATACTACAACCAGACGTAACACGGACACTGGCACCAGAGCCTGCAATAAACCCAGATGCCAACTTTGCTGCCACATACACCCGGACAACACCATTACTGGCCCCAACAACATCACACATACCATCTCGGGACTATTTAATTGCTCATCGTCTAACATTGTATATGCCATCAAATGCCAACAGTGTCCTTCAGCTCTCTATATTGGACAAACAGGCCAAACCTTACGCCAAAGAATAAACGGACATAAATCGGACATCAAGAATCACAAGACAGAGAAACCAGTAGGAGAACACTTCAATCTCCCAGGACATTCTATACATTTCTGTAACTGATGTAATCATTGTTCTGGGCTTCTGGCTGCTTCATCTTTGTGGCAACGGGAAGTCTTGTTGCAACAATAACCATCAGGCCTACAGGCCACTGTTTTGCTTCTATCTCCTGACTGAAGTCTCTTGCTTGTGACCCCCGACCCGAACCTATGGGAGCCAAGGTTAGGCATTTGTGGGGTGCTCCAAGGACTGCCTTACAGGGTCTGAGACAGAATTGCAAGAGAAAGGAGGCAGTGATGTGGATAGCAGGAGATAAGCATGGCTCCAGAATATGGCTCAGGACTTATCATCACCTCCAGATCATGTGATGCACTAGCCCAGAATGGTCCACTAAGTCCATCGTGAAGGTGCATTGCAGACAAAGCACTCTCTCTTCATGTGTGATCAGTGAATGTGGGACCAGGTAATGTTACTGGTTCCCAGTAAGGGACAAAGCCCCCTGGGTCAGTCCAAAAGGCACCTGGGTAATCTGGAATGAAAATTAACCGCGATCAATGGCCACAAGCACAACACCATTTAGATATGGCTGGGCAATTCTGGTTTAAATTAAAGCTTCGGTGAATGAAAGCAGGAAATTATCAGGTTTAACCAGGTGTGGAATGTACATTACATCCTGTACTAGAAGCTCAGTCTACAGAGTAAAGAAACAAGACAGAAAACAATGGGAAAGATTATCATTTAATAACCACTGCATATGCATCAGACTCATTGAGAGGATTCACGTCGCTGCATTTTTCCAAATCACAAAAGTCCTCAGTTACGTCAGATAATAATAATAATAATTTATTATTTATACCCCGCCCATCTGGCTGGGTCCCCCCAGCCACATTGGGCGGCTTCCAACAAAACACTAAAATACAATAACCTATTAAACATTAAAAGCTTCCCTAAACAGGGCTGCCTTTAGATGTCTTCTAAAAGTTTGGTAGTTATTTTCCTCTTTGACATCTGGTGGGAGGGCGTTCCACAGGGCGGGCGCCACTACCGAGAAGGCCCTCTGCCTGGTTCCCTGTAACCTCACTTCTTGCAGTGAGGGAACTGCCAGAAGATCCCTCAGCATTGGACCTCAGCGTCCGGGCAGAATAATGGGGGTGGAGACGCTCCTTCAGGTATACTGGACTGAGGCCGTTTAGGGCTTTAAAGGTCAGCACCAACACTTTGAATTGTGCTCGGAAATGTACTGGGAGCCAGTGTAGGTCTTTCAAGACTGGTGTTATATGGTCTCGGCGGCCGCTCCCAGATCATATTCATATGCATCCATAACCTCGGGGGGCTGGATGCAGCCTTCCAATGCTGTCTATCTGGCCCTTGGCACCCTCCCCAGACCAAAAACCCTCCTGGCCATACCTCTTCTTCCCAGGTCACAGTCCTCGCTCATCCTGCTTTGCACCCTCCTTGTGGGTTTTTGCGCGGCTGGATTGTGTCCTTGAATGCCTCTTGTTCACCTGGATGGAGGGCAGAGAGCGGAGTGCAGAAACCAGCCTCCTGTGCAAAGTTAAACTCTACATTCCCTGCTCCACACAGTTCCAACCTCTGGCTCTGCTCTCCACTGCCATGTGGCTCGTGGCAGCTTTCCCAGGAAGGAATGCAGTCCCCCCAACACGTGGGGTGCAGAGTTCCCCATTCCTGCTTTACCCCAATGGTGGTCAGCTAGGTTAAGCATGGGTGTAGCCAGGGGGAAGCTGACCCCCCTCTTAATCAAGTAAATAAATAAAAATACGCAACCAAAAGTAGAAATAATCAGAATATTTGAAATTGAAATGCTCGCTGTGCATTCCAGTGACGCAGCTGGCAACCTGACTGAGCGATAGGTGTGGCTTCTGCGAACTGGCCAATGGCGTTGCAAGTAGCTCAGGTCTGGAACAGAAAACCCCATAAATCCTGGCTACACCCATGTACAGTAGTTACCGTATTTTTCGCACCATAGGACGCACTTTTCCCCTCCTAAAAAGCAAGGGAAAATGTGTGTGCGTCCTATGGAGCGAATGCAGGCTTTCGCTGAAGCCTGGAAAGTGAGAGGGGTCGGTGCGCACCGACCCCTCTCGCTCTCCAGGCTTCAGGAAGCTATCCGCTAGCCGTGGGAGACCCAGCTCTCCCACGGCTAGCGGAGCGCTGCATTAATCCCGAAGCTTGGGGCGTGCGGAGCTCAGCGCGCCCCAAGCTTCTGGGTGCCGGCAAGGTCTCTGCTAGCCGTCTAGACCTTGCCGGCACCCAGAAGCTTGGGGCGCGCTGAGCTCCGCAGCCCCAAGCTTCGGGATTAGCGCTCCGCTAGCCGTGTCTAGGCTGCGGATAGCAGCCTGCTTCCCGGAGCGTCGGGCGCCCTGAAAGCAGAGCGCCCGGCGCTTCGGGAACACATCCGCAGCCTAGGCAACCCTGCGGGAGATCCCGCAGGGATGTCTAGGCTGCGGATAGCAGCCTGCTTCCCGGAGCGTCGGGCGCCCTGAAAGCAGAGCGCCCGGCGCTTCGGGAACACATCCGCAGGGTGGGGAGCCCTGCAGGAGTTCCCCGCAAGGCTCCCCAAGCTGCGGATAGCAGCCTGCCGCCCGGCGGGTGGGGCGCCCTGAATCAGAGCGCCCCTCGCGCTGGGCAGACATCCGCAGGGTGGGGAGCCCTGCAGGAGTTCCCCGCAAGGCTCCCCAAGCTGCGGATAGCAGCCTGTCGCCCGGCGGGCGGGGCGCCCTGAATCAGAGCGCCCCTCGCGCCGGGCAGACATCCGCAGGGTGGGGAGCCCTGCAGGAGTTCCCCGCAAGGCTCTCCAAGCTGCGGATAGCAGCCTGCCGCCCGGCGGGTGGGGCGCCCTGAATCAGAGCGCCCCTCGCGCCGGGCAGACATCCGCAGGGTGGGGAGCCCTGCAGGAGTTCCCCGCAAGGCTCCCCAAGCTGCGGATAGCAGCCTGCCGCCCGGCGGGCGGGGCGCCCTGAAGCAGAGCGCCCCTCGCGCCGGGCAGACATAAGCCAGCCCCACAAGCTCGGGGGACAGCAGGGAGGCGCAGCGCCACTATCCCGCTGTTCCTCGACCTGGTTCGGTTTCCCTGACCTGCTTTTGGGGGGGAAATAAAGGGAATTTTTTCCCCCTTTATTTCCCCCCCAAAAAACTAGGTGCGCCCTATGGTCCGGTGCGTCCAATCGTGCGAAAAATACGGTAAGCCCACTATCTGACAAAGCGACTCTGGGGCAAACCCCGTTATATGCATACATTCATCCTCATATTGCCTGGGAGTAGATTTGCAGCCCAGCCCAGGGGAGGCAAGCAAAAGTCCAGGCCTAATTTGTGTAGGGTTGCCATATTCCAAAAAGTAAAAAAAGAGGACACCCTGAAAGCTGTTGAGTTTCGGGAGTAGGAAAGACTATTTATGTATGCGACCATGGCTGCGTGGATGTTACTGGCCTGGAGATTGAACCAGGATAAAGTCCCTACCAGACAAGAATGGCAGGTGAAGTTGATGGATTATGCCGAAATGGCTAAAATGAGCAGAAGAATCAGAAATCAGGAAGGCCAAAATTTTAATAAGGACTAGGGAAAATTTAAAGCTTATCTTCAAGGCCATTGTAAATAGTTAAAATCGTTAGTAGGATTGGAATATCACTTGTAGTTTGTAGTTTAATGGTGAATTTTGGACACAATGGGGAGGTAAAATATTTGGATTATTATAAAAGACGCAGGAGGAAATGATCAACAATAGGACCCACAAAGGGGAGGAGGGAAGTCCAAGAGATTCTCTGGAATATTGTTTTTGTGATGTATGTTGGATATGTGACTGTAAAATTTTAATTTGAAAAACCAAAGAAATAAATTTAAAAGGAAGGAAGGAAGGAAGGAAGGAAGGAAGGAAGGAAGGAAGGAAGGAAGGAAGAAAGAAAGAAAGAAAGAAAGAAAGAAAGAAAGAAAGAAAGTGTTGTTGAGCTTCTTTTTTGGAAACCACCGTAATTGTTGAGCTAAACCTAAATTCTGCCTTTGAAATCTCAGTAAGGTCTCTGGGCGTATGGCAGCCCTAGATGTGTGTGTGTGTGTTGTTGCAAAACTCCACATATTTTTTAGAGGCCTCTCGATTGTATCCATGAAAAGAATAAAAATAAGTGTGTGTGTGTGTGTGTGTGTGTGTGTGTGTGTGTGTGTTCTAAGTGAGGAGGCAGAGAGGATAACTGAAACAAAGCTGCAGCCACAAAACTTTAAGGACGTATCAACATCCTCCATATAACTCAACCCATAAAAGCACAGAATGCATGTCGAATGTGCGAGGAGAGACAACCAGAAACAAATGTGCTGTAAGCTATTGTATAGCAACGCTGAACTAGAGAGGAGCATTAATAGCTATTTCCTGTTTTGTTCCCAAAGAGCTTCTAAGCAATCAAAAGCCCATCATATTCAAGGCTTCTGGTACATCCTGTATCTATCTTCAGCTTCGCTCATTTCAGCCCTTGCCTCCCTTCAAAGATCATCTGCACAATAAAAAGTCTGAAAAGAAAAGATCCCAATAGCCAAAGGTCAACCATTGGAATAAATACTTCAGCTGAAGTCTGAAATGGTCACAGAGCACTGTCATATGACATACATGGAACATGGCAGAGGACAAAAGCCTGCTTTTAATGTCTCAGGGGGGTGGGGCAATCCCTTAAGCATCAGTTCCTGATCTGTGAAATGGGGGTGTTAGTACACAGGGGAGCTGGGTCCACAAACTTGTGCCATGTATGAAGATACAATGAGCCCCTGTCTTCCATAAACCCTGAATGACCCTTTTAACACTTCCACTGTTGTGCAGAACACACATATGCTGCTTCAAATCTCTGGGAGGTATTCAAGCAAGTTTTGCTCAGGGAAAACCTATTAAACGTAATGGCTCTAACTTAAGTCATCTTCATTTGATGTTAAAATTGGGGTTTGGCTTTTGCTGCCCAACTCCCCATGGGGCGACGAATCCCCTAAATCCATGATCAGTCAAAGAAGATTGGGTGGAGACAGGATCCAGTGGAAAGCAAAGCAGATATTTGTTTTCCCATTGCAACAGAATTCCCTGCCCTCCTTCCAAGGAGGGAGAGACCCTGAGCAAAAGTGTGCAGGAACCATTAAAGACATTGCCCACCCCCTTAGCCAAAGGCCACCCCAAAATCATCACATGTACATCATAGGAGGTGGTCTATAGCAGAACTCCTGTCTCCCAGGATACCTAATGATGGTTGCTGGTTGCATTACCTGGGCAGCCTGGCCACTCTTTTGTGATGGTTAATAGTAATGAATAGTAATCCAGGTCACAGGCTCACCCTATTCATACACAAATATGCCCTTAAGACAGGATTTGTAAGCAAAAAATCAGTGGGAAGGTGTCAGAGCTGCCCGAGGTCCCAGCTCACAAAGGACCAACGCCGCTTCGTTGTTAAGTATAAAAGTCTTTATTGAAGTTCAGTTTCACTTTCACAGCCGCAGCGTGCAGCCCTACGTCTCAAACTCTAGACCGCTGAAGCTCCGTCTGAATCTCCTCCCCCCAGACACCAGTTTAAGACTCTAGCCTTGCTCCACCTCTTCCTCTGCTCTTTCCTCCTCTGGTTCTGCCTATCCTTCTGACGCTGATTCCCCTGAATCTTCCCCCTCCCTCCGGCGGGCTTTAGGACCTGGTTCCCAATCCGGGTTTCCTGCTGTCCCGCGCGCCTGTACATTTGAACTTGGCGCGCGCGCCCAACCTGCGACCTTCCTCCTAACCATTGCACTGCTGCTGTCACTGCTCCCCCCTTCGGGGAGGCTAGCTGGAACTGACCTCCCCTCCGTTCCCCCACTTTCCGATGGAGGCGTGGTCAGCCCTGACTCATCTTCTCTCCCCACTGGAGGGGACGCTGGTCCTGACACATGTGACTCTTCCCCCCCACTACGCTCTGGTGGGGAAGCTGGTCCTGATCCCCCGCTGCTGCTTTGGGAGTCCCCGCTCGCCCCTTGTTTCTGGTGCGTCCCCCCTGGGACCCCCCTTGCCCTGACCATCGGCACCCCCTTCTGGGAATCTTCTGATTCGCTGGAGAAGCTCATGGAATCTCTCGGGTCACTGTCATACTCCCCTACGCTGCCCTCGGATTCCTCCCCTTCGCTCTCCATTTCCTCTCTCCCCTGTGCTTCTGCTCCTGAGCCCCTGACAGAAGGCTTTCCCCATTTGCCTCACTTACTGCAGAGGAATATCTGGGAGAGTCAAAACGACTTCAGGATTGCTCTCCCGTACTATTTCAGACACATAGTTTGTATATTTAGATATGTGTGCATTTAAGAATGTATTCTATATTTGAGACTTTAGAATTCTTATAAGACATTAATTTCAGTGGGTCTACTCTGATTAAAACTTAAGCTGGTGATAAAGTAAAAGTTCATAAAGGATTTGGAAACCACATATTTCGAAAGACATTGTGTAATGTGTGGGATAGATACAAAAATCTACTAGAACGTAAGACACCATGGTGGCTCTCGCCGCTTGAGGCAATGAGTGTAAAAAAGACAAATATGAGGAAAAACTGGGCCACCTATGAAGAACTAGTAATAGAGAAGGAGAACCAATGGAAATTAAAGCCATATGAAGGTGTAAAATGTATGGTGAATTTTTGGTTGCATTATCGTCAAATCAATGAAACGTTTAAAGAGGATAAAAACAAAAATGGATTTGGATGTACAAAATCAATATTTGAATTGGAGTTATTAAATAATAGGGTTAAAATATTATCTAAAATGTATAAATTATTATTGGAATGGCATCTGAAAGATGAAGGCGTTAAATCAGTTATGATCCATTGGGCCAAAGATATTGGTCATAATATACAAATAGAAGATTAGGAAAAATTATGGAAAGAGGGAATAAAATTTACTGCCTGCAGTGCATTGAAAGAAAATAAGATGAAAATGATGTATAGGTGATACATAACACCAGCGAAATTAGCTAAAATGTATAAAACACATAATAAATGTTGGAAATGTAAAGTAAAAGAGGGTACCTTTTACCATATGTGGTGGGAATGTAAGAAAGTGAAGGACTTATTTATAATGAGATAAAAAAAAAGTTGAAATATACATTTGTTAAAAAACCAGAAGCCCTTCTATTGGGTATGGTGGGTACAGAAATTCGTAAGAATGATAATGTTTTTATATGCGATAACTGCAGCGATAACTATTAGCCCAAAGATGGAAACAAGAAGAAATACCAACTAAAGAAGAGTGGCAAGAAAAATTGATGCAGTATGGTGAGATGGCAAGACTAACAGAGAAAATTCGGAACCAGCAGGACCAGATTTTCCTAAAAGAATGGAAGAAGTTTTCAATATATTTGGAAAGCAATTGTAAGCAACTGACATCGCTTGTAGGGTTAAAATAAGTTTTGTAAGGAGTAATTTATAAATTATTGTGAAAAGAATTAAGAATAAATGTATTGGAAATTTGAGTTAATAGCAATAATTATAAGTAATAAAATGCATAATTAGAAAGACTTTAGAAAACCATCAGTCTTAGGCTGTGATAGCCAAAAAATTGAAAATGGTGTTTAAAAGGATGCTATGCTGGAAAATATGTGTAAAAACCAATAAAAAAATATTAAAAATAAAAAAATAAAACTTAAGTTGAACATCACCCTCTGTCTGCAGTATTGGATGCCGTGAGGGGCTTGAAATTAAAGCCTCAAGACTTGCCCCCTCTAGACCGAAGTAATGCAATTATGTAGGGAAATAGAGATGGCTTGAGAGACCGTTGACTAGCTTGCGTCTCAGAAGTGCCTTCATGAAAGCCCAGCTTTCCCAGTAGGAACCACCAACTGTTATCAACCGAAAGCCAAGGGGTCTCTTCATGTGGACACCCTTTGAAATAATAATCCTATCAGGGTGGTGGGTGGTGGATATAATATAATAAAGGGTCTCCTCTGCTTTTCAACATCAGCAAAGTGCTCTGAGCTTCTGACTGGCTGTGGATGAATTTTAATGAGGCCTGAATCCGACTCGCAAGGAGGCAACGCTCATTTTCAAAGCCGCTTCAGATAAGTCAGTGTGATATTACAAACACGGGCTCAAAACATGGCATAATGCAATAAAGCTCTTTGGATGAAAGAGCATTTGGGGAACAAAAAACTGCCTGAATATAATGACCCCTGCTGTGCCCCCCCACCTCGTAAACCACAAAAATTACTAGCTCCAAATCCCCTTCTCTAATGTCCCCTTGACTTTCTGTCACTCAACAGTTCAGCGCGCAGAAGAAACAACTCTAAAATATATGCTAATCGCCATATTTCAGCCTCAACTATGCAACCGCCAGGCATAGTTTTAGACATGGCCACAGCCCAGAGACGTCCGGGCCCTGGGGATCGGGTGACACCAGAGAGCCATTCCTGCACCATTGGCTGCTATGATGATGATAATAATAATTTATTATTTATACCCTGCCCATCTGGCTGGGCTTCCCCAGCCACTCTATAGTCCCCAGCCTGGGTGACTTGTTTTATCCCTCTGTAATGTCTGCAGAGGGGACATGGGTGGCACTGTGGGTTAAACCACAGAGCCTAGGGCTTGCCAATCAGAAGGTCGGCGGTTTGAATCCCCGTGATGGGGTGAGCTCCCGTTGCTCCGTCCCTGCTCCTGCCAACCTAGCAGTTCAAAAGCACGTCAAAGTGCAAACAGATAAATAGGTACCGCTCCGGCAGGAATGTAAACGGCGTTTCCGTGTTCTGCTCTGGTTCGCCAGAAGCGGCTCAGTCATGCTGGCCACATGACCTGGAAGCTGTACTTCGGCTCCTTCGGCCAATAAAGCGAGATGAGCGCCGCAACCCCAGAGTCGGCCACGACTGGACCTAATGGTCAGGGGTCCCTTTACCTTTACTTTAATGTCTGCAGACTACCTGACTTTCTTATTTATTGGTGTCTGGTATGAAGATAAGGGTCCATAAGAGATAAGATGAAAGGAACAACCAAAAATAGATTAGACTATAGATAGGGTTTGGGACAAAACTAGAATGTCAGTTTACTGGAAGAAGCAAAGATCGTCAGTGTCGAAGCAATGATTCTTCAACATCAACTTCGCTGGACTGGCCATGTTGTTCGGATGCCTGATTACCGTCTTCCAAAGCAACTACTCTATTCCGAACTTAAAAATAGAAAGTGTAATGCCGGTGGTCAACAAAAGAGGTTCAACAACTCTCTAAAGGCAAATCTAAAAAAAATGTAGTATAAACACTGACAACTGGGAAACACTGGCCTGCGAGCGCTTCAATTGGAGAACAGCCTTTACCAAAGGTGTCATTGGCTTTGAAGACTCTCGAACTCAGGACGAAAGGGAGAAACATGCTAAGAGGAAGGCACACTTGGCAAACCCTCACCGTGATCAACTCCTGCCTGGAAACCTATGTCCCCACTGTGGAAGGACGTGTGGATCCAGAATTGGCCTCCACAGTCACTTACAGACTCACTGTTAAAATTGTGTTTATGGAAGACAATCTAACTTGGCTACCAGTGATCACCAAAGGAGAAGAAGACAGGACTCTTCTACAATCCACAGGCATTTGTTGTTTCAGACAATAGCTTCCAGTATTGCTTTGCAACACAAGGAGCAACACACCTGCCTTCCACCTGCCAATATTCTTCCTGCTTGACACTTGACTGCTTCATGTTGGTCTTTCATGTGCCTAACTCAGGTACTGAACTGCCCTTGGACAGGAGTGCAATGGGCATTTCCTGACTGTTCCCCAATTCCACTGGGTGCAAAATAGCAAGGTTGTGCAAAGAAGCATTATTTATTTATTTAGAATTAATTTTTATTTGGTTTTACAAGTGTAGAATTATAGAAAACAAAATACATATCCATATTTAGATATTTCTCTGAATATCCAGACTTCCCACTCTCCTCTCCATGGGCCCTATTGCTAACCTTTCCAACTGCATATTATTCATCATCATCAATCTTTATTACGGTACAGAGACCGAACAAATAGTTACAAAGCAATACACAATTCATACAGCCTACCTCCAGGTTAAACAAGCATTTCGTTCAGAATATAGGGATCACTGGTTCTTGCAACCACCAATAAAAACTTGGCCATTGGTAATGTTCTAGCATTTGTCCGGTCTTCCAATAGGAACCTGACATAGTGAGCCTCTGATTTTCCCGGGAAAGGTACCAGCAAGGGTAATATCAGTTAGGCCCTGGCTTGCTCATATTTTGCACAGTGCAACAAAATATGTTTTATGGAATTGATGTCTTGAGCACATGAGCAAAGTCTGTCCTGGTAGGGAACTCCTCTCAACCTGCCATCCAACACTGCAGAAGGAAAGACGTTTAGTCTGGCTTTGGTGAAAAGCCTTCGATAATTTGGTACTGTGAGGTTTTTAATGTAAGATTTTAACTTAAAGACATGCCCATATTGTGCTCCTTCTGCCAGCGGACTACAGACTGTGTGTGATCGAGATCGCAAGTCATAATCTTTGTTTAACGTCTTAAGGGTGCCTTCATAACCAAGGTAATACAGTTGGGGGGGGGGGTGACAGACCAATAGAGGTGGCTTTTTTAGCCATGGTTTTCTGCCATTTGCTCCTCATTGGTCAGGTGTTGATACAAACCCTTCCCTAGATCAAACACCGAAATACTGAGCCAATGTTTTATATTTATATTTATTTCATAATCCGTATTTTATATCTTTTCGTATTGTCCATGATCTTTCCTACATTACAAGTGTTATTAGAATCCTGCTAATGTTTTCATCTGCTTACAGTGGTCTCCTAAATAAATTATAATTTCCCCCCATTCTTTATTGAAGTTTTTGTCTTCTTGGTTTCTGAGCTTTCCGGTCAGTTTTGCCAGTTCAGCATAGTCCAACAGCTTGGTTTGCCATTCCTCTCTGGTAGGGACTTTATCTTCTTTCCATCTCTGGGCTAATAGCATCTGTGCTGCTGTTGTCGCATACATAAAAAGTCTTTTCTGCTCCTTTGGGATATCGGTAACTACAATTCCTAATAAAAAAACTTGTGCAAAGAAGCATTCCAAACATTTTTTAATGCCGGCTGTCCACGAAAACAGTTCATGATAAGCATAAGAACAACCTCTTTATCTAGAGCAGGCACGTCCAGCAGGTAGATTGTGATCTACCGGTAGATCACTGGATGTCTGTGGTAGATCACTGGTAGATCACTGTCTCCCCCCAAAGAAGCTCAACAAGTTTGGCTCCTCAACATTTTTGCCCTGCCCCCCCCCAAAAAAACAGGCCTTTCCCCTTCCTAAAAAAAGCTCAGCAACTTTGACCTGAACCCCCCAAAAGGGGGTAGATCACTGCCAGTTTTTAACTCTGTGAGTAGATTGCAGTCTCTTGGGAGTTGGCCACCCCTGATCTAGAGTTCCTATTGCAACTTCCAACCATATTTGCTCATTTGCAGATTTCATATTTTTTATTTTTATGGCATGTTCTCAGCGACTGTGGTTAATGCTGAATGTTGTGCCATGCTTAATGGCATCACTAGACCTCACCCCATGACATGACTGGGGCCATCCCATATGACATCACACCATGGGGTGGGGTGGCCCTCTAGATTTGGGTCCTGAAATCTCAAGGTCTGGCAACTCTAATGCATCAGAATCAGAGCCAGTAGAGACAGGTGACTGATTCCTGTCAGTCATAAGCTGCCAAATGATTTCTTGGAGCTAAAAGCAACTGGGCCTACTATACACTGAGCAGTGCGCCATACCAGATTTAAGGAAGCAAACAGGTATTCAGACGTGTTCTTCCATTTTGCATCTTTGTCAGATTAGCCTCCTTCTTGCTTGCTTTCCAGAACTTCAGTGACATAATCAGCCACGCCACAGTTCATTTCATGAGCAAGCTGCTAAATAACTCACAGCTGTACTAGTCAGGACTCAGAACGAAACAGTCGCTGAAAGTCAATATTTGCTCAACCAAACAGGCCCATTCTAGCATAAGGTTTCCATGACCTGGTGAGTCAAACTGCCTGAAGAGGGCTGTGAATGCTGCATCTATGAAAGGCTGATTCATTTCGGAGATTTAGGAGATCATTATGGTTTGCTGCCGAGTGCCAAAACCCAAAAATGCCCATGCCCAGTCTCTGTCTTTTGATGGCAAGCCAGGAGACGACTGATGAGGCAGGAGATGGGTACCAGAGACAGAAACAAGGACAGGCAAGGCCACAATTGGTGAGCGCCACTAATGACTATCAAATGGCCTGCACCCACCAGTGACAGAGTCAGGCATTCTTTTTCAATGGGAGTTTTCTCTTCACTTGTCATAACAGAAGTTACAGAAGCTGTGAGGTCTAGAGCAGGGGTTGGCAAGGTTTACCGGCCATGGGCTGGATCACTCCCATAGAGATCGTCCGGGGGGGGCGAACTGGCGCAGTGCAATGCCGAAAATCACTTCTGCACATGTCTGTGGCACCGGAAATCGTTTCTGCGCATGCCCAGATGCCGAAAATCATCCTGCGCAGATGCGATTTTTGGTGTCTGGACATATGAGATGCGATTTCCGGTATCTGCGCATGCGCAGATGTGATTTCCGGCACCGCTTGGCCAGTCCCCATGCCGCACCACGCTGGTTTAGTGCAGCATGCAGGGGACTCACTGAGCGGGTGGCTCAGTTTGGGGACAGCTTGTGGGGCAGTAAAATGGTCTTCAAGGGCCGCATCTGGCCCATGGGCCACACGTTGCCGACCCCTCGTCTAGAGTATTGCTGGAAAACGTCTTGAAAAGAAACACAGAGCCGCCCTGAATCAAAAGGCAGACTGTCGTCTTCGGCGATCACACATAGCCGAGTAAGATTGTCTTCCAAGATCATGGTCTTAACAATGAGTCCATAAGTGACTGTGGAGGCCAATTCTGGATCTGCACGTCTTTCCACAGTGGGGACATAGGTTTCGGGATGGGAGTTGATCATGGTGAGGGTTTGCCAAACGTGCCTCTCCCTTTCGTCCTGAGTTTGAGTGTCTTGAAAGCTCATGACACCTTTGGTAAAGGCTGTTCTCCAATTGGAGCGCTCGCAGGCCAGTGTTTCCCAGGGATCTAGGCAACTTCAGTCCCAGGGGCCAGATGTGGTCCCCCAAAATCCTCCCCTGGCTCCTCTCTCTTCCCAGGCTAAATCCCTCACTGGTCTTTCTCCATAGCCCCTCAAATGTTTTCTCTGGTTGGACTGAGATAATTCATCTTGCTTTTTCAGTTGGATGAAGGATGGATATATGCATGCAGAAATCTCTCGCTCTTGTGTGGGAAGAATGTAGCCTATTGTTCAAAGCCACTTTGACCTCTGGACTTTCCCCCTACATGCAGGCCCAAAAAGGTTGCCCATAGAAGAATGTAGCTCTGGGACTCAATAAATTCCCCATCTTTATATAGCATTAATATACTACTCATTTTGGATAAACTTGCGACCTCACTTTTCTTTTTTCCTTTTTATTTATGATTTTCAATTTTATACCTTTCAATAATTTCACAATCATTTTAACCTTTCAAAACTCGACTTCCTTCCCCCTCTTTCTGCGATTCCTTAAATTTATATTTTCTGCCTATTCCAAATCAACTCATTTGTTCATCTACTTTAAATATATACTCTTACAAAACTGCAGGTTATTACAATAACCCTGCCAATGTACTTATCTGTTTACAGTTTATTTGTAAATATTCAATAAACCATTTCCGTTCTTTTATAAAAATTTTGTAATCTTGATTTCTTATTTTTCCGGTAAGTTCCTCCATTTCTGCATATTCCATACGTTTTTGTCTCCATTCTTCTTTTGCTATGACTTCTTCTTTCCATTTTTGGGCAAGTAACATTCTTGCCACTACAGTTGCATACATGAATAAATTTCTATATCGTTTGGGTAGTTCTGGTATATACTACTCATTTTGGATAAACTTGTGACCTCGCTTTTCTTAAT
The DNA here is from genome assembly GCF_027172205.1 of Podarcis raffonei. Taxonomy (NCBI): domain Eukaryota; kingdom Metazoa; phylum Chordata; class Lepidosauria; order Squamata; family Lacertidae; genus Podarcis; species Podarcis raffonei. Next base: position 52,270,851 of record NC_070612.1, on the reverse strand, counting down.
CCTTGAATTATTTATACTCCTAATCTTAACTCCACTTTAATGGGTTATTATTTTTAGTCTGGGAGCACATAGGTATTAAATATATATGAGAAAATGTTGTGTCTGGCTTATATGAAGCCAAGATGCATTCCTGTAGAATGTTAAGCATAAAAAAGCAAGACTCTCACCATGTCTTCAAAGCATAGCTTGTCATAAGCCGTGTTTGTCAGCTTATGACAAAAACAATTAAAAATATGTCCGTTTTCAAACGTATTCTTTTCTTACTTAGTATTACCTGCCTGTTGGGACAAGGGTAGTTTCAGATTGTAATAAAGATGAAGAAATCGAGGTAAGAAATTACAAAGACTTTACTGAGGATTGTAAAGTTAATAGCCTTTATTAAAAGCATTTAATTTTATATGTTAGAGCATTAAACACAAGGAAAACAATCAAAACTCCCAGCGAGTATGTGAGCACAGAAAACTCTTAAATTCTTAAATGGTTTATGCTGCGTCAAACACACAGCTATACTTGCATAGAATTTAAATAGCTTCTTTCATGTTTGGTATAGTTGATGGGCAGTTATTCATTAAAACACACTTGTGTGAGAGAAAAATCCCTTTGCCATCATCAGAAACAAGAGAGGAATATTAAGCCACACAAACCATATATCCATGACACCACAGGGCGTCCTGACTCTCAGGTTCGGTGAACAACATTATGCATTTCCTGGGAATGCCAAAATATATTTTTCTACCAAAAATGAAGGTGAAAAGGTAACAAAATGCAGCCAGGCTTGATTCTGACCAACATTGGATAGGAAAGAATTTTGGAATGTTGAAAATCCTAGGCCATAAACTCAGGGATGGTGTGTCATGTTTTGCCACCTGAGGCAAAAAGCGAGGGGCTGCCACCTCCCTAACCTGGGTTGTGAAATGGTGGTGGCTTCCAGCAAGACCTCGCCAAAATCTAATGAGATCTCAGCAGATTTTTCGCGAGATCTCAGCAGATTTTGGTGAGATTTCACGACATTTCGGCAGTATCTCACCCATGAGGATGACACCTTGTCTTTCTCTCACTCAAGGCAGCTGCCTCAGCTCGCCTCATGGATAGCCCGGCCCTGCATAAACCTATAAACGATGGTTTGTAGCCAGATCCTAATAAGGTTCCCTCAGCATAACTCCTTTCACGACTAACCCAAAGCAGCAGGATTTACTATGAAAGGCAAGCAATTGTCAGTTTTTAAGGATGGAATCTACTGGCTGACAAAAGGTACTCATCAGCAAAATGGGAAGGGAGGCAATGTCTGGCAATTCCTCCCCTTCTTGATACCAAATGTATTCCAGGAAATTTGGGTGAACCCTGAACCAGATTTCAAGGGGTGTAGGGGAAGCAGGAATTGTCAAAAATTGCCTCTTTCTTTGTTCTGATGACGGACATGTTCCATCAGCAGTAAAACACCCATTGGTTCCCATCCTCACGTGGGTGAAGTGTTGGGATTTTCCGCCTCTGGTGCCAAAATGTCTTGCCTTGGCTTGGGCAAGGAATGGGGCAGGTTACCATTTGCTGGGCTGCCTCAGATAGCCCATTATTTCCGATGAGCCTCTTGGGCTTGCCGATTGGAAGGTTGGCGGTTTGAATCCCCACAACGGGGTGAGCTCCCGTAGCTCTGTCACAGCTCCTGCCAACCTAGCTGTTCAAAAGCGCAAGTAAATAAATAGGTAGCACTGCGGCGGCAAGGTAAACAGAGTTTCCATGTGCTCTGGTTTCCGTCACGATGTCCTGTTGCACCAGAAGCAGTTTAGTCATGCTGGTCACATGACCCAGAAAGCTGACTGTGGACAAACACTGGCTCCCTTGGCCTGAAAGTGAGATGAGCACCGCAGCCCATAGTCACCTTTGACTGGACCTAACCGTCCAGGGGTCTTTTACCTTACATTTTTACTCTGTATACAGCTACAGGAAAAAACCCACAAGAAAAAACACCCTTCATGGAGAAATGCAGCCTAGCCTTCTCCCTAGCATGCTGTTTTTGGTTTGGTTTGGTTTGGTTGTTTTGTTTTGTTTTAGATTATGAAACCATATCCTTTTCCCCATCTGCAGAAGTTGTACAGTCAGCGATAAGCTTCGCCACATTTCTGCTGCATGTATAAACCAGTCAATTCAGTGGTGCTTCCGTCCAAGTGTTTAGGTCAGATTAACCTGCAGCTGCTGTTCTTCTACCCCCTGACATTAGAAGGAAGTCATAAGCAAGGAAAAGAACACATTAGCAAATCTCACGGGATGCAACTGAGGAACAGAGGAGTGAAAAGAGATAATAAAAAAACAGAATGTTCCCCCACGGCATACAGTCCTGCAGCTGATATACTTGTTAATAGATGGCAATATAGTTTTCATCACTGGAGAGATGCACTGGGAACTATCGGGAGTTCGGATGTGTGAAAGCATCGTGGGGCCACATGGACTATGCTTGTTCCCTACTCAGAAGGGCATGGCACCTGAGTTTCTTGTCATTTACATCCGGAATCTCACGGTATAGTGGAAAGGTTGAGGCATGGAAAATCCATCATACTGAGAGCCCTGAATCAAAAAATAGCCACCCTGAAACCATCAACAGAAGCTTCCCCGCCATTTACAGGGAAGGAATAAAATAGAAGGTTTCTTCTTCTTCTTCTTCTTCTTCTTCTTCTTCTTCTTCTTCTTCTTCTTCTTCTTCTTCTTCTTCTTCTTCCTCCTCCTCCTCCTCCTCCTCCTCCTCCTCTTCTTCTTCTTCTTCTTCTTCTTCTTCTTCTTCTTCTTCTTCTTCGCTATGTGGAGCTGGCTAAACTAACAGCAAAAATAAGAAACCAACATGGCAGACTATTCATGGGAGAATTGAAGCCTCTTTTCAAGGAGTTGGAGATGGCATTTCAGTTTGGACTTTGGACATTTGGATTGACATACTGGGGACTTGACATAATGATTTGGCGCTAGGACACTGAACAACAGCCCTCTCCAAATAAGAGAACAATTGTTGGGTCAGTTTCCAGATTCATCTGTGATGTTAAAGGGGAGCAGACAGGATTCATTGTGTATTGTTTTTAACCCCCACCCCGGCAGCCATTTTGTGTTATGCCACATTCCACCAGCAGCCCCCCCTTTTTTTGTAAATATCAAATCTTGCCACATCATACAAACAATAATGTCAATTATACATCCGAATTAAAAAGAAATTTCAAGGGAGCGTCCCATGTTCTGGATGTCTAGAGAAAGTCTCTTTCAGTTGTTCCTGCGTTTGTCTCTCTTGTTTTTCCCCAGTTTCATCATTCTGATCTTAACGTCTTCTTTCAGTCACAGGTGTGCAGCTTTCTATTGCGATTCATAAATCCATAAGTCTGTTCAAATGCAAGAGGCATTTTTTGTACTTCTTTAAATGATTTAGGCGTAGTCATCCTAATTGCCCCTTCCTTCATTCCAATATTATTTTTGTTTTCCAATGCTCTGGGTGCTCTTCCAACTCTTCTTCAATTAGTAAGATTTATGGCACAGCGACCTTCCAAGTCTTTTAACCAGTTCTTGCTCCAAATACGAATTTTCCATAGAAAAACAATGCCGCGAGCTATATCTCACAGTTTCAGTAATTATTTGTTCATTGTTTTCCTCAGGGATCCAAGCCAGCTCCCCCTGTGCCCTGGGGGGAGCGAGCCACAAATCACAAATTCACCTTCACTTTAATCCAGGTATAAAGATAGTCCATGCAGAGAAAGTGCAGTTTTTGCATGAGATATTCCCAATCAATTGAATGTCTTTCGCCCCCCCTCCCAAGGGGAGTTCATTTATTTTCCTTCTGTGCCACAGAACTGCCACAGCCACCACATTTCTCAGCCCAAGCCTCCTTCATATCAAATCTTATCAAATTTTGCCTTGGGGCTCTCCACAGATGGCTGCACAGCCAAATATCAAATTGATTTTAACAGTTCCCCCCACATTCCTGTTGAGTAATTACTTCTTTCTTGGTGAGGTATGCAAATGTAAGAATATAAAAGAGAAAATCGCTCACCCTACTTAAATCAAAGCGCAGCAATGAAAGTCCATTTCAAGTCCACACCTTGGACTATCCAGTGATAGTTTTGTTTGGCAGGTCTTTTTAAAAAATCTCCTCCTTTCCAGAACATGCCTGTTTCTTAGTCCAAATTTTAATGATTTTAGGAAACAGGAATCTCCCACTCATGGTGATGACTTTGGAGAGTTGCCAATTCATGCAGTGCTCGTACCCAGCGTCCCTGCCCCCTGCTGTAGCGAGCAGCAGTTGCCAGACAAACTGCTGGTGACGGCCAGTCCCCCCCTACCCTGGGAGGTCGGCAGGGCCAATTGCTCCCATATTAACCCTGAAAACCTGCACAATTGGGGTCCGGTGTTCTGGGAAAGCAGCCAACGGCAATGGCAGGAAATCAGAAGCTCCCAGCTGCCATTTTTTGACTGGTGCCCCGATGCTCTCAAAACTCCAACCATGCCCATTTGCCCCACAAGGTTGGAGACCCCACTGTCTAGCAGCTACGTTTATGGATAGGAGAGAAATTCAATTCAATTCACATGTAAAGGTAAACCTTCCCAATTTCATTCCCAGTGAGTGTCCAAGAAAAAGTGGGGCACCGTGCCGTGAGAGCACGGCGTCCATTTTAGGTGCTGTGATTTGAACAATTTAGCTTTTGTCAGCGTCATGATCTTTTGCGGTGCCCCAAAATGTTCCTCTACCAGGGTCCAAGGGCAAGGGGCAACAGACAGGAGTAGCACTGGGCCCTCTACTGGGGTAGAGGATGTCAGCTGGTGCCTGATCATGCTCACCCCTCACACTGGCTCTAGCACATGGTCCATGTAGCAGGATGCAAGAAAGTGACATCCCACGCTATCCTGCTCATACCACTCTGGAATCACTCCATCAGATGCTTTGTTGTTGTTTAGTTGTTTAGTCATGTCCGACTCTTCGTGACCCCCTGGACCAGAGCACGCCAGGCACTCCTGTCTTCCACTGCCTCCCACAGTTTGGTCAAACTCATGCTGGTAGCTTCAAGAACACTATCCAACCATCTCATCCTCTGTCGTCCCCTTCTCCTTGTGCCCTCCATCTTTCCCAACATCAGGGTCTTTTCCAGGGAGTCTTCTCTTCTCATGAGGTGGCCAAAGTATTGGAGTCTCAGCTTCAGGATCTGTCCTTCCAGTGAGCACTCAGGGCTGATTTCCTTAAGAATGGATAGGTTTGATCTTCTTGCAGTCCATGGGACTCTCAAGAGTCTCCTCCAGCACCATAATTCAAAAGCATCAATTCTTTGGCGATCAGCCTTCTTTATGGTCCAGCTCTCACTTCTATACATCACTACTGGGAAAACCATAGCTTTAACTATATGGACCTTTGTTGGCAAGATGATGTCTCTGCTTTTTAAGATGCTGTACCCCTTAATGTCAGGATTCAGGGAATTGGCTTCCTCCCCCTGCCCCTGTGGCAGTAGATAAGAAGATCAAAGAAAGGAACATCTTACCAGTTAGAAACTTTAATAATCACAGTGAGAGAACAAAGAACACATCTCCTAGAAATGGCGGTGCTCCCAATTAAGGATCACACCCCCTTCCGTCCCTATTTATCTACATCATTCCTATGTCTTGTAATCTGAGCTTGTACCCTCTGTGCTTTCTGTTCTGAGACTTTCTGAGCTCTTCTTGACCTTGGGGAGAGCGGATGAATGCTGTCCAGAGACTGTGAATCTGTTAACCTTCTCTCTCCCAGTGTTTCTTCTCCTAGCTGTTCCCTATCCAGTATTTCCCAGCTTCTGCCTTCTGAACTATGTCCCTCTGAAAACCACTGTTCCAAATCTATACTGTCCTCCTGCTCCTGGGAAGATTCAGGATCTGGAGCAGGAGCAGGGGGAAGGGGAGGGGGAGGCCCCCACTATTTCTCCTCAGTGCAGCCCTCCTCAGCACAGTCCCTGACACTTAAGCAATATTAGGTGGAGGTTTGTGGATTTCCCAATCTGTAGCATCAGATTGTTCCATAGAGGCAGGATTAACTATATTCCACATTAACCCACTTTTACCCCACAGAAGTCATAGAAAGCTGGTCACACGCTTTTATTTATTTATATTACTTTCCCCGAATATACAAACATGTAGAAAATTCAATTTCTTCCTCTCTCTCCCCCTCCCCCATTCATTGCCGCCAATTTCATTTCTTTAAAGTGTTTATGGATTAGTTTCAGTCCGCAGATTGCAATTTATCGCATGAATAAAAATAAGGAGGAGAGCAAAACCCAACTCACATTTATTTATTTATATTTTTTTCTAAAAAGAGAAAATGATGCAGCTGGGTGCATTAAGGTACAGCTGGTTTGCACGCACGCATGGAGTTACCCAGTCGCTTACAAAGACAGCAGTGTGCTGGAGCGTTTCAGAAGGCAGTGAACATTAGACACGTAAAAACTTCTAAAGAAATTGTATTCCCATTAAATGCATCTATTCACATCATAGTCTGTCTTGGAAAAATGAAACCCTGGATTGGATAGATAGATTTGGAGACCCATTTGTCTCAAAAGCCTCAGTGTGTTGTTGTGGTTTTTTCTTTTCATTTATTTAATCAAATTTTCGATACAAGCATCAACCCCAAAAGACACATACAACAAAAACCATAATAACAGTAATAACACAATTTGACAATTCAGATTTGGATACACTGATATACCTAGGCTTCAGTGTATTTTTTTTAAAGAAACCAAAAAAACCCTCACTCTACCATCACATATTTTACAATTACCATCTCATACTGAATTTTGATATAAAATGAAGGAAAAACTTGCAAACGTACCCAATTCCTGCTAAGAACCAAACCTTTTAGCACAATGTACATGAACAGGAATGAGTTGCACTGAGCCTTCGATTGCACACTCCCTCTCCTCTTGCAAGTCTGAGGAGCAGTTTGAAACTTACCATGCTGTCCAGACCCAGAACTCTGGTTAATCTTAACCATGGTTAGTTTAAACAAGCCAGTTTCAGGAACCATGGCTCGACATTGGGTTGTTTTAAACGAAGAATTGTTAGTGCAAACCAGTTTATGTCTCCAGATGACATGACACATCGTGGTTAATCAAAAGTGGAAGTGAAAGCATCCAAACGTCTCTACGACCATGTGGGAAGAGGGGAAGAGATAGGCAGCATGGAACCCTGAGTCTCGCTACATTTTGCTCCTACCCTTGTAAAGTCAAAGGTAAAGGACCCCTGGAGGGTCCAGTCCAGTCAAAGGCGACTATGGAGTTGTGGCGCTCATCTCACTTCCAGGCCGAGGGAGCTGGTGTTTGTCCACAGACAGCTTTCCGGGTCAAGTGGCCAGCAGGACTAAACTGCTTCTGGCACAATGGGACACTGTGAGGGAAACCAGAGCGCACGGGAACACCGTTTACCTTCCCGCCACAGCAGTACCTATTTATCTACTTGCACTGGTGTGCTTTCAAATTGCTAGGTGGGCAGGAGCTGGGACAGAGCAACGGGAGCTCACCCAGTCACAGGGATTTGAACCGCCAACTTTCTAATTGGCAAGCCCAAGAGGCTCAGTGGTTTAGACCACAGCACCACCTGCGTTGTACACAACTCTAAATCATTATTTCGTATGATAATTTGAATGCAGGCAGGATCAGACAGCTTCGTAGCTTGTGCAAGATGACCTTAATAAATTTGTGTGAAGCAGGACTCAGATTATAGCAGGGTTCAAATTACAGGGCAAAGCTCTCTCTCTCTCTCTCTCTCTCTCTCTCTCTCTCTCTCTCTCTCTCTCTCTGTGTGTGTGTGTGTGTGTCTTTGGATTTAATTTGACCCTACAATTTTAGCCAAATCCTGTGCTTTTCAGGATTTGGTCTAAGCCACAGAGCCTAGGACTTGCCGATCAGAAGGTTGGAGGTGTGAATCCCCGCGACGGGGTGAGCTCCCGTTGCTCGGTCCAGCTCCTGCCCACCTAGCAGTTCGAAAGCACGTCAAAGTGCAAGTAGATAAATAGGTACCGCTCCGGAGGGAAGGTAAACGTCGTTTCCGTGCGCTGCTCTGGTTCGCCAGAAGTGGCTTAGTCATGCTGGCCACATGACCCGGAAGCTGTATGCCGGCTCCCTTGCTAATAAAGCGCCGCAACCCCAGAGTCGCCCATGACTGGACCTAATGGTCAGGGGTCCCTTTACCTTTACCTTTATGCAGCCCTATGAGATAGCTATATCGAGCATGAGAACAAGCCATAAAAGGCTCTCAATGAAGCAACTAGTTTTCTCGTTATGAACGCTTGCCGAGAAAAATGGGCGTTTCATTATAGAACATCTGTTTATATTGCTTAATTATTCTACTCCACCTAATATATGCATATTAGGCACATGCAGTTACATCAGATCAATATCAGAAAAATATGTGACTCATTAGCAGGCAACCCTTTGAGGTAGAGAAGTTTAGCTATTAGGAATATTATTATTTTCCCTGTAATCTTTTGTCCCTCTTTGTGATTGTGATTGATGCTTTGCTTGATTAGGCATCTTTTTATAAGATGCCCCATGAGGATGATAGAAGTTGGAAGCAAGTCAAAAACATTTTCATCATGCGGATGAAGGGAATGATTTGTGAGAGGATTATTTTGGGCCAACTATTTTTATACACACGGAGTGGTTTATTTTTACAATGCTATTTGATTAGTTTCTTCGTCATTACTGAACAATTCCCAGAAGGTGGAGGCTTATGTGAATTCTTTATGAGATGACTGCTCTAAGTCCTGGATGCTTCTAGTAAATTGCAATGTCAAACACTGGCATTTTAGGGGGACGTTGTGTTATGATTTTAGGTTGTTTATGTGTTCAATTTGATATAATCATTTAGATATGTTTATTATCTATAGAATAATAGACAAATTTGACCATTCCCTTATGGATTAATATATTTAAATTAAATGAGAGAGAAATGCCGGTCATATTTTCAAACATGCAAAGTGCTTGAAATCTTAATTTTATCTGACTTTGCGATAGAAACCCCAGTGGGTAATTCATAGCATAATCCTCTGTTCATTCAGAACTTAACCCCATTGATTTCAGGGAGGCTTCTTAAAGGCGAGTGAGAGCAATTCAATTAATAATAATAATAATAATAATAATAATAATAATAATAATAATAATAAATTACCTGTATTTATAACCCGCCCATCTGGCTGGGTTTCCCCAGCCACTCTTCCAATACAGGGCTGCCTTCAGATGTCTTCTAAAAGTCAGATAGTTGTTTATTTTCTTGACATCTGATGGGAGGGCATTCCACAGGGCAGGCGCCACTACTGAGAAGGCCCTCTGCCTGGTTCCCTGTAACCTCACTTCTTGCAGTGAAGAAACCACCAGAAGGCCCTCGGAGCTGGACCTCAGTGTCCAGGCTGAACGATGGGGGTGGAGGCACTCCTTCAGGTATACAGGGCCGAGGCCGTTTGGGGCTTTAAAGGTCAGCACCAACACTTGTTGTTGTGCTTGGAAACGTACTGGGAGCTAATGTAGGTATTTCAGGACTGGTGGTGTATGGTCTTGATGGCCACAGTGAGTCTCTGATCTAGCTGCCGCATTCTGGATTAGTTGTAGTTTCTGGGTCACCTTCAAAGGTAGCCCCACATAGAGCACATTGCAGTAGTCCAAGCAGGAGAGCATGCACCACTCTAGCAAGACAGTCCACAGGCAGGTAGGGGCTCAGCCTGGATACCAGATGGAGCTGGTAGACAGCTGCCCTGGACACAGAATTGACACACTTTCTTGGGAATAACTCTCGCTGAACACATTCTGTTGGGATGGTCCACCCTTGAAGGATGCAATGGGTTTCCAAACAGCTCAGGGGGCTTTTTCCAGCTTATATGACTGGCACTCCTGTCAGAGCCCTGGCCAACCTCTGCAATGTTCAAATGCCTTGGGCCACTGACGTGATTGCTCCCAAGCAGTCTTTGCCCACTTGGCTTCCTGGTATATGGCAGAGCTTAGGGCAAGGAAACAATTATCGTGTTTTTCATATTCTGTTGGGAGCCACCCAGAGTGACTGGGGCAACCCAGCCAGATGGGTGGCATAAAGGTAAAGGTAAAGGGACCCCTGACCATTAGGGCCAGTCGTGACCGACTCTGGGGTTGCGGTGCTCATCTCGCCGAGGGAGCCGGCGTACAGCTTCTGGGTCATGTGGCCAGCATGGCTGAGCCGCTTCTGACGAACCAGAGCAGCGCACAGAAATGCCATTTACCTTCCCACCAGAGCGGTACCTATTTATCTACTTGCACTTTGACTTGCTTTTGAACTGCTAGGTTGGCAGGAACAGGGACCAAGCAACGGGAGCTCACCCTGTCGTGGGGATTCGAACCGCCAACCTTCTGATCAGCAAGTCCTAGGCTTTGTGGTTTAACCCACAGCGCAATGGGCGGCATACAAACAATAAAATTATTATTATTATTATTGGCTGGGAGATGGCTCAATGATGAGTGGAGGAAAATTCCAGTTGAATGCAACTGAACATTGGCGAGGGTTCATTATTAGTTCTACCTAGTGGCAGTGAAGGCAGCAAAGAAGGCATACGAATAAATACAGATATTAATGTACATTTTGGGGCATATACTAATGAATGTTGATGACCACATGTACATGACCCGGGTGGGGGGAATTAGTTTGCTTCTTAATTTTTGGGCAAACACAAAATTTGTCTGGGATTGCCATTGTTTGGCAGTGGAAGTTGACATTTAATCAAGTTTAGGCAAGCAGCCCAACAAAAAGAATGGAGGGTGTTAGCTATTCACTAAAAAAAAACAACCATAAGAAGTTCCTGCTGCCTTCAGTTAAGTGATTGGGTCAATCTATAGAAAGAAGGTTTGAGATTTACTGCATGTAATGCATTAAAAGAAAACGTGATGAAGATTATGTATAGATGGTTAGCAAAAATGTATAAAGTCAGTAATAAATGTTGGAAATGTAAAGAAAAAGAAGGATTATTTTATCATATGTGGTGGGAATGTAAAAAAGTGAAATGCTTCAGGGAGATGATATATAATGAGCTGAAAAAAATGTTGAAATACACTTTTATTAAAAAACCGGAAGCATTTCTTTTAGGTATTGTTGGAAATGATATAAACAGGGAAGATTGTAAGTTGTTTTTATAAGCAGTAACATCAGCAAGAATATTATTGGCCCAAAAATGGAAGCAAGAAGAACTACCAACATTAGAAGAATGGAGGATGAAATTGATGGACTATGCGGAACTTGACAAGCTAACAGGAAGGATCCGAGACCGGCGGGACCAGAGGTTTACCGAAGACTGGACTAAATTTACTGAGTATCTGAAAAGTATTTGTGATGATCAGATTACGTTTGTAGGACTACAAGACGTTCTGTGAGGAGTGATTTAAGAAATATTGTAAAAATGGAAAGGGAGAAATGATTTGTTAGAAAATGTAAAGGCAATATTAAGTTAAGAATTACAGGAGAAATAATCAAGACGGAAGGCTATCAGAGATGCTGAAGGAAGTCCAAACAAGGACATATGTATAATAATTTGTGTGATATGTCTTTAAAATTTTTGTATGCTAAAAATTAATTTAAAAATATTATATATAAAAAAAGAAGTTCCTGCTGCAAGAGTTTCTACGGAAGACCAGAGTACGTTTTTACAGAGCAGTTCATGACACAAAGACATAGGAGGAGAAAAAGCTAATATTTCAAATAGGAGCTACTGTGTTAAAGTACCTAAATCTTCATTCACTTCAGCAGAAGTGTTTTGGCTTTCAAAGTTGCGAAGCTTAGCACTTAGAGCTTCCATTTAGTTCACCGGTAAGATTATACAAAATTGTTTTTGAATAATTGACATCCTTGAGAAGAGAGATGCCTGAAAGATCTCGGAAAGGAGCCTTGGCACAAAAGCATCTATCATAAAAAAAGACATTTTCTTGTTGCTTGGAAAGACAGTGGCAGGTCCCCTACTCTGCAAAGAAACCACACACACCTGAAAACCACTTTCCTCTGAGAGGATGCAACTACCTGTCGCCTTTTAAACTGTGTGTGCTCTTATAACACGCTGGGTATTTGATATGGTGGCCTTCCGCCAAGCTATTTCAAAATTATTTCTGGAGAGCAGAATGCTACAGAATTGGCTTAGAGCAACTGCAGTAAACAAAGGAAAAACAACATATGGCAAAGGGGGCAGGAGGAGGAAGAGGAGCCCGAAGCTCTGGTTCACCTTACCGACAAGTTATTTTTGTTTTGCTAATGACGATGGATGCGAAAGATACTACTGCATCACATTCAGGCCCCATCTGCAGTAGTAAGTTTTTTTTCTTTTTATTTAATATTTTTATTAAGTACAAATTAGAAAACATACATATTTACAACAAAAGAAAATACATATAACCAAGGGGGGGAAATAGAGAATATTTTGTCTCTTTTTATATTTACAGTTATTTATACCTCTATAAAATGCTATTCACAATAAAGGAGGGAAATGAAAGATAAGATATCAGAAAAAAAGAAAAAAAAGGAACAAAGAAAAAATAAAGAAGTAAAAGAAAAAGATCATAGGTGAAAATTTTTAAAAGTAGATAAGTATTCACTATACGTAGCCATTTCACATCTATATTTATACAGTATTAAATTGTATAATTTCATCTTGTCCTTATCTACCTTAAATAAAGTGGGTTGTGTGTTTTTTTTAAAAAAAACTTCCACTGTTTACCTCACGCATTTTTAATAAGCCGTTCATGAGATCCTCTGTTCTTCATATTTTCCCTTTGGATTTCCTTAATGTCTCACTTTGTATTTTTTATATCACGCACAAGATTATTCTAAACACAACCAGATTTTTGTAGTCGAGCCCCAGTTTTTTAAATACTCATTTAAGAACTCCCATTCTTTCATAACCATAGTTTTGGATTTTCTCATTATATCCATCAGTTTTGCGTAGAACTAGTAAGTTTTTTCTTTTACAACAGCTCTTTTGTGAAGAACTGCTCTTGCACAAAAGAGCTGTGATAAAAATAAAAACAACCAGGGGCTATGCTCGCTTTGCTTGCTAACCCTGCCAACACCTCCCTCCCCCTTTACACATGGCCAAGCCCCCCCCCCCTTGTTTTATATCACGAAAAACCCATTACCACCCTGTTCAAAATCCCTCAGACCATTATCCTGCTTCCCCAGGCTGTCTTCATCCTCTAGATCTTCTTCCTCTCCTTTTCTGGGCTTTCCCCCTGCTCGCCCAGCAGCTCATCACACTGTAGATTACAGTGCCACCTGTCTGTGGCCAAGTGAACTGCAGCATGACAACACACTTATGATTTTATATACAGTATTATAGAGAAGAGAAATTTGCCCTTGCAGGTACAAGAGGTGGGAAAGGGAAGGAAGCAGCAGGCTTTTATGAGAGCGATGCCAAACCCTTGCCTGGCTTTTATTTTTCTTTTATTTTTTACTGCCTTTTTATGCAAATCTTATAACAACGCCCCCCCTTCATTTCAAAAATATTTTAAAAAACAACAAAACAAATACCTGCATGCATGCTCACAAATGATCTCAGGATTCCAGAACTTATGCTGGGTTGGGAAGTAGCAAGAATACTTTTGACATTGGAAAGGACCATTGCTGAATAGGATTTACTATTCAGTAAATATTATAAAATGATTTTGGCTTTGCTGGATAGTATAGCACTACATTAAGGGCTGGTGGGTGGCGCTGTGGTCTAAACCACTGAGCCTCTTGGGCTTGCTGATCAGAAGGTCGGTGGTTCGAATCCCGGTGATGGGGTGAGTTCCCGTTGCTCGGTCCCAGCTCCTGCCAACCTAGTAGTTTGAAAGCACACCAAAAAGTGCAAGCAGATAAATAGGTACCACTCCGTCAGGGAGGTAAATGGCGTTTCCATGTGCTGCTCTAGTTTTGGTGTTCCGTTGCGCCAGAAGCGGCTTAGTCATGCTGGCCACATGACCCGGAAAAACTGTCTGTGAACAAACGCCGGCTCCCTCGGAGCCGTAAAGTGAGATGAGTGCCGCAACCCCAGAGTCGTCTACGACTGGACTTAACTGTCAGGGGTCCTTTACCTTTACCTTTACCTTTAGAACCTCTGAACTAATTCCACTTCTAGCTAATTGTGTGAAAGCTATTGTTTATAATTGGTTTCCATGACTTCAGTCTAACTATTATCATTTAGGGCAAATACATGTTGCCGCTGTTAGATATTGCCTTGCTTTGAATTATAAATGGCACTGAAATTCCCATGTGTTATAAAGTGAATTTGAAAAATCCATAGCGGAGGTGTCTCCCAGCTCATTTACAATTCCAAATGCAGACAACTTACATCAACTTGTAGAGCTTGTAGGGCCGCAGCTGAAGAAGGAACAAAAAGGGTTTTCTTGTGTGTGTTTCTTGTGGCTGATTAGCTGCTCTCTCTGTGCAAAGGTCAGAGGGGGCAGGGCTTCTGTTGAGGTAGTTTGATCCATCTTTTAGATTTAGGGGAGCTAGTCTCAAACGTTTGTTGGGGGAGACCTAGGTTTTTTTGGGGGGATTTATTTGTCCTGTCTTCACACTTTTTATGATGGAGGACCGCTGTAGTCACCCCCAACGACACGTTCTCAAGATGGAGGGTGAGGGAACAGCTGCAGTCGCCTGTGGTTCCTGCGCAATGTTTGCCATCTTGCCAAAGGTTGCAGGCAGCTTTACCTGCAGCAATTGCATGTTGATTGCCCTCTTAAAAGACAAAGTCCAGCAACTGGAGGAACGTGTAGCTACGCTCCAAAGAATTAGAGAGCTGGAGCTCTTCTTGGAAGCAACAGAGCACACCGTCTCCACCAAGGAGGAGACAGGGGACTCCCCTGAGAAGGAGGCGAGTTCACCAACACAGGAGCCAGATATATGGAGAAACGTGACTCAAAGAAGTAGGAGGCCCAGGGTTCGCTCTGATTGTTTAGAAATACACAATCGCTTTGAGGTCCTCTCCCCTAGCATGGAAGACGAAGAGCAGACTCCATTTGAGGAGCTCTCCCTCATTACAGTTGATCAGGTATATGAAGACGAGCAGCAAAGTCAGTCCTCAGGGAATGTGCAGGCGACCTTAGAACGGACAGCTCACGGAAGAACCCCGACCAGACCTAAGAGGAGGCGTGTAGTGGTGATAGGGGATTCCCTACTGAGGGGAACAGAAGCAGTGATCTGTGGGCCTGACAAGATGTCTCGGGAAGTGTGCTGTCTCCCCGGGGCTAAGATCCAAGATGTGACTGAACAACTGCAAGGAATCATAAAACCCACTGACAAATACCCCTTCCTCTTGGTTCATGTGGGAACCAATGACACTGCAAGCAATAGCCTCCAGAAGATCAAAAGAGATTACGAGGCTCTGGGCAGGAAATTGAAGCAATTAAATGCACAAATTGTCATCTCATCTGTCCTCCCAGTTGAACGACGTGGCCCAGGGAGAGAGGGAAAAATAGTGGAAGTGAACAACTGGCTTCGCAAATGTGTAAACAGGAACGGTTTGGATTCTTAGATCACGGACTGCAGTTTCTTGAAGATGGACTTCTGGCAAGCGATGGGCTGCACCTCACAACGGTTGGGAGGAATGTTTTTGCAAAAAATCTCAGAAACCTCATCAGGAGGGCTTTAAACTGACTAATGTGGGGGAGGGCGACAGTGCTCCTGAAGGTAGGAGTCTATCAATTGATGAAGATGATCATCCAAATGTCATAGACCGAATGGAGCAAACAGCACGCAGACCTAGTGGTGGGAGGAAAAAATCCTTAAATAAGAGACACGGGGGAATGATTAATGGATTTCAATGTCTGTACACTAATGCGCAAAGCATGGGAAATAAACAAGATGAGCTTGAGCTCTTGGTACAGCAAACTAAATATGACATAATAGGCATCACTGAAACCTGGTGAGATAAGTCCCATGATTGGAATGTAATAATGGAGGGATACAATCTATTTCAGAGAAACAGACCAGACAAGAAAGGAGGAGGAGTGGCGTTATATGTCAGGGATGTGTATACCTGTGAAGAGATCCAAGATTTAGAACCTCAAAGCCAAAGTGAGAGCATTTGGGTCAAAATTAAGGGAGAGAAGAATAACAGTGACCTCATTGTGGGAGTTTACTATAGATCCCCAAGCCAAACGGAGGACATAGATGATGCCTTCCTGTAATATTTTGTTTGCTGACTGGGAAAAGTTGTGGACCACCGGGATGAAATTTACGGCATGTAATGCCTTAAGAGAAAATATTATGAAAATGATTTATAGGTGGTACATAACCCCAGTCAAGCTTGCAAAGATTTACCATTTGCCTGATAATAAATGTTGGAAATGTAAAGAAAAGGAAGGTACATTTTTTCACCTTTGGTGGACGTGCCCGAAGATTAAGGCATTCTGGGAAATTATCTATAATGAACTTAAAAAGGTATTTAAATATACCTTCACTAAGAAACCAGAGGCTTTTCTCTTGGGCATTGTCGGCCAAGGGGTGTTAAAGACGGATATAACTTTCTTTATGTATGCTACAACAGCAGCTAGAATACTCATTGCAAAGTACTGGAAGACACAGGATCTACCCACACTGGAAGAATGGCAGATGAAGGTGATGGACTACATGGGCTTGGCAGAAATGACGAGCAGAATCCGAAATCAGGGAAGAGAAGCAGCGGAAGAAGAATGGAAAAAGTTTAAGGACTATTTAAAGAAATACTACAAAATTAATGAAAGTTAGAATGATGTTGGACTGGAAAGTAAATGGTTACTATTAGCAATGGTTAAGACAAGGAGAATAAGGAAGATTAGTTTAAATTTAAAGTAAAATAAGGGAAGATTTGCTGAGTAATTGATTAGAATTTGGAATACAGAAAAGGGAGGCATGAGGAAGTCGAGGAAGAAAGGTTTAAGAAATTAGGATATGAAATGGTACTTGTTTTTTTTTTGTTATTATTTGTTTATGTATTTGTCGTTGTTATGTATTGATTGTTTGTGTGGCTATAAAAATTGTTTAATAAAAATATTTTTTAAAAAAATAGATGATGCCTTCCTGGAACAGATGGCCAAGCATGCAAAAGGAAGGGAGATAGTAGTAATGGGGGACTTCAATTACCCGGATATTTGTTGGATGTCAAACTCAGCCAAGAGCATAAGGTCAAACAGATTCCTCACTGGCCTTGCAGACAACTTCATTGTCCAGAAAGTGGGAGAAGCAACAAGAGGAACAGCCATTTTAGATCTGGTCCTAACCAATGTTGATGACCTGGTTAGTGGGGTAGAAGTGGAAAGATCATTAGGCGCGAGTGATCATGCTCTTCTGAAGTTTACTATACAGCGGAAAGGAGCAGCCAAGCATACTAGGACTCAATTTCTTGACTTTAAGAAAGCCGACTTCATAAAACTTAGGGAAGTGCTGGGTGAGATCCCATGGACAGTAATACTAAAAGGAAAGGGAGTTCATGATGGCTGGGAGTTCGTTAAGAGGGAGATAGTAAAAGCACAACTTCAGGCAATACCAATGAGACAGAAACATGGAAGGTGCCTAAAGAAGCCAGGGTGGCTATCTAAAGAACTTTTAACTGAGTTAAGATTAAAAAAGGATGTGTACAAAAAATGGAAAAGGGGGGAAACCACCAAAGAGGAATTCAAACAAATAGCCAGCACGTGTAGACACAAAGTCAGAAAAGCTAAAGCACAGAATGAACTCAGGCTTGCTAGAGAGGTTAAAAGCAACAAAAAAGGCTTTTATGGGTATGTTTGTAGCAAAAGGAAGAACAAAGAAACAGTGGGGTCACTCAGAGGAGAAGATGGTGAAATGCAAACAGTGGACACAGAAAGGGCTGAACTCCTCAATGCCTTCTTTGCCTCAGTCTTCTCCGATAAAGAAAACAATGCCCGACCTGAAGAATTTGGAGCAAATGATTCAGCAGAGGAAACACAGCCCAGAATAACTAAGGAGATAGTACAAGAATACTTGGCTAGTTTAGATGTATTCAAGTCTCCAGGGCCAGATGAACTGCATCCAAGAGTATTAAAAGAACTGGCAGATGTGATCTCAGAACCACTGGCAGTCATCTTTGAGAATTCCTGGAGAACAGGCGAAGTCCTGACAGACTGGAGGAGGGCAAATGTTGTCCCTATTTTCAAAAAGGGGGAAAGAGAGGACCCAAATAATTACCGCCCAGTCAGTCTGACATCAATACCAGGGAAGATTCTGGAGCAGATCATTAAGCAAACAGTCTGTGAGCACCTAGAAAGGAATGCTGTGATCACCAATAGTCAGCATGGATTTCTGAAAAATAAGTCATGTCAGACTAACCTGATCTCGTTTTTTGACAGAATTACAAGCCTGGTAAATGAAGGGAACGCAGTGGATGTAGCCTACCTTGATTTCAGCAAGGCATTTGACAAGGTGCCCCATGATATTCTTGTAAAGAAGCTGGTAATATGCGGTCTTGACTATGCTACCACTCAGTGGATTTGTAACTGGCTGACTGACCGAACCCAAAGGGTGCTCATCAATGGTTCCTCTTCATCCTGGAGAAGAGTGACTAGTGGGGTGCCACAGGGTTCTGTCTTGGGCCCGGTCTTATTCAACATCTTTATCAACTACTTGGATGATGGACGCAAGGGCATCCTGATCAAATTTGCAGATGACACCAAACTGGGAGGGGTGGCTAACACCCCAGAGAACAGGATCACACTTCAAAACGACCTTGACAGATTAGAGGACTGGGCCAAAACAAACAAGATGAATTTTAACAGGGAGAAATGTAAAGTATTGCACTTGGGCAAAAAAAATGAGAGGCACAAATACAAGATGGGTGACACCTGGCTTGAGAGCAGTACATGTGAAAAGGATCTAGGAGTCTTGGTTGACCACAAATTTGACATGAGCCAACAGTGTGACGCGGCAGCTAAAAAAGCCAATGCAATTCTGGGCTGTATCAATAGGAGTATAGCATCTAGATCAAGGGAAGTAATAGTGCCACTGTATTCTGCTCTGGTCAGACCTCACCTGGAGTACTGTGTCCAGTTCTGGGCACCACAGTTCAAGAAGGACACTGACAAACTGGAACGTGTCCAGAGGAGGGCAACCAAAATGGTCAAAGGCCTGGAAACGATGCCTTATGAGGAACGGCTAAGGGAGCTGGGCATGTTTAGCCTGGAGAAGAGGAGGTTAAGGGGTGATATGATAGCCATGTTCAAATATATAAAAGGATGTCACATAGAGGAGGGAGAAAGGTTGTTTTCTGCTGCTCCAGAGAAGCGGACACGGAGCAATGGATCCAAACTACAAGAAAGGAGATTTCACCTAAACATTAGGAAGAACTTCCTGACAGTAAGAGCTGTTCGACAGTGGAATTTGCTGCCAAGGAGTGTGGTGGAGTTTCCTTCTTTGGAGGTCTTTAAGCAGAGGCTTGACAACCATATGTCAGGAGTGCTCTGATGGTGTTTCCTGCTTGGCAGGGGGTTGGACTCGATGGCCCTTGTGGTCTCTTCCAACTCTATGATTCTATGATTCTATGAACTTGTGGCTGATAGTGCAAAAATATTTCACTTCCAGCGAAGCTTCTGCGCTACCTGAAACGGAGCCTCATTTTTCAAGTGGAAAGGCTGTGGAGCAGGAAAATTGTTTTAAAGGCCAACCTCTTCTGTATTTCATGCCAAAAATAACAAAAATGCTATAAGGGGGGAAAATAATAATCACCTATGTCAATGCACTGTAAAGCAAAACACATCTTTTTGAGCTGCATAAAAACAACCAATTATCACATCTAGTTTGGCCCCCAAAAGGTCATATTGTCTCAAATCCTATGAAGGCACGGAAGAAGGAAACTGCCTTATACTGCGTCAGACCTGTGGCCGCTCTAGCTCAGCCTTGTCTACTGACAGTAGTTCTCTAGGGTTTCAGACAGGGGACAGTCCTTGTGGCGGAAATGAACTGGCGGAATCCGAGACCAGGGAGAAGAGTCGGTGGACGAAGATTGGAAGAAATTCAAAGACTATTTACAGAAACATTGCAAGATTAATGAATGTTAGAAGGATGTCGGAATGAATTTATGTGATTTTAGCAGAAATGTTACAAAGATTTAGGAAAAATAGACTGTTAATTGGTGAAAGGAGGGAAAGTAATGGTATATTAATTTCAAGATAAATTTACAGGACAAAAATTTGAAAAGAGGGAAAGGATTTGCTGAAATGGATAATTGACTTAGAATACAAAAAAGGGAGGTGTGAGGAGGTCAGAGAAATAAGCTAATGAAAGATCAGTAATGGGAAGATGTGCTTTTTTTATTGATTTTTCTTTTTTGCTTAATGGATCTCAATTCTCTGTCTTTTTCTTTTTGATTTTTCTTTTTTTCTTTTTTTTGTATTTCATCTTTTCTTGTTTAAAATGAGGGTTTTTTATTTTTCTTGTTGTATTTCCAAAAACTTTAATAAATATCTTATATATTAAAAAACAACAACAGACGGGACAGTCCTACCTTGAGATGCCGGGAAATGAATTTGGGACTTTCTCTATGGAATCCAACTGCTCTACCACTAAGTTATGCTCTTTGTGTGTCGAGGTCCCCAAGCCACCCCCCAAATAACTCACAACACACACTTAATTTCTGTTTAAGGTTTTTGGCATAATTTTGGCCACAACTTTATTTAAATACATAACCGTGAGTGGTTGTTTAGGCATTAGTTAAGACTATCTGTCCCCCCGCCTGGGGACAGAACTGACTTCCGGGCACCACCGAAAGCCAGTAAGGGGGAAAAAATCAGGGAGAAATGGAGCTGAGTCACAGGCCCTCAACTCTCACCCGCATGCTCCCCGAAGGCTTGCCGGCCCTAGTCCCATTCCAGGGATTCGGATGAAAAGATGGCAAGCCCCTGGATTACTTTAACGGAATTCCCTTTCCACAGCAGCCATGGAGGGGCAGGCCCAGCCTATCCTAACCCCTCCTCCAACCAATTTATAACCAATGCCTAAACGCAACCTTACAAGTTGTGACGATTTGCTACGCAGTAGGCAAAAACCAAATGGCCCAGCCAATCAGCCAGATGGACAAAATTCCTACCAGGCCCCTGCCCCAACGGCAGACGACCCCATGACAGGCATAGCAAGGTCAACAACCCCTTACTTTAGGGCGTGTGGGCGGGTGATCCGTTGCACACAGCAAAGAGAAAGCTCCAGGCTGCATGCAGAGTATTTAAACATTTTACCCCTCCCACAGAAATTGCAACATAACTTTTACCCCAGCAAGCCAGCAAACCAATTGTTGCCCTAGGACCACTTTAGAGACTCTGCCTGGCAACAGAGGGGTGGCTCGGCAGACCCCACCGCAACATGTGCTCTCCATGAGGGAGAACACGCTTTCTCTCAACATCAGCTGAAATATCTTATTGGTAGCAATGGCAGTTCCCCGCTCTAAAGAGCACAAAACTGATTGAGTTGTAAAGTGCAATAATAATGCAGAAACCAACAACTTAATTATAACTTCCTTGTGTCCATAACTTCACAACATGCCATGTATATATAGCAAAGGTCACTTCTGTCACATGGAAGATACGGAGGTGATGCAGTTCTCTTCATCTGAAGTTATTGTCATATCTCTGAAGACAGATATTTGGTTTCCTGTTGTTAACTACAGAACTAGATTGTTTGCTAGGTGGCTGGAAAGTTTTGTCTTTCTATGACTAACAGCAAGCAATATAAATTTGTATTAAGTTAATTATTTAAAAACCTGGGAATATATTAAAAGAAATTTGCAAATTTGGAACAGAATGAATCTATTAGGTAGAGTGTTGACTACAAAGATGAATGTATTACCAAGAATGTTATTTCTGTTTCAATCGATTCTGGTGATTGGCAAGACAGATTGTTTCAACACCTAGGTGGTAAGCCAACTTTAAAATCAACATAAAGGCACCAGTCAGATTAAATGAAAGGAATATTTAGTGTTATGTTGGAGGGGATGCCAGGAAACAGGGAATTATATTCACATGTGGTGGGGGTGTAAATATGTACAATTTTTTTTTGGCAAAGGGTGTTGAAGGAGATAACAGAAATCACTGGCTTAAAGCTGACCGAAAGTCCAGAGGTAGCATTATTATCAATTTACTATGGGGTGGAAGGTTCACAAGCTAGGAAGGACTTGCTCACAAATTTATTGACAGCTGCACAAATTATGAAAGCTAGGAAGTGGAAGCAGAATATAAAATGGAAGAGTGGTATACAGAGGTGGGGGATATATCTATTAATGATAAATTAACATGTGCCATTAAGGTAAGAAAACTACAACTAATCCAGAATGTGGCAGCTAGACTGGTGACTGGGAGCGACCGCCGAGACCATATAACACCAGTCTTGAAATACCTACACTGGCTCCCAGTACGTTTCCGAGCACAATTCAAAGTGTTGGTGCTGACCTTTAAAGCCCTAAACGACCTCGGTCCAGTATACCTGAAGGAGCGTCTCCACCTCCATTGTTCTGCCCGGACACTGAGGTCCAGCTCTGAGGGCCTTCTGGCGGTTCCCTCACTGTGAGAAGCCTAGTTACAGGGAACCAGGCAGAGGGCCTTCTCGGTAGTGGCACCCACCCTGTGGAACGCCCTCCCACCAGATGTCAAAGAGAAAAACAACTACCAGACTTTTAGAAGACATCTGAAGGCAGCCCTGTTTAGGGAAGCTTTTAGTGTTTAATAGACTATTATATTTTAATATTCTGTTGGAAGCCGCCCAGAGTGGCTGGGGAAACCCAGCCAGATGGGCGTAGTATAAATAACAAATTAGAATTAGATTAAAGAAGGGGAATATGCAGGAGAAATGATTTGGAGGAGATATGGAGGGTGTCTGTAGCTATTAAAATGGAAAGGGGTCAACCCATTGCAAGAGGTGTTGAAATTTTGGGAGGGTGGATAGTTACAATGGAATGGTCTCGGCGTTGAGTGCACATTTTTATTCTTATTTATTTATGATTATTACTTTGTCAAAATAAAATAAATTAAAGAAAAAAATAACATAAAGGATAACTGGGGGGGCACTGAAAAAAGAATCCCTAACTAAGTGGAACAGATTTTGGGGGCATGTGGGGGCTGCAGGAGGGAGAAGCCCTATTACACGAACAGATGCCCATTCATGCCATATTGCATCTCACCCATTCTTTAGGCTCTGTGGCCTCTTGAGGAACCTCTGTGCAGGAAGCCATTTTAGAACGTGCCCAGTACACAGTGCACAGCCCGGATGATGTGTATCACCTTAGGAAATGATGAGCTTCCATGCCCATACAACTCTCACCTGGTAGTGAGTACCACCTGGTAGCCAGGAATGAAATATTTTTGCACTACCTGATCCAAAAATCTCTCCCCTCCCACCTTTCTAAGGCTCCAGATGCAGGTTTGGGAACCTAATGGAAGGGAAAGTGGCAGAAGGAAGTTTTGGAGCACATGAGAGATGAATGGAAAGGAGGCTAAGCTCATTCTTCCCACTTGAAGCTGCTTTTTGGGGGGTGGGTTCTGCCCGGACACTGAGGTCCAGCGCCGAGGGCCTTCTGGCAGTTCCCTTACTGCAAGAAGTGAGGTTACAGGGAACCAGGCAGAGGGCCTTCTCGGTAGTGGCACCCACCCTGTGGAACGCCCTCCCGTCAGATGTCAAGGAAATAAACAACTATCTGACTTTTAGAAGACATCTGAAGGCAGCCCTGTTTAGGGAAGTTTTTAATGTTTGATTGTGTTTTTAATATTCTGTTGGAAGCCGCCCAGAGTGGCTGGGGAAACCTAGCCAGATGGGCGGGGTATATGTAATAAATTATGATTATGATTATACTGTGGGTGGGGGAGCTGTAAGAGGTATCTGCAGGTATCACCTCTTTCAGTGCTTAATCTGAAAAGGATCCTGATAGATTTCAAGGATTTATCTTGTACAACAAAATAATGAAAAGGGTGGCAATGGGAGCAGAGAGATAAGATGACAGCTGTTTCTGGTTAGAACCTCTTTTGAGCAGAGAATATACTGTACTTGCCAAAGTAACACACTGCTCTGATGATCTATGACTGTAAGGAGAGGCAATTAATGCAGCAAACGTAAGCGTATTCATGCAGTCACTTCTGAATCAAATAAAGTTTTAATGGAATGAATCTGAATACAAGAAGGGGGGAGAATAAAGAGTTTCCCAATGTCTTTGTCCCATCTTTGTTTACAATATCCCCTCCCCATCATTTCAAAAAATGCATTTCAATTATTTACCTCCTTGTTATTTATTCATTATCATAGTACTGTCTCATTAACTAGGATGTGCTCTCAATTCTCAGCTCCCCTTAAGTATTTGGGGCATTAATTTTACACATGGAAGGTGTGTGTGTGTGTGTGTGTGTGTGTGTGTGTGTGTGTGGTTTCATTTGGAAGTGGACTGAAAGATGTTACTTGCCGATGTTTCAGTGCAAATGAAGAACATGCATCCAGTCATTTCTTAGATCAGCCTTAACTAGTTTAGATGAAGTTTAAGTACGTGGTACTTCTTAAAGGGGGTTTAACTGCAAGATGGTCACTTGATTATAAAGACATTCCAGAAGGATAGCCATAGCAGACTGCTGCAGAAAAATTAACGAACAGTTTTATAGCATCTTAAAAGACTAACACGGGGGTCAGCAAACTTTTTCTGCAGGTGGGTGGTCCACTGTCCCTCAGACCTTGTGGGGGCCCGACTATATTTTGAAAAAAATATATGAACGAATTCCTATGCCCCACAAATAACCCAGAGATGCATTTTAAATAAAAGCACACATTCTACTCATGTAAAAACACCAGGCAGGCCCCACAAATAACCCAGAGATGCATTTTAAATAAAAGGACACATTCTACTCATGTAAAAACATGCTGATTCCCAGACCATCCGCGGGCCGGATTTAGAAGGCGATTGGGCCAGATCCGCCCCCCGGGCCTTAGTTTGCCTACCCATGAACTAACAGCACAACCTCAGCTGTCTCTGCTGAAGGCAGCCCTGTTTAGGGAAGCTGTTAATGTTTGACAGACTATTGTATTTTAATATTTTGTTGGAAGCTGTCCAGAGTGGCTGGGGAAACACAGCATGATGGGTGGGGTATAAATAAATTATTATTGTTATTAATTATTATTATTATTATTATCTGTTGTTAGGTGCTTCTTACTCAAAGCTCTCCATGTGGCTTGCACTTAAAAACATAAACACCTTTTACCATTAACAGAATTCATATAAAGCACCTGCAATTATATATACATAACCCTCTGCCCCATGCAGGTGGCGCTGTGGGTTAAACCACAGAGCCTAGGACTTGCCAATCAGAAGGTCGGCGGTTTGAATCCCCGTGACGGGGTGAGCTCCCGTTGCTCGGTCCCTGCTCAAGCCAACCTAGCAGTTCGAAGCACATCAAAGTGCAAGTAGATAAGTAGGTACCACTCCGGTGGGAAGGTAAACGGCATTTCCGTGCGTTGCTCTGGTTCGCCAGAAGCTGCTTAGTCATGCTGGCCACATGACCCGGAAGCTGTACGCCGGCTCCCTCGGCCAATAAAGTGAGATGAGCGCCGCAACCCCAGAGTCGGTCACGACCGGACCTAATGGTCAGGGATCCCTTTACCTAACCCTCTGCCCCACAAAAAACCTCCACAAAAAAACCCTACGGCAAGGTTTGGCAGTGCAGCAACAGCAAAATAGCATTATCTCAGTCCATCTAAAGCCTGGGAGGCGAAAAGTAAGCCCTTACTTGATGCTGGAAAGATGTCAGAGAAAGCACTAGGTGGACGTTGTTGTGGAGAACATGCCACAGAGGCTCTCTAAGCCCTATTGAATTCAATGGGGCTTACTCCCAAGTAGGACTAGGCTTGCAGCCTAACAAAGTTATCAAGACATAAATGTTTGTGGGCTGACTTCATTGGGGCATCACTTCATCAGAAAGCTTATGCCATAATAAATGTGTCAAGTCTTTAGGATGTCACTAGGCTCTTTGCCAATTTAAGTAATATTTGTTAAATTGCATGGGTGTTAGTCAGCGTTAGCCAGTAGACGCATTAACATCTGTGGACTTAGGGTCTACAATGAGCATAGCTAACACTGGAGATTATCCTATGAGCTTGTCAGTTAATAAATATATTTATGAAATTTGCATATGACAATACAATCCATATGAACATTGTCTGTGCACATCAACTAAAAAGTAACATCATCTCAGGAAAGCTCTTTTCCATTCTCTCTCACACAGAAAAGGGGCTGTCTTTCTCAATATGAGGATTGTGATTTTCAATTTTCATAAGTACTCACACTGAACTTCCGTGCAAGAAACCTTGCTGCCCAATTAATCAAGGCATCTTTTTAAACTATCAGCTTTTAAAATATATCAGTTAATCAATTAATCAACTAAGCACTGTAGCCCTGAAGTTTGACAAGAGGGTTCAGGATCCACTGTCATCCTTGATTGTTCCTGCCACCTATTCATTGATCACCTTTGTTTCACCTCTTTAGTCTGAATCTGTTCCAACATTCATC
Organism: Podarcis raffonei; assembly: GCF_027172205.1. Taxonomy (NCBI): domain Eukaryota; kingdom Metazoa; phylum Chordata; class Lepidosauria; order Squamata; family Lacertidae; genus Podarcis; species Podarcis raffonei. The sequence continues at coordinate 52,244,372 of NC_070612.1, read as the reverse complement.
TTTGTTTCCCAGAAACCAGGGACTAGTCACACCAATACGGAGAATGTCTGCAGCAGAAATAGGAAATCTGTGCTCCTTTCCCTTAATATCCAGTATACCTCACCCAAAGATTTGTTCCCCCCCACTTCAATGTTAAGTCACAGTTGCCATCTTTGATGCTCACGGTTACCGAAGTTAATCATTTTGCTGCTTCTCCTTCAGATGGCAGCCTTCACAGACAGTGTAAGAAACATCACATTTCACATGCTGTCCTATTCTTAGTTACTATTACAAAGGATTCTGAAAGTAGCCTGGTATTCAAGGTATCTTAAAATGGCCCATTAAAGAGAAAGGAGAGAGAGAGAGAGAGAGAGAGAGAGAGAGAGAGAGAGAGAGAGAGAGAGAAGGATCTGTCTGTAATTGTGTAAAAAGCTTGTTATGTTTAATACCATCATAAACACAAGCAGTCACTGGCGATAAAGTTTAACCTTTCATTTCGATGAGGAGTTATTAAATGTTTGGGGTTTTCCAGTTGCGCAGCAAGTGACCAGCATAGCAGTAAGTCCCTGATGGTGTAACAGATGCCTTGATAATTTAATTCATGTGCAGTTCATGAATATTCATGTATGCTACTTGAAAATCATTCAGCAAAGCAAACAGTTCCATAGCCTCAAGACAGGGGGGAAGCGCTCATCATTGGCAAATGTTTTATCAGTTATTAACGTCCAACAACAAGCGCCACATCCTCAGCGGAGAACATTATTTTGTAATTGCCTTGTTATTGCTTCGCATGCTAGGAGGGCATACCGGTCCATCGGAATCGGGCTGCAGAGAACGACACTGCGCTGCTAAGCACGAAGCCAACGATTGATTGCGGGCACCACCTTGTGGGAAAGCACACAAACTACATGGTAGGCTCACCAGTTCAGAATTTTACAACAAAGGCTCACATTACAGGTGTATTAGGTTCTCAACAGATGTCAATGTCTTCTTTCCAGGGCTGAGTGGAAGAGTTGAATAGCAACAAGATCAGAAAATACGGTCTTTAATGAAAAGCACATTCCTTCTGGATGATCTGATTGTGAGAATGTTATCAGGAGCCTTCTTCACTCCTTCCAATGGTCTTTCTCCACGGCAATTACAATTTCTTTACTACAACTGCTTAAAATACAATATTTCTCTATGTATGACTTGAAAGGGACGTGGGTGGCACTGTGGGTTAAACCACAGAGCCTAGGACTTGCCGATCAGAAGGTCAGCGGTTCGAATCCCCGCGAAGGGGTGAGCTCCCGTTGCTCGGTCCCTGCTCTTGCCAACCTAGCAGTTCGAAAGCACGTCAAAGTGCAAGTAGATAAATAGGTACCACTCTAGCGGGAAGGTAAACGGCGTTTCCGTGCACTGCTCTGCTTTGCTAGAAGCGGCTTAGTCATGCTGGCCACATGACCCGGAAGCTGTACGCCGGCTCCCTCAGACAGTAAAGCGAGATGAGCGTCACAACCCCAGAGTCGGTCACAACTGGACCTAATGGTCAGGGGTCCCTTTACCTTTACCTTATGACTTGAAAAACAACTCCCCCCCTTTTTTTTACTGTAGAGGAAGCTGCTTTATACCTAGTCAGACCATTGCTCCATGTAGCTCAGTGGTTCCCAACCTTTTTATTTTTTATTTTTTGCTATGCCCCACCTAAGCATCTCTAAAAACTTGACCCACCCCCGGTGACAAATAATTCTTATTATTCAAAAAGTGAGCTCCTATTCACATGGAGGAATCCCTAAAGGCCCTTCACTGTTAATAACTCATTCTCCAATTGTCCCCCTTAAAAATCAAATTGCCTCCCTGTGGGGTGTGTGCCCCATATTGGGAACCACGGATCCAGCTGAATGCTGCCTACGGTGTGACTGGGAGGGACCGACCAGCATTTCAAACAGTTGTCTTTGGCCGTACCACGAGATGGTGGGGTTTAGACAAGGGACTTCCTAGCTGCAGAAAATGTCCTGCAGCCTTTCCTGATATACAGTTCATTACGATGAACAGGGTCCCTGTAACATGGTTTGCAAAGAACCCCATGAAGAATTCAGACCAAGGACCAATATTTGGACACTATGTAAAACACCACCCTCTGATCCTTAATCCACCTTCTCAGAAAAGTGTTTTGCACATGCATAAAGGTAAAATGTAAAGAACCCCTGGACGGTTAAGTCCAGTCAAAGACGATTAAGGGGTTGCGGCGCTCATCTCGCATTCAGGCCGAGGGAGCTGGTGTTTGTCCACAGACAGCTATCCAGGTCATGTGGCCAACATGACTAAACTGCTTCTGGCACAATGGGACACCGTGACGGAAACCAGAGAGCACAGAAATGCCATTTAGCTTCCTGCTGCAGCGTTACCTATTTATCTACTTGCACTGGTGTGCTTTCAAACTGCTAGGTTGGCAGGAGCTAGGACAGAGCGAAGGGAGCTCACCCTATTGTGGGGATTCGAACCACTGACCTTCTGATTGGCAAGCCCAAGAGGCTCAGTGATTTGGACCACAGCACCACCCACATCCTCATAAAAGTGTTTTGCACATGGGTACAGATACGCAAGCACTATCTCATTGAAAAGGTGTCATGTATGCTTCTTACGTGACTTTTTCCTTTAAACTGCATGGGGGGGTTAAGGACAGCAGCCTGACTTCTGTGTATTTTAAAGGGGGAAACCACAACTGATAATGAATGGCTCTTCTTAAGCAACATGGCTGCGCATCTCTTTTAGGACTTGAGATGCATACAGTACAGCCCTGTGACTCACTGAGTTATTTGAAGTTCAACAGATCACTCTCCTTCCCAGGAAGAGAGAGAAATGGCAAAAACAGGATATTTATTGGGACAGTGTGACTTTTGCAGCTGCTGCTCAAGTTGCAAAACAACGAAGCATGAGATGGAGGGATGGAGAACTTCTGAAAAAACAATGGGATATTAGCTCTGCCCACAGCATGATGGAGAACAGCAATGGCTGGGAAAAGATAGACATAATATTTTACAAGGACAGGAAGATACAACACGGACAGAATAATTGCCACACACAGGAAGAACAAGGATATAGTTTGAATGCTTCAACTGTAAGTTTATAAATCATTTAATGTGTCGATACGAATGGAAGTCATTAAATTTGCAGTTGTATAAGGGATCCTTCTAAAATTACCAACATGCGTAAGTAATGCGGCTATTCGCTTAGAAATGAAGATCCCCTCAGTGGAGCTAGTTATATGGAGGTGAGTTTTGATTTATTGGATATCCCTATGGCATAAACTCCCGAACCACTATCTCATACAATGCATGTGGCGAGATGACTTTACAAATTTGTGGTCAGGAAAAATCCATGCCAAATTGCTGTCCTATGAGATCTCGCCCACTGAATTGCTCAAACTGGATCTAAATGTGGCAAAAAGGTGTATAGATCAAAGGCTGGATGATGTGGAGCTATACCAAAATTTCGTAGCTGGTGGTGGAGCCTGCTCGCTGTTAAATTTTGGCATAACCCCTATCTACCGCGCTCCGTCCTACTTAACTTCGCTTATGGCCGCGTCTCACCGATATGCCTTCATTAGAGCTAGGTTCAATGTCTTTCCAACAAACGTGCTGAGACATAGATTCACTAAGGGCCAAGTCTCTTCAATGTGTGCTTGTGAAATGAAAACATCTGAATCTCTACATCATGTTATGTTTATCTGCCCTTTGTACAGTTCAGCCCGTGCTAGTATACTAAACTCCATAATCCAGCCTATGGCTGACAAACCAGTAGACCTACAGCTTGCCTGGGTTCTTCAAGATGTGGATCCTTATATTACCCTACAGGTTGCTAAATTCCTAACAGCCGTCCTCTCGTACAAGAGACGGAATGGAATGTTAGCTGATTATTGATAGTTATAAGAATTTTCTATAATGACATCAGATATTGATTTTAGTGTAGTGCCTAAAATTTTTAATCTTAATCTTAAACTTTTTTTTTATGAACGGCTAATATCTGTCCTTGTGAGTTGTGAACTGTGTTATACTACTTGTGGTTTGTACGAGTCCGCTGTTTTATTTGATTTGTTTTGTTGTGTTTTGTTTCATGATGGGTGTAAAGCCGAATAAACATTTTTTTTGACTTTTTTTTTTACTTTGTATAAGGGATTGTTATTTTGAGTGTAATTGAAATTAGTAAGATTTTGGAATGCAGAAATAAAGTAAATAATCAAACCATCAATTCTAGCACATGGGGGGCACCTAAATTGTATAATTTGGCATCTGAATGATTGGTGTAAGTAATTGTATTATAATTTGGCATTGTTATAATGAGGCTCTTACTGGATTATTGTAATTGAACACTAATAAAAATTATTAGAGCCATGTGACTCATTTCATATAGACTCATACGAAAGGGACTTCATAGTCTAGGGGAATTTGTGGCCTTCCATTTGCTGCAGGAATCCCATATGCTGGTTGGGGCTGATGGAAGCTGGAGCCCAAACACCCACTTTCAGTGTGACAGCTGAAAGGCTGCAGCAATGCAGGAAACCTTCTGGTACAGCATCTCAGATAAGTGGATATAGAAAAAAGGTAAAGGTAAAGGACCCCTGACAGCTAAGTCCAGTCACAGACAACTCTGGGGTTGTGGTGCTCATCTCGCTTTACTGGCCGAGGCAGCTGGCGTTTGTCTGCAGACAGTTTTACCGGGTCATGTGGCCAGCATGACTAAGTCGCTTCTGGCAAAACCAGAGCAGTGCCCGGAAACACCATTTACCTTCCCGCCAGAGCAGTACCTATTTATCTACTTGCACTGGTGTGCTTTGAATTGCTAGGTTGGCAGGAGCTGGGACCGAGCAACGGGAGCTCACCCTGTCGCAGGGATTCAAACCGCCGACCTTCTGATCAGCAAGCCCAAGAGGCTCAGTGGTTTAGACCACAGCACCACCCACGTTGGATATAGAATCATAGAATTTGTAGAGTTGCAAGGGATGACGAGGGCCATCCATCCCAACCCCCTGCAATGCAGGAATATTTTGCTCAATATGGGACTCAAACCCATGACCCTAACATTAAGAGTCTTATGTTCTACCGACTGAGCTGTCCCAGGAAATGGAGCCTCTGCTTAAACATGGGTAATGAAGGAGAGTCCGCCACTGATGCAGTGAGTTCCAGATAGCCCCTATGTCAACAGTGAGCTAATGACGTTCACAGAAATAGTCAGCCTTGCACTAAGGAATGCAAGTGAAGAGCCTGTTGATTGTTCTGTGACATTACACTTTCTACAGCAATCTGCTGAACAGCTGGCTATTCAAAGTCTGCCTCAAAGTGACAGATACTGAAGGCCTCTTCCTACCTTCAAGGACACAGGTATGCTTTCTGAAGGCATGTGATCTATTTTTTTAGATACGTATAAGCATCATGTTGGGTCTGTCAAACAGCTGTTTGGGAGCAGAGAAGCAGCTGCTTTTTGAAAACAGTCATACTTTGGATTTCAAACAGCTTAGTTCCCGGAAGTGAATGTTCCGGTTTGTGAACTATTTTTGGAAGCCAAACATCCAACGGGGTTTCCGAGGCTTCTGGTTGGCTGCAGGAGTTTCCTGCAGCCAACCAGAAGCCACGATTTGGTTTTTGAACATTTTGGAAGTCGAACGGCCTTCTGGAACAGATTCCGTTCGACTTCCAAGGTACAACTGCACATGCATCTTCCTTCTGCAAGAGATGCCTGAATTACAGTTTTGTTAATATATCGTATCTCCTCCCTGTTCTCTCTAATCCAGGCTAAACATACCCAACTCTCTCAACCGTTCCTCCTTTGATATTACCCTATTTGTGACTTTTGAGGGGGAACTGTCCGACATTTAAACGCAGAGCGAGAAGTGACTTGTGAGTCACACATCTCTTATTTGTTCTCTGAACGGCCCTGTGAATCAGCTACTTGGCTGCAATTTGGGCCACTGACCTTGCTACAGACTATTTTGAGAGCCTCCTTTTTTTTATTTGATTAGAAGAAGAAAAAAGCCGCAACGTGGTCACTGAATTTTTCCCACACAGGGCAACACAAAATGTTCTTTGTGCATCAGATTATTGTAGTTTGGTGTTAGTCATATTTTCCAGCAGGTGGCTGCATAGACTCACTGTTCTGTACTCCAAGTCATACATAATTACTCCTACTAATGGCAAATGTTAACACTGTGTGTGTGACTAATTTATTTATTTATTTATTACATTTCTCTACCCCCAAGGAGGTGTGCGCCTAGTTCTCTCTCCTTTCTCATTTTATGTTCTCAACAACCCTGCCTGGAACTAAGGGGAGTTAAGAGAGCCCAGCCTTGGGAGAGCACCACGTTGGCTACTGCAATGAGCTTCTGATGAGGCTCCATAGGGAAGCAGGAGCAATTTTGTCTGAAATGTGCCTCCTTGGAGGAGAAATCAGTTCCAATATTCAGGATGAGAAGCCCGATTGAAGAGAGCAGCCAAGGTGTGTCTCTTCCCCCTAACATCTGCGCAGGGTGAAGTGTGTGAAAGAGGGGAGGGGAGAGAGAGGGAGAAGGAGAAAACACTCCCTAAGTCCCCATATATAGGGCAAATAGGAGCTTATTTCTTCCAGGCTTTATTTCTCTCACAAAGGCTGTGACAAAACCAAACTCTCACAGATAATAAGGATGATCCCTTCTTCCCTACTGAACTCTGGCTGGGAGCTCCCAAGTAGTAGTAGTAGTAATTATAATAATTATTATTTCTTATTTATACCTCACCCATCTGACTGGGTTTCCCCAGCCACTCTGGGCAGCTCCCAACAGAATATTAAAAGCACGATGAAACATCATACATTAAAAACTTCCCTAAACAGGGCTGCCTTCAGATGTCTTCTAAAAGTCAGATAGTTGTTGATTTCCTTGACATCCGATGGGAGGGTAGGTGCCACTACTGAGAAGGCCCTCTGCCTGGTTCCCTGTAACCTCACTTCTCACTGTGAGGGAACCACCAGAAAACCCTCGGAGCTGGACCGCAGTGTCCGTGCTGAACAATTAGGGTAGAGATGCTCCTTCAGGTATACTGGGCCAAGGCTGTTTAGGGCTTTAAAGGTCAGCACCAACACGCTGAATTGTGCTCCGAAACGTACTGGGAGCCAAGGTCTTTCAGGACCAGTGTTATATGGTCTTGCCGGCCACTCCTAGTCACCAGTCTAGCTGCCACATTTTGGATTAATTGTAGTGTCCGGTTCACCTTCAAATGATGTACAGGTGATACATGACTCCAAATAAACTAGCTAAGATCTATTAAAATCTAGTGGCGCCAGCCCTGTGGAACATCCTCCCATCAGATGTCACGGAAATAAACAACTATCTGACTTTTAGAAGACACGTGAAGGCAGCCCTGTTTAGGGTTTTTTTAATATTTGATGTTTTATCGTGTTTTTAATATTCTGTTGGGAGCCACCCAGAGTGGCTGGGGAAACCCAGCCAGATGGGTAGGGCAGAAATATTATTATTATTATTAGCCAAGATGGTAAGCTTTGAATTGCCAGAGGGGAGAGGATTGGAATGGAATCTGATGCTGCCTGTAGCTAATGGAACTGATGGTTGCCACAGGTACCTAAAGCCCTAGATGCTATGGACGCTTGTTCATAAGTCCAAGAAATAATACTTTGTTCATGGGGTTACTCCATAAAAAAAATAATTGTGAACCACTGCTGTGATTCAGAATATCACCTTCACTTGTTGTGCCTCACTCCTCCATGCTTGGTGTATAAAAAAAATAAAATACTTAAAAGTCTCTCACTGGCAACTAGGGTTAATAGAGTTCTGTCCTCCATTAGGACAGTTTTTGGGAGGTTAATAATCCAAAGTTATGGCAACGCCTTTCTGTTACTACCCAATTCTGTTGCTACAGTTGAGCGGCAGACTGTTGTCATACTACATCTGTTTAATTCTGAGGGTAATTTGAAAGATAATTCAACAGTACTAAGTGCCTCAAGCCTTCTGAGAATTAAATCACTTTAAATGAACATAATTGTAAGATATTCTTATTCAACAGTGAAACACATGTGGCAGCTGAAAAGTGGAGTGCAAAAATTAATGCATCAAACACAATTTTCAGTGTTTCACTTCAAACAGAAAATTCATTTCAGAAGTCATTAAAATTAAGAAAATATTAGCTGAGCATGTATTTCCAACTCAATCCCCATCATTGTATTAAAAGGATAATATTTCTGCAACAGAATGAAGCTTCTAGTTAGGTTTTTAAATTCCTTAATGAACTTACCATATGCATCTCCATCAAGATGCCTGTTCAAGAAAGTCCCTTCCTTTTTAAAACTATTGATGATTGATGTTTCCACACATCAGCAGCTACTTTTAAATTCTGGCTGTGAACTGGTGCTTTAACTTTATGCCCTAAGCCTGTACCATTTTTAGGACTTTCTTCTCCTTCACTGTGGTGTTTGGAGGAATGAAACAGCCAAACAGTGAAATTGTCGTGGATGGAGAGAGATCTGGCAACTTGGAGTGAACTCAGAGGAAAAAAGCTATCAAATCTTTGGTGCTTTACTAGGGAAAAGAAATGAAGAAGCATAAATGGAAGTGTTTCTAAAAGATAAGGATGGAATACCATGGCAAACACAACAGGAAATGGGAACTGAAGATAAAGAGCTGGGTGCAAATTAATGGCTATATAACAAAAACTATGGAATAATATCTCAATATATTTGAATAATATCTCAATATATGATCACAGCGGAGAGATTACTATATGGACAAAGACAGAAATATTTATTATTGTTTAATATGGAGACATGGTTGTTGAAGTTACCGGAGGCAAAGGTGATACGTTCAATTAGAGAAAAGACATTGCTGGCCTGTATTAATTATAATAATTAGAGAACTCCTTTTGGACTTTTTGTGTGAAAAGGAAATTGAACAAATCTGTATTGGGAGCAATGAAGAAGTGAATTAAAATAGACAACACCTTGTTTTTTGACTCAAAATCCATCCTTAAAAATTCCTGTGCAAATAAATGTTTATAAAATGAAGAAGTTGTTTATGGATTCAGTAGCTAAATTAGGGCATCAGACAGGAACAAGACGCAATTATCAGAAGTGTACAAAATTGCTAGAGATGGAATTTTGACCAATGGGCTTGTTATACAGAGATGCCACCAATGGCTGGGGATCTAAAATTTGTAAGGTCGGCAATGTTCCTATGTGCCTCCTATTTTTTTCTTCCAGATTTGGAATCTAGCACATATATGGAAAGCATGTCTTCAGTCAAATTCTTCCTCCTGGTTAGATATGTGTCTGAGATTAGTTCAACAAAAAATAAGGTTGGAAGTCTATTGGCCTCCTGAAGGTTGGTGGCCAAAAATACTGCTGGAGTCAACGATGATGCAACGAGTAAGGAGTTCTCTGGTAAGAATTAGGTAACCTACTATGTTAGGCAAGAGCGGCTCCCATTATTCCAACAGTGTAGTTAAGAGTTCAGCAATAAGTACCGATGTCCTATAAGTCAAAAATTCAGACATTAGTGACCAAAGAAGTGGGCACTAAAGCACCTTCAAAACATTTTCAGAAAACATCTCAGTGCTTATGGGATTTATTCACACTAGTGGCCAAAATTGTGGAAACCTTTTGGGGAAAGTGTATTTCCGAGGTTTGATGGCTCATAACACAATGACAAACCTAGACAGCATCTTAAAAAGCAGAGACATCACCTTGCCAACAAAGGTCCGTATAGTTAAAGCTATGGTTTTACCAGTATGGAAGTGAGAGCTGGACCATAAAGAAGGCTGATTGCCGAAGGATTAATACTTTTGAATTCTGGTGCTGGAGGAGACTCTTGAGAGTCCCATGGACTGCAAGAAGATCAAACCTATCCATTCTGAAGGAAATCAGCCCTGAGTGCTCACTAGAAGGACAGATCCTGAAGCTGAGGCTCCAATACTTTGGCCACCTCATGAGAAGAGAAGACTCCCTGGAAGAGACCCTGATGTTGGGAAAGATGGAGGGCACAAAGGGGATGACAGAGGACAAAATGGTTGGACAGTGTTCTTTAAGCTACCAGCATGAGTTTGACCAAACTGCGGGAGGCAGTGGAAGACAGGAGTGCCTGGCGTGCTCTGGTCCATGGGGTCATGAAGAGTCGGACATGATTAAACGACTAAACAACAACAACACATAATTGGCTCTCTAAACATTCATGCTCATTGGCTACATTCAAATGAAGAAAAGCTACTGCATATCAACCTAAGAAAGTTGTGCTTCCTTTTTCTGGTTATTTGGCTATAACTTTTGATAGAATACAGATAATTGGACACACTTTGTTGCATTACCTTCTTCATTAAGTTATCTTTCCACTGATATGTAATTTTATGGTATTACTCCAAAAAAGGTGGTGGCGTGAGTAATCAAACCTCAGAAATACACTTTTCCCAAAAGGTTTCCACAATTTTGGCCACTAGTGTATTTATTGCATTGTAAAGCTATTGAGATGTCCTCAGGTTGTCTCCTGTTAGTATGAACTATGGATGGAAGGCTCTTTGACCCAGTGGATTCTTCCATCAACAGAACAGGGATCTTCAACAATTCCCCTCCTTTCTTGTCATCCCTAACCCAGATCTGTTCCAGAGGTTTGAAGGATCTTTCGGAACAGCATGGAAGGTGGCACAAGATCGCTGAAGATCGCCTTAGTCCCCAATCCTTTGGTGGAAAGCTCCAGCAAATGAGATAATTTTCAGTCGACAGAGGGGCACCGCTTGGATGCAAAACATTCATTTAAAATGAACGAATGAATGAATTGGTCTCCCATATTGGACTCTGGGCATACAATTCTCTTTGTGCCACCATGGCAATGCTCATGAATAAGAAAACGGGCGCACAGGAAGAGAAAGTTCTTAAATTGAGCTGCATTACAGTATCAAAGGTCATCAACACATTTAATAAACTAAATAAACTTCAATTTTATTTGTATGATTTATTGATATTCTCCAACTCACATTTATATTAACAAGCAAGAGAGCTTTTCATTGTTTACCTACCAGTGCATAGCAAATTTCAAGAGATAAACTGGAAACCAGTTAAGCAGTTCCTGTTACTAAGACAGGCTGCAAATTGCAATGTGTGCTTCACGTAACCCAAATGTACTTCGCAAAGGCACAGTTTATTATGGTAAAACATGGCAGAATGGAAATGAGAATTTCCACATTTACAGTGTATTTTTTTTCTTTTTTCTTTTTACAACATCTTACAAATTAATCAAATATTTATGTGCTGCTTTCTTAGATAGTCCATGTGATGGATTTACAGCCTAGAACTACAATGTATATGTAGCTACATTATAATACAATTCAGGGAATATTTATATTACAGAATGTATGAAATGTATGGCTATGAAATGTTTGGACCAGTATTTATCAACATATCAAAGCATACAAATCCCAATCCCAATAAAATATTACAAAGCATAATGTAAACGGTTAAGTTATATAGGCATTCTTTTCAAAGATCCAAATGCTGCAATAAAAAACCCATATAAAATGTAACAAAACATAAATTACATTTCAAAGTCTGTACATGATTCATCTCACCAAAAAGCATCAAACATGTATCCACACATTCTATACAATATTGCTTATTTTGGTCTTTAAAGATCTACAATCTCTAAAAAGGTTCTTTTTAAAAAGAAAAACAAAGGAGGGTATGTGTTTTTCTAGCACCTTTTTAACTAAATTCAAAATGAGTTTAAAATTCTTATTGATCAACACGATCAATAATATGTGCTAATGTATTTCTGAGCCCTTTATCAAGATTTGACCACAACAGGCAAAAGAGGTTGGCTTATTCAGTTAGTGCAAAGCCTACCAGGTCACTTACTTTAGTTAGAAAAATATATTTGCTGCTAAAATGTATGTTATACTTCCATTCCTTTATAATGGAAATCAATTCACTTCTTCAGCGGGGGGGGCGGGGGGCGGGATGCAATGCTCAGTCACTAAGATATACCAGTCATTCTGCTTTCTTACCTGAACTTCAGCTATATTTCAAATTTGGAAGAATATTCTTACCTGTCTCTTCTTACCTATATTTGAATAACCCCCCTGCAAATCAATTCTATCAAAAAGACAAAGATTCTGTTTGTAGGATGTCCCTTATACCTTAAGCACTTTTCCACATACAGAACAACCCTGTGTGTTATTGTTGACCAACTCTCTCTCTCTCTCTTTTTTTGGTTACTGATTTTGCCAGAATTCTTTAAAAAAAAATTACAATCAGAGTTCAAGATATACATGATGTGCAATGCATTTCCACTTTCTGTTGCACAGCAACAGTATATTATAAAAGCAGCCTCCCTGCAAAAACTGCAATCAACCCTAGATTCAGAAACAGCAATTCCCAATCTTCATATTTGCATACATCTGCCGGAAAGAAAAATCCTTTAAACATGATATGTCATTATTGTTGCATCTCAGGTGGTTTTGGATTATAGTGTGTGTAAAAGTCCAAAGGGGGAGGGGAGCACATTGACTATGCAAGTCAAAAGGACAACAGTCTCCAGTGGACTGAAGACGTGCCCCATTTTGTCTTTGTAGTAAGGCAACACCTCTAGGCTTCTGTCTGGAATTCTGCCTCGTCCATCTGAAGAGTGTCATTATCACCCAATAATTCTGTCTCGGGCACTGAGCCCTCTTCCTCCTCCTCTTCCTGGACCAGACTCTGAGCAACATCTTCTGCGGCGTGAGCATCATCTGCACCTTCAGTCAGCAGAGCAGCCCTGTCCGCCACCGAGGCATTGGAGGGAGCGGTTGTTACGTATCCCGTGCTTGTGGAACCACTGCCACTGTGATGGGAGCCTGGTTTTGGAATCATCTGAGGAGCCATCTGCTGAGGAGCCATGTGCATCGGGATCTGCACGGGATAAAAATTGGGCAAATAAGCTCCGTAGGCCGGCATCGGTTGGTAACCATTCACGGGAATGTAGAGTTGAGGTGGTGGAACCATCGGCCGTATCTGTCCTTTCATTGGGATGAACTGTGGCTGAGGGAAAGCTTGCGCTTTCTGCTTTGGTCCAACGTACCTAGTGTTGCTGACATTGCTAACGGGGCTTGTGCTGAGGGAACTGGTTTGCGTGGTGTTGCTCGCCCCGGACGTTTGTGCCGAGCTGTTGTAATTCGACAAGTTCCCCCAGGTTCTCAGCCTGTTGTGGATGTCTTTGAATCTTGGCCTTCGGTTGGGAAATTCGTTCCAACATTCCAACATCAGTGAGTACATCCACGCAGGGCAGTCGTCGGGACACGGCAAAAACTGCCTGTTTCTTATCATTTCGATGACATCTTGGTTGGAATAGCCACAGTAAGGCTGCAAGCCGTAGCTGAAGATCTCCCACAATACCACTCCGTAGGACCAGATGTCGGAATCAATGGAAAACTTGCCATACATGATTGCCTCGGGGGACATCCACCGTATAGGCAGAGGAGCATTCCCCATGAGTTTGTAGTAGTCAGCAGAATAGACTTCCCTGAAAAGGCCCAAGTCGGATATTCTCACACTGAGTTTGTCAAACACCAATACATTTCTAGTGGCTAAATCTTTGTGGACGACGTGATGGCTTGACAGGTATTCCATCCCTGCCGCTATCTGAGTCACAATGTGGAAAAAATCTGCTGGCTCCAATGTGGACTTCACGGTCTTGTCGTCATCAGTGCTGCCGACGTCAGAATGAGGGGATCTCATAACCAAAAACTCATGCAGGTCGCTATGGGAACAGTAGCTAAAAATCATACTAATGGGCTGCTCTTTCGTCACTATTCCCAGTAAGCAAACAATATTTGGGTGCTGTAACCTTGACCTCATCATCGCTTCATGTTTAAATTCTTCCCGGAGGGCTAAGTCGGCTTTATCCTTGAGGGTTTTGATGGCAACTGTCTGCGTCTGCTCGCCTGGCGTTGTACCAAACAGGTGACCCTTATAAACTTTCCCAAACTTCTCCTCGCCCAACTCCTCCATGAACCTCACTGTGGAGAGACTGATCTCTTTCAGCTTAGTCTGAAAATAAAACATAATAATAAAATAAAATCATTCTCTTAATAGTTCCATTCTAAATCAAAGTAAAATGTTGCAAATTATTAGGTGGTTCTCACAAGAAGAAAGCTATGGATCAAAGTGTGCATTCGGCTTACGTTTATACTCAAAGGGATCTCATTTGTTTTACAAACTCACATACAGGACAAAATATTTCATGTCTGAGTATTTCAATAGTCTTAAAGCAGCAAGTAAAAGAAACTGCCATGCGTTTATCAACAGGATCATCCCAGTGGCTTATGTTTTTCCTCATGTTCTAGAAAGCGATGTTACAGGGAACCAGACAGAGGGCCTTCTCGGTAGTGGTGCCCGCCCTGTGGAACACCCTCCCATCAGATGTGAACGAAATAAGCAGCTATCTTATCTTTAAGAGACATCTGAAGGCAGTCCTGTTTAGGGAAGTTTTAATATTTAATGCTGTATTGTTTTTAACACTTGATTGGGAGCCACCCAGAGTGGCTGGGGAAACTCAGCCAGATGGGTGGGGTATAAATAAATAAATATTATTATTATTATTATTATTATTATTATTATTATTATTACTACTACTACTTTTTAACACAATGGCCTTTTTGCTAACCCTAAAAGTCACCGGAACTGGTATCATTTCCTTTTTTTTTTTAAAAGATATTTATTAAAGTTTTTAAGGTATAACAAAAAAAAAGAAACATACAAAATAAAAACAATTAAAAACACATTAATTTTCATAACATATCTTCCTTACGCTTATTTCCCCAGACCTCCTCATACCTCCCTTTTTTGTATTCCACTTCAGTTTGTTAGTTCAGTAAATCCTTACCATTAAACTTTTACCCATTTGTAAACCTTTTTTTCATATCTCTTAAAGCATTACAGCTGGAAACCACTTATTTTCTATCCAACATCCTTCTAACATGCATTAATTTTACAATATTTATGTAAATAGTCTTTAAATTTCTTCCAATCTTCTTTCACCGACTCTTCTCCCTGGTCTCGGATTCTGCCAGTCATTTCCGCCAATTCCATGTAGTCCATCACCTTCATCTGCCATTCTTCCAGAGTGGGTAAATCTTGTGTCTTCCAATATTTTGCAATGAGTATTCTTGCTGCTGTTGTAGCATACATGAAAAAAGTTCTATCCTTCTTTGGCACCAATTGGCCAACTATGCCCAGAAGAAAGGCCTCTGGTTTCTTCAGAAAGGTATATTTAAATACCCTTTTCAATTCATTATATATCATTTCCCAGAAAGCCTTAATCCTAGGGCACGTCCACCAAAGGTGAAAGAATGTACCTTCAGTTTCCTTGCATTTCCAACATTTATTGTCGGGCAAATGATAGATTTTTGCAAGCTTGACTGGGGTCATGTACCACCTGTATATCATTTTCAAAATATTCTCTCTTAAGGCATTACATGCCGTAAACTTCATACCTGTGGTCCATAACTGTTCCCAGTCAGCAAACATAATATTATGTCCAACATCTTGTGCCCATTTAATCATAACAGATTTCACCGTTTCATCCTGAGTATTCCATTTCAACAGCAAGTTGTACATTCTTGACAGATTCTTAGTTTTAGGTTCTAACAGTTCTGTTTCTAATTTTGACTTTTCCACCTGGAAGTGGTATCATTTCCACCTCAATATCTCATAACTGAAGATTTTCAATTCACTGGGCATGTGAATGGCTTGCGGAAACAGGCTTGTGTCCAATGATGGTTGAGTGCTATCTGAAAATTACCGTGTACGGGGTGGGGAACTTGAATTTCACAAATCCCACTCCCAACTTAATCTAGCCCGCTATGTCCCCAAGAAAGCTGCTCCTGATTTTTGAGGGAGTTTCTGGAACAGTGGAGGATAAAAGCTGGGGAACCTGCACCTCTCTAGATCAGGCTTGCTCAACCTCGGCCCTCCAGATGTTTTTGGCCTACAACTCCCATGATCCCTAGCTAGCAGGACCAGTGGTCAGGGATGATGGGAATTGTAGTCTCAAAAACATCTGGAGGGCCGAGGTTGAGGAAGCCTGCTCTAGATATTGTCAAACTGCAACTCCCATCATCACTGAAAATTGGCCATGCTGGGACTGTTGTACCACCTTAAGGACCCATCTCTGGTCTAAGATACGGCATTGAGGGCTGCAGATGGTAGGGGAGGATTGGCAAAAATTGAGTTTCTTGCCTTGTGCAAGGAGATGCTTCCTGTCACTGTAAAGCTACCACTGGATAAAACCTGGTGTCTTTTTTTTCTTGTTTAAATGGTACCTGTTTGTGCTGATTAATGAGAGGCATTTCCATATCCTGGCTAGGAGATGCCATCAGCTGGCGACGCTGCGGAGTAGTAGCAGATGTCTTCTGCTTGTTCCTGCACATACACACCAAGAAGAAAAGGCAGGCAATAACCAGAGGAATTGCTATGCTGGGTACCAGGATGTAGAGGATCCCCATCTTGCTGTTGTCACGTGGACCTGTTTGGAAAAAAAATCACATTTTCAGGAGGAGTCTTAAACATTCACACGTAATGGAAATAAGTGCATGCACACAACCAGCACCAAGAGATTAAACTTCAGCACATGCACCCGCACATGGAAACCCAATGGTAAACCCAATCATAATATTGCATTAATTGCCAACAGATTTCAAATTCCTAAGAGTAAGGGGTGAATATGGTCCAAGAGAAGTTGAAATGCAAAATAAATACAAGCTACATGGATCCAACCAGCACTCACTGGTCATGCATAGATAACACTCTATAACTGAACTTTCTGAATACACAAATAACAATGCTTTACAGTCACACCTTGGAAGTCGAACGGAATCCGTTCCAGAAGTCCGTTCGACTTCCAAAATGTTCGGAAACCAAAGCACAGTTTCTGATTGGCTGCAGGATATTCCTGCAGCCAACTGGAAGCCGCGGAAGCCCCGTTGGACATTCAGGTTCCAAAGAACGTTCGCAAACCGGAACACTCACTTTCGGGTTTGTGACGTTCGGGAGCCAAAGCGTTCGAGTACCAAGGCGTTTAGGATCCAATGTACGACTGCATTTCTGTTTGAAAGGATGCAATCCTATGGCACTTACCTGGGAATAGGTCCAACTGAATACATTGGGGTTTCCTTCCAAGGAAATACACCAAGATTGTGCCACATTGTCAGGGTGTGGCTCAACAGCCACTCATATGGGCCACTTCTAATAAGGCACACCAGCCTTGCTATAAGCCTGCAAACTTTTTTACTAGTATATTTGGGTTAGGTAGCCAACCTTTTCCCATCAGCCCACTGCATTTCTTTACTGGGCATGGAGAAGGGGGCTTTCTTCCCCTCATGGCCTGCTTTGTCCCTTAGAGACAGTCTCCTCACTTGCCTATGGCCCCAGATGAGTGCTTAAATAAAAAAGGTATAAGGTAAAGGACCCCTGGACAGTTAAGTCCAGTCAAAGGCGACTATGGGGCTGCGACGCTTATCTCGCTTTCAGGCCAAGGGAGCTGGTGTTTGTCCACAGACAGCTTTCTGGGTCATGTGGCCAGCAGTGTGCGATGGCACACTGTGATGGAAACCAGAGCGCACGGAAATGCCATTTAGCTTCCCGCCACAGTGGTACCTATTTATCTACTTGCACTGGTGTGCTTTTGAGCTGCTAGGTTGGCAGGAGAGCAATGGGAGCTCACTCCGTTGCGGGGATTCGAACCGCCGACCTTCTGATCGGCAAGCCCAAGAGACTCAGTGGTATAGGACTCTGATGCACATAGAATTCATGCTCCCAGGAGAGTTGCTTCATTCATTTGAACAGAAAATGCAGCAGCTTCATATGCACATCAACATATCCAAAGAGACTATCACATTGGAATGAATAAAGCAGAATTCAGAGTATCCCCAGCAAATATTCATAGATAAAATAAACAAATGTTTCAACTAGCAATTATATATTTGTACAGTTAAATTTTATATAGCCTTTGCCCTCCTATGTAACTTTCCAGTTGGATCACTTACTGACTAATTTCTGACTAAATTATAATAAAAGTAATTCAAGATCTGAAGTGAGAAGTGCTCTTTAGGAAAAATCTGTAAAACCAACAGGACCTTGACTAATATATCTGTTCAGCAGAGTCATGCAACAGAGTCTAGTTTTAATATTTATAGCCTACTTATATGTAAGAACCATAAAAGCAGTTTACAGGAAAATGCAACAGGACAAAAATGCAAAGTTAAAAGCAACAAATCAGTAACAATAAAATGGAAGCAATTAATATATTAATACAAGATTAATAAATCAGGGAGAAGAAGTATTCAACAACATGATCCCATTGGGATTTTTGCTTTGTTTTAGCTATTTATTTCCTGCTTTTATGCTGTATTTTTATCTTGTGAACCGCCCCGAGATCTTTGGATAAAGGGCGATATATCAATTTAATAAATAATAATAATTTCCCAGCTGTTATCTGAAGTAGTACCACCCAGGAAGGCCTCTTGCATCCTTTTGCTGAGTGTGAAGCTCTGTCCTTTAGGACCATTTAGTGTGACACAAGAATGAATTACTGGCACATGTACAAAGCACTCATTTGCATGTTGAATTTTTAGGCTATGCTCCCAAACTCTCAGATATGAAATTTGGCATACTACAGAGAACATTTTCTGAAGAGAGTTTATAGTGCAAACCATCAATCACAACCCAGTTCACACATTATGTTAAACCATAGTTTAGTGTTACAAAAATGGGTCTTCTTTCTTCCATGTCCTCTCTCCTCCCTTTGTTACTTGCTGAAGAGAAGGGAGTGGGATAATCTGCTTAGTTATGACTGGCCAGTGTTTCTTATTATATCTGCACTGCAACACTGGTCAGTCATAAACCACAGTTTCAGCCTGCTTTTTCAATAAACCGTTGTTTAAACTAAATACAAATTGCCCTTGTCAGATGTAACAACCAACTGCAATTAGTTTAAAAATGGACATAGATGCTTTCAATCCATTCCTTGCAGCTGTGATTGAGGAGCGAGGAGTGCATAAGCCCAAGGAGCACTGAAGCTCATTCCTGTAAAAAAGGTAAAGGTAAAGGACCCCTGGATGGTTAAGTCCAGTCAAAGGTGACTATGGGGTTGTGGCGCTCATCTTGCTTTCAGGCCGAGGGAGCTGGTGTTTGTCCACAGACAGCTTTCCGGGTCATGTGGCCAGCATGACTAATCCACTTCTGGCACAACGGAACACCGTGATGGAAACCAGAGCACACGGAAATGCCGTTTGTCGTTTGCGGTACCTATTTACCGTATTTTTTGCTCTATAAGACACACTTTTTCCCTCCTAAAAAGTAAGGGGAAATGTGTGTGCATCTTATGGAGCGAATGCAGGCTGCGCAGCTATCCCAGAAGCCAGAATAGCAAGAGGGATCACAGTGCCTTCTGTCCCTTCCCCCACCTCCTTCCCCCACCTCCTGGAAAAGCCCTTTAAAGAGCTGCGCGGAGCGTGTGTGCGGCTCTTGGGGGCTTCTCCCTCCTCGGGGAAAAGCCTGCAAGCGCCGCACACACGCTCCACACGGATCGTGAAAGGGAGCGCTGAGCAGAGCCTGGGATACATGCTCAGCACTCCCTTTAAAGAATATTTTTTCCCTTGCATTCCCCCTCTAAAAACTAGGTGCATCTTATGGTCAGGTGCGTCTTATGGAGCAAAAAATACGGTATCTACCTGCACTGGTGTGCTTTCGAACTGCTAGGTTGGCAGAAGCTGGGACAGAGCAACGGGAGCTCACCCCACTGCGGGGATTCAAACTGCCAACCTTCTGATTGGCAAGTCCAAGAGGCTCTGTGGTTTTGACCACAATGCCACCCACACCCTGTACATTATAAGTACAATCTACATAATCTTGACCAAGGACTCCTGGCAAACGTTCACCCAATAATAGGTAAGATCATTAGATAAACTGCAAACCTGAAAGATTAGTCTTGCTTTCCTCAAACCCAAGAATAGCAGCAGTACAGGCCATAAATTACATGCACTTAAATCCCCCTGGCTTCAATGTTGACAAACAAACAATGCATTAACACGAAATGGTGCAACGAAAAGGCCTTTGATTTGCTTTACAACTATTTTTTTCTACAAACACTCTAGAAGCAGGGAAGAAAAATAATACATACTACAAGAAGGTACTTCACACAGTTCCATGCGTACGTTTTTGTTTTGTGTAAAACACCAGGGACCTTCCATCTGGCTTCCAGGATTGCGACAGTATGCGTGTCCCCCTCCAAGCTCTGGAAACTCTGTGCTTGACAAGTGATGGGGATGAGGATGCTGAGAGTCCCAATACTGGCAATGGTGGCCTGACTTTGTGACACTGATGGTGCCTCTATAATCTGCTCCAGAGCCATTGTAACACTGGTGATCTGCAAGAAGTAGTTTGGCAGAAGATGATTAACACAAAGCAATCCTCCCCTTGCAAAACAGTTTCCTATGTCTAGTAAATCTGTTGTTTTGCCGACCTCTATGTCAGGAAAAGGCAAACTCCCACTGTGATGCAGTGCAGAAATGTATGCATCATCACTTCTTAGCAAACTCATCTGCTTCAACATGACTTAAGCCTCTTTTTCATAGAAAAAGCTTCACCTAAGATTAACTAACTGATCCAAAAGTGAAAGATGAGTGAAAAGGCTTACTCTTGCAATAACAAACAAGAATAACCCAATATGTATGACTTTCCCATCAGCTAGACTATGCTATATGAATAAATTAATATATGAAACGTGGACCACTTTTAAACGCCATCTCCAACTCCTCGAAAGATTCCATCAACGGTGTCTCCGGAAAATTTACACATCACTTGGGAGACAGGCGAACCAATGCCAGTGTACTGGAAGAAGCAAAGATCGCCAGTGCCGAAGCAACGATTCTTCAACATCAACTTTGTTGGACTGGTTATGTTGTACAGATAGTCTTCCAAAGCTACTACTCTATTTTGGACTTAAAAATGGAAAGTGTAATGATGGTGGTCAACAAAAGAGGTTTAAAGACTCTCTCAAGGCAAATTTTAAAAAAGTAGTATAAACCCCGACAACTGGGAAACACTGGCCTGCGAGCGCTCCAGTTGGAGAACAGCCTTTACCAAAGGTGTCATGGGCTTTGAAGATGCTCAAACTCAGGACAAAAGGGAGAAAAGTGCTACGAGGAAGGCACGTTTGGCAAACCCTCACCATGATCAAATCCCGCCTGGAAACCTATGTCTCCACTCTAGAAGGACGTGTGGATCCAGAATTGGCCTCCACAGTCACTTACGGACTCACTGTTTAAACTGCGTTTATGGAAGACAATCTTACTCGGCTACGAGTGATCGCCAAAGAAGAAAAAGATGAATAAAGCAGCAATTCAGAAACCAAATAGGTCACGGCATGAAGGCCAACAAACCAATATCTGAACCACATAACTCCCACCAAAATTTGCACCCCATCTTTAAACTGCTGTTCCCCACCCCCTGCTTAGCCTCCTCTGCTCCTTTTAAAAAATTCTTTTCCTTGTTCTTTCCCTGCAACTTTCTAATCCTCAGCCCTGTTCTTTATTTTTATCCTGTATCTGGTTTTGCTTCACTTCCATAAACACAACTGTACCAGTTTCATAATATTTATGTATCCCATTAAAAATCGCTCCAGTTGCACAAGGTGATCTGTACTGGCCTGCTGCCTCAGGCGTGTCGTTTTGTGGGTAGAGAAATTCCCTTTCCAGAGATGTCAGTGCTTCCCTTTTCCAGCAGACTTATTCCGCTGTGGATTCTTAACACCTCAAGCACTTCACAACAGCACAAAGGTTGTGCCATAGCACTGTGTATACATTGCATCTTACTGAAAACAATGAAGCTGGAAAAGGTTAGTATGCAGGAGGGCAGCCTTTTCTAACAGGGAGGTCTGGCAGCATCTCAGGTGCCTGGGGCAGCATCTGCATTCCTCTGGCAACAACCCTTTACATCTTACAGAGAGAAGCTGGAGAAGAATGATTTGACATCTGCTGTTCCTCTTTCTCACCAGCGGACTTCACTCCCCTTCCAAGTACGCCCCAAGCAGCCGAGAAAGAAAGAACATGAAATTCAGCACATTGCTTTTGCTTTGCAGAGGAATGCACATTTAAAGCATTACAATGGAATGAAACAACCCTTGCTAATTTTGCAAGAGAGTTTTAGGATTTCTCTTGCAAAAACACTGCACTGAAATGCAGTTCTTCTCTTGTATTCCTCTATTGTTTTACAGTCGGTGTTAGATCCTTTCAGATCAGAACAGAAAGACAGGATGCCAAATCTAGGTATGTTTTATCATCAGGGGAAACTTCACCATCCATCTTGCCTCCTTTGCCCAATCCAATGCATTGCTTTTTGGATACCTAACTGCTTGCTCTCAAAGCCTAAGCAAAGCTTACTTGCTAATTTAGACCTGAAAAGCAAAAGAGGAGCAGCCAACATTATCCTACCACCAGTAGCTGAAAAATATTTAAAATGTAAAAACAGGAGACCAACAAAACTGTCCCATTAGTGCAAGTATGTCTGCCTGCACAATGGGACTTCCTCTCCCATCCTTCTCTGCCCTCACCAATCTTTTCCAGGCATTTGAGAATTCCCAGAACAAAATGGCGGATGGGGTGGGGATGGGTATCCAAGAGGGAAAGGAAAGCTCTTCTTGCAGAAGTCCTTGCACTAACGGGACAACATGATTAGATGCAACCCATACATTGTAGCACAGTAGTAAAATGTACTTGGCCCAGAAGTCTAAACAATGTCATGTATCTTGTGACACATTAAAGGTAGAATAAGGAAGCGGGGGCCCAAGAGCCACATAGCCTACTTTCACGCAAGCTTCGGCCTAGTTTCAAGCCAGCTTTATTCTCTCTTTTTTGTCTCCCTTTTTTCTATAATTTTTATTAAATTTTCTGTTTTACATTTTAGAATATTCATTTAAACAACCTTAAAATACCAGTGACTTCCCTTCTTCTCTTTCCATTGCTTTGAGTATCTCGAGGTCATTTAAAGCCAGGAGAGATAAATTCCTGTGCTCAGCGATCTGCTCTTCATCTCTCTCTTACTTTCGTTTGTACCTCGTGTGTCTGAAGTCTTTTTCGGAAGTTTTGTAACAAGCCTTTGCCTTTTAGTAAAAGTTTTTCTTTTGGACCTTTGACTCTGTGTGCTCTTTCTATTTATTTACTGCAAGACGCTGTCCATCAGGATCATCTAGTCCAACCCCCTGCAGTGCAGGAACATGCAGGTGTTCCTTACGGGGTTCGAACCTGCAACCTTGGCATCATCAGCACCACATTCTAACCAACTGAGCTTCCCAGGCTATAATGGGTAATTTAATATGTTAGTTAACTTATTCGTCCTTTTTAAACCCAATGCTTAAATGTATAAAGCCAATTATTTGATTTTGATAGGTAAAGGTAAAGGGACCCGTGACCATTAGGTCCAGTCGTGGCCGACTCTGGGGTTGCGGCACTCATCTTGCTTTATTGGCCAAGGGAGCCGGTGTACAGCTTCCGGGTCATGTGACCAGCATGACTAAGCCACTTCTGGCGAACCAGAGCAGCGCACGGAAACGCTGTTTACCTTCCCACCGGAGCGATACCTATTTAACTACTTGCACTTTGACATGCTTTCGAACTGCTAGGTTGGCAGGAGCAGGGACTGGAGAACAAGAGCTCACCCCGTCACGGGGATTCAAACCGCCAACCTTCTGATTGGCAAGCCCAAGAGGCTCTGTGGTTTAACCCACAGCGCCACCCGCATCCCTGCTGATTTTGATACATTTGCACAAAAGAAAAAGCAAGAAAGATAACTTACACCTGTTGAGCCGATCTACAGGTATTCCAATCCTTATGCAGTTGGCAGCCTCCAGGGTTTCTGGCAGTGGCAGGTCTTCACATTTGGGTGGCTGGAGTTGCATCAGAATCAGCGGATTAGATCTAGCAATGTTGTATTCCTGCCTACAGAGGTCATTCTCCAGAACTTCACACTCATCCCGACAGAGCTCCCTTGGTTTAGGTGTCCGAGCACGCTCGTCGCAGAGAGGAAACACAAAGTGGCAGAAAGATGGGATGGCAAACTGGGAGCACTGATCCGATAAATGGGTGGATGTGCCAATCATGGTAAATGCAGCTGGAAAGAAAGGCAAGGCAAACATTAAGACTTAGTTCAGGCAGAAAATGAGACACAACACATTATGATTGATCTCCCACAACTGAAACAACTTCAAAGCAGGCTACCAAATTAAAAGCATTAATAAAAGAACTGAGAACATACTATGCTAGATACATAGGCATCTCATGTGTATAACCAAAGCTGATATTTTGACGTCACATTCACAGAGTACAAGAGGACTCATCTGCGCTGCAAATTCCAGACTGATTTCTCTCTCAGATGCAGAATTTTCAAAACTTTCATAATCACGAATATTCCCATTCTTTGGTGCGAGAGGAGGTGGTCAAAGCAGTATAATTTGCAACGGCTGAGTAAGTCTGATCGCACCTATATTGTGGTGTATATAATATGATCACCCTGAATATCACAATGGTAGCCACTTGAAAAAGCACCCACCAACAGACCACCCACCCCTTGAAAATTTTTCCTTTTCCCTATGTTTGGGAACCTCGGTTTTTGAGTGTCTCGGAAGCTGAATGTTTCGGAACCCGAATGCTGAAAACCTGGAAGTAATTGCTTCTGTTTTCAAATGTGCCTTGGAAGTCGAATGGCTTCCACTGCGTGTTTTTCCATTTTGTCAATGGAAATTGCCGACAGCGCCTCAGTTGTCAAATGTTTCGGAAGTTGAACAGTCTTCCAGAACAGATTACATTCCACAACTGAGGTTCCACTGAATCTGGTCAGCCACCTCTGCATTTTTTTATTTTTATTTTATTTTTAAGGAAACTTTATTATTACAGAACATCATGTTTTCAAGGTAGATTACAACATTGAGAGTTTTGAGGCATCTTTGCATCGTCTCCTTTTGCAGCCCCCTCTTTTCAACGGCAGGACAACCTGCCATGACCCATTGACGAGTGACCATCTGATGAGGCTCTTGACAGATCAGGATTGTGAAAGGAAAGCTTCACATTATCCTACTGGTTCCAAGCAGAGATGCTCAAATCTGTCTGGAAGTCGCACCCTGTATTCTGCCATCAAATCCCAGATGTGCTGGGGTTAGCGGTACTCACTGAGTGATGAGATAAAGCCCACAATGAGCATGATCAAAGACATGTTGTTCCACAGTATAGCCTCACATGTTTCACTGCTGAGCCCTGGCACGGGAAGCGAGTCCCATGACTAAACCCTAGTGAGGTCTGCCTCAACTCATGCTTTGTTTTGTTTTTAAATCACTATGCTGGATCAATGTATAACATAACATACATTTTTCCACTCCTGAAGCTGAAACACGCACAGCACAATTTGGAAGGAAAAAAACACTGGATGGAAATGTAATAATACATTTTTGGCTGATACACAAGCTAAGTGTTCGTCATAGGTTGTATGTCAGGCATAGGCAAACTCTGGCCCTCCAGGTGTTTTGGAACTACAATTCCCATCATCCCTAGCTAACAGGACTAGTGGCCAGGGATGATGGGAATTGTAGTCTCAAAACATCTGGAGGGGCCGAGTTTGCCTATGCTGTTGTATGTCATAATCACAGAGTTGAGACTGTCCCTCTCCTGGCTTTTCCATCAACTGCTGCTTAAATGCTGACATTTATCACTTGAATTTTCTTCGATATTTAAAAGTTAGGGAAATAAAACATGTATCACAGGTGTGATGCATGAAACAGGTCCCACCTACATATAGGTAGATTTCCACTTTCCCAATTGTTCTATAGCTTTCAGCTCATGACAAATCTGCATGTCCTCCCAGTGCAAATTGTTGGAAGCAAGGAAAAGACAGAATAATGAAATTACTTAGTGCCCCAAGAAATTGCCACCTTCCTTTCCTAATGCATAAGCTGTTCCTTCCCATTGGCACAGTTCACACTACATGATCATCATAACATGTTCCTTTGTTTGGCCTTTTATTCAAAAGCTGGGCTCACACCACAACCATAAAGCACATTCAAAGCATATTCTGTCCCTCAAAGAATTATGGGCACTATAGTTTGTTAATGGTTGCTGGGAATGGTCACTCTGTGAGGGGAAAACTACAGTGCCCAGAATTCTTTGAGGGAAAGTGTGTGTTCTAAAGTTACAGCGTGTACATTGCCTAGGACTAGAAATGCTTGTTTCAAATACACTGTCGGTTTTAAACTGGTTATCAGATCTTACACAAAAGCACATACAAGCATGTGTGTATACTTACTGAACACACACACAGAGGTGTTCACACACTATTACAAACACATCTCTGCATGTGAAGGCAGCTCCCTGGCAGGCAGCTATGCTGCGGAGCAGGAAAAAGTCTTCTGCCCCACTCTCGAAATGGAACAAAATGGAAACTAACTCTCCCTTAAAAAGGTAAAGGGACCCCTTACCATTAGATCCAGCTGTGACCGACTCTGGGGTTGCGGCGCTCATCTCGCTTTATTGGCCGAGGGAGCCAGTGTACAGCTTCTGGGTCATGACTAAGCCGCTTCTGGCGAACCAGGGCAGCGCACGGAAACATCGTTTACCTTCTCGCTGGAGCGGTACCTATTTATCTACTTGCACTTTGACGTCCTTTCAAACTGCTAGGTGGGCAGGAGCAGGGACCGAGCAACGGGAGCTCACTCCATCGCGGGGATTCGAACTGCCAACCTTCTGATCGGCAAGTCCTAGGCTCTGTGGTTTAACCCACGACACCACCCGCGTCCCAACTCTCCCCTGGGTACTTTCATAAAATCATAGAATCTTAGAGTTGGAAGGAACGCCAACAAGAGTCATCTAATCCAAACCCCTGCAATGCAGGAATCTCAGCTAAAGAAGAGAAGAAGAGTTTGGATTTGATATCCCGCTTTATCACTACCCGAAGGAGTCTCAAAGCGGCTACCATTCTCCTTTCCCTTCCTCCCCTACAACAAACACTCTGTGAGGTGAGTGGGGCTGAGAGACTTCAGAGAAGTATGACTAGCCCGAAGGCCACCCAGCAGCTGCATGTGGAGGAGCGGGGACGCGAACCCGGTTCTCCAGATTACGAGTCGATTGCTCCTAACCACTACAGCATACTGGCTCTCAAAGCATCCATGACAGATGGCCATCCAAGCTCTGTTTAAAAACCCCCAAGGAAGGAGAGTCCATCACCTCTCGTGGGAGTCTGTTCCACTGCTGAACAGCTCTTACTGTCAGAATGTTTTTCCAGATGTTTAGTCAGAATCTCCTTTCTTGCAACTTGAAGCCATTGGTTCGAGTCCTACCCTCCAGAGCAGGAGAAAACAAGCTTGCTCCCTCCTCCATGTGTCAGCCTTAAGATATTTGAAGATGGCTATCATATCTCCTCTTTTCCAGGCTGAACATACCCAGTTTCTTCAAGCACTCCTCATAAGGCTTAGCTTCCAGACCCTTGACCATCTTGATTGTCCTCCTCTGCACACGTTCCAGCTTGTCAACATCCTTCTTAAACTGTGGTGCCCAGAATTGGACACAGTATTCCAATTGTGGTCTAAGGCAGAATAGAGTGGTACTATCACAGTGGTACATCTGGTTATGTTTTTCTGGGTTACCAACAGTTTTAACCTGGAAGTGAGTGTTCCAAGATCTTGGAGGCCTCACCGCTGGCCGGAGCCAAGTCCAGACATCCGCAGGGCCTGTGGAGGCTCCGCGATCAGCCTCCAGCTGCGAGAGCTCTCTGAGGCCTTCGCAACTGCCTGGAGCCAGGCCCCGACATCCGCAGGATGCCCAGCAGGTTGCATCCCAGCCCCAAAGTTAGGTAAGGAACACTTACCTAATGAAGACCAAGAGCAGTGTTAAGAAAACAAGGGTGAGCCTGGGCCAAAAAGCCCTTTACCAACCCTTGCCCCATCCCCAGCCATAGCCAGATGGGTGGCACCTAGTCAGGTAAGCCCATCTACCCTGTGGGAGTGGGGGAGTGGAAAATTTTGGGATTCTGCAAGGGATTTTGGGATTTGTTTATGTGTGTCTGCCCTGTGCCTTTGCCTCTGCTTTGCTCCATCGTTTGGGGGACTCTGCCTTCTGCCATTGTTTTGGGGATCGTGCGGGGTTTGGGGTTCAGCTACTGGTTGACTGTGTGACTGCAGAAATGGATAAAAGCCCCCCATTCAAACAATCATCAGTGCATGTAAAAAAAAAGTTGCTTTTTTCATCTACAATACTGTCTTATTTATTTTATAGTACAGCACATTGATTATTGCCTTCATTTTATGGATCAATGGTCTTGTTAGACAGTAAAATTCGTGTTAAATTGCTGTTTTAGGGGGTGTTTTCCATTGTCTGGAACGGATCAATCCCCTTTTCCATTACTTTCAATGGGAAAGTGCGCTTCAGGTTAAGAACGGACGTCGGGAACCAATTAAGTACTTAACCTGAGGTGCCACTGTACTCCCCTTGACACTAGACTTCTATTGATGCAGCAGCAGCAACCTCTCTCTCTCTCTCTCTCTCTCTCTCTCTCTCGTAATTGTCTGTTTGGTCTACCTAGCAGCTCTATCGTTAATCATCCTATTGTCTTATCCACAGAGTGTTCCTACACTCTTAGAATAACCTTTGAACTCAGTGACAAACATAGTACTGATTAATTTTCTTGGTTGGGCAGAGATTTTTTCAAGAAGCTGAGTAACTGAACAGAGCAATTCCCAAGATGGCCAAACCGGAGTATCACACGGAGCTTGTAGTCAGAATTTTGGGCTAGGCCCTTTACAGCAGTCAGGACCAGGTTAAGTGAAAAGTGTGAGTGTACCAGAAGAAACCTGATATTTGCTAATGACTTTAGTAAGCTGCACTAAAGATTATAATGAATTACCAAATGACTTCAAACAATGGCAAAGCATCCTTGAACAAGCCGGCCTTTAAAAAGAATGCAGATAAGAAGAAGGCCAAGATAAGTAAAGATCGTGGGCCCACTACAAAAGGAATACTTGGAAGGGAACATAAAATAGTTGAGGAATTTTCATATTTGGGATAACTGCTGCCAGATAATTTTCCTCTTTAGCAACCCTGGATCAAATTTGCTTGCTTGCTTGCTTCTATTCCTTTGCCGCTTTTTATTCAAATAAATCCCAAAGTGGCTTACATAAAAATAACATAATGGAACATCACGAATACAGCATAAATTGTATAGAATACTTAAGAAATCATCAGTAAAACAATCCCAAATACTGTGAAACAATTTCCATCTATGTAACACTATTAACAAGACAACTAAAAAATAAGCTTAACATCACAGTTACACCAAAAATCATATTATAGGACTCACAAAGTACGACAGCATTCATATCTATAAAACAATATTAATGACATTAACAAAATAGCAACAAAACAAACAAACACAAATGGTTCACATCAGGAATCAACAGAAGGAAACTCAGTCAATAAAAGCATTGAGACTTAACTGCCTACATGTGGGAGGTCTCGAGTCATACCTGAACACACCTATTTCACCATGGGATCACATATGCAAATGTGAGTTTACAATGCAGTCAACAAGCAATTTCTGAAAGTGCAACCACAATTTGGTCACCTGCTACAATCGCGTATCCGTATACTGCTCGTCAGTTTACATTTTACAGTTCTCTACGCCTCCAGGACTGAGGACAAGTTTACTAAAAAAAACCCTAAAGCTGGTTAAAGTGAAAAGGTTTGTACACTTGCCCCATGATAATCTATAGAAGTTGCCAGCTGCTAAGTAAGAACCGCAGTACCTCAAGAACCGCCTCTTTCCATATGAACCTACCCATTCCCTGAGATCATCTTCTGAGGCCCTCCTTCATGTGCCTCCTCCTCGAGAGGTCCGGAGGGTGGCAACACAAAAACGGGGCCTTCTCTGTGGTGGCTCCCCATCTGTGGAATGCCCTCCCCAGGGAAGTTCACCTGGCGCCTTCATTACACACCTTTAGGCACTAGGCAAAACCGTTCCTCTTTAACCAGGCCTTTGGCTGATCCGATTTACATCCTATGCCCTTTTAACATGTGTTTTTCAGGAAGGGGGGCTATTGAGTTGTTGTTTTGATTTTTATTATGTATTTTGTGGTTTTATATTTTGATTTTATTCTGTGAGCCACCCTAAGACCCCCAGGTATAGGGTGGTATAATAATAATAATAATAATAATAATAATAATAATAATAATAATAGTAATAGTAATATTTTGTGCAGTGGAAATGGAAGATGTCTAGAGAGCTAAACAGATGGGGCATATGAATGAGAAACGTTACAGAGATAATCCCATGCAGTTATTTCTATAATCTTCTGGACAGTGCAGTCACAGCTGTGTCAGCTGTACAAGGAAAAGCACCAGAGAATGAACCAGCTGTGGTGGGTACGATGGGAGGTTGGTCTTCAATGGGCCCCAGTGTCTTGGGTAGAGAGAGGCTGGATGCTTGAAAGGAGTATATCACAACTGAGACTCAGAGCTGTCCTTGTAGAAAAATGCACGGTGCTATTCTCTGACCAGGAATAACTTGGTGCACTCTGTTACAAGTCAGAAAATTAGATCCAGTGGTTCAGAAGGTTCACGGTTCAATACAAACTAGTTCTCTCATGTTTTGTATCTCCTGTAAGAGGTGCTTGGATATGGAATCTCCTTGCTCACTACTGGCCGATGTCTGAACTTGTTTGCAAAACATCTGGATCTGTATATGCACTGGGCAGATTAAACAAGATATTTTTTTTGCCAACAATTGCCTAGCAAATAATTCTTTTTATTAGATGACAAAACAAAGTACAGGCATTGAAGCGGAATATAGCAATCCTGGGGAAATTGGGTGCATGAAGATGGAGTTTTAGCAATATATGGCAATGCACACAAGTCCTTTCCAGTACTGCAAAGCAGCTTATTCCAATACTGACTTCCCTAAACACCAATAATAGATTTGCCCATGGCTCCTTTAGAAGTACAGGAACCCACGGTAGTTTTCTTCAGTGCCAAAAGCAGTAATAAGAGGTGTATTGCACAAATAAAATATATGAGTCAGCTGGGCTTAAAGAAGACAGAAAAAAGACAAAAGCACAGCCTATGTCTCCCCTTTCTTTCTTTCTTTCTTTCTTTGCAAAAAAAAGAGAGATTTCAGAAATGTTTCACACTTTACACTGAAAAGTTTTACTACCACAGTGCTTGAAGAAGTCTTTTAAAATTAATTTTCCTGTTTGGACTGCAGATGTCACTATTTTCCATTCCCATAGCCACATGCTTCAGTGGCTTAAAGTGAAAACTAATGTAACAGTTACAAATGTAGACTTCCTTTTCTTTTTTCCTTTTAAAAAAAGAACCGCCAGAAAACTGATTTTTCCTAGAACAAAAATATCTTTGTTCTATTTCCCTCATTCTAAGATTTGCCACCTTCAGTTTGATTCTCATGCTTTTACATTGAACAGACTTTACAGTGAACTACTCATCAACCCAAAATATCTGGGGCAACGATAGGAGGGAACTTCTATACTTTCAAAACAATGCATAATAAAGAACTGTCTCAATATTACAAGTGTCCCAAATGTGCCCACTTTCAGGATCCCATGCCTTCAAAAGTGTTTTCCAAGGAGGCAAGGGGACCATCAGGTAACAAGGTAAAAGTTAAAGGACCCCTGGATGGTTAAGTCCAGTCAAAGGTGACTATGTGGTTGTGGCGCTCATCTTGCTTTCAGGCCGAGGGAGCCAGCGTTTGTCCACAGACAGCTTTCCAGGTTATGTGGCCAGCATGACTAAACTGCTTCTGGCACAATGGAACACCATGACGGAAACCAGAGTGCACAGAAACACTGTTTACCTTCCCACCGCAGCGGTACCCATGTATCTACTTGCACTGGCGTGCTTTCGAACTGCTGGGTTGGCAGGAGCATGGGACAGAGCAACAGGAGCTCACCCCCTCACAGGGATTCGAACTGGCAACCTTCTGATTGGCAAGCCCAAGAGGCTCAGTAGTTTAGTCCGCAGTGCCATCCGTGTCCCAAACAAACAAGCACACAATCACTGATAGGTCTACCCACCACTGTGAGGCTCAAATCAATGAAGATGATGCCTCCCCAGCTGTTACCATTGGCTGTGGGTTTCTTGTGATGTCACAAAAGCACTTGGCAACTGAGTGGATATAAAGGCAGGCCAGGGGGGAAGCCCTTTTCTGTTTCCAGCAGGACACACCTGGCAATGGATGTGATATTCAGCACTGCCCAGGTTTCTTCCCCTTGGAGGAGGCAAACTGGTGAATGGAAGGAGGCAATCCTCTGGCAGTGGGATGCTAAGGAGCAACAATAAGGCAGGTTTGCTTGCTTGAAGGCTGCTGGTATCAGTGGTTGGAAGCTGGCAGATGTCTCATGATGGACCTAACAGTAGCTTCTGGCACAAGAGGACACCGTGATGGAAACCAGAGCGCATGGAAACACAGTTTCCCTTCCTGCTGCAGAGGTACCTACTTATCTACTCACACTGGTGTGCTTTTGAACTGCTAGGTTGGCAGGAGCTGGGACAGAGCAATGGGAGCTCACTTTGTCATGGAGATTCAAACCATCGACCTTCTGATTGGCAAGCCCAAGAGACGCAGTGGTTTAGACCATAGTGTCACCCACGTCTCATCAGGCTATGCAGCTGGAGTGCTCATTCTATTTTTCCCTGGCTTAACTCCCAGTTTGCCTCTTCACCTGTGGAAGCTACAATGGCAAGACCAAGGAGAAAGCCAGAAAGCCTTGATTATTTCTGCAGTTCATTTATAGACACATGTAAGCAGCCCATTTGGATTACTGTGTGCATCTCCTGTGTTCAAGTTTGCTCATGCCTTTTTGCAGAGCACAGCTGTTCTTGTTTCTACATGTGGAGGAGCACGGTTCTCTGGATTATGGCTTCTTACAAGCCCCGATAACTATGCACACTGAATCACTGGACCCTTTGTATGTAACTGCAGAGTTCTCTAAAAAATCACTGCTGTACAACAGGAGCCTGAGCCTTTGCTGTGAAAACCTATTAAATAAAAGCAAATATACACCCTACGCAAAACTCTGAATAGGAGCACAGAAGTACAGGAGCTGACTGGCAGTTCCTCTCCTGGGTTTCAGACAGAAGATTTTTCCAGCTTTAGCTTGGGATGATGGGAATTGGACCTGGAACTCAGTACATGCCAAACATGAGTTCTATCACAGAGTCCCAGGCAGCCTTCCCCAAACTATCGCCCTCCAGATGTTTTAGATTCTACTTTCATCAGACTTGGCCATGTGGTCAGAGAAGATGGAAGTTTTGAGTCCCAAACATCTGGTGGACATAAGGCTGGGGAAGGTGTTCCTGGAAGAGATCCACCATATCAAACATTTTATTTTTTGCAGTAGACTACAGAGGGTATATACAAATAGTTAAAAACAAAACAAAAGGTTGCATAGTGAGTCCCAATGTTGACAGGTATTCGATTCCAATTACTACTCAGGTATATAACTGCTTTGCAAGAGCATTGAATTAATAATAATAATAATAATAATAATAATAATAATAATAATAATTTATTATTTATACCCCGCCCATCTGGCTGAGTTTCCCCAGGAACTCTGGGCGGCTCCCAATCAGTGTTAAAAACAGTACAGCGTTACATATTAAAAACTTCCCTGAACAGGGCTGCCTTAAGATGTCTTCTGAATGTCAGGTAATTACCGTATTTTTTGCACCATAACACTCACTTTTTTCCTCCTAGAAAGTAAGGGGAAATGTCTGTGCGTGTTATGGAGGAAATGCCTACGGGTGGCATGCCTACGGATTTTCCTCCTCTAAAAACTACGTGCGTGTTATGGTCGGGTGCGTGTTATAGAGCGAAAAATACGATATTTATCTCTTTGACATCTGATGGGAGGGCGTTCCACAGGGCGGGCGCCACTGCCGAAAAGGCCCTCTGTCTGGTTCCCTGTAGCCTCACTTCTCGCAATGAGGGAACCGCCAGAAGGCCCTCGGCGCTGGATCTCAGTGTCCGGGCTGAACGATGGGGGTGGAGACGCTCCTTCAGGTATACAGGACCGAGGCCGTTTAGGGCTTTAAAGGTCAGCACCAACACTTTGAATCGTGCTCGGAAACATACTGGGAGCCAATGCAGATCTCTCAGAACCGGTGTTATGTGGTCCCGGCGGCCACTCCCAGTCACCAGTCTAGCTGCCGCATTCTGGATTAATTGCAGTTTCCGGGTCACCTTCAAAGGTAGCCCCACGTAGAGCGCGTTGCAGTAGTCCAAGCGTGAGATAACTAGAGCATGCACCACTCTGGCGAGACAGTTCACGGGCAGGTAGGGTCTTAGCCTGCGTACCAGGTGGAGCTGGTAGACAGCTGCCCTGGACACAGAGTTAACCTGCACCTCCATGGACAGCTGTGAGTCCAAAATGACTCCCAGGCTGCGCACCTGGTCCTTCAGGGGCACAGTTACCCCATTCAAGACCAGGGAATCCCCCACACCAACCCGCTCCCTGTCCCCCCAAAAACAGTACTTCTGTCTTGTCAGGATTCAACCACAATCTGTTAGCCGCCATCCATCCTCCAACCGCCTCCAGGCACTCACACAGGACCTTCACTGCCTTCACTGGTTCTGATTTAAAGGAGAGGGAGAGCTGGGTGTCATCTGCATACTGATGAACACCCAGTCCAAACCCCCTGATGATCTCTCCCAGCGGCTTCATATAGATATTAAAAAGCATGGGGGAGAGGACAGAACCCTGAGGCACCCCACAAGTGAGAGCCCAGGGGTCTGAACACTCATCCCCCACCACCACTTTCTGGACACGGCCCAGGAGGAAGGAGCGGAACCACTGTATGACAGTGCCCCCAGCTCCCAGCCCCTCTAGACGGTCCAGAAGGATGTTATGGTCGATGGTGTCAAAGGCCGCTGAGAGATCCAGCAGAACTAGGAAACAGCTCTCACCTTTGTCCCTAGCCCGCCGGAGATCATCAACCAGCGCGACCAAGGCAGTTTCAGTCCCATGGTGAGGCCTGAATCCCGATTGGAAGGGATCCAAATGGTCCGTTTCCTCCAGGCGTGCTTGGAGTTGTTCAGCAACCACCCGCTCAATCACCTTGCCCAAGAATGGCAGATTTGAGACTGGGCGATAGTTGGCCAAATTGGCCGGGTCTAAAGATGTTGTTTTAAGAAGCGGTTTAATGACCGCCTCTTTCAGCGGGTCTGGGAAGGCTCCCTCACAGAGGGAAGCATTCACCACCCCGCAGAGCCCATCGCCCAGCCCTTCCCGGCTCGCTTTTATCAGCCAGGATGGGCAAGGATCAAGGAGACAGGTGGTCGGTTTCACTTGTCCAAGCAGCCTGTCCACATCCTCGGAGGTAACAGATTGGAATTGATCCCATGTAACAGGACCAGACAGAACTCTAGCACTCTCCTGCCCTGGCCCTGCTCCCACGGTGGAGTCTACCTCCTTCTGAATCGGAGCGATTTTATCTGCAAAAAACTTTGCAAAAGCATTGCAGGAGATCTTGGGGTCCCTACCAGGCCCCGGTGGTACAGGTGGTTCCGATAGATTGCGAACCACCTGAAAAAGTCTCCTGCTGCTGTTTTCTGCAGATGCAATGGAGGCGGCGAAGAAGGCCCTCTTCGCCGTCGCCATTGCCACTTGGTAGGCTCGACATTGAGCTCTAACCCGTGTCCGGTCTGATTCAGAATGAGTTTTCCGCCACCGGCGCTCTAGCCGCAGGGAGGTTAAATAACATTGTATTATTAAGGATTACTTAAAGAAATACTATAAAATTAATGACAGTTAGAATGATGTTGGGCTTAAAATAAATGGTTACTATTAGTAATGGTTAAGACAGAGAGAATAAGGATGATTAACATAAATTTATAGTAAAATAAGGGAAGATTCGCTGAATAATTGTAAGAACTTGGAATACAGAAACAGGAAGCAAGAGGAAGTCGAGGAAGTAAGGTTTAAGAAATTAGGATATGAAATGGTACTTGTTTTTTGTTCTGTTAATGTTTGTTGTTTGTTTTTGTATGTTTTGTGTTAATATAAAAATTGTTTAATAAAAAATATTATAAAAATAAAAATAAAAAAATAACATTGTATTATTATTATTAATTATTAGGTAAAGGTAAAGGTAAAGGACCCCTGGATGGTTAAGTCCAGTCAAAGGCGACTATGGGGTGCAGCATTCATCTTGCTTTCAGGCTGATTGCCAAAGACTAGGACTAGCCGCCTGAGAAACAGTTTCTATCCAAATGCGATTTTGGTTTTAAACGCAGTGTAAGGTAATCCCTATGGGAGTATATTGTATTTAATTACGGGGTATCAAGAGTTTTTAGGGGGTTAACCAGGCTGGGATAGGTGGGATAGCAAGCTTGTTGGTTTTTGAATGTCTGATGTAGATTTTTTCAATTTCGTTGTTCTGTATGGGACAATGACAATAAAGATTATCGTATCGTAATTGATGCTTTTGAATTATGGTGCTGGAGGAGACTCTTGAGAGTCCCATGGACTGCAAGAAGATCAAACCTATCCATTCTGAAGGAAATCAGCCCTGAGTGCTCACTGGAAGGACAGATCCTGAAGCTGAGGCTCCAATACTTGGGCCACCTCATGAGAAGAGAAGACTCCCTGGAAAAGACCCTGATGTTGGGAAAGATTGAGGGCACAAGAAGAAGAGGACGAGATGGTTGTACAGTGTTCTCGAAGCTACCAACATGAGTTTGACCAAACTGTGGGAGGCAGTGGAAGACAGGAGTGCCTGGCGTGCTCTGGTCCATGGGGTCACGAAGAGTAGGACACGATTAAACAACAATGAAACAGTACTAAACTGTGATCTGCCATGGCTACCCTAACATGCTACTTGGCTACTCAAAATACAAAAGTGCCACCACTGCCCACCACTAAGAGACATCCAGGGGCCTGCAGGGCATGATGGTGGTCAAAAATCACTGGGCAGAGGCCTTGTGGTTGGTTTGTTTTTGGAGGGGTGAGATCCTCCACAGTACCATGGTTTGTTGTTGTTTAGTCGTTTAGTCGTGTCCGACTCTTCGTGACCCCATGGACCAGAGCACGCCAGGCACTCCTGTCTTCCACTGCCTCCCAAAGTTTGGTCAAACTCATGTTGGGAGCTTCAAGAACACTGTCCAACCATCTCACCCTCTGTCGTCCCCTTCTTGCTAAAGTCTGGCACCAGCCTTGCCACAGAATAACACAATGTGAGCAGAAAAGAAACCTCATGAAATTCATCAATCTCCCCCTGCAACATGCAAGACATCATTCCACCTCAAGAGTTAATCCAGATACTCCAAATCCCTGTGCCCTATAAGAAGCGAACAAGACCATGTTCATCAAGGTGCCATAATATGAGATAGCATCCAATTATTCATGCAGGTAGGCAAAGGTGTCTGCTTTAGGGAAATTGAAGTATCCCCTTCTTGACCTGGGATCACTGCCTCCCAACATAAACAAACAGTTTAACCCTGGGGGGGAAATTACTCCGGTTTTTCCAAAGAGGTTTCTTTTTTGTGTGGACAGCTCTACATTCAGGCTAGAGTTGTACTCTTGTTGCCCCGAAGCAGGAACTAAAGTGAAGGGAGGAAACCCTTCCCCAGACATATATTAAAGCCCTGAGAAAGATTCCTTGAACTTCAAATTCCACCTCAGGAGAACTGCAAAAGCTACTGCGTAATAGGGAAAACACATTGCCGCAATTCATTCTATGATGCAGGCTGTAAAATGCTGTACCCAGTTTGATTTCCATTCATTACAGTGTTAAAATTGGATTTCAGGCTTTTGCGTAAAATACAATGTTTTCAGACAAGGATAGAGGCATGCAGGCTTACCGGTGATTCGGTTCTCAATTTCCCCTTGCATCTGGAGGGAATCCACGTAAATGGTCCTATTGCCAATGATGCGAGCACAAGCAATTCCCCTGTAAGGCTGGCAAAAACCATCTTCGTGGTAATCTTCCCTGCAAAAGACAAATTGGGGAGCCTGTAAGTACATCTGCAGATGTCTGCCTGTCCCTGATGAATTTTAAAGAAATATGTCCTTCAACAGCAGCAGAGAAATGTTAAATCTGACATTTTACATTCCTCCAGATACTGGTCTCTCATCTCACGTTTTCACCAGACAATGTTTCTGGAAACAAGAAGGGCATCAATGAACGTATTAATTCAAGGAAGTAAAGGGGGGACCTTTTAAAAGTGAAAACAAGAATTATCTTAGAAATCCTATGCTAATGATAATAGGATGTGGCAGGTTATTCTATTAAAAGGCTGTCCAACTGAGACCACAATGTGTATCATGTTACACCTCATAACACATTGCTGGCATTTAACGGCATGCGATGCAATTAGGCAAGCAGTTGTTTCTCTTCTCCTGCCTCCTCCTGCAATTCTTCATTTCCTGCAAGCGAATAGCAAAAGAGGCCTTGCCAAGATTTAATTAAAATATGGCATAATTCTGAACTATGGCTTAGATAAACAGAATGAAATCAGGGCTTAAACGTCCTTCTCTCCCACCCCCTCCTATAGATTTAATGCCAAATTCTTTTTTTCTTCTGTAGAACCTAATGCATATGTTGAATTACTGTCTGGGCTGCTAAAAATCTGCTTAATGTATCCAGCTTAAATGGAGTTGCTCCAGAGTACCATTGCTAGGAAAAAAAAGCCATTCCTTTTAATGCTAGGGATGGCAGGTTACTAAGACTCTGAAAGATAATAATAATAATAATAATAATAATAATAATAATAATAATAATAATACCCCACCCATTTGGCTGGGTTTCCCCAGCCACTCTGGGCGGCTCCCAACAGAATATTAAAAACACAATAAAACATCAAACATTAAAAACTTCCCTAAACAGGGCTGCCTTCAGATATCTTCTGAAAGTCAGATACAGTGGTACCACGGGTTACATACGCTTCAGGTTACATACGCTTCAGGTTACAGACTCTGCTAACCCAGAAATAGTGCTTCAGGTTAAGAAATAGTTGCTTCAGGATGAGAACAGAAATCGTGCTCCGGCGGCGCAGTGCCAGCAGGAGGCCCCATTAGCTAAAGTGGTGCTTCAGGTTAAGAACAGTTTCAGGTTAAGTACGGACCTCCGGAACAAATTAAGTACTTAACCCGAGGTACCACTGTAGTTGTTTATTTCTTTGACATCTGATGGGAGGGCATTCCACAGGGTGGGTGTCACCACTGAGAAGGCCCTGTGCCTGGTTCCCGGTAGCTTCACTCCTTTGGCCCTCCAGATGTTTTGGACTACAATTCCCATCATCCCTGACCACTGGTCCTGTTAGCTAGTGATCATGGGAGTTGTAGGCCAAAACATCTGGAGGGCTGCAAGTTGGGGATGCCTGATTTGGTCACTACTGCATTTCCCCTGCTATTTTAGTCAGCAATTGCTTGGCTAAGCCAGACGGAAAGTCTCCTATTCTTAAGCCAGAGCATCAACATTTCTCCTTCTCACCAAAGAGATGCAGCCCAGGAGGGATAGTATGAAGACTTTCAGATTCCTGCACCGACTTGATTTCTTAAAAAGAATGTGTTAACTTTGCAGAGAAGGTCAAAGATGGGCTACAATAAATGTATGGTTTGTTGTGGCAATTAGGCAGCTGCATTGTTGTAATTATTGCTGCAATTATGGCCAAGAACAGCACAATGGTATTTGCAAGCTTTAGGTCAGCCAAGTTCATAGAACATAGGAACTAAATGGATGTAGGAAATGCTGAGCATAGACATCTATAATTTAATATAATGTATTTATGTAGGATGGAATATTTTTTTGAAAACGAAGCCCTTTCTGCACACGTGGAGTTATTGTTTCCCAACAAAACTTCAGCAGAAGCACCAATTAGGGCAATTTCTCCTCTCCCCGACTGGTATTCAATACACTTTACAATAACTAAAGTCATCACAGAGTGTGGCGCTAAACAGAAAGGGGAACCGATGTAACAAAACAGGAACAGCCTCATTCCCAGTTCACAAAGAGTTCATGTACTTTTCACTTAACCACACGGTAGTGACTCAGTTTCAAACCAGAGATTGCCAATTTGACTGAGGTTAAACATGAAATGAAATCTAGACCTTTCACATCTTCGGAGCCAAAACATGGCTTAAGGGGCCACCTAGAAGATCATTTTAATTTTGTCTCGGTAATGACAAGAATTCAAACGAGTGCTTTGTGTTCAGTAACACCTACATGACGCCACTGGGAGAGATCATCGAGGGGTTTGGGATGGGTGTTCATCAGTATGCGGATGATAGCTCTACCTCTCTTTTAAATTAGAACCAGTGAAGGCGGTGAAGGTCCTGTGTGAGTGCCTGAAGGCAGTTGGAGGATGGGTGGCAGCTAACAGATTGAGGCTGAATCCTGATAAGACAGAAGTACTCTTTTGGGGGGACAGGGGGCGGGCGGGTGTGGGGGACTCCCTGGTCCTGAATGGGGTAACTGTGCCCCCTGAAGGACCAGATGTGCCGCCTGGGAGTCATTTTGGACTCACAGCTGTCCATGGAGGCACAGGTTAATTCTGTGTCCAGGGCAGCTGCATCTGGTACGTAGACTTGTGGTGCCTTAAATTTATTATGGCAAAGCTTTGAGGACTACAGGCCACTTCATCAGATGAATGCATTATCCTGGATTACATGCCTGGGGGAGGTTAGATGGAAACAAAATGCAGAAAGTACAAAGACAGTGCTTATTACATAATTAGCAGTAGTCATTCACCCGTTTTTTTTGTGTGTGGATAGCATATATCCTGGCGTCGGTCAGTTACAGCAATGAAATTGCTCTCCTCGTGAGTAGGTAAAAACACACAGAGAGTGATGGTACTTAAAATCAACAGCACCTATCCCATAGCCATCGTTCAACATCACCATTACTCAATTCATTAGAACCAATAAATGCATTTAGGAAAGGCGATGCCCAATTAATGAATTAGTGACTAATGAATAAAATGTGCTGCTGATTTTTTAAGTGACCCTGAGATTTTGTTTCACTCATTAACTAAAACTCAAATCTGTAGACTCCGCGTCAAAGCAATATTTGAAGATTTACTAGAGATAATTTCCTCTGTGCCATTAGATTCATGGGTTAGTGAAATTAGGCTTGTAGCATACTAACACCACCCAGACAAAGGTTTGAAAGATACCTGTAGAACAAAGGAGCCTTTCTTTACAAATCAAACAAGCTAAATGCAAGAATAAATGCAGATAGAACCCAGTGCATGTTAACTGCCTAAGATATCTATTATACACAGCCTGTCATGTGATTGAGCCAGAGGGCATATAAACATAATAACTATATTGTCTTCAGTAGCAAGAGAATAGGTAGGCACATAGCCTAATCTACATTGAGAACATAAAATCATGCTATAAAAAAGGCTTATTTTACTCAGAACTGAAGTACGACAGATGCTGCTATATATTATGTGTAATATAAGTAACGGGTGCTTCTCTGCAGGGATTTTTCTGCTTCTTTTATGTCAATTCCTTATCACTGCAGGCAGATAAAAGCTGCTCTTGTTCTTCATCTCTCGTCTGCCTTCTTAGGGGCCCCCAGTCTGGACAAACTCTATGGAGAAACATTGCTGCAGCATCTCTTCCTAACCCCCTTTCTGCCCCAAGCACCTTGCAATGAAAGAAGGCTGCTTCTTGCTGCCTACACCCCAAAATCACACCAAATATTATTTGCATCGACTGCTCTTGCCTGATAGTACGCAGGTTGCAGGAACAACCAATGCCAGAGAGAACAAGGAAGGCAAATTGCGTGGATTTCACCTCAATACTGGAAAGAACAAGTCTCCTGAAACAGTCGTGAGTGGGCTGTAGTGGTGTCAGTCATTTTTTGGACAGGATGGAACAGGAAACATTGGAAAAGGGGTGCTCTAACCCAGTGGTGGAGAACCTTTTAGAGACCGAGTGCCCAAACTGCCACCAAAACCCACTTATTGAACGCAAAGTGCCAACACGGCAATTTAATATTGGGTAATAATGATTGTCTGCATGTGCACATACAAATAAATATACTGTAAGGAAATGGGGTGAGATTAACCAGAGTTATTGATCTTTTCTTGGGAGGAGTGCCCTTCTGCTTGGGGGGGGCGTTGTGTGGAGTTGTTGAGATATTTTTTGGGGGGGATTGCAAACCGTTGTTGAGCTAATATGGGGGGGTGTTGTTGCTGATAAACACTAACACACTTCAGCACACGACGCAGAGGAAAACAATACAGTGGTACCTCAGGTTAAGTACTTAATTCGTTCCGGAGGTCCGTACTTAACCTGAAACTGTTCTTAACCTGAAGCACCACTTTAGCTAATGGGGCCTCCTGTTGCTGCCGTGCCGACGAAGCACGATTTCTGTTCTCATCCTGAAGCAAAGTTCTTAACCTGTAGCACTATTTCTGGGTTAGCGGAGTCTGTCACCTGAAGCATATGTAACCTGAAGCGTATGTAACCTGAGGTACCACTGTACTCACAAAGCTCGCAGGAACCAACAAATTAACAAAAGCCCTTGACTCAGCCAAAAAACACACTCATTGCCACTGCTTTCTATCTCCTGCTTGTGGCACCAACCAATCACACCAAACATGGCGGGGGGGGGGAGTGGAACGGCCAGAAATCAGCCGCTTGGCAGGCACGCAACTGCACTTTACGCTGCTGTGGGCAGTGCACACTCTACAGAGCGATTACCACCTGGAGAGGCGATGGGGGGGGGGCGAGCCAACTTTGAAAACCCCCAGGAATGGCTCTGCTGGGGCGATGGCACGCGTGCCCACAGAGAGGGCTCCGAGTGCCCACTCTGACACGCGTGCCATAGGTTCACCACCACTGCTCTAGCCAGACATGATGCAAAGTACATAGAAGACTTGAAGTGCAGGGCAGTGGCACACCTTTGCAAATGCCTCCCCCCCCCCCGTTACACTCAGCCAGCATGGTTGGGGGTTGGGGGGATGGGGACTATAGTCAAGCAACATC
The DNA here is from genome assembly GCF_027172205.1 of Podarcis raffonei. Classification (NCBI taxonomy): domain Eukaryota; kingdom Metazoa; phylum Chordata; class Lepidosauria; order Squamata; family Lacertidae; genus Podarcis; species Podarcis raffonei. Next base: position 52,201,375 of record NC_070612.1, on the reverse strand, counting down.
TGGACACCCAAGTTTGGGGAAAGCTGCTTTAGAACATCGAAGCTGACCACACATTAACCTGCATTAAGGCTGCTATATCTTGAAGAAAAGCCATTGATATCTGAAATTTAGTTCACTTAAACCTTGCCTCTGTTGCGCTTCTCCTTCAGTTTGGTGTTTCTTTCTTTGCAGGCCTCTCTCTCTTTTTTTTAAATCTTTTTATTGAATTCTTGAAAACAACATCAAAGAGCACAAAGACATTAAAAAAGTAATAGATAAAAGAGAAAAAATAGTGTCAACAGAGAAGAAAAACTGAAGTAACACATATAGACATAAAACAAACAAACCTACAAACACCACTCAATTGACTTCCTTCCATCTCAGTTTAGGCTAGGTAAACTCGTAACCTTTCTGCAGTTGTATTATATCAGCTTTATACATTGCAGGTTTTAAATTCCACCCACTGTGATTTTAGTAATACCCAAATTAACTTCAATGTAACTTAAAAATTTATTCCAATCATTCATGAGCTTTACATTTTTTTGATGCCTGATCTTTTGTGTCATTCTCGCTAATTCTATATACTCGAATAGTTTCATTTGCCATTCTCTGACGGTGGGGATGTTAGAGGTTTTCCAGTTTTGCGCTAATAAAATCCTGGCGGCCACCATTGCGTATTGAAAGAATGTTTGGTCTTCATTTTTGATCTCCTCTCCGATCATACCTAAAAGGAACGCTTCAGGTTTTTTGGGGAAGGTATATTTCAAATTTTTTTTTAATTCATCATAAATTTGTCCCCAAAATCTTTTCACTTCGTCACAAGTCCACCACATGTGGAAGAAATTACCCTCTTTAATTTTACATTTCCAGCATGTGCTGTCTCCGGTCTTTGCAGGCCTCTCAATCTGCAGTGGCCAAGTTGCCAACTGTGGACTGATACTGCTTTTCCAGAATTCTAGATTCAGGTAGGTAGCCGTGCTGGTCTGACGCAGTCAAAAGAAATAAAAAATTGTCCAGTACCACTTTAAAGGTAAAGGGACCCCTGACCGTTAAGTCCAATCATGGACGACTCTGGGGTTGCAGCGCTCTTCTCACTTTACTGGCCGAGGGAGCCGACATACAGCTTCCGGGTCATGTGGACAGCATGACTAAGCCGCTTCTGGCGAACCAGAGCAGTGCACGTAAACGCCATTTACCTTCCCGCCGGAGCGGTACCTATTTATCTACTTTTGATGTGCTTTCGAACTGCTAGGTTGGCAGGAGCAGGGACTTAGCAACGGGAGCTCACCCTGTCGCAGGGATTCAAACTGCCGACCTTCTGATTGGCAAGCCCTAGGCTCTGTGGTTTAGACCACAGCGCCACCTGCATCGAAGTGTGGATGCACATGAAAGCTTATAGCCAGAACAAACTTGATCTCTAAGGTGCTACTGGACAATTTTTTGCTTTTGCAGAAGTTTGCAAATAATGGTCATCATACTCTTTCACAGCATACAGCATACTGCAATAAACTGGCTAATTAAATCAGTTACACATTGGAAACAGTCAATGGCTAGAATAGAATAGAATAGAATCTTTACAATTTCCAGAGTCAACATGGTGCTCTCAGATGTTGTTGCACTTACATCTCTCATCATCACTGGACATGTTGATGGGATTTGGAGTCCAACATCTGGAGAGCCACATGTTGTCTACCCCTGCATAGGCCAGTACATTCGTATCTTCTACTTCCCCATAGTTGAGCTACTTTTAGCATCCTTTTAAGCTACCCGAGAACAACAAATCCTTTCAAAAAGAAATGCAATTAACTACTGGCAAAAAAGGTAAGGCAGTGTTCTTGTATTATTGAAATAATGGTGCCTCTGGCCACAGAGTCTGCTGGAGACATATAATCAGTCTATTGTAGACATGTACGAGGATAGCAATACAGTAGTGAAAAGCAGATGTGGCTGCAGACGTTGATTCCTTATGAGAGTAGATTAAACTATGGATCAGCTTTAAGCTCATTTCTATTGGCAACTGTAATGAATACCTTAGCAGGGGCAACTGGGGGGAGGCCCTAGGAATATTATGGTGTGACATGAGGATAGATACAGTCAAACCCCTTCTTATGTCTGCCTCCACTTGCGTCCATTTTGCCCAACGTCCACGGCAAACCTGGAAGTAACTGGAAGTTTGCTGCTGTTTGCGCATGTGCAGAGGCGGCGATCGCCTTTCACACATGCACAGAAGCAGGCAATTGCTGCCTGCGCCTGCGCACAATGGCACCTCTCCCAGCGACCTGTTTCGACCTCTGGACGGACCTCCAGAATGGATTATGGTCGCAGGTAGAGGTTCACTGTACAACTTGGGGGGAGGAAAGATCTAAACTGAAAGATGCATTGTGTGTTGTTGTTTTTCTAAGTCAAAAGATAAATCAAATGAAGACAAATCAATACTTCATTGAAAAAGACTAGAAAGGATTATAAACATGGAACAAGCAAGACAAAGCATTGTGAGTAGGGCATTCCTGTTCAGAATTCCAGCTAAATAGGCATGCCCGCTTTCAGAATACAGTGGTACCTTGGGTTAAGTAGTTAATTCGTTCCGGAGGTCCGTACTTAACCTGAAACTGTTCTTAACCTGAAGCACCAGTATAGCTAATGGGGCCTCCCGCTGCGCCGCCAGAGCTCATTTTCTGTTCTCATCCTGAAGCAAAGTTCTTAACCTGAAACACTATTTCTGGGTTAGCGGAGTCTGTAACCTGAAGTGTATGTAACCTGAAGTATATGTAACCTGAGGGACCACTGTACTTCTTTCTTTCTTTCTTTCAACTGCAGTGGTACCTCAGGTTACATATGCTTCAGGTTACATACGCTTCAGGTTACAGACTCCGCTAACCCAGAAATATTACCTCAGGTTAAGAACTTTGCTTCAGGGTGAGAACAGAAATTGTGCTCTGGCAGCGCAGCGGCGGCAGGAGGTCCCATTAGCTAAAGTGGTGCTTCAGGTTAAGAACAGACCTCCAGAACGAATTAAGTTCTTAACCCGAGGTCGGTGGTGCAAATCCCCACAACTGCGTGAGCTCCCGTTGCTCTGTCCCAGCTCTTGCCAACCTAGCAGTTCAAAAGCACACCAGTACAAGTTGATAAAGAGGTGCTTTTGTGACATCACAAGAAACCCACAGCCAATGGCAACAGCTGAGGAGGCATCATCTTCATTGCTTTGAGTCTCACAATGGCAGGTAGACCTATCAGTGATTGTGTGCTTGTTTATTCAGGACACGGGTGGCACTGTGGTCTAAGCCACTGAGCCTCTTGGGCTTGCCAATCAGAAGGTCAGCAGTTCGAATCCCTGCGAGGAGGTGAGCTCCTGTTGCTCTGTCCCAGCTCCTGCCAACCTAGCAGTTCAAAAGCACACCAGTACAAGTAGATAGATAGGTACCGCGGTGGCAGGAAGTTAAACGGCGTTTCCGTGTGCTCTGGTTTCCATCACGGTGTTCTGTTGTGCCAAAAGTGGCTTATTCATGCTGGCCACATGACCTGGAAAATGGTCTGCGGACAAATGCCAGCTCCTTCAGCCTGAAAGCAAGATGAGCGCCGCATCCCATAGTCAAATTTAACTGGATCCTTTACCTTTACCTTTATTACTTGTCCAAAGATATATGGAACACTGCTTTCCATGTTCCTTTCCTCTTGTTTTCTCTTCCCCTAATGCCCAATCAGCATTCCATGCCTATCAAACATAACCAGTCTTTACTGAGCTATTTATATCCTCTCTTAGGGTTTTGTGGCTCCCCGGTCTTTATTTTCTTTTTTTTTTGGACTTTTGTGAAGCTTTTGGTTCCCTCTAGCTTGCTGAAACACCCCATCTGCTGTGTAGATAGTGTTATTTTAACTCAGGCATAGGCAAACTCAGCCCTCCAGATGTTTTGGGACTACAATTCCCATCATCCCTGACCACTGGTCCTGTTAGCTAGGGATCATGGGAGTTGTAGTCCCAAAACATCTGGAAGGGCCAAGTTTGCCTACGCCTGTTTTAACTACATAAGCACCCACTTTCATATAAGTTTGTTGTTATTATATATAGGGAAAAGTTAAACAAAGGCAAATAGCTTGACTATCCCCCCCCCCATTAATTAAAAAGCTTCCACCTGACAGTCCCTTTGCTATTTTTGTGCTTTTAGTTCACTTATTTGCGACCAATTCAAGCTCACAACAATGGCAATACATTTTAGATGGAGTATTTGGTTTGTTTTACAATAACTGTTGAAGAATGCCCCCTCAACAAATAATCAACAATGTGAGATTTTTAGAGAAAGAACATTTGATTTCCACCCCTCATCCCTGTTTTGTCAACAGAAAACACATGGCAATTTAAAATGGGATTTCTGAAGAATAAATTGTTCGATTAGTTTGACTGCACTTAAAAACTGACTTGATTTATACAATATGTGGTAATCTATTTAGATTTGCATTAGACATTCTAGAGGGCCTCAGCTTCATATTCACGATAATAAGCAATGAGCTTAAGAACCGAATAAGGACATTCACATAATATTCAGAAACCAAAATATTCTGTTGGCTTAGTGTGGCACAGTGTCTTAAGCTCTGTTTCCACTGAATCAGCCTATGTAAAACTACGAAATGCCAAAAAAGTTCTTATCTTCTGCACCCATGGCTAATCAATATTAGGAAAGTTAAATATTTAAGTGACAAACTACAGTGGACACTCGGGTTGCGAACGTGATCCATGAGGGAGGCACGTTCGCAACCTGCAGCGTTCACAACCTGCAGTGCCGCGTCTGCGCACACACGGGTTGCGATTTGGTATTTCTGCACATGCGCAAAGCGCAATTTAGTGCTTCTGTGCATGCGCGAGTGCAGAAACCCGGAAATAACCTGTTCTGGTACTTCCGGGTTTGGCGCAGTGCGCAACCCGAAAACGCGTAACCTGAAGCGTCTGTAACCCGAGGTATGACTGTATATTTCCAATCGTGTTACCAGAAATAGCTATGAACTACAATGAAATCAGGGTTAGACAATACATCTCTTAATTGGGAATCCACCTAAAAGGTAAAGGTAAAGGTACCCCTGCCCGTATGGGCCAGTCTTGCCAGACTCTAGGGTTGTGCGCCCATCTCACTCAAGAGGCCGGGGGCCAGCGCTGTCCGGAGACACTTCCGGGTCACGTGGCCAGCATGACATCGCTGCTCTGGCGAGCCAGAGCCGCACACGGAAACGCCGTTTACCTTCCCGCTAGTAAGCGGTCCCTATTTATCTACTTGCACCTGGGGGTGCCTTCGAACTGCTAGGTTGGCAGGCGCTGGGACCGAGCAATGGGAGCGCACCCCGCCGCGGGGATTCGAACCGCTGACCTTTTGATCGGCAAGCCCTAGGCGCTGAGGCTTTTTCCCACAGTGCCACCCGCGTCCCCTGGGAATCCACCTACAGGTGCTTTTAAGGAAAACACTATTTCCTTAACACTTCTTATACCTAGAAGTGGGACCTGTAACAAAATGTTGCAGTGTGGATTGCTCTGCTTGGGGTTCCACCCAGCTTCCCATGGCCTCTCCCAGTACACTCCAGTTCATGCCTCCCCCCCCATCCTGCAATCCAGTCCCCTCCCCTGAGTCAGTTAGCATTCTATGCCTGCTGATCATTCTCCGTTCTGATTGAACGGGAATTCTAAGTTGTCTTCACTTCTGAAAGCCTTAGGGTTCCCCCGAACCTGCTAATACTTATTTTGTGTCTGTGGATGGTGCCATTTTGGTTACCAACAGATGAACACTTGGAGAATGAGTTCACTATTACAATATAGGATTAAGGTCCTATATAAGGTAGGACCTGAATGGGGTAACTGTGCCCCTGAAGGACCAGGTGCGCAGCCTGGGAGTCATTTTGGACTCACAGCTGCCCATGGACGCGCAGGTTAATTCTGTGTCCAGGGCAGCTGTCTACCAGCTCCATCTGGTACACAGGCTGAGACCCTACCTGCCCGCAGACTGTCTCACTAAGGTGGTGCATGCTCTGGTTATCTCCCGCTTGGACTACTGCACTGTGCTCTACGTGGGGCTACTTTTGAAGGTGACCCGGAAACTACAACTAATCCAGAACGCGGCAGCTAGACTGGTGACTGGGAATGGCCACCGAGTTTATATAACACCGGTCCTGAAAGACCTACATTGGCTCCCAGTACGTTTCTGAGCACAATTCAAAGTGTTGGTGCTGACCTTTAAAGCCCTAAACAGCCTTGGCCCTGTATACTTGAAGGAGCGTCTTCACCCTCATCGTTCAGCCCGGACACCGAGGTTCAACTCCGAGGGCCTTCTGGCCGTTCCCTCCCTGCGAGAAGTGAGGTTACAGGGAACCAGGCAGAGGGCCTTCTTGGTCGTGGCGCCCTTTCTATGGAATGCCATCAGATGTCAAGAAAATAAAGAACTACACAATTTTTAGAAGACACCTGAAGGCAGCCATGTATCAGGAAGTTTATAATGTTACATTTTTTATGTTTTTGTATATGCTGGAAGCCATCCACAGTGGCTAGGGCAACCCAGTAAGATAGGTGGAGTACAAAAAATAAAATTGTTGTTGCTGCTGTTGTTGTCTAGGAGGCTTTAAGGGTACATTATACCTTGCCACTTATGTACTTAAGCCTCTTAAACTGACAAAGCATGATGACAGAAGCTGTTTCCAAGCAGAATCTGACAGGGGTTGCTTTTGTAGTGGCATGAATGTACCACTGGCATATGATTGGGAAAACTATTAAATGCACAATTGGAGCAGGATTTCTAGAGTCTGAGATTCTGGGATGGGTATTGGGAGTTTTGTGGGTATTCAAATCCAAATTCCCTCAACTTTTTTCCAGAGTACAACTCAATAGTTCCCAGTCATCTCTAATAAACATGTGAGCGTGAAATAAGTGAACGTATATGGGTGCTTTATACAAAGAAATAAAATCCTGAGTAGAAAATGGAGAACATGAAACAGCCCTGAAACAAAAGCTGAACAATGGACAATTCAACTCTTTATTGATATGTGTGTGAGTAACTGAGAGAATGAACACACGTTCTCCTATAAATTTCTGTCTCCATGTGGCCCCAAACAAGTTTAACCTTTTGGGGTGGAAAATAAGAACTTACATCTGAGTCATACATTCTGGCTGTCCTTCAGGCCCTTTTGATAAATGAGATAATACTCACACTTGACAATATTATGAATTTAGTTTCCAACTGTGCAGTCTTATCTCCTCAATCCTTGAGATACCATACAAGCAAATGTGTGCAATTATATAAATGGATGCAAAATACATTCAGATATCTTGAAAGGGAAAGAGAAACATTCCCATTTAATATGAAGCTGTGATAAATTAAGAGCCAAGAAGAACAAATCTTGAAGTACAAACCAATTCATATTACAATGTTACTCAAAAATAACGTCTTCAGAATCTGATTTAACTTGAGTTTTTGGGTAATAGTAAAATAAACTGGGTAAAAGTTAGAATTATAGGGGCGCGTGGCTGTTTTCTGCTCACATTAAGTGTTCTGAAACTATCGCCATACAAATACCATCACAATGTAGTGCTATATTGCCCTTCTAAAACATAAAACCTGCCTGCAGAAACAAGGCAAAAGAATTTTATCAAAGTGAAACCAAATAAAGCACAATGCTCTCCTTGTTTCCAAGTATCTCTTCAATCGTTCTGAAAAGTAAAGACATGAGATGACTTCCATCTTCATTTAATGGTTCTATGACTGAGCCTTTTGCATCAAAATACTTAGGGCACCCAGTAAATTAGTCACAAGTAGTACTTACTGGAAATTGTGGTTCGGACTGTGTGTTGGACCTAGAAATGAACAAAGAGAAATTATTAAATAGCTTTGGCTCTTGGAAAATAGCATTAAAACAAGTACACTCTTTTTAACAATGCTTTTTCCTCAGTGTAGGGGGGAAAAGTATTTTTTCCCCCGCCTGCCTTCCCAGGATAGTGGAGAAGTGCAGCGCGTTTCTCCGCTATCCCAGATGGCTTTTGAAGGCAGGCGGGGGGGGGCAAAGACTTTCAGAAGACTGCCTTCAGAAGACCTCCGCTGTCCCGGGGGCTTTTAAAATGCTGGCAGTCGGGAGGAAAGCCCTCCTGTCCCCGGAGCTTGCGGGGTGGGAGGTGGGGAGAAGGGCTTTTCTTCCCACTGCCAGCCTTCAGAACAGCCTTCTGAAGGTTGGTGGTGGGAAGAAAAGCCCTTGTCCCCCCCCCCCCAGCCTTCAGAAGAGGTTGGGGGACAGACTGTCCCTGGACCTGGTCTGAAGGCGGTTTCCATAGGAACGCATTGATTGATTTTCAATGCATTCCTATGGGAAACCGTGCTTCGCAAGACGAAAAACTCGCAAGAAGAAAAAACTTGCGGAACGAATTAATTTCGTCTTGCGAGGCACCACTGTAAATATCTGAGAGGTGAGAGCAGGTAGCAGAAGTTATAGGTATGGATAGGTACCCCATGATTGTAATTCACCAATACCGTTTATGAAACCACACGCTTGTTAAACTGCAATAAATAAACAGAAGTTTATGTTCCAATTTAACCCTGACTGGACTCAGTATTGTCCCAGGTAGGGCCTGGGTGGTGGCAGCGAGAAATAAAGTGGCGGCACAGGGATCAATAGACAGTGAAACGTCCGGGGACCCTGAGTGATCGCCACAGCGGTATATAAATTTAATTTATTGTTCTTCTTCTTATTATTATTATTTATTTAAGTAATCTGTTGCAATTATTATAACAAATATGCATAGAGGATACAGCATCCTTCATAGTTAGTGCCATTACAACCAAGACTTCAAACTGGTCCGTACCCCAATACAAAACCCAGTGTGCAACTTATCAGTTCAGTCAATACAGTTTTGGGGGTATCCTTTGTACAGTAAAAGACACGTGCTGGTTTTCAGCAAACAGTCAGCTGCTAGCTGCCACAGGCATCATGTGCAAAGATTGGGGCCAAAGCTATGAATACCAGATGGGGAACAGCTACTTAATTCTTCTGGCCAGTGAGAACAGAATGACTTCAAGCAGTACTGTGAAATGTGAAGTAATGGAAGCTTGCCTCTCTGTGCCTTCGACTAAACCTTAATTCACATTTGTGCTGTTCTCTGAACTTCATATTTACAGACCATTCCATCTGTATCTACTTTCTTTTATTACTAGTAAATGGTATCAGGTTCAACCCAGACGTTCTGTGCTGAGGAGGATGCCTCGGGCAAGGACTTTATTGATTTTCTTTCATGTTGCAATTTATTTTCTAAAAGGGGGGGGGACCCAGTGAATTAATTTCTCATTTTGTGATTGTGAAAACTAGGAGCTAGTCTATAAAGCAATAAACCTAGCTATAAAAGCCACAGTTTAAAACAAAGTGACTCACCCAGCCTTACAAACAGAACTCCTGTTGCAGTGATCGTCTTCATCCCATTTGTGGCCACGCATTGATAATACCCCGTGTCGGTGGTGTCAAGATCTTGGATTCGAAGTCGTGAGCCATAGTCTGTTTTCCTTATAGTGATCCTTCTTGGTTCCTGAACCACGGGCGCATCGTTTTTTAGCCATCTGACATTTGGTGATGGATTTCCTGCGACTTTGCAGTGGAGAATGGCCGTCTGGCCCTGGACTATGGTGATATTGTTTACTGGTTCCAAAAAGGTCAAAAAGTAGCCTGAAAAGGGGAGAGATCAAAAAGAGATCAAAGCTGAGCTGGGATAAGCAACTGCCTGGGGGCACTTATTTATGAACAGTTTTAGAAAATCACTTCAGGTCTGTGGTGTTTAAAATTAAGCATTATCTGTGCAGATAAGAGACATGATGATCTGAGACCTGGACTGACAGTTCTTTGCTTCTGTAGAAACAAGCTTAACCAAAAAGTATTCTCGATATGTACTCTGATTTGATTTGTCACTTGATCAGAAATCCTCATGCCTCACTTCAACGATTCATGACAGAGTTGGAATAATTAGGAAACTGGTTGTTTCAGCTTAAAATTAGCATGCTCAAAACATGCTCTTCAACCAAAAATGGTTACTTACAATATTCTGTTACTTCCTATTAACAAACACAAAATTAAGCAATAAAATGAAATAACAAGCCTTAAGTAGACATATAAAAGGTAAAGGTACCCCTGCCCGTATGGGCCAGTCTTGACAGACTCTGGGGTTGTGCGCCCATCTCACTCAAGAGGCCGGGGGCCAGCGCTGTCCGCAGACACTTCCGGGTCACGTGGCCAGCGTGACAAGCTGCATCTGGCGAGCCAGCGCAGCACACGGAACGCCGTTTGCCTTCCCGCTATAAAGCGGTCCCTATTTATCTACTTGCACCCGGGGGTGCTTTCGAACTGCTAGGTTGGCAGGCGCTGGGACCGAGCAGCGGGAGCGCACCCCGCCGCGGGGATTCAAACCGCCGACCTTTCGATCGGCAAGCCCTAGGCGCTGAGGCTTTTACCCACAGCGCCACCCGCGTCCCTTAAGTAGACATATAGTTCAAATCGTTTCTAGTAAAAAAAAGTTTCAGTTTCAAATTATTGTTTTAACATTTTTATTCAGTTTTGTGAATGAATTTGCTCATAACACATAACACCCTGCCTTTTATAATTTTTTTGAGGCAGTACAGTAAATTCTTCCCACTCACAGAACACTGTTACACCTGCCTTTGAAATGGTGCAACAATCACTAACAGTTCTCAATATTTTTTTGCAGCAGTTTGAGATATCATGGCAAGGCTAGAGCCTGCAATGGATATAATTTAACTACCACTTATTTGGCTTGCTTTTGCCTATTGTTACCTGCTCCTTTTCTAGTAAAAAATGTGCCCCCTCCATTTTCTTAATTATTCATCATTTGCACACCTGCTGAGTTGTTGGGTTATTTCCTAGTGATGCACAAACAACCTCTGCAGTAGCAGGTCCTTTGCCAAATTCATACCACAATTATCTTTAAAATCCAAATTGGGGGGGGGGATAGGCACTCAGAATTCATATATAAAAACAACTTGAAACTATATAAAAATAATACCCAAAATCATCAGCTTGACATCGCATTAAAAAATAGAGGGCCCTATCTCTTATACACCCTCATTAAAAACAGCCTTTAAAAAGTTATTACAGCCCACCTAATTGATAAAAAGGAGGGGGTTCAGCATATTAAAGGAACCTTGGACAGTTGCGGAACTCATCTCGCTTTTCAGGCCGAGGGAGCTAGCGTTTGTCCACAGACAGCTTTTTGGGCCATGTGGCCAGCATGACAAAACCACTTCTGGCACAACAGAAAACCATGACGGAAACCAGAGCGCACGGAAACACAGTTTACCTTCCTGCCACACCAGTACCTATTTATCTACTTCCACTGGCGTGCTTTCAAACTGCTAGGTTGACAAGAGCTGGGAGAGAGCAACGGGAGCTCACTCCGTCGTGGGGATTCAAACCACCAACCTTCTTATTGGGAAGCCCAAAAGGCTCGGTAGTTTAGACCACAGCACCACCCACTTCCTGAATAAACAAGCACAGAATTACTGATAGGTCCACCTGCCATTGTGAGGCTCAAAGCAATGAAGATGATGCCTCCCCAGCTGTTGCCATTGGCTGTGGGTTTCTTGTGATGTCACAAAAGCACTTGGCAACTGAGTGGATATACAGGCAGGCCAGGGGGAAAGCCCTTATTTCTAGCAGTTCACACCTGGCAATGGATGTGACATTCAGCACTGCCCAGGTTTCTCCCACTTGGAGGAGGCAAAGTGGTGAATGGAAGGAGGCAATCCTCTGGCAGTGGGATGCTAGGGAGCGATAATAAGGCAACTTTGCTTGCTTGAAGGCTGCTGGTATCTGTGATTGGAAGCTGGCGGACGTCTCATGATGGACCTAACAGTAGCTTCTGGCAAAATGGGACACCGCGACAGAAACCAGAGCGCATGGAAATGCCGTTTACCTTCCTGCCACAGCACTACCTATTTATCTAGTTGTACTGGTGTGCTTTCGAATTGCTAGGTTGGCAGGAGCTGGGACAGAGCAACAGGAGCTCATCCCATCGTGGGGATTCGAACCGCCAACCTTCTAATCGGCAAGCCCAGGAAGCTCAGTAGTTTAGACCACAGTGCCACCCTCCACAACACTAGCCAACACCGAAAAAACCCTATTTCTTCTGATTTCAGCTTATCCTCTCTTCCTAGAAGGCGTCATTGTAGGGCTTCGATCACCATACATAATTCACTGTGCAGGTAATAAGAGCAACAGAGGGACAAGCAAGTAAGGACTCAGCAACGATATCACACACATGATGATTGTCAAGGCCTAGAACAAGGGTGGGAATCTTGTGGCTCACAGGCCAGATTAGGCCCACCAGGCCTCCATATTTGACCACAAGGCTGTGGACCACCTGAGTAGAGGAAGTAGAGATGCCACTGGGCCGATTGGGGGTTCCAGGCATTGCTGATGACCTGATAGTTAGCAGCTGCCAAGCTGATTGTCCGGTCTTGGAAAGCACAGTGCATGGAGCTAATCAAGCTCTCTCTGTGCAGGCAAAAACAGGTCATCTGGCATCATTGTGATGGCCGGTGATTAACCAGGCCAGGGTGGCAGTTGTGAATAAGGAATTGGCCTACCAGATGAATCCAGTTCCCCATGCCTTTATTATTATGATGGCACAATTTTTGTTGATTTAGTGGAAGTTTTAAAGCAGAGGTTGGATGGTTGGCTATCACAGATGCTTTAGTTGAGACTCCTGCATTGCCAGGGTTTGGATTAGATCAGTGGTTCCCAACCTTTTTTTGGCTGTGCCCCCCAAAATCCTGATGGCCCCCACCCCATGACATATAATTCTTATTATTCAAAAAGTCAACTCCTATTCACGTGGAGGAAGCCTAAAAGGCGATTCACTGTTAATAACTCATTCTCGAATTGGTATTTTAGGTCAAGACATTAATAGGCAAAATGTTAAATTGTTTTTATATGCAACAACTGCGGCAAGAGTATTGTTAGCCCAGAAATGGAAACAAGAAGAAATTCCGACGAAAGAAGAATGGCAGACGAAATTAAGGGACTATGCAGAATTGGACAAAATGACAGGAAGGGTTTGAAACCTGCGGGACCAGAGATTTACAGAAGATTGGAAGAAGTATATGAATTATTTGAAGAGCAACTGTAATCAACAAATTACGCTAGTAGGACTACAAGAAGTTTTGTAAGGAGAAATATACGAAGTGTTACAAAGTAGAAAAAGATAGAGATATTGGTTATGAGTTTGAAATGTAATAGGGAAGATAAGAAATGCATACCGAGAGATTAGATTGGAACATTTTCAGACAGGAAGTCAAAAATTTGAATAAGATGTAAAAGTATGTTTAATTACTGTTGAAAGTGATATGTTAAAAAAACTAATAAAAATTATATATATAAAACTCATTCTTGATTTACCCCCTTAAAAATCAATTGCCTCTCCCCCGTGGGGCATGTGACCCATGTTGGCCATGTTGGATTAGACAGTCCTTGAGGTCTCTCCCAGCTATATAATTCTATGATGGTCTTAAGCTGTTGGGCAGGCAGACTGCATTCAGTTTGGTGGCCCTTCCATTCTTCAGAGACATTTCCGAAGTCTCACAGTTCATGATGATACTTGCATGCTTCCCCCACTGTACTGAACAATTCTCTCAAGAACTTATTTCCACAGTCAGATGCGTTTGGCTTTGCTTTCTGTTTCTCGTGCTGTTATAAAAACTTGACAAACTACCGTTTGCATTTACAAGCTGTTTACATATTTATAGCTGCTTCCACAAATGCAAGATACAAAATCCATCAAGTACCGTAAACCACAGTAGGTGCCCAAATGTGTATCTAATGTAGCTGTTTCAAATACAACACATGGATTTGCATTTTATAACACAGCTATCCAGAGGAAGCAAACCAATTTGCCCCCCCAAACCCCCAACAACAACGAGAGCAGCTTGCAAAATAAGGAGAAACAGGACTGGAATTAAACACATCCATGTTCAGCTAAAATGAAGACTGCCTTAAAATGAATGCACCATATTTTAGTTCCACTGCGCATCAGCTGCTCGACAGGTTGATTCAAACAGGATAGGTGTGTGTTACGCAGCCAGAAAGCATGCAGTCTGGCAGAGAGCCAAGCGCAATTATTAGAATGTTCCACAGTATAACATTCCAAATTGCAATTCGTGCTATGAAAAAGCTTGTAAAGGAAAAGGCCTGCGGTAATCAAAAAGTTGTTTTTAAAAGGGTGTTCTGTTCTGAGATGCTGGAGCGACGCAGAGTGCATGTCAGCGGTAGCATTAGGAACATAAGGTTCACTTATTCAACTCTCAGATGTTTAAAGATAAGTAAGCATACGCTAGAGTATCTGAAGTTCTAGTAAATTAAACTCAAATCACGGCAGAGTAAATTAAACCAAATTTTAGAGAAGGCTTTCTTGTTGGAAACATTTCCTAACAGATCACTTCATTCCTTCGTGCCCAACGCTACTCGGGATATTTAGGTATAATTCAATTTGCCCCACTCCCTCAAAAAAGAAAAAAAGAAATAGCAGACAGAGATTTGGGTGTGCAAAGAATGTATATATAAAAATATCTTTCAATTTCCCCCAGCTCATTTCTTGATCAGTGGCATTGAGTAGGCATGAGGCACAAAGCAGAAGAGAAGGTAACTGATTTAGGTGGATTGGCTGAAGGAGGGATAGCATACGAGACAACTGCTGGAGGCAAAAGCGCTGATGAAAATGCTGGACAATTTTGCACAAAACACAGGAAATTCAGCAATCGCAGCAAACCTTGAGGAATTTTGGCAAGGGAACTTGCTGGCTCCAGGGATACATTTGGCTCATTATTTTAAAGCAAACCAGCGTGATTCACACTTCCCAGGATTATAGTCAAATCAGAATGCAGTTGTCCTTCAGTTCTGGCACTTCTCCAAATTCTGCACTGCAGGTCGTTGCTCAAAAAGGCACAAAACTTTGAAGTCGAATGTTTTGGTTCCCGAACGCCGCAAACCTGGAAGTGAGCATTCCGGTTTGTGAACATTCTTTGGAACCTGAACATCTGACATGGCTTCTGATTGGCTGCCAGGAGCTTCCTGATTCTTTAGCCACTTGTAGCATCAACCAACATGTGCCAGCTTCCAACCACAGATACCAGCAGCCCTCAAGCAAGCAAACTTGCCTTATTATCGCTCCCTAGCATCCCACTGCCAGAGGATTGCCTCCTTCCATTCTCCAGTTGGCCTCCTCCAAGTGGAAGAAACCTGGGCAGTGCTGAATGTCACATCCATTGCCAGGTGTGTCCTGCTGGAAAGAGAAAAGGGCTTTCCCCTTGGCCTGCCTGTATATCCACTCAGTTGCCAAGTACTTTTGTGACATCACAAGAAACCCACAGCCAATGGCAACAGCTGGGGAGGCATCATCTTCATTGCTTTGAGCCTCACAATGGCAGGTGGACCTATCAGTGATTGTGTGCTTGTTTATTCAGGAAGCTGGTGGCGCTGTGGTCTAAACCGCCAAGCCTCTTGCCTTAGCTAAAAACCTTGCAGTTTTTGCGGTCACCTGATCATCTTGATCTGCTAGAAGGAAGGACACAGTAGCAATGGTTGAGCGACCCAATATGGACAATAGTAGAGGGGTAAGAACCTCACTCCTCAAATCTTTATAAAGAGTGCACATGAGCCACTGACTCAATACTGCCATCTCCACAGGGACATAAGCGTTTTTTCAAAGGGGGGGGGAGTAGATCATAAAACAAATCCTTTGGCTGTCAGGTTTTGATAGGACTAATATTTGAATAAACTATTATTACCTTTGTGTGTTGGCACTGGTCTGTCATGTCCATCCATTTGGCTTAAAGGATCGTCAGAATCCGGTATTTCCATTTCGCCTAAATAAATAAACAAAAATACAAAGCACTTAACACAAAATCTAGTTCACATACTCAGCTTATCTTTTCCCTCTCTCACTAGGATGTTATTTTGACTTGCAAATTCAGTAAACTACAAAAATGCGCATCCAAATTTATATCCATCGTCTTCCCGGGAGATCAGATCTTAGCTTTTATTGATGACAGTCACCTCATTTCATGCCAGAGCGTTAAGATTTATTTCCAAGAACAGGTAAATAAAACAGAAATGCTGAAGTATGTGTCTGGTAAAATGCCCCTGCTATTCCAATATATGTGAGTTTTCCTTCCTTCTCACTTCCAAAGGGAAGTGGAACTATATGTTCCTGGAGTCAGAAAAAAAGGACACAGTATTTGATTGTGCTTTGGATTTCTTCTAGTGACCAGTGTTTTTGAACTACCCAAAACATGTTTGCAGAGGAATTGTTTGATGCACATACAGGTCTTTACTTGAAGAGATTGTGGTGGTTCCTTATGCCTTTCCCCCCTAATCTTCCATAAGTCTTGCACCAAGTTCAAGGGCAAAGAACAAAATACAAAACAGAGAACTTTTGTAACTCTCTGCTTCTGTAATCCTCGTATAATCTAACTGTGGATTGCTGTCTACCTGCCTGTGTCGTCATCAATACCGCAAGGCATTCTTTGGAAATAATACACTAGGAACTGTACAGACAAAAGCTAAGCTCCAAGAAACGGTTATGTCATGGGACTGCAATCTGGATATGGAAAGAATGCTTCTTTAATTAGTTGTAGAGCCTTCTTATTTAACTCCTATCTATAAAGGGGGAATGAAGAAAAGGAACACTGGTGCTGGAGATCTCAGTGTTACTCCTATCCACCATCTGAGCGGAACATGCAACAAAATTGATGGGCTGCTCTTGAAATACACTGGCCAACGGTTCCTTCATTTGTACAGAATTTACTGGCTACAGAAAAGTGACATTTAGAAAATTACAGTGGTACCTCAGGTTAAGTACTTAATTGGTTCCGGAGGTCCGTTCTTAACCTGAAACTGTTCTTAACCTGAAGCACCACTTTAGCTAATGGGGCCTCCCGCTGCCGCCACGCCGCCAGAGCACGATTTCTCTTCTCATTCTGAAGCAAAGCTCTTAACCTGAGGCACTATTTCTGGGTTAGCGGAGTCTGTAACCTGAAGCGTATGTAACCTGAAGCGTATGTAACCCGAGGTACCACTGAATCAGGAATTGACAGTGTACACCCCCAAACTATAATTCCTAAATATAATCCTCAATTTGTTCATATAAACACACACACACACACACACACACACACACACACACACACACACTGAAAAACAGATATATTTTTTGCTTAGAGAAAATTCAAATTCCTTCCCCCTTTTTTCCAATTCTTTAGCTATTTAGAGGAATCCTGGAGACAGGGAAACAGGAGGAGTAAATTGATGACCAAACACAGGGAGGCTATCTCATTTCCCAGCTCCCACCCTCCTGCATTCCTTCCTGATTTCTCAATCCCTCAAATCAAGATGGAAAGAGACAAAAGCATTTTCTCATTTTTTTAAAAAAAGGAACTTTAATAATAGCTTTGTGAGCTCAGTGTGTTTATTTCTGGCAAAAACATCTATCCCCATATGTGCCTTATCAGTGGATAATTACAAGCCACAGAAAGTTTTTAAAAACCAACAAAAATCTGTATGAATAAGCTGCATTAAATTTATAAGATCCTCTTTACGTTATGTAGATTATACATCACAGGCAGACATGTCATTACAAACTTTTCCCTTTAAAATTTAATTTAGGGGGGGAAACCCTGACCTAGAAAAGTCACCTTCAAAAAAATCTATCCTCTTTTAAATTTTAGACCAGACGTTTTCAAATTGGAAGTCAATGCAATGCCAGACTTTGGACTGTGTGTCATAAAGACCATGAGACTTTGCCTGTACATTTTTTGTGAAAAACCACAAATGAACCACCTGGTCCAACAGATACTCCTTTCCTTTCACAGCAACAGTGTAACATTTAAAGTATTTGTAGATGTTTCAATAACTACCCGTGAATCCATTTCTTTCTACTGTTACCAGTACTTCTCTCACAGGTTTTTATTTTCCTTTCCAATTCCCGCATCTTAATCTGTGATCCTCTTTTAGCAGATGAAAATAACACTGGCACATCCTATCTCTTCAACAAAGATGGGAAACCTCAGATTCAGGGGCCGAATGTGCCTTCTACACCCCTTGATGCGGCCCTTGGAATGTCCCCCATGCCACACACCTCATTGACCAAGCTTCACATTCTGGGTGTTTTTTTCTGACTGGAATGGGTCCTTGAATGATGCCTCTTGCTTGTCTGGAAGGAGGACAGAGCAGGGTGTATGAGTGCAAAGAAACTAGCCTACTCTACAAAGGTCAAGGTTGCTCGAGTTTATCCCCACACTTTTGCTTTTGAACCCACAAACAAAATACACTTCCTCATTTGCGCCCGGTTAGAAAGTTCCATATGCCCAGGGTCCCGTCAACAACTCAGAAATAGCCATGCAGTGAATTAATACGGTCCAAATCCTTACCAAGATCTGACTCAACTACCATGCCAGAAAAAGTCATTGCTTATCCCACAATGGAGTCATGAACTTTCCTAATTTGGCAGGTAAAATGTAAAGGTAAAGGACCCCTGGACGGTTAAGTCCAGTCAAAATTGGCAGGGGGTTGGACTCGATGGCCCTTGTGGTCTCTTCCAACTCTATGATTCTATGATTCTATGAATATCGGGTGTGGCACTCATCTTGCTTTCAGGCTGAAGGAGCCAGCATTTGTCCACAGACAGCTTTCCGGGTCATGTGGCCAGCATGACTAAACCGCTTCTGGCACAAAAGAACACCATTATGGAAACCAGAGCGCATTATGGAAACACTGTTTACCTTCCCACCGCAGTGGTACCTATTTATCTAGTTACACTGGCATGCTTTTCAACTGCTAGGTTGGGAGGCGCTGGGACAAAGCAACGGGAGCTCACCCCATTGCAGGGATTCGAACCACCAACCTTCTGGTCAGCAAGCCCAAGAAGCTCTGTGGTTTAGACCACAGTGCCACCTGTGTATACAGGCAATGTCAGAAGCCTATTGGTCAAAAGTTATTTGGCCATGAAATCATATACTTGTGTTGTGGAAGAAAAACAGCAACAGAATAATTTAATATTGGTCCATATCACGGAAAAGAGCATTAGTCTATGGGAAGGGTGGGAGAGTAATACAATTAGCAAAGGTAATCAGATCAGATTCTTGGCTTCAGTTCAGATCAAACCTTTTGCCCCTGCATTCACCCTTTATCTTACTCCTTTGTGATTCACAGCAATTAACCCTGAAGTCTCCAATTGACCATAGTTGCCTGTTACCAGTATCAAAACAAAAAAATTTTTTCCTTCCAGTAGCACCTTAAAGACCAACTAAGTTAGTTCTTGGTATGAGCTTTCGTGTGCATGCACACTTCTTCAGATACAGATACAGAAGTGTGCATGCACACGAAAGCTCATACCAAGAACTAACTTAGTTGGTCTTTAAGGTGCTACTGGAAGGAAAAAAATTTTTTGTTTTGACTATGGCAGACCAACACGGCTACCTATCTGTAACTGTTACCAGTATACTATGGTTACCAGGTTCAGAACAAATCAGGATCTTAAACCAGTTCATTTAGTATCCTGGCTTGTTCTGAACATGGTAACCATGGTTTATTTGTCTGAACAAAACAGGAAACTATGGTCCATAAAGGGATGAGAAGTGGGGTGAGCATGGGCAAGAGATTCCTGCATATCTCAGGTTCTAATGTCAATATATGACCATGTGCTCATGTCTCTTAAAGACGGACTTCCAAACTGAGGCTCATATACAAACAGAATGGAAAGAAGTACAATGTTCTGAAAATCTAATAAAGTATGGGAAGTGTTATTAGCAGAGCATTTTGATCCCAGTTTCTCCTTACTGAAGTCATTCCCAAAGTGTAGCCAAATACAAACACTACCAGTTCATTCTCATAGGCATATATCCAATTCAAATAGATTCATTCTTCCCAACATGCTTTGTTATTTCCTTCTTATGTTTTTCAGCATGTAAGCTATAAGTTAAAGGTAATGGTACCCCTGCCCGTTCGGGCCAGTCTTGACAGACTCTGGGGTTGTGCGCTCATCTCACTCTATAGGCCGGGAGCCAGCGCTGTCCGCAGACACTTCCAGGTCACGTGGCCAGCGTGACAAGCTGCATCTGGCGAGCCAGCGCAGCACACGGAACGCCGTTTACCTTCCCGCTGGTAAGCGGTCCCTATTTATCTACTTGCACCCGGGGGTGCTTTCGAACTGCTAGGTTGGCAGGCGCTGGGACCGAATGACAGGAGCGCACCCCGCCACGGGGATTCGAACCGCCGACCATGTGATCAGCAAGTCCTAGGCGCTGAGGTTTTACCCACAGCGTCACCCGCGTCCCATGTAAGCTATACAAAGCCCCTTTTACTGATATCAGAAGCCTAGCCATGATATTCCATCACCAAATGATTACAAATCAGTCTGTGTGCCAGCACAAAAAAAACAACCACACGTAGTGTTCAGCAGCACAAATGACCAGAGCTACTGTGGAACTTGGTAACCAGGATGTCAATAACCTTCTTCGAAAATCTGGCACAAGAAAGGATCCTTCAGAGCTAAACAATCGATGCAATAAACCCACAAAGGACCCCAAATGCAACTTGCTGATAATTTATTTCTCAGACGTTTATCTGCAAGATAGTATTGTGGGATATCATCGCTCTCCTTCATTGGTTGATTTATACGCCGGTCGTAAAAATCCACACATAGACAGGTATGTGAAATGAACTGCTGACCTTTGGGGAAGGGTGATAGGCAGTTAAAGTGAGCTGATGGCCAAATTTGACACGGCAGTTCCATTTCATTACCCAGGTTGAGTTAGGCGAAACAAAGGGACGATAGTTGCCACGTTATGTGGATGAAAAACTTCAATGGATCCTGCAGCAGGCACTGGGGAGCAGGGAGGGGGCACAGCAGTCTCAATACCATTCTAATACTGAATTCCTAGGTGTATAAGGTTGGAGCCAAAGCAATGACCGAAATCCGAATACATGCATGGCTGATCTATCCCACTCAAAAAATTCTTGTGTCTTATCCTCTCTTTTCTCTCCCTCTCCCTATTTCTATTTATTTTGTCCACTTGTGTCCTACTTTTCCAAAGAAAGCTTGGGGTGACTTAAAATAATTAAAGCCATTAAAAGAAAATAAAAGCCAATAGTATATTCTACAAACAAGAAACAAGTATGAGAAACAAATCCAGCAGCACAGTATTCCTTTAAATAATTGAAAAAGCAACTTAGTCCCAAGCCTTCCAGAAAAGGGTGAGTTTTGCAATCTCTTTGTAAAGGTCAAGACAAGAGGAGGATTGTTGAACCTTCAAAGGGAACTCAGGTCAGAGTCTCAGGAACACAGCTGTAAAGGCCATGCTGGTTCAAATGATCTTGGCCACTGATTTGGAAAGGTGAGAGGACTCATTCAGGAAGAAATGCTCTCCAAAATATGCCCTGAGCTTTTAAGGACTTTTAAGGTCACATAGAATCACTTTGGGCAACGATGCCAACTGGTAACAGTCGCTTTTACCAGCTAGGGTTCCAATGATGATGATGATGATTTATTTATACCCTGCACATCTGGCTGGGTTTCCCCAGCCACTCTGGGCAGCTCCCAACAGAATATGAAAAACACGATAAAACATCAAACATTAAAAACTTCCCTAAACAGGGTTGCCTTCAGATGTCTTCTAAAAGTCAGGTATTTGTTTATTTCTTTGACATCTGATGGGAGGGCATTCCACAGGGCGGGCGCCACTACCAAGAAGGCCCTTTGCCTGGTTCCCTGTAACCTCACTTCTCGCAGCGAGGGAACTGCCAGAAGGCCCTCAGCGCTGGACGATGGGGGTGGAGACACTGCTTCAGGTATACTGGGCAGAGGCCATTTAGGGCTTGAAAGGTCAGCACAAAAACTTTGAATTGTGCTCAGAAACGTACTGGGAGCCAATGTAGGTCTTTCAGGACTGGTGTTATATGGTTTCAGCGGCCACTCCCAGTCACTAGTCTAGCTGCCGCATTCTGGATTAGTTGCAGTTCCCGGGTCACCTTCAAAGGTAGCCCCATGTAGAGCGCTACCAACTTTTTGTCTGCAAGCTGGGTAAGAATAGTGACAAGTCGTGTGGTTTGGGACCATTTACATAAACTGATGCAAAACAGGGAGGCAAGGTGGACGGTGGTAGAGCAGCTTGGTGATGAGAATTGAGAGGTGAGAATTGCAACTGCATAAGAACTTGATGTGGAAAATCTGGCCTGAATTGGAGATGGAAAAAAGGAGAGATCTCCTTATGTGGAGATCTGAAGACCTAAGGATTACAAATTTGCTTAAGGTGGAGGTTGGAGCCTTGGGGACATTTGGTTTTGAAAGGAGTAAGAAACAAGATTTGGGCCCCACCTTTAAGTATGGAGGACTGATTGGAAGAAATGTGGATCCTGAAGGGCCAGAGCTTTTCCGAGATTTGGTGTTTAATTTTAAGGACTATCAGAAAAACCAGCAGAGAGGAATTGAGAGAGAATTAAGAGCCTCGGATGTGAGGTCTCCAGGCTAATACTAGATTAAGACTGGTGGATATTTGTGGGGGACTGAAACCGGGAAAGGGGGGTGTGGGGCTTGGGAATCCAAAGGGTACATAATTATAATGTGTTTTTGCTTTCATTTTGTTTTGGTAATGTGTATGAAATTTGGGAAATTCGTGGAAGGGAACCTGGGTCGACTTTAGAAAGAATGTTTTAAGAATGTGTATTGAGGTACAAGTGTTGATGTTGAAGTTTGGATAAGGTAAAATTGGTTTGTTTTAAAATGGACTAAATTAAAGGAAAATAAGGTTAGCAAAAATAAATTGAGGAAATGAATGAAAGAGGAAAAGTAAAATAATAAGATGTTAAATTAAGCATAGAAATAGGTTAAAAATTATGGATAAGGATTTGCTGAATTAACAATTTGAATTGGAATACAAGAAAGGGGGGTATGAGGAGGTCAGGGAAATGTTATTGAAAAATAGATTTTGTGAACTTTATGTGTTTTTAATTTTTTCTGCTTTTTCTTTTTTTTCTTTTTGACTTTTTGTTTTTTTTGTATTGTATTAAATTCGAAAATCTTAATAAATATATTTTTTAAAAAAGAAAAAAAAGAGAATTGCAACTGCAAGGAGAAAGCTATAGTCCCCAAAAATTATTGGACTCCAACTTCCCTCAGCCCCAGTCAGCATGGCGAATGGTCAGGGATTTCTATTTAACAAAAAAATAGACACTGTTTGATTGCAATAGAAACTCTGAACGATGATGGGAGTTGCAGCCCAACAACTTCTGAATCACTCCAGGTCATGACAATTCTAGGCTTCCCCACCTATGTTTTTGCTGCTGTTTTATTGTGTGCTGCATCAGTTGTGCTCCAAACCATCTTCATGCTCAGCATGTCTACTTGTGGGCTAATCTGGTAGTAGTAGGTAAGGAGCCCAGGACGGTTAAGTAAAGTCAAAGGCGACTATGGGGTGTGGCGCTTGTCTTGCTTTTCAGGCTGAGAGAGCTGGCGTTTGTCTGCAGACAGCTTTCCAGGTCATGTGGCCAGCATGAATAAACCACCTCTGGGACAACGGAACACTGTGACGGAAACCAGAGTACATGGAAACACCATTTACCTTCCCACTGCAGTGGTATCTATTTATCTACTTACACTGGCGTGCTTTCAAACTGCTAGGTTGGCAGAAGCTGAGAGAGAGCAACGGGAGCTCACCCCGTTGCATGGATTCGAACCACCAACCTTCTGTTTGGCATGCCCAAGAGGCTCAGTGGTTTAGACCACACCTCCACCCGCGTTCTACTAATCTGGTAGTATTGTTTTGGTCAGCTGAAGGGCAAATCGCCAAACACCTGAAAACTGGAGCAATTGTGAAATAACACAAGCCCCACATAAACACAGTTACAACACTTCACAAACCATGTCCCTCATTTTTGCTCACCGCTATGAGAGTTCATCTGCTCTCTGCCAAGCCAAATGAGCCACAATCTTCTCCCAAACCTGCAGCTGCAGGATGGGGCAGTCATAGCAATCCCTGCAATTTTGTGGCAATCTTCACCCACTTCCCATCTTAAAGGCTGGGAAGAAGACAGTGGTGGTGGTTTATTTACTGCATTGTCACTGCTTTTGCAGCATCCCATCAGCACATGGCCAAACCGAGAAGGATCTGGAAAGGGCGGCAGGGGCAAAGCAACTGCTTATATACATTTCTGAAGGCCTGGGCCACTCCCACTCCCAACGTGATTGGCTGTCCAAACTTCCCAGCTGCGAATCATGACTCAGAGTTTAAGGGCCAATGGCAGAGGCCGAAATCCTGAAGTGTTCTGCGATTGGATATCATGTATCGAATCAGGAGCTCAGAATCCTTAGTCCAGACTCAAGTTCAGGCAAACACAGACCACTGAATACATAACAAAGGCTATAGAAAAATTGTGGACCCCCGTCTGGGAGAGAATCCATCTCTGACGTGTAATTGTATAATTGCCAACACAACATAATCTCACGAGATTTACAAAGCAAAAATATTTGATTATATTAATCTGAAGGATGACGGAAGGTTGATTTAGGAGGTATCGTAGACGTAGGGTATTAACATATTATTCTAGGAAATTATATGTGCAGGATAATTGAAACAGAGATTAAAATAAATCCCACTTGAGTTTAAATAAGCAAAGATGTGGGTGCAGATGAGAGGTGGGTACACGCAGTGATAATCCTCAAATCTACTGGTCATGTGGACAAATGGAAGAGGTACTGCATCAGCTTGTTGCTTGGAGTCACAGGTCTATGAAACAATTTTCTGGAGGGGCCACATGTGTAGGTGAACAATGCATGACAATAAATGAAAGTATCTTTCAAATTAATATCGTCAAGCTCTCTATTATTTCCTTGGCTGCACTCTCGTTGGCCCACCGTCAGTTATCAACGTCTCTAACTCCTCAGACAAAGAAGCCACTGTAGGTTTTTAATTCAGCTGCCAATCTAATTACTTTGGCTGCGAAAGGCAAGCTGCTTTGGGTTGCTGAATCATACCCTTTCATGGGAATTTATCCCCCAACATCTGCAGCTCCTGGCAACAGATATTTTAAAAAAACGGCAAAGGGTGTTGAAAAGTCTACAAAGAGGCAGTTACAGCTACAGTTTGCGCATCCCTTTCATGGTAATGCAAGGATAGGACCTGCACTGTCTCCACAATTTACAGTTCCTGCCTGAAATAAAAATAACAGGGACAAATGGACAAGCCGGAAAACTTCCTGTTTAAACTACATGATAAACACACACACGTAGAGGCATTTTACTTCCTTAAACAAGTAAAACTAATGATTTCAGTGTCAAATTATTTTCGTCTCATGCCGAATTCAGAGTAACGGCAATCTTGCCACATGGAAGACTGAAGCCAAATGACATCACCTGGATCCAGCTGGCAATGTGACATTTTCAGTCAAGTAATGTGTGTGCGTGGCATCATGTGATCAATTATGCTAGGGCAGGGCTAACTCCCCCCCCCCAATATTTTATTGAAGTTGGCACCCCTGATTCAGAAGTACTACTCCCAGATAGGTAGGTCCAGTGTTGCAGCCACAGCACAAATTTACTATTAAAGCATTGTATAACTTCATTCTTCATAAGCAGCCCGTAAAAACAGAATGTAAGGAAAGTCATTACTGTGCTCTTTTCTACCAAATGCCATGTTTGTTGAGATTAAAACCAATACAAAGGCATGTGCATAATATCAATAAAAGTAATTTTATATTAAAAAATAACACATTGGGCAATAAAACCCTGATTAGCTTTGGGACAGGGGAGTACATATTGTTTCTGCAGAAGGCAGAATTTTGCTTTCTTCTTTTAAAAAAATCTTACCTCTGGAATGCTACACTTTATCAGTGCAGTTCCTTTTGGCAAAGAAACTCTAAATGAGAGAGCAAAGGCTCTTGGGGAGTTGATCTGAGGCTCAAGGCAATGGCTACGCCTGCCGCTGTTGAGACTTGGCTGACATTCAACAAGGAAAATTTGAACAGCCTTCCTAGACTAATAAGACATAAGAAAAAGGCTCAAGGAGACTAGGGCATCGAATGCTCCCTTGTCCTCTCGTACCAGTAAATTCTGGTCCTAGTTTTCAGGAAACCATGGTTTGTCATTTTGTCTGAACAGGGAAACTACGGTTTGATCCTGGTTTGCAGGCAAGGGCAAATCACAGATGGTTCGGATGAAAGAGCAAACAATGACTTTATGTAAACAGGCTTTAAAATACATTAAACTCATCATGAAAGTCAAACAGAATGAAAGTGAAACTAGTCTAGTAGGAACACTACATCCCATAAGACTCAGCTCAGACATAAAACCAAACTATGGTTTAGCACTACAAGAAAATGGCTTGTGCTAGAGCACTCCCCATGCTCTAATACAAAGGGAGTCACTTCTCTTTAGCAAAAACCATTATTTGCAGGTACAGTAGTACCTCGGAAGTCGAACAAAATCCATTCCGGAAGTCCGTTCAACTTCCAAAAACATTCAACTTCCAAAGCATGGCTTCTGATTGGCTGCAGGAAGCTCTTGCAGCCAACTGGAAGCCCTGGAAGCCCCATCGGACGTTTGGCTTCCAAAAGAATGTTTGAAAACCGGAACACTCACTTCCGGTTTTCAATCGTGTGGGAACCGAAACATTCAAGGCATTCGGGAGCCAACGTATGACTGTATATCCAAACCAACAAACTATGGATTGCTATCCAAGCCAGGATTGTAAATCACGGCTGACTTTGGAAGGTAAGAGCAAGCCATAGTTTGCCAGTATGCTTTGTACTAAAAAGGAAGTAGCAATCTGGGAGTGCACGAGGGCAAGAAACGACATAAAGCATGCTCACACAACCCCATGGAAGAGTAAAACATAACTTGTTTCTTCATCCCTAAATTCAGACCGACACTTTGCTCCATTTATTAACTTCACAGCATAGTTGGTGCCCGAAAACTAAATTGTGTGGGTGCTCAGCTGAGCTGTTGGTTTATTTGCATGAAGGTGTGCTACATAGCTTGAGATAGCCATAACCACAGTAGCAACATCCAATGCCGTACACAGGTTGGGTATCCAGAGTTTGGTAGCACACTGTAACATGCCTTGTTCTCTGGACTAGGTTTGTGAGTTCCCCGTGCAGTTCCACAGGAGAAAAGATACACATATGCATTTGTTTCTGCCCTGTTTATTCCCAAGTAGGGCCCAATTCAGAGGAACACAAGTCCCATTCAGAACAGAGGAGATGTAGGCAAATCGTGTCCTCCCTAAAAGAGGGCACATGTTGCGGTGAGACCTGGAAACTGACCTCTTGGTTGTGGGTGGGTATATTGGACAGCCACAACACCCGATTGGCAGGTCCCTCATTGCTGGGTTTAATCTGGCCAATGGGGTGCAGTCTAAATGGATCAAGGGACCTATATATGCCTATGCACATGACCCAGAGCTTCCTCTTTCGGCTCGTGCATCGGAACACCCGCCCACCTCTCCCTACTTTTAGGGCTTGTTGCGCTTGACCTTGCTATGCCATCGTGTGTCGTCTGTCGTTGGGACAGGGGCACGGCAGGAACTTTCCCCACTTGGCTGATTGGCTGTTGACATTTGGGTTTCGCCTGCCGCATAGCAAATCGTCACAACTTGTAAGGTTGCGGATAGGCACTGGTTCAGGATATAGGGATGGGAGAACAGTCTCACCATCCCTATGTGAAGGGTATTCCATTAAAGGAATCCAGGGACTCAATTCGGTTTTGTCAACCCCTGAGAGGGGGTTGTGCCCATGTCTGAATCCAGGGGAGCATCTGGGGAGTGGACATAGTCTTTTCCTGGGCTTTCCACCTATCTCAGGTGTTCACCCTTGGCTGACCTATGCTGGAGCCCTGGGTCAGTGCTACCTGCATGGCAGGGAGCTAGTCAAACCAGAGCCTACGCTCACTTTTCTGTAATCAATAAAGTTGTGGCCTAAATTCTGCCAAAACCCAAAACTAAAATTTGAGTCAAATGTGTGTTTATTTAGGGGGGAGGTCTCTGGGTCTGAACACGCAAATCTTAAATAACTCCTGATCACAAAATCCTTGGGAAATATGGAGGGTGACATGAACGCATGTGGACACATAGCTAGTTTCTGGACTGGTGGAAAATGCCCACATGTTACTCTCATGTTACTCTTAGTTGTAGGGTGGGGCAAAAGGGGGTCCAGAATGTCATTTTAGCCATCCAGCTGCTCCAACTAGGATGTCTCGTTTAGAAGGGAAAATATACAATTTCTTACAGAATCTCAGTAATTTTAAGGGAGTTGATTAAGGGAAGTTGATTGCAGGGGATATCAATCTGCTCCAAGCCCTTATTTACTTTTGAAGTATTAAATATACCGTCTAGATAACCATTACAGACATCTACTTGTAGAAACCACATCTGTTGCTGATCTTTAGCTTAGAAATAACATAGTTAAAATATGAAGTTAATGAATGAAGATCAGCATTAAACTGCACAATGAAATGAATATTTGCCTTCACAACAGATGGTAAATGTTGGTTAAGTATTATACCAAATAAAAACCCTTCCTGAAAATGAGGAAACATTCCAAAAACATTTCATTGCCTGGGTTGTAAATAAAGTGGCTTAAGTGCACCAAATAGTACGGCTGAACACACCTGCAGCTCAAAGCACACCAAGAAACATTATAATTATCCATGACATTATTGCATGATTTATTACTTTACTGCTTCTGGCTGTGAGAACAACGCAGCAAAAAACAAAAAACCCAGTCTCTCCAAAAGGCTGAAAATAATCATAGTTTATTGGCTAACACTCCATAAATCTGGCGAACAAATGATTTTTCAAGATTCCCTTTTGTGTGAAAAAGAGCAAGTATAAATATAATGTATAAGTAGTATTTGCTGTCTCATATTGAAGCCTTTAAGGATAAGGCTATAACGATATTATTTATTTATTTTATTTCATCTGTTAAAAAGAACCCTACTGTCCCATAAAAACCATTAAGCAGTGCTTTGCTTAGGAAAAAACCTTAATCTGAAAACATTTTTTATTTTAAGAATGCAGTGACATGTACAAAAAGAAATAATAGCATCCAACTTTTAAAACATTCCACCCCCCCCTTATATAATCCCCTGATATTTACAACTAAGGATGGGGAGGTTCCACTGCAGCCTCCTATTTTATTTCAGGATTCCCTATTATTATTATTATTATTAATATTATTTTCAATAGGTAACCCACAAAATTGATAGAGATAAAAATGTATAGAAGTTTTCAATCCACAACTTTGCATGGGGCAGACCAGTATGCTTTTGTTTGTTTGTTTGTTTGTTTGTTTGTTTATTAGCTTTCTTACCCTTCACCATAAAGTCCCACAGCAGGTTATAAGACAAGTAAAACAAGTACGCCTGTTCCTAATCGAACACAACATCATACAGCAAGAGAAGTGTATCCCTCGGAACAAAATACATTTCCTCTCAAAGACCATGGTAAAGGACCATGCCTTCAGCATGGCAAAAGCTAAAACAAAGTTGATAGACTCACATCTGCAGGGGAGAGTTCCAAAATCTAGGGGCTGCCACAAAGAAAAGTCACTGTATTTTGAAATAGCTGAAGTTTATGCGGGTGGGCAGGTGTGGAAGATTCTCTGGTCCTGAATGGGGTATCTGTGCCCCTGAAGGACCAGGTATGCGGCCTGGGAGTCATTTTGGACTCACAGCTGTCCATGGAGGTGCAGGTCAATTCTGTGTCCAGGGCAGCTGTCTACCAGCTCCATCTGGTACGCAGGCTGAGACCCTACCTGCCCGCGGACTGTCTCGCCAGAGTGGTGTATGCTCTGGTTATTTCCTGCTTGGGCTACTGCTCTACGTGGGGTTACCTTTGAAGGTGACCTGGAAACTACAACTAATTCAGAATGCAGAAGCGAGACTAGTGACTGGGAGTGGCCACCGAGACCATATAACACCGGTCCTGAAAGAGCTACATTGGCTCCCAGTGTGTCTCTGAGCACAATTCAAAGTGTTGGTGCTGACCTTGAAAGCCCTAAATGGCCTCGGCCCAGTATACCTGAAGGAACGTCTCCACCCCCATTGTTCAGCCCGGACACTGAGGTCCAGCGCCGAGGTTCCTTCTGGCGGTTCCCTCACTGCAAGAAGTGAGCTTACGGGGACCAGACAGAGGGCCTTCTCGGTAATGGAACCCATCCTGCGGAACGCCCTCCCATCAGATGTCAAGGAAATAAACAACTATCTAACTTTTAGAAGACATCTGAATCCAGCCCTGTTAAGGGAAGTTTTTAATGTTTGATGTTTTACTGTGTTGTTAATATTGTGTTGGAAGCCTCCCAGAGTGGCTGGGGAAACCCAGCCAGATGAGCAGGATATAAATAATTTATTATTATTATTATTATTATTATTATTATTAATCATCTTCCAAAGGCAGCTCCACACAGAACACATTGCAATAGTCTAATCCGGAGTTTCTAGACGCAGTGATGTCCAACAGCTAGATCGTGATCTACTGGTAGATCACCATGCCCTTTCTCCCCCCCCCCCACCCCCAAAGCTCAGCAACTTAGACTCCCCCCCAACCACTAGAATGGGTAGTTCACTGCCCCTTTTTTTAGCCAGGGAGAACATCGCTGACTCTTGGTACTTTGATGTTCCTGGCCTATATAGAAAGATCAATGCTAATGTCCAAGCTTCTCCACCCACTTATTGTTGTTTAGTCGTTTAGTCATGTCTGACTCTTCGTGACCCCATGGATCAGAGCACGCCAGGCCCTCCTTTCTTTCACTGCCTCCCGCAGTTTGGTCAAACTCATGCTGGTAGCTTCGAGAACACTGTCCAACCATCTCGTCCTCTGTGGTCCCCTTCTCCTTGTGCCCTCAATCTTTCCCAACATCAGGGTCTTTTCCAGGGTGTCTTCTCTTCTCATGAAGTGGCCAAAGTATTGGAGCCTCAGCTTCACGATCTGTCCTTCCAGTGAGCACTCAGGGCTGATTTCCTTAAGAATGGATAGGTTTGATCTTCTTGCAGTCCATGGACTCTCAAGAGTCTCCTCCAACACCATAATTCAAAAGCATCAATTCTTCGGCGATCAGCCTTCTTTATGGTCCAGCTCTGACTTCCATACATCACTACTGGGAAAACCATAGCTTTAACTATACAGACCTTTGTTGGCAAGGTGATGTCTGTGCTTTTTAAGATGCTGTCTAGGTTTGTCATTGCTTTTCTCCCACTACCTGCTTTCAAAGTGTCACATTCTATGGATAGTGACATAGGACGCAGAGGGAGATCTCCGAGTCTTGAGACCTACTCTTGGTCTCAATGAATAAACCATACATAAGGAACCTTCTTCATATGAAAGGACACTGGTCCACAGGAACTGCTTTCTGTGTGTGTGTGTGTGTGTGTGCCACCTCATCCTGTCCCTCCCTCTCTGTTCTCCCTCCTGTCTGGGCCACTTCCAGTCAGCATAAACAAGACTGTGCATGACAGAACAATGTTCTGTCTTACTATAAGGCAGCTTTCTACATCCCCATTTCTTGTTTGGTCACAAACCTCGCAAAATTTGGTACTTCCCTTTTCAAAAGAAACCCTTGTCTAAAATACGAAGTGTAACAATTGATGCATACTGCACTTCCCTTCATTTACAGTGGTACCTTGGGTTAAGTACTTAATTCGTTCCGGAGGTCTGTACTTAACCTGAAACTGTTCTTAACCTGAAGCACCACTTTAGCTAATGGGGCCTCCTGCTGCTGCCATGCCGCCGGAGCACGATTTCTGTTCTCATCCTGAAGCAAAGTTCTTAACCCGAAGCACTATTTCTGGGTTAGCGGAGTATGTAACCTGAAGCGTATGTAACCTGAGGTACCACTGTACTGCTATTTTGAAAACCCAAAGCCTTCAAGCTCACCGGGGTTACTCCCACCACCAAATTTTCTACTAAGTCCTTAAAATTTCCTAAGTACTAACTCAGGGACATCAAAGAAAGTGTTTGGTTTGAAAGCCTGCTACATACACACACTTAGATAAGACGAGGGCAAAGGATTATGCAGCCACTAAAGAACTTGGTATGGTATCTTTCCAAGAGCTGCTCCACAAATATTTGTAACTCGTTTCTCTTCTCTCTCCCCCCCCCCCCCCCGAAACTCAAAGACTTTGCCTCTCTGCTACCTCTGAGTTTCTTTTCAGGGCAATTCTCTGACACTGTTACCTGACTTCTTTGATATAGTAAATGCTACAACTGAGATCCAAAGAGCTGATTAGGGTCATGCAAGGAGTCTGATATCCCCGTAGACCTGGCTTTTTCTTTTGCTTGGAACAAATCCCAATTTGCATTGCAAAACCCAAATGAAATTCGATGAAATGCAGCCCAAATGTAATTCTTTGATTCTATGAAATGCAATCCAGTGAGGACCAAGCAGATTCAGTAGCTTTGGCATGTAGAGCAGCGGTTCCCAATCAGCTAATTATGGTGCTATGGACTCCCTGGGTGGGTGATGCAGATCCCAGGGGTCCATGGACCACCAACTGGAGAAGGAGCATCTCCATCCCCATCGTTCTGCCCAGACACTGAGGTCCAGCTCCAAGGGCCTTCTGGCAGTTCCCTCACTGTGAGAAGTGAAGTTACAGGGATCCAGGCAGATGGCCTTCCCGGTAGTGGCACCGGTACTGTGGAACACCCTCCCATCAGATGTCAAAGACATAAACAACTTTCATACTTTTAGAAGACACCTGAAGGCAGCCCTGTTTAGTAAAGTTTTTAATGTTTGATTGTCTTTTTAATATTCTGTTGGAAGCTGCCCAGAGTGGCTGGGGAAACCCAACCAGATGGGCAGGGTATAATATATTATTATTATTATTATTATTATTAT
Source organism: Podarcis raffonei (assembly GCF_027172205.1). NCBI lineage: Eukaryota > Metazoa > Chordata > Lepidosauria > Squamata > Lacertidae > Podarcis > Podarcis raffonei. Next base: position 52,168,510 of record NC_070612.1, on the reverse strand, counting down.
TATTATTATTATTTACTACTGATGTAGAGTGTTTGAAATAATAACTGAAGCAGGAAAGGGTGGATTGCTGTGCTGTGAAGCAATGGCTAGCTGGAACTCTGAACAGCCAGTAACATCCATTTTAGGAGAGAGAACCTTGTCAGCGTTGAAGTAAAGTTCAACTGCCACTCTGGCTGATTTCTTTATGCATACTGGAGAAATGCCATCTCACTCTTCACCAGAAGTAGCAATATGTCTAGTACTCAAATCTCACATTTACACATAATACAGTGGTAGCTCGGGTTAAGAACCTAATTCGTTTTGGAGGTCCGTTCTTAACCTGAAACTGTTCTTAACCTGAGGTACCACTTTAGCTAATGGGGCCTCCCGCTGCCGCTGCCACACGATTTCTGTTCTCACCCTGAAGCAAAGTTCTTAACCCGAGGTACTATTTCTGGGTTAGCGGAGTCTGTAACCTGAAGCGTCTGTAACCCGAGGTACCACTGTACCACTGATTTGGGAGAGGCGACATTTAAAAAAAATAAATCACACTTGCCACACTTGCCATAGCAATAGTAATGAGCAGGGGAAAAAATATTTCTGCGGAATGGAAGCTGAAGATATGTGGGGAGATCATCTTGGCAACTTCTATAATGGGTTCTGCCCCCTATTCCAGCTCCAAGATTGGGGAGGGAAATTTAAGGAATTTAAGCAGGTTTCCTTCCCATCTCTCTCTTTCCAGCAAGAGTTAAAGGCTGGGAAGATTGCTGTAGCTGCAGCTCTGAGATGAACTATAAAATTGCAGTAGCTGTCAAAACTTTAAGTGTGTGTCCTCTTTTTTAAATAGTAAACTCATTTTGACTGACTCTCGACTTTTATGTTCTCATTACATTCATTGGAACAACTTTGATGAATGATCAAATTCAGCCAGCATGTTAAAAGCTGCTGCTGTACTCTTCTAAATCAAATCGGTCCAATATATATTTTTTTGCAAAGGTAGCATCCTGAACATTTTGTATTATTTCTAAATTGAGACATTGTAAAAACACTCTTTAAATAATATGTCACTCCACAGATGTATTCAAGCAGCAAATAATGACTGAAGAGAGCTGTGTATTTACTGAAAATGACAACAGAAGAAACTAAAATCTCTTGCAAAGGCTGGTCCGCAGAACATTTTAAGTTTTCAAGTTGCAGCCAAAAATTCCGAAAGTGCATAGAGTGTGTTCTCAAGTCTGGAATTTTTCTTATTAAGTTCTGGAAAAGTGCCCAGCTGGCCAGAGTTAACAGTGATTATCCACAACCATTACACCTGTTGGCAAAATTTATTGGTTCTCCTGGCGCATAGGAACTCACAGAATACAACACAACTTCTTGTAACAGCCACCTGACTTGTAGTTCTTGCAAACCTTATTTAAGCAGCAATTCTTCAAATACTCAAGAGGTATCATAATCTATGATACTGAAAGGGGTTTGGAGATTAAAATAGCTTTAAAAACCAGAACCACAGTTCTCTCTTTTGTTATAACCTGCAAAGTGTTAAAAATAATTAAAAGGAACTGTGGAGGAACCTCAAACGCAAGTTTCTGGCTAGAGAATAGTTGTTCTTGTGAAGAACCAGACATCAAAATTGATGAGCAACCCTGATTATGAAAGGGGACTATTGGAAGCATAGGAACACTTGTATGACATTAAACTATTCATGTTGTTGCCTGTGCAAATTCCTTGTTACAGCCATGTAGCCACTGTGCACTTTTAACAAAAAATATATCTACTGTAATTTGAACAATGATTAGTAATTAGTGTGTTTAATGGGGGCCTCTGTGTGACCAGGAATGTCAGATGAGAAAATGAGAGAGATCAAATGAAGGAAGGAAAAATATTTCTAAGGCAGGGATAACCAATGTAGTGCCATCCAAATATTGTTAGGTTATAACACTCATTATCCCTGACCAACCTAGACAGCATCTTAAAAAGTAGAGACATCACCTTGCCGACAAAGGTCCGTATAGTAAAAGCTATGGTTTTCCCAGTAGTGATGTATTGAAGTGAGAGCTGGACCATAAAGAAGGCTGATCGCCGAAGAATTGATGCTTTTGAATTATGGTGCTGGAGGAGACTCTTGAGAGTCCCACGGACTGCAAGAAGATCAAACCTCTCCATTCTTAAGGAAATCAGCCCTGAGTGCTCACTGGAAGGACAGATTGTGAAGCTGAGGCTCCAATACTTTGGCCACTTCTTGAGAAGAGAAGACTCCCTGGAAAAGACCCTGATGCTGGGAAAGATGGAGGGCACAAGGAGAAGGGGATGACAGAGGACGAGATGGTTGGATAGTGTCTTTGAAGCTACCAGCATGAGTTTGACCAAACTGCGGGAGGCAGTGGAAGACAGAAGTGCCTGGCGTGCTCTGGTCCATGGGGTCACGAAGAGTCAGACATGACTAAACGACTAAACAACAACAACATCCCTGACCATTGAACACACTGGCTGGGTCTGATTTGAAGGGTACCACATTGGCTGTACTTTATGTTAACACCTTTCAAACTTAATTTATGTTACTGAATATTTAACGGTGCATTCAACATTTCGTATATCCAAACTGACTACGATTTCCCCATTCAGCACCACAGCTAAAATGTTGAGATATCAATGCAATTTAGGAGGTGAGACGAAGGGTGCTTTGATTTACAATGAACAACATGGTCTCGGGTTGATCAGAAATCCCTGGGCAAATCTTCTAAATGCACTAACTAATCCACACAATAGTCCCAAAAGTCTATCACACAACACACACACAGAGCACACACAGTCTAAACCAGTGTTGTCCAAACTTTTTTCAAAGAGGGGCAGATTTGATGAAGTGAAGGGCTGTTAGGGCTGACCAAAGGGCTGACCAAAGTTGTTGAACTTTTTTTTAGGATTTTACCCCAGGAAATAAACTGCCACAAGAGTCATATTAAACCATCTGGCGGGCCAGATTAGGCCCCCAAAATGGACTTTGGACATGCCTGGTCTAAACTGTGTTAAGAATTCAGAGGCCGCTGTAAATCACCAATGACAAAAAGCTAATTAAAATGTCAGCTTCTGACAACATGTTCTACCCAACAAATAAAGTTTGTGTGGCAACCAGCTATTGATAATCTCATTTGAAGGTTATATCTGGGGCTTACAAGATGTGGAGACTTACAATTTCCATATAGGTTTTACACAATTTAACACTTGACAATGTAAGGTGTGTTGTGTGCACTGAAAGTGGGGTGGGGTGATAAATAACCACCTGATAAATAACCACCTGACATCTCTGGAGCACTCACTGTTCTGTGTTAAATACTCAAGAGAGAAAGAACACCAGGCACCCCTGAAACATTATCTCCCCCCCTCTCCATACAGATGGTAAAAAGGTAAAGGTACCCCTGCCCGTGCGGGCCAGTCGTGTCCGACTCTAGGGTTGTGCGCTCATCTCACTTAAGAGGCCGGGAGCCAGCGCTGTCCGAAGACACTTCCGGGTCACGTGGCCAGTGTGACGAAGCTGCTCTGGCGAGCCAGCACCAGCGCAGCACACGGAAACGCTGTTTACCTTCCCGCTATAAAGCGGTACCTATTTATCTACTTGCACTTAGGGGTGCTTTCGAACAGCTAGGTGGGCAGGAGCTGGGACCGAAAGACGGGAGCTCACCCCGCCGCGGGGATTCGAACCGCCAATCATACGATCGGCAAGTCCTAGGCGCTGAGGTTTTACCCACAGCGCCACCCGCGTCCCTTACATGGATGGTAGTGATTTATAAAAAAAAGCTCATCAACAGATCAAAGACAACTGCTATTTTTTTCCGTTCATGTGACAAGCATCCAAAAATGCTACACACCACTGTATTTTTTAATATATAAAGCTAACCAGAAGATGGCTCTAAAATGTCACAAAACAAAGTCAATTGCACCCTCCACTTTCTTAAGCAAGTGAAGCTGAACATGATTTGAAGTAACGGCTTTGCAGCAAGATTTATAACAAGCCAGCTTGCAATTTAACCAGCGGAAGGTGCCAAATGAAAGACCATCTCATCCAATGTAGAAAAAGCCAGTTCACTTTTACGTCACTTCTTGTGTATATTTTCCCTTTCTTCCTGCTACCTTCTGCACTTACAATTCAGTTCAGAAACTGTTGCAAGTTGTTTTCGGGGATGATATTTTCCATACACCCAACCTTGTATCTGCATTGCTTAAAATGGCACTGAGCCAATGAAAATTAACCGGTGTCATTAGATGCCCTTTTTAAAATCGGCATATTTATTTGCCTTAGTTGGTTTTGGTGTTTGTTTGTTTTTAAAAATAAAACCTTTAAGTTATGCTCATTATTTTGGGGGCCATTTCTAGTACTTTGCACAAGTTAGAAGGCATTCAGTTATGTGTACTAAAAGTCCAGAAAGTAGTCAAAAAACTAACAATATCATATATTCTATTTCTGTATATATTCTGATTTAAATGACCAGTTCCAGTAGCAGATGCCCACACAAGGATTTTTGCTAGTACAACAGGGCTCCCACCCCCTCTTGTCCCAAGCCTCTGTGCCCCCCCCAAAAAAAATGGCTCATGGGGTTAAGCAGAACCCCCTGAACAGCATACAGCATAAGGACAGCAAATATTGTTGAAGCAAGCAAGCAGAAATTCTTGCCCTTATGGATAGATAGATCTAGCATTATGTTGAGTTGCTCTCATAATGTGTATCTTAATACTCTTCCAAGGAATTGTTTTAGAAAGAGATGTATCCTTATCCAAAGACTGTGGACATTGAAAGCAGCATTCGCAAAGTCCTGGCTTTTGGCAAAGTGACAAAATATACATTCACCAAATGTTGATTCCTACAGTTCACATCAGTCACACCTCTCAGTCTGTAAGGACCTACAAATTACAGCTGTTGAAGTTTTTGCATAACCTAAACTTGGAGCTCTAGAGAACTCTTACCTGTCTCAATTTATTTATATTCTTGTTAATGGAGCGGTTCACTATTTATACAAGTCGTTTAAACAGTAACATTGCTGTTTTCCGGGGTTGCAAATTTGCATACATATAATTAAACTTGAACAGATGCAGCAGTAGAAAACTTAGTTGGGATATTTCTTTAATTGATATTTAGTTGGGATATTTCTTTAATGTTTAATGGAGATGTATACAATTAAGCTGGTTCCTATCCTTTTTTTATCCCTAAATTGTGGTGGTTTTACATTGTGGCCCTTTTTTAAAAAAAGTTGAAACTTTTTTATATACAGTGGTACCTTGGTTTCTGAACAGCTTGGCTCCCGAACAAATCGGCTCCCAAACGTTGCAAACCCAGAAGTAAGTGTTCCGCTTTGTGAACGTTTTTTTGGAAGCCGAACATCTGTTTCGGCTGTCAGCATTGCTTCCGGGGCTAATCAGAAGCCACGTCTTGGTTTGCGAACGTTTTGGAAGTTGAATGGACTTCCAGAACCAATTTGAGTTTGGGGACCAAGGTACCACTGTACACACAAAACATTCCTTTGAGTAAAATTTGTCAGTTAATCCCGTCCCACCCCTAAAACTTGCTGTACAAACTAATTGGGGGTTCACACTGCCATGCCAATACAACATCACAAACTATGGTACTGAATCAGAGTTTACAGTGATACCTCTGGTTATGAACTTAATTCATTCCAGAGGTCCGTTCTTAACCTGAAACACCACTTTAGCTAATGGGGCCTCCCGCTACCCCCGCTGCGCAATTTCTGTTCTCATCCTGAGGTAAAGTTCTTAACCCAAGGTACTACTTCCAGGTTAGCGGAGTCTGTAATCCAAGGTGTTTGTAACCCGAGGTACCACTGTACAGGCATTCCTGCAGCTTACTAGCCACAATTTTAGGATTATGGAAGTTTCAAATAAACTGGTTAGACTCTCATGGAAACCATTTGTTAGCAGGAGATAGTTGGCAGACACTGACTCGAGCTAATACACAAAGTATACATTTTCGTATTTGGATTTGCCCCTCTGGTTTTTCCATCATACTCCTGTGAACCCAAAGTGGAATCCTAACCTTGAGAAATGAGATCTAGTGCTAATGAGTTGTGAGCTCATATGTTTGCCTGGATGCAAATGAGGCCTTCGAAATCCACTCAGTGCTTTAAAAACATACGGTAAATGCAATATTTTATCAACCTGGCCTTTTGGTTCTTAGCCCACCTAACACAGATGTCAGAGACTTCATAATTAAACTTAGTAGGGCTCACAGACCCAGCACAAAGGTGAGTGTTTATGACCTCAGTGAGATGGGATTTCCTTTCAGAAGCCAAGACATTAGTGGTGTGATCTTAACTCCTCTTATACAGAAGCTGCCAGTGGGGGAAAGATTTGCTATGATAGGAGAAGAGCAGATTGGGAACAGCCTTGCAATAATATAAAATCTGATAAAGTACTAGATGTAGAATGAGAGGCCAATGTGGAATCTGTGATGGGACTGGGTTTCTTACGAAAAGGGAAAATAAGTGACAGTTTTCTTAGGTAAAAACACTGGTGTCCTTACATCATTCTAAGTGGCAGTTACCGTATTTTTCGCTCTATAAGATGCACCAGACCACAAGACGCACCTAGTTTTTGGAGGAGGAAAACAAGAAAAAAAATATTCTGAATCTCAGAAGCCAGAACAGCAAGAGGGATTGCTGCGCAGTGAAAGCAGCAATCCCTCTTGCTGTTCTGGCTTCTGTGATAGCTGCGCAGCCTGCATTCGCTCCATAAGACGCACACCCATTTCCCCTTACTTTTTAGGAGGGAAAAAGTGAGTCTTATAGAGCAAAAAATACGGTAATTATCCAGTGTACCTTGGGGGGGGGGGCGGAGTTCGGATATTCTGCATGAATGGATGGCTTTAATGGACTGCTGCTTCCCATACATTATTATTTGTATTTTGTTTGTTTATCATTTTGATTGATTTATAGATCACCTGCTATTCACAGATCTCAAAGCAATCTATGATGCGGAAAAAATCAAAATACATAGACATATTTCTAACTACAATATCAGATTATTTACATTAATCCAAATACAGTAGCTGCAAGACCTACTATGGGGGAAAACCTGAATATAAGGTAAAAGTATACTTCTGTTTTCGATTTAATAACCTACTTGAAATTTTTATCAGTATTTGATAGGCTAATGTATATGTGAAAATAAATTTACAGTCTCCCTAAAATACAACTTCTGTATTATAACAGTCTCCTGAAGACATTTTATCAGGTCATATGTCTTTATCTCTCTAGCAATGTTCTATAAAGCATTTCTTAATTCATTAATATGAGCTGTCATTTCAAAAAGTAAACTGAAGCTATTATAAATAGAACGTGATGCCATAAAGTAGTGCTTGAGAAAGAACATTAAACATTTAAGGTAAAAGTGTATACATTTCCAATGTAGAATGAAGCACTAAATCAACTAAAACTTGCTTCTGACAGACTAGTGATGAATTATGGGATTTTCACTAATCCTCAGATAAACAAAGTGCACACTGTTCTGAAAGCAAGAGCTGACTGTTAAATCACACAGCAAGGATTTTGTTCCTCTGCTGGAAAATGTGATATTGCCTTGATTGTCAAGCAGACTGAAATACAAAATTTTCCAGCTGCCTTTCATACATACAGATGGAAGAAAAATTATGTGGTAGAAGTCATAGGTGCACAAATGACTGGACAATAATCAGCAATCTAGAACACAAGATCAGGGGGAAACGCTTCTAAAAATAGGGGAAATGTATAAAGTTGGAATTATTTTCTCTTTAAAATATAACATTATTTCTGCCATCTGATATAGTACTTGAGGGCAATGTCATATTATTATTATTTTATTTAAAAAGAGATAAAATTGTCACTCGCTGTTCTGTCCACTTTTGTATCTGGAGCAGCCAGATTGGTCTAGAAAGGGTTCCTCATATCTGGAAAATCACTTATTGTGGCATTTCATGAGCTAGAAAGGGTTTAGAGATGGGAAGGACTGAAAATAAAAACGGAAAATTTGGAAGAAAAACCCAGGGTTTTGTCCAAAGCTGTTGTTTTCCTGGAAAATTGGAGGGGGGCGAGTGTGTGGTATATTCAAACTATATCAAACTGTTTTGTTTTTGTTTTTTTCAATTTTCCCAGGAAAAAATGGCTTTGGGAAAAATGGGGGAAAGACCTGGGTTTATCCCCCCCCCCAATTTTTCCAGGTTTTTTCCAGGCCTTCCTATTTCTAGTGGAGATGCAGTCAAAAGGATAAACAAACTCATCAGAGATGGTATAGCCCACTCTCTAGTGGCGATAAATTGGCAAAGCAAAATGAATAGCGTATTCAAATATGCCTGCCCACTAATGTCCCCACTTCATGCATCAGATTTTTTAAAAAAGGTAAGGGACCCCTGGACGGTTAAGTCTAGTCAAAGGCAACTATGGGGTTGCTGTGCTCATCTCGCTTTCAGGCCGAGAGAGCTCGTGTTTGTCCACAGACAGTTTTCTAGGTCATGTGGCCAGCAGGACTAAACAGCTTCTGGCGCAACGGAACACTGTGACGGAAGCCAGAGCACATGGAAATGATGTTTACCTTCCAGCCACAGCGATACCTATTTATCTACTTGCACTGGCATGCTTTCAAACTGCTAGGTTGGCAGGAGCTGGGACAGAGTGACAGGAGCTCACCCCATCGCAGGGATTCAAACCACTGACCTTCCGATTGGCAAACCCAAGAGGCTCAGTGGCTTAGCCTAAGATGGAAGCTGGAGGAGCTGAAAGCCTTAAGTCAAATATATTTCACTGCTGACCTGGCAAAAAGCATTAACTCCAGGTATTCATACCATACCCACTATTCAGCACGGACTTTTTCACTGAGCCAAAATCTTCATACTGCCTACCAGGCGAAAGGGCTGATACTGCACCCCATAGTCACCTTTGACTGGACTTAACTGTACAGGGCTCCTTTATCTTACCTTTACCCTTTATTGACCTAGGAATCCTGATCTAGAGAGTGATTCTTCCAAGGAATCAGCTGTAGAGGTGCAAATAAAACATTTTAAATGTGTTGTGAAGTGCAATATACAAATGTAACACTAGATGCGATGGTAAGCTATGGCAAATTCAATATAATTTATCAAAACGCTTTTTAAGTAGAAAAAAGCATTTTCACAATATTTTTTGGATGTGTGTAGATTCCACCGAAGTCTATGCTCATGAATGGCTGCCTGACCCATCCTGACAATATCTATTGGCACATCCCTGGACCTCATTAAGTTGAATATGAGTGAATAGCAATCAAAAGTGTCTACTACAAAGTTATGGTTTTCATAACCATCGCAGAGATTTGAACCGCCAACCTTCTGATCGGCAAGCCCAAGAGGCTCAGTGGTTTAGACCACAGTACCATCTGCATCCCTTTACCTAGCTGGTATGGGCATTTGGTCAGGGATAATAGGAATTGTAGTCTGAAACACCTGGATGGTGCCAGGTTGGGGGAGGTTACCCTAAATATTTACCTGGTTGCAAGCATCCATTGTTTAACCCAGGGCTATGGGACCTAGTGCCCTCGAGGTGTTGGGCCACAACTCCATCAGCATGGCCAGTGGTCAATTGTAATTCATTCTACTCAGGGAATCAGCCTCATGAGCTCTGACTTGGGGGGCGGTCCTACCATTGGGCAGAGTGAGGTGGTCACTTCAGGCAACTATTTTGGGAGCTTTAAGGCTACCTTCCCAGAATACACTTTGCATACAAGCTTTTTTTTCCAGGTTTCCATTTGCTACATTTTAAACAAACAAACAAACAAAACTGAGTAAACAAATAACATTTGCCTTTCACAACTGACATGATGAACACTCATTTTGTAATCAGGCTGGTGTCTCAACCACAACATATTTTGTAAGCAACGTATCTTGGAAGCTTTTCAAATTAAACTACAGATGTGATTTAGCAACATGTGTGCGGGTTTTTTTTTAGTGTGTGTGATGTAAAGCATTTTTAAATTAATAGGACAAATTATGGAGATCACATTTAAATTTTTGTATCAAACTGAGTTACACAGTTGCAATATGAAAAGCAATGCTATTTTATTATTTATTCAGCAGTGTGTGTGTGTGTGTGTGTGTGTGTAATTTCCAATAGCAGTTACCTTTTTTTAGCTCAGTCTCCTTTTGTTGAAATATTTTTGTTCCTCTGGACCCACACAGCAGCTGTGCTCTCTCACTAGCTGAGAAATTAAGAGTTTATCTGACAAGTTACAGACCTTTAAAAAGGCTGGCAGACATATGCTGCACCAGATCACAGAATCAGTCAATTTAGGAATGTATTCATACTCGTATAAACACTCTCATGTGCTTGTAATTAGTTATGGGGTTCCCTTTGGTTGATTACCAACAGCTATATCCAAGCAGCAGGTTCCTGTAAGGCTGTTTCTCTTTGGATGGTGACATACAGAATCTGCTGCAGAATCTCATTTCCAGAAATCCAGGATTCGAGGCCCTTTTCTGTAGAGATTTGCAGAGTTACGGCAATTGGAATTACAAAGGTATATTTAAAAGCAGCTGAGGGTACCTGTGAAAAGTTCAAAGGAAATCATAGAATGGTTTTGAATGATGACTTTTACCTCTCCGCAGAGTCTGTGGTGTTTCTCCATCATATACCGTATTTTTCGCTCTATAAGACGCACTTTTCCCCTCCTAAAAAGTAAGGGGAAATGTGTATGTGTCTTAAGCAGCGAATGCAGGCTAAGCAGCTAGCCCAGAAGCCAGAACAGCAAGAGGGATCATTGCTTTTGCTGCACATAGATCCCTCTTGCTGTTCTGGCTTCTGGGATTCAAAATTTTTATTCTTGTTTTCCTCCTCCAAAAACTAGGTCCGTCTTATGGTCTGGTGCGTCTTATAGAGCGAAAAATACGGTGCTCTTTCTTTCCCTTATGTGCCCATACCTCTCTTGCAAGTCCCACAACACTTTCCTAAAAGATTCCACAAAACATTAAAAGATACAGCCTAACATATGCAACGGATCAAAAAAAGAAATAAACTGTGTAACTCAAATACCAACAATTTATTCTAAACAGTCAGTTCATGGCCTTATAATGTGGAAAACACTTCTTTCCATTCCTGTTCACTGTCTCTCAATCAATTCTCTTTTCAACTATAGAGGAGGTGATAGCTATAAAGTGTATTGAGTGAGCAGCAAAACTATAGCCTATAACAGGATTCAGACATTCCCACACCATTGGGGAGATGGAGGTGGCTATGCTAACTCCATCTCTGTCCTTGTTGCCCTCCAAAAGTCTGAAGTATAACTTGGGAGATCATTACTACTCATGTAGGTGCCTTGAATGATCCAGAACCTTGATCTTCCAGGGTTCTAAACTGCACAGGGAACTGACATGAGTGGCTCAGGCTCTCCACAACAGAAGCTAACCTTCCAAGTCGTGATGGACGATAGGGCAGAAACTGGAGGGCAGATCTAGTCTGCTTGTCCCCACCCTTCCTCACATGATTCTAACTGGGTGAGGCATTGGAACTTCAAAATAGGGCTAAAATAGCTTTACCTCTGTATGAGAAAGGGGTATGGAAAGGGAAAAGAGGATATGAGATTCATTTCACAATGTTATTTACTGCTATTTACTTAGCAGTTGTATTTTCCTGCTATATAATGTTTGTGATGCAATTAGGTACATTTTGAGAGTGACAATATATTCTCATTTCAATAAACAGTTAGTAGGTATGTGGTATTATTATTATTGTTGTTCTTGTTGTTGTTACACACACACACATTGTTGCACAGGGGTGGCGTTGTGATCTAAACCACTGAGCCTCTTGGGCTTAGAGGTTTGGTGGTTCAAATCCCTGTCGCTCTGTCCCTGCTCCTGCCAACCTAGCAGTTCGAAAGCACACCAGCACAAGGAGACTAATAGGTACCGCTGTGGGGGGGGAAGGTAAATGGTGTTTCCATGCGCTTTGGCTTGTCACGGTGTCCCGTTGCGCCAGAAGCAGTTTAGTTCTGCTGGCCACATGACCATGAAAGCTGTCTGTAGACAAACGCTGGCTCCCTCAGCCTGAAGCAAGTTGAGTGTCGCACCCCATAGTGGCCTTTGACTGGACTTAACTGTCCAGGGGTCCTTTATCTTTTACACACACACCGCCCCATACCTGAAGGTCTCAGGGCGGTTCACAGAACAAAGTCAATGATGACAAAGTCAAGTGTATAAACACCATGCAATAAAAGTAAGAAATCTATGTTTTATATGCTTCCTTCCCCGGATAGCTAACCTGCTTAAAGGACCACACAAAAAAACTTGTTCAGTGCTGGCAAGCTAATGAACAACCGGTGGTTGGCAAGCCCCAAGGTATTTATCAGACCCTTGATCCATTGAGACAGCACCCCATTGGCCAGATTAAACCCAGCAATGAGGGACCTACCAATCGGCTGTTGTGGCTGTCCAATATACCCACCCACAACAAGAGGGTCAGTCTTCAGGTCTCACCGCAACACGTGCCCTCTTTTAAGGAGGACACTATTTGCAGCCACCCTCAATATAAAGCAACAACAGTTTGCAACCATTGAAATGATCTTCCGTTTAGGGGCCAAGGTCAGACGTCAGCAAATTGCTTAAAACAATGGCTATATCTGAGGACACACTGACTCAGATCCTGCATGGATAAATTTGCCATCTGGGTTGGGCTTAGTTGGAAACGCAGCATCTCTAAGACCTATTCAAAACAAAATAAAAAATTCCTTCCAGTAGCACCTTAGAGACCAACTAAGTTTGTTATTGGTATGAGCTTGCATGCACAAGAAAGCTCATACCAATAACAAATTTAGTTGGTCTCTAAGGTGCTACAGTGGTACCTCAAGTTAAATACTTAATTCGTTCTGGAGGTCCGTTCTTAACCTGAAACTGTTCTTAACCTGAAAGACCACTTTAGCTAATGGGGCCTCCTGCCACCACCGCACTACTGGAGCACGTTTTCTGTTCTTATCCTGAAGCAAAGTTCTTGACCTGAAGCACTATTTCTGGGTTAGCGGAATCTGTAACCTGAAGCGTATGTAACCTGAAGCGTATGTAACCCGAGGTACCACTGTACTAAGGATTTTTATTATTATTATTCTATTCATGCAGCCACAGAAGAGAGATGCTATGCAAGTGTCTTCTTACTGCTTGCATCGAATTTAAAATAGGCTTGAAAAAAGAAAAAAGATCTCAGATTGCCCTATAAATCATGCCGGATCCAAATAAACTAGCTGTGTTGACAACAAGCATCTGAATCTGTCAATAAAGGCATAATTGAAAATTGCTGCCAGTTTTAGGACGAAGTAAGACTTTAAAGGCTTCATTGCCTTTGATGCAGCAAATGGATTAGTCTGATCCCTGTCTTATTGTCCTTCATGTTGCCTAGTGGTGTTTGGATAATGCTCCTGAAAGAGCAAGTAAGCTCTTATTCCCTTTGGCCTCTGGTTGAGAAACTGCACTTCTGTACCCCCTCAGGGCAACAGCTGCTTTGGTGCTATTAGTGCAAATTGACCCCATGATTGCAGGCTAACAGGAGGTAGCTTGCATTCCAGGAATTCTCCCTCCTTTTGCAAATTAAAGAGTGTCTTGCCTGTTGAGAGGGAGAAAGAAAAACACCAATTCAAAAATTAGGAGGTCATGCTAAAAGGGGAAATAACTGCAGAAAACTTTGTATTGAGATAAACTTTTGATCTGGAAGATGCAAATTGATATAAGAGAGCATCAACCAACACTCAGATCCTGAAACCTCCGTATATAAGTGATACCTTGCCAGGATGAACACATATATTATGCTTTAGGTTACTATTACTAGCAAGGTTACTAGCTGAAGTTTAACAGGTTACTCCCATTCGCTGAAGCTAATTCTGAGTTTGCAATATGGGAGCATGTAAATTTGTTTATTATGAATCACCTATAATCACAGACCTCTAAGGAATTTACAGCAAAAGGAAATACGAAGTAAGGTAAAGGTAAAGGGACCCCTGACCATTAGGTCCAGTCGTGGCCGACTCTGGGGTTGCGGCGCTCATCTCGCTTTATTGGCCGAGGGAGGCGGCGTCCAGCTTCTGGGTCATGTGGCCAGCATGACTAAGCCGCTTCTGGCAAACCAGAGCAGCGCACGGAAACGCCGTTTACCTTCCCGCTGGAGCGGTACCTATTTATCTACTTATACTTTGAGTTGCTTTCGAACTGCTAGGTTGGCAGGAGCAGGGACCGAGCAACGGGAGCTCACCCCGTCGCAGGGATTCAAACCGCCGACCTTCTAATCGGCAAGACCTAGGTTTAACCCACAGCGCCACCCACGTCACAAAATACAAAGTAACATACATCATATACAAAACTGTAGAGTACAGTGGTACCTCAGGTTAAGAACTTAATTCGTTCTGGAGGTCCGTTCTTAACCTGAAACTGTTCTTAACCTGAGGTACCACTTTAGCTAATGGGGCCTCCCGCTGCCACCGATTTCTCTCAACCTGAAGCAAAGTTCTTAACCCGAGGTACTATTTCTAGGTTAGCGGAGTCTGTAACCTGAAGCGCCTGTAACCTGAAGCATCTGTAAGTCAAGGTACCACTGTAATGGTTCCCAAACTGTAGCCTGTGGGCCACCTGTGGTCTGCAAGCTTCATTTAGGTAGGCTGCAGAGTGTATAAAAATACAATTAAACAATACTGAATCTAGGACAGAACAGGAAATCTGAGTGATCTGTGAAGATCCTCAGCAACTTTGAAGTGGTCTGTGGAGAAAACAGTTTGGGAGCCACTGCTGTAGAATATGAAATGTGACCAGATAAAATTAGCATTCAGGAAATACTTGCTAAATTAAAACTATTTTTATGCCACACCCAAATCCAAATGTTAGCATCTGCCCCTGAATGTAGATCTTCTCTACTGGCATATAGAGAGATTTGATTTCTAGTGCATGAGGAACCTACAAAAGCCAGTCTATGGGAAATAATAAAATCTTGAGAGACCCAAAACATCCCAATGAGAGTTTAGCGTGCTCAGTGGCTAAGGTAGCCACTGACACATTGCCAAAGAAGAGGAGGAGCTGCACTGCAGATATTTGCATAAAATCTGCATTTGTTGGAGCATTTGTACAGATGCAAATTTATGATCACTTACTAAAAATTCATACCCTCCAGGAGCTTGAATAACTTAGAAAAATTCAATTTCTTAGTTCGTGTATGACTCTTAGTCCGCCTTCCCAGATGGAAAGCTACACTGCTGGAAAAGCTTAAAGGCTTGGGGATCCCACAGAAGACCCTGATAGCGACAGGCTTCGAGAAAGCTAGGACTATAATCCGCCAGCGTATCTGGGACGTAGAACTACAATGCCACATGAGCGAAATGATCAAACATCCAGCAATAAGGGACCATGGGAGAGGTTTCTCTCCAGCTAACTATCTGTCAGGTCTTCAGGTACCCAAATACAGACGGTCTTTTACCCTCGCCAGATTTAACGTTCTCCCTTCTGCCTTACATCAGGGCAGATTTGAGGGTAAACCATACACAGCACGGGTCTGTCCTTGTGGCTCGTTGGAAGTTGAAACGGCTTCACATGTACTATTACGTTGTCGTCTTTATGAGGATACACGTTTGACTTTTATTACACCTGTTTTGCAAAAGTCCAGGAAAGAATCGGAATTCTATAGTTTAAAACTACTGCTAGAGGACAAGAATCCCAAGACTACACTAAATGTAGCTAAATTCTGTGCGTCTGCAATCAATCGCAGGAAGCAGTTGGTATCCTATAATGACCAAACCCCTAAATGTTAATTACAGGGGGCACGCTAACAATTAATTTTAATTTTTATATTTAAATCCTTGTTATATTCATATTGTCCCTTGTATTTCTGTTATTTTTTATGATCTGTGATATTGTGTGTGTTGACGCTGGTCTGTGACCGTATTAATAAATTCATTCATTCATTCATACCCTCCAACATTTCTCTGATGAAAATAGGGATGTCCCATTCCATAATGAAAATTTTCCTATTTATACCCCACACATCTTACTTGGTTGCCTCAGCTACTCTGGGCAGCTTCCAATGTATATAAAAACATAATAAAACATTAAACATTTTTTAAAACTTCCCTAAACAGCAGGCTTCTTCAAACTCGGCCCTCCAGATGTTTTGAGACTACAATTCCCATCATCCCTGACCACTGGTCCTGCTAACTAGGGATCATAGGAGTTGTAGGCCAAAAACAGCTGGAGGGCCGAGTTTGAAGAAGCCTGCTATACAGAATTGCCTTCAGACAGCTTGGGGGTTGGATAACTCCAACATTTCTCCCATGAAAATAGGGACATCCTAAGGAAAAGTGGGAAATTCCGGGATCAAATCAGAAACCAGGACGGCTTCTCTAAATCAGGGATGTCCCTGTAAAATAGGGACAAAGTGTCTGAAATTTACATAGATATTTTGTGAGGAAGGGCCAAGCCTCCTATTTTCCTAGTTTAGGTTCCTTATCTTTAAACAGGACTTGGACCAGAACAGCCCATCAAATCTGGCCTCTTCAAGGCAGAACAGATGGCCTTCCTATCATGGAATGATGTGATGGTTGGGAAGGAGGGGAATGAAAAATCAGGAGGAGCGGTAGAATAGAGATCTTCCTGGACAATTGTACTCCAAAATATAATCTTTTTGTTGCCGTCTCCCCAGTTGTGAATTCTTTCATCCCTAACACAAGCCAGTGTGGTGTAGTGGTTAAGAGCGGTAGTCTCGTAATCTAGGGAACCGGGTTCGCGTCTCCGCTCCTCCACATGCAGCTGCTGGGTGACCTTGGGCTAGTCACACTTCTTTGAAGTCTCTCAGCCCCACTCACCTCACAGAGTGTTTGTTGTGGGGGAGGAAGGGAAAGGAGAATGTTAGCCGCTTTGAGACTCCTTCGGGTAGTGATAAAGCGGGATATCAAATCCAAAACTCTTCTTCACTCTCTTCATCTTACAACTTCCCTCCATTCTAACCCATGACCTTGGCTCTACAGATGCCGTCAGCTGGGCTTCGCTGTATCAGAGCACATCTAGAACTTCTAAGGACCTAGTCGCAGCCAGAGGAGCAATCTGCATTTAACTTCAGAGAGATTCAAATTTCAACTCTGCAGAAACAGTCTTTTTTTAAAAAAACTTGCAGCTGTGATGCGACGCAGAGCAGGTAGAAAAAGTTGCTAAGGAAAACAGTGGTACCTCGGGTTACAAACGCTTCAGGTTACAGACACTTCAGGTTACAGACTCCGCTAACCCAGAAATAGTACCTCAAGTTAAGAACTTTTCTTCAGGATGTAGAACAGAAATCGTGCTCCGGTGGCGCGGCAGCAGCAGGAGGCCCCATTAGCTAAAGTGGTATCTCAGGTTAAGAACAGTTTCAGGTTAAGAACGGACCTCTAGAATGAATTAAGTTCTTAAACCGAGGTACCACTGTAGCTTTGGATGAAATTTTCATCTCCATCTTCTCCCATGAATGTAAAACACCCTTATGTTTGAGGCTGGGGGACCTAGCCAACTCAACAATGCAGCTGGTCTCAAGTCCTGAACTAGGGAAGGGATGACAGTTCAGTGGAAAACATATTCAGTGGTACCTCTACTTGCGTTCACCTCTGGTTATGTATTTTTCAGGGTTTCGCCACGCGCACATGAGCAAAAGTGCTCTACGTGCCGCTCACAAGCGCAGAAGTGGCACCTCTGGTTGCGAATTCCTCAGGATGCGACCAGAGCTCCGGAATGGATCCCATTCGCAACCGAAAATACCACTGTACTTGCTTTAAAAAAAAGGGCCTAAGTTCAATTCCTCCAACCCTATACAGTCATACCTTGGCTGTCGAACACTCTGGAACTTGTACGTTTTGGCTCCCAAACGGCGCAAACCCAAAAGTGATTGTTCCAGTTTGCGAACGTTCTTTTGGAACCTGAACGTCTGCTGAGGCTTCTGAGGCTTCTAACTGGCTGCAGGAGCCAATCGGAAACCGCGATTTGGTTTTCCAGCGTTTTGGAAGTCGAACGGACTTCCAGAACGTATTCTGTTCAACTTCCAAGGTACAACTGTAGTAGGAATGATAAAGTACCAACTCTGAAACCCGGGGTAGCCATGGCTAGTCAGTTTAGCAATACTGAGATCGATGGATAAATGTTCTTACAATAAGGGAGCTTCGTTTGCTTAGGTGTGTACAAAAATACTTTTTTCTGAAAGTTCTTTTTCTGAAAGAACTGTTCTGCATAAGGAATAAATACCCCCCCAAAAAAAACCTCGGACCTGCCTGAACTATGACATCATGTTTGGCTTCTAAGAATTCATGAGCAGACCAGGCAAATGCCACCAATTAAAAAAGCCAGTTCATACCAGAAGGTTGCCAAGCCCATAAACGTTTAACATTATTATTAGTAGTATTAGAATTAGAATTTATATACCGCCCTATACCTGGAGGTCTCAGGGCGGTTCACAGAACAAAATCAAAATTCAAAACAACAAGAACAACCCAATAATACCCCAACATCTCTCCATAATGCCCATATTTTATCTACACTTGCCAGAATACGCTGAATACATTTTGTCAGTTCAACCAAAGTATGGACAAGAGTTCTGTAGGCTGTTATGCTATACAACTGCTATTGTTAACAGCTATGTTTTAATTCAAAGCCGAGGCAACATTTTACTGAAGTGCTATGAGCCAAAACAACAAAGTTCTGGAAAGACAAAAATGGGTCTTGTTTACCTCTGCATAACGTCAGCGCAAGTGCAATATTCAAAGCCGAAAACTGGCTTTAAAGTTAAATAAAGTACTTTCTAAGTCCTGTATTTCATGAAGACACGGCCCATTAGATGCAGCACAAAGGTTTACCTAAAAGTTCCATTTGAACAACTTCTCCTGACTCCCACAAGGTCCAAGATAAACAGTGCCCTAATAAAAGTTGATAGCATGGGCTCTGTTCAAGTGAAACCACTTTTATAACTTGACCAAGTGTGCTCTCTGCCAGGAAATTGTTGCTTTTCCAGTCCAGCGTAAGAATGCTGCTCTGCCTTATGTCTGCTGGCAAAAATGTCTCTGTTTATGGGTGGGCTTAAAGAGGGAGGATTTTGAAGCACCATTCAGGCCTTAGATAATGGTTTGAGGATTAAGATTTGGTCCCAGGTTTTACAGCTCATGTCACGCTGCCCTCATCAGAAGCAGATAATACGTGAAAACAACTTATTTAATAATTTTACTCAAGTTTTCTAATACTGTTTTCCTCCCCCTTGATTTCTGTTCAAGGCAGTATCTTGCTCTTCAAATCCTAACAAAGTTTATAGCACTAAAACCACAGGCATGCCTGATTTATATAACTCGCAACACAACGTCGAAAATCATCATGTGCTCTCTTGCTGAAGAGGTTATAAATGTTACGGTTTCTTGTAAGAAAGTGATTTGCATCTAAAAGTAATTTAATTTGTACTTAGGTTTCTGTAGCCTGCCAGGACATCGCGTCAGCTCTGCAAGCAGAAACATCTCGAGCTATTTCGCTAATAGGTCTTTCCAAACAATGAGTCCTTGGACTAAGCCATTGCAAATAAGTACCCTCTGTGCAGATTTGTCATTATGCACCTGTAGATTTTTTTAAGGGACGCGGGTGGCACTGTGGGTTAAACCACAGAGTCTAGGACTTGCCGATCGGAAGGTCGGCAGTTCGAATCCCCGCGACGGAGTGAGCTCCCATTGCTAGGTCCCTGCTCCTGCCAACCTAGCAGTTCGAAAGCACCTCAAAGTATAAGTAGATAAATAGGTACTGCTCCAGCGGGAAGGTAAACGGTGTTTCCGTGCGCTGCTCTGGTTCGCCAGAAGCGGCTTAGTCCTGCTGGCCACATGACCCGGAAACTGTACACCGGCTCCCACGACCAATAAAGCGAGATGAGCGACGCAACCCCAGAGTCAGCCATGACTGGACCTAATGGTCAGAGGTCCCTTTACCTTTACCTGTAGATTTTAGATCTCATGCTAGGAAACTTCCTGGTACGGTAGGTCAAGGTAAGCCCCTTCATTCCAGCCCCTCATGTGCTTTCGCTGCCGTTGACCACACTGGGAGAGGGGCAATATAAGGAGACTGCCCCCATGTATAATTTATAGGCAGCAGTCACTTTTGCACATTACCCGCTCACACAAAATCATGGCTGTGGCAACAGTAGGGGAAATATCCTGGCAGCAGCAGGGTAACTGTATCTTGAATACAATGGTACCTTGGTTCTCAAATGCCTTGGTTCTCAAATGCCTTGGTACTCAAATGCCTTGGTTCCCAAACTCCGAAAACCTGGAAGTAAGTGTTCCGCTTTTCAAACGTTTTTCAGAAGCTAATGTTAGCTAATGTTTCCGGGGCACCGGCACCAATCAGAAGCCGTGCCTTTGTTTTCGAACATTTCAGAAGTCAAACAGACTTCTGGAACGGATTAAATTCGAGAACCAAGGTACCACTGTACTGGCGCTTTTGTTTTTGCCATTTATTTTGTGTTTATGTTTTTGAGGCTTTTTCGGTTAATTTGTTTTTGTGACTGTGTGGAACCCAGTTCAGCTACTGATTGATTGATTGATTGATTGTGTGACTGGAAATGGATAAAAGCCCCCCATCCAAACAATGACTATCATCAGTGCAGGGAAGAAGAAAAAATAATTTTAATTTTTATCATCTACAATACTGTCTTATTTATTTTATACTACAGTACATTGATCATTGCTTTCATTTTATGGATCAGTGGTCTCGTTAGATAGTAAAATTTATGTTAAATTGCTGTTTTAGGGGTTGTTTTTAAAAGTCTGGAACTGATTGATCCATTTTGCATTACTTTCTATGGAAAAACACACCTTGATTTTGGAACGCTTTGGTTTTGGAACGGACTTCCGGAACAGATTAAGTGTGAGAACCAAGGTACCACTGTAATGGGATTAAGCGGAGAGACTCGGGTTCCAGAATGGCCAATGGAAGTGTTGGGACAGGGAAAATGCACAAAAGTAAATCCACAAACACACATAGCAAAGACTTGAAAAATCAGCCTTATAATTTCCTGCATAGCACTACAGTTTCTCTACATGCAAAGCCGTCCTCAGACACTGCCTATGTGTGATAGTTGATTCAGTATGTACAGATTCTTTAATGAACTCCTGGAGTGGTGGCGGGGAACTTAGTCTGCATAAATACATCTTTCAGGATTTTCTATGGATACTCTTTTCATTATGGAGAAAGCTACAGCTAATGCATCAAGCACAAAAACGAAACAAAACCAAACCCCAAGGACCTGGATTTTCAAGAGCTGACAGCCTCTTCTGTTGGAACCTGTTCTCCAATATATTTGGGTCTGGCTAATTGCAAATGTTATTCAATGAACAAGCATTTAATTTTCTTACGCTTCCTAAACATCAAGGATATTTTATGTCAGTGAACTGTGTTTCTCTGCCAGAAGCATCAATGGAGTGTTGATTTAAATAAATTCCATTGGGGGAAAAAGAGATGTCATTGTGCTGAGGGCTATCAGGAATCTTTGTCATGTTATATTTTATTGTAATATTATAATGGGGTAAGTAAACATTTGATCCAATTTCTTTTAACAAAACTATGCTGCTGAAGCCCTGCACAAGAACTTCTTCAAGCACAATGGGACTTTCTTCCCTCTCTCCATCCCACACACTTAATGAAATTGATTTAGAGAGGGAGATTCCGATATGCTTGCAGAAACAGAACGTTTGTAATAGTGATGTTGAATTCCACTCTTAATTGTTAAATTGCACTAAAAAAAGGGACAAAGATGGAATTATTAACCACAAACAAAAACACAAGAGAGGTGAATTTCAGAAATGTCTTTTTGTTACTGTTGAATGATAAGTGCAGGAAGGAACAGGATACTTTCAGAAAGAACATTCAACAAGGATACAGTGCTGTAAGCACGTAAGATGCTTCACAAGATTTTGGATTAAGATAGTGTCTGCCCTGAGGAGGCTCTAGTTTACAAAGAAGATTAGCTGGACAAGATCAGCTTAAGAAGACCATTAAGACAACCCGTTGCGGAAGATTTCTAAATATGGTTTCTGCTTGTTGAAAGATGATGGGATGCGCTTCTTTCAAACAAAAGGTGGCAGCATTCGGTCAAAACAGAAACACGCACAACACCGTAAAAGGTCACAAAACCTGAAGAGGAAGGCATAAAGAAAGCAAAATAAATAAAAGTTATAAAATTTAATACTCTGAAGAATATGGAGAACAGAAGCTTGAAAGCTTGTAGTAAGGGCACATTATTTTTTTGTTTAAATATATATATATTAAATATATATTGTTTAAATATATAGAATGCCACACTCTACACTGTTTATCGAGGGCAGAAATCCAATAATCAGCCACAAGGGAACTGTAAAGGCCATTCTTCACTTAGAATTGCTCAACACAAAGCTATGAACTAGGAGCGATTCAAGAGGATACAAGAGTTGAAGTACAGTGGTATCTTGGTTCTCAAAAGCCAAAAACCTGGAAGAAGGGCATGGCACAAATGGGGTACCATGACTCAAAAGGTCCTCTTCCTGATCATGCACATTGGCAACATCAGGCAATAGACCTCTATGCAGGTCCTATCAGAGAAGACAGTCCTTGACAACTGCAATTCTGTACAGTGGTTCCTTGGTACTCAAACGCCTTGGTTCCCAAATGTCAAAAACCTGGAAACAAGTGTTCCGGTTTTTCAACGTTTTTCAGAAGCTGAACTTCTGGTGCGGCTGTCAGCTACTGTTTCCGGGGCACCTGCACCAATCAGAAGCTGCGCCTTAGTTTTCGAACATTTAGGAAGTCAAACGGACTTCTGGAATGGATTAAGTTTGGCACTTTGCTTTTGCTATTTATTTTGCGTTTCTGTTTCTGAGGCTTTTTCGGTTAATTTGTTTTTATGACTGTGTGGAACCCAGTTCAGCTACTGATTGATTAATTGTGTGACTGCGGAAATGGATAAAAGACCCCCATCCAAACAATGACTATCATCAGTGCAGGTAAGAAAAAATAAATAATTTTAATTTTTATCATCTACAATACTGTCTTGATTTTTTTGTATAGTATAGATCTTTGTTTTCATTTTATGGATCATTGTTCTTGTTAGATAGTAAAACTCATGTTAAATTGCTGTTTTGGGTCTTTTTAAAAAAAGTCTGGAACAGACTAATCCATTTTGCATTACTTTCTATTGACAGACTCTGGGGTTGTGCACCCATCTCACTTAAGAGGCCAGGGGCCAGCGCTGTCCGGAAACACTTCCGTGTCACGTGGCCAGTGTGACAAAGCTGCATCTGGCAAGCCAGCGCAGCACACGGAAACGCCGTTTACCTTCCCGCCAGTAAGCGGTCCCTATTTATCTACTTGCACCTGGGGGTGCTTTCGAACTGCTAGGTTGGCAGACGCTGGGACCGAGCAACGGGAGTGCACCCCGCCGCGGGGATTCGAACCGCCGACCTTTCGATCGGCAAGCCCTAGGCGCTGAGGCTTTTACCCACAGCGCCACCCGCGTCCCTGTAAAACACAGCTTACAATGTATCTAAAACATGTGATCCCTGACCATGAGGTTTGGAGGAACAAAGGGCAAAGCACACTGGAGTATGTAGCTGGGATAGAGAAAGCCAGTTTACACACCTGCATAGGAGTTGCTCAAAGTACTCATTCCCTAACGAGGAATCAATACGACATTCTTTCCACAGATGATGTAAATTCACAAGTGTCATGGAGAAAGCAGAGATTTATCTTGAGTATTGAAACTAACTGTGAGCCATAAATGTGAGTCTAGGGAATGCTATGGTTTCCTCCTCAGAGAAAGTACCTTGGAAATCCAGTCCAAAAGTAACAGCTTTCCTTTGTCTTCAGTCAATTACCATATTTGTTCCCTGATATCATTGCTCCCAAAATCCTACCGGATATCCCACCTGGCACCAAAAAGATCCAAGTTTCTAAGAACAGATGTGACTAGCTGGTGTTTTCTCCCTGTTGATGAACGATTGCTTTGGACTTTGCTCACAATCCTGGAAGAATCAGGTGTAATAATGACACCCATCTCTCTTTCTCTTTTGCATCGGATTTAGGTGAGGCTCTGGAAGTATTAGTGCCAGGAATCAATAATGGTCAGGATAGGGGGTCAAAAAAGTGAAACTCAGTCCCAAGAAGCTGGTGGTTCTGTGGGTAGGTGACTTTTCTGTTCAGGAAGTTGGCGTTCAATCTGTTCTGAATGGGATTACACTTGCCTTACAAGGATCAAGTTCATACAGTAGATCCTGGATCCAGCTTGTTACTGAAGGTCCAAGTAGCCTCTATGGCAGAGATGATGGCCAACTCGGCCCTCCAGCTGTTTTGGGACTACAATTCCCATCATCCATGACCACTGGTCCTGTTAGCTAGGGATGGTGGGAGTTGTAGTCCCAAAACAGCTGGAGGGCCAAGTTTGGCTATCATTACTGCTCTATGAGCAAGGAGTGTCCTTCATTAGCTTAGGCTGGTATGCCAGCTGCTTGCTTGAGCAGCGATAGCTGGGCCACAGTTTTCCATCCTTTGGTAATATCTGGGATTGACCATTGTATTTTTATTTTGAAATATTTTTTATTTGGTTTTACAAATGTAAGTTTATAATAATATCAAATACACATCCGTATGTAGAGATTTCTCTGAATCTCAAGACTTCCTACCATCCCATCCATAGGTCTTATTGTTAACATTTTCAACTGCATATTATTTCATAACCTATATTTTGTATCTATCCATAATTATCCAAAGTGTTTGTTATATTACAAGCGATATTAAAATCCTGCTAATGTTGTCATCTGCTTACAGTGGTCTCCTAAATAAATTATAAAATTTTTACCATTCTTTCCTGGAGTTTTTGTCTTCTTGGTTCCTGAGTTTCTGGTCAGTTTTGCCATTTCGGCATAATCCAACAGTTTGGTTTGCCATTCCTCTCTAGTAGGGACTCTTTCTTCTTTTCACCTCTGGGCTAGTAACATCTGTGTGGCTGTTGTCACATACATAAAAAGTATTTTCTGCATGGGATTGGCCATTGTAATGCATTGTATATGGAGCTGCCTTTGACGACTGCTCAGAAACTTCAGTTAGTTCAGAATACAGCCAGTGGGCTGCTGATTCAGTCTGGTTGGGGAAATGGATGCATGCATCCACCTCCGTTTTCCAGGGAGCTCATGAGGTCATAGAATCATAGAATCATAGAATAGAATCATAGAGTTGGAAGAGACCACAAGGGCCATCGAGTCCAACCCCCTGCCAAGCAGGAAACACCATCAGAGCACTCCTGACATTTGGTTGTCAAGCCTCTGCTTAAAGACCTCCAAAGAAGGAGACTCCACCACACTCCTTGGCAGCAAATTCCACTGTCGAACAGCTCTTACTGTCAGGAAGTTCTTCCTAATGTTTAGGTGGAATCTTCTTTCTTGTAGTTTGGATCCATTGCTCCGTGTCTGCTTCTCTGGAGCAGCAGAAAACAACCTTTCTCCCTCCTCTATGTGACATCCTTTTATATATTTGAACATGGCTATCATATCACCCCTTAACCTCCTCTTCTCCAGGCTAAACATGCCCAGCTCCCTTAGCCGTTCCTCATAAGGCATTGTTTCCAGGCCTTTGACCATTTTGGTTGCCCTCCTCTGGACACGTTCCAGTTTGTCAGTGTCCTTCTTGAACTGTGGTGCCCAGAACTGGACCGTTAGTAAGCCTTGGAATCCAAGAGCTACTTGAGTCTACAACTTCTATTTTGTGAGCTGTGCTCATTTTTCCAGATCAAAAGCCACTGGAAAGGAAATTCCACTAAAATTGAGAAGTTCAAGGTGGGGAGTCTAGAGATGGCCTTGGGTGAATGGGATGGTAGGAAGTTGGACCTCAGGAGGTTGACTTGAAAGTGTCTCAAATAAATTGGAAGGGAGGGGAGCCAATTAAGTGTTTGTTCCATTATTCATTCATTCATTCATTCATTCATTCCCCGCCCATCTGGCTACATTTCCCCAGCCACTCTGGGCAGCTCCCAACAGATAAAACACGATAAAACATCAAACATTAAAAACTTCCCTAAACAGGGCTGCCTTCAGATGTCTTCTAAAAGTCAGATAGTTGTTTATTTCTTTGAGATCTGATGGGAGGGCGTTCCACAGAGAGGGCGCCATTACCGAGAAGGCCCTCTGCCTGGTTCCCAGCTCTGACTAAGAAAGTTGAATGAACTTTATTACGGTCACAGACCAGGATAAAAAACAAACAAACAACAACAACAACATATAAATAAAATAGCAGTTAGGATTTATTTATTTTTTTAACTGATAATTGTTAGAGCAAATAAGGACAAAGAAACAAGCATAGGATAAAACATCTGAATAAAATACAAGATTAAACACGGATAATGGATGGGTAAAAACTGATAATTAAAACAGGTAAGAACTAAAAACAAATAAAAACACGCAGTTAAAACAACTGTAAGAGCATAAGAACTAAAAGACTCCCAGTTAAAACAACTATAAGAGGCTGCAATGTAGAAGCCTCTGAAATAGAGGACACTCACAACATTAGAAACTGATGTGCAAATATGGTTAAAACAGACAATTAAAACAATGTACAACAATAAATTTAGAAACAATGTACAACAATAAACTATCCCAGGGAGTTGACTCAGAGTCACCCATGGAACTGAGTTTGGGGATTTTCATGCCGGACTATTTTGAGTTGGGCGATGGTCTGCGCCTACAGATTTGTACACAGAATCTGACGACCATCCAGGTCATCTTCTGATCTTTGCCTAACAGCAAAAGGTCCAATTTTTGCTTTTGCGGGAGGTCGGCGAGCCTCACCAGTAGGGGATCAATGATCTTACTAGATACTCAGAGACTTTGGACCTGTCCATTGGGAGAGATAGGAAGCCCAGAACACTTGTTCTTTAGATGTCCCTTTTATGAAGAGGCACGTAGGAAGACTAAGAAAGTTAATCACCATCCTTAGTCTAAGAGATTTCATATTCACCACTCATGATCTCAAAGTCCTGAATTCTTTCTCAGGCTTTCTCAGGTGGTATAGTCTCTCATGGAAATTCCCACCCCTAGGAAGGAAGAACTGCTGACAATTCCTTCTTGGAAAGGGATATTTAGTTCCCCAGTAGGGGTGACTGACCACCAGTGGGATGACTGACAGCCTCCCTCCACAGAGGGAGACAGGGGACAGAGATGAACTATTGAGCATTGAAAAGGCAAAATTGGATAGTCTGCTCTCCCCACTATGCCTGCTGAGAGCGATACTAAACTTCCTCTATTAAATAAAAGTGATAGTTCAACACCATGTAACAGTTTCTGCCGCACTGCAGTCTTGCCTCCTGGTTTACTAGCCGAAACCCAATCTGGACATTACTGAACATAAAACATGTACCATCCATCGAAGCAAGTTTAAGGGGGAAATACATTTTTCTCATGGGAAAGACTCTTTTCACACTGCCCTCTATCCATGCATCAATCCTGCCCCCAGAAATCCATCCAAATTCTGACAAGGCCCCTTCTTCCTCTGCCCTCCTGCCTCTCCTGAGCTAAAAGGTCACACATCGCGAACAATAACCACAACTAAATCAAGCAGCTCTGGCGGCTGCAAGATGAATAGTCAGAGCCTCGAAAGCATTAAATGCAAAAACAGTAAACTCATTCAACCAGAGGCCTCAAGAGCGCTATCACTTTTCCTCCAGTAATTGAAGGTCTCCTTCGGCAGGAAAGCTGCGTCGGTCTGCCTCAGAAGCCCTGTTCAATGTCTTTAGCTGCTGGTGTATGACTTCATGCCATATTTTGCAGCTGGAGGTAGCAGTTACCTACTGGCCATTTTAAAATTTGCTTCACAGTTTGAAAGGTCACTTGCAACGTGAGGCAATGCTAAGGAATACTCCATGCACAAACATATACAGTGGTACCTCAGGTTAAGAACTTAATTCGTTCCGGAGGTCCGTTCTTAACTTGAAACTGTTCTTAACCTGAGGTACCACTTTAGCTAATGGGGCCTCCCACTGCTGCTGCCCTCCACTACGCTATTTCTGTTCTCATCCTGAAGCAAAGTTCTTAACCTGAGGTACTACTTTCAGGTTAGCCGAGTATGTAACCTGAAGCGTCTGTAACCTGAAGCATCTGTAACCCGAGGTAGCACTGTATACAATATCAAAATTATCAATTACATTTTACCCTTTTCAAGATGATTTCCATGCAACATTTTCTAAACCACACCTTGCCTTTCCTCTGTCTGAATGGAAAGCTTAAAAACAGACCCCCTTGGTGGACGTGGGGAGATATTTGTTACCTGGAGACAGAGAGCACAAAGAGCTCCAAATATTATTGGGGTATGTGCTAGCAGTAAATAATAGTAATAATAATAATAATAATAATAATAATAATAATAATAATAATTTATTATTTATACCCCACCCATCTGGCTGGGTTTCCCCAGCCACTCTGGGCGGCTTCCAACACAATACTAAAATACAATAGTCTATTAAACGTTAAAAAGTTAAAAAGTAATAAGATGTCATAATATACTGATTGTCTTCTTCTAGTTTTCTGCTTCCACCTCTTACTTCCATGAGAGCAACCAAAATTATCTTCTGCCTAGCACTTCTGATTTAATTTATCTATACAAATTCCAGGCTAGAAAAGTTCCATTGCTTTAGTGCAGTGGTCAAAGATTTTCCCATTTGCTAAAGTACTGCAAAGTCAAAGAATAAATTTGGGGGCCTTCATAATATGCAGCATGGGATGCATATACAGTGGTAGCTTGGTTTAAGAACAGCTTAGTTTATGAACAACTTGGATGAAGAACGCTGCAAACCCGGAAGTAGGTGTTTTGGTTTGTGAACTTTGCCTTGGAAGCAGAACATGTTTCGCTTCCTGTTGAGTGTGTTCCATTTGTAAATTGAGTCCCCCACCCATTGCTATGGGAAAACACGCCTTGGTTTAAGAACACTTTGGTTTAAGAACGGACTTCCGGAACGGATTAAGTTCATAAACCAAGGTGCCACTGTATCCTTTTATGCATAATAAATATCCATGCTTCTTTAAAGCTAGCAGCATTTTGTGGCTTAGAAGGAACATCTTACATTTAGATATTTCAATTTCTGCAAAATAACAAGCCATGTGCAAGATGATGCTACATGGCAGGTGTGTGAGTGACAGTCTGGGGAGTCTAGACATTTTTTTTTCTTTAATGAAAAGCAGCCAAATGAAATGTGTGAGCAGGGCAATAACAGGGGGTGATCTCTCCCGCCTTAGCTAATTTTAGAACTATACGAGATATAGACCTCTATCCCTCCCCCTCCCCCCCCCCGCCCCCAAATGATGGAAATTAAGCTTGGGTTGATTTTGAGTTCTGCAAATGGTTACAGAGATGTGGTTACTCTTCCTCAAACTCACAGCCTCCTGCAAGTACAGTCGTACCTCCGTTTATATAACCCTCTGGTTACGTAAACTTCGGGGGGGTGCGCACCAAGTCCATAAGTATTTTACTGGGTTTCACCCCGCACGCATACGCAGAAGCGATCCTCAGGTTGTGGAAACCTTGGGATATGACCGGACCTCTGGAACGGATCCTGTCCACAACCGGAGGTACGAATGCACTTTTCTTTTCTTTTCTTTTTTCTTAAGGGGAAGACTACTTTAAATATCTGCCATATGGAATCTACCAGGTGACATTAAATGTTTCAATAGAACTGAAACTAGAGAGTAAAGGTAAAGGTAAAGGGACCCCTGACCATTAGGCCCAGTCGTGGCTGACTCTGGGGTTGCGATGCTCATCTCGCTTTATTGGCTGAGGGAACCGGCATACAGCTTCCAGGTCATGTGGCCAGCATGACTAAGCCGCTTCTGGCGAACCAGAGCAGCGCACGGAAATGCTGTTTACCTTCCCGCCGGAGCAGTACCTATTTATCTACTTGCACTTTGACGTGCTTTCGAACTGCTAGGTTGGCAGGAGCAGGGACCGAGCAACGGGAGCTCACCCCGTCGCGGGGATTCGAACCACCGACCTTCTGATCAGCAAGCCCAAGAGGCTCAGTGGTTTAACCCACAGCGCCACCCGCGTCCCGAAACTAGAGAGTAGGTTCTGTTTAATCAGGTTGGAAGGTATTTTCCCCCCAACTCATCTCTTAAAAAAAAAAAAAAGTTCCAAAGCAGTGATCTAAATGGAAGGTTTACACAAATGGGCAGCACTGCAGAACACACAGCTTCATGAGAAGATACGAGATTTCGGCATGCAAATGTCCCATCCATCCATTAAAAAAAACAACTGAATTCAAATTGCAAAAAGGTGCAGAAAGGGCAAAAACTGCCCCCAAAAGAGCAATGAACCTGCAAAAACAGCACAAAAAGAGAGGGGTAATGGTTAGCAATCCCAGCAGCCTTTGCAGCTTGTGGAGAGTTGGAGTTTGAGAAAGGAGGTTTGGAGGGAGCAATTATGGTGGAGTTTGGTGGACTTTGGCGGAGAGGGTGTTTGGAGGCTTTTTAGATTGTTTCCCCACCATTTCACGTGCAGTGGTACCTTGGTTCTCGAATGGCTTAGTTGACGAACAAATCAGATCCCGAACGCCGAAAACCCAGAAGTAAGTGTTCTGGTTTGCGAATGTTTTTCAGAAGCCAAACGTCCAACACGGCTTCTGCTTGAGTGCCGGAAGCTCCTGCTGCCAATCGGAAGCCGCGCCTTGGTTTAAGAACAGCTTCAGAAGTTGAACGGACTTCCGACACAGATCAAGTTCGAGAACCAAGGTTCCACCATACAGTCATGGTACCCAGAAACGTAACCCCTGTGGGAAAATGACTATATACTTCAACAATAAGGGACGCAGGTGGCGCTGTGGGTTAAACCACAGAGCCTAGGACTTGCCAATCAGAATGTCAGTGGTTAGAATCCCTGCGACAGGGTGAGCTCCCATTGCTCGGTCCCTGCTCCTGCCAACCTAGCAGTTCGAAAGCACATCAAAGTGCAAGTAGATAAATAGGTACCGCTCCGGTGGGAAGGTAAATGGCATTTCCATGTGCTGCTCTGGTTCACCAGAAGCGGCTAAGTCATGCTGGCCACATCACCCGGAAGCTGTACGCCGGCTCCCTTGGCCAATAAAGTGAGATGAGCGCCGCAATCCCAGAGTCAGCCACGACTGGACCTAATGGTCAGGGGTCCCTTTACCTTTACTTCAACAGTGCCCATTTCAATCTATTCCTTTCCAGTTAAATAAAATTCACAGCCTCAGTTTGCACCATTTTGCTGCTTTGGACAGCAAAAAGAGGATGATCAGTACTTTTCAAACTGAACTACATATTTTTAAAACGCCATATGCAGGGAGATTACTGCATCAAAGTATCTGAGAAAGCAGGGAAATCAGGTCAAAATATAACCTAATATTTCATAATTAGACACAGCACCTTTTTACAACTGAAACATTCATAAAAATAAATGGACTGCTTCTACTTTGGAAAAAAGGAGAACAATAATATACAGTTATGCTGGCTACAGTAAAACTTTAACTCACTACAACTAAAAAGAAGGGTCCTTTGTGCACTGAAAAGGGAAAACTAGATTAATTTCTGTTCTAGCAGAGAGGAAAACCTAATAACCCAAACCTGGGCAGAAAGTCAAGAACGACATTAAAATAAAGATACAGAAAACATACACTCCTTGGGATCCTGATGACATCCATACTTCTTAGGAGCGCGAAGGCATACCTCAAAGCCTTTAATGATCCAAATATGGAACAATAGCACTTAAAACTTAATAATGTAATAAAATATGAAGCATTCTAAGAGGAAAAAATAAAAACCCTGGGACCAATTCCTGGCGCCACTGGTTACAAAGGGAACCACAAATACAGTATATTTACAGCAAGATTTCAAATCACGCTGCATGTGCCAGTAGCTTTTTTCAGGCAACTGTGGCTTCGCCCCCACCTATCACAATCACTCCCTATCAGAGTTATGTGAAATTTAACAGGAAAGCTTCCTGCTTGCAATGAAGTTGTGTTGTGCTGTATGTTCCATTTTTTGGCAAGATTGCTTTAATTACCTGTAAAGCCAGCTTTAAAGCACAGGCAAGAGATGGGAGATCTGGCTTGGAAAGCCAGGAGGAAGAAATATTTTCACTGGAAAGACATAGCACAAATGTGAAAGGGAAAGTCATTCATGGCTGAATCTACCACTGGACTTCCCAGTGTCAAAGCTCAGTTGTTGCAGACCAGGCATGTCCAAAGTCCGTTTCAGGGGACTAATCTGGCCCACAGGTCTGTTTAATCTGGCCCCTGTGGCAACAATTTCAATCCTAAAAAAAAGATCAATAACTTTGGGGTAAAATTGTAAAAAAAGAGGGGGGAAGGAGGTCAACAACTTCAATCCTAAAAAAAAGGTCAACAACGTCAGTTGGCCCTCACGCATGTTTACTTCATCAAATCTGGCCCTCTTTGAAAAAGGTTTGGGCACCCCTATTGTAGACCCTTGCAGAAAGCTATTTTTTTTCAGGCAGGGTGTCCAGATTGTTCATATGAAGAAAGATGCTGGGTGATCTTTAGCGAAAAGGAAAAGAAGAAAAGGTTGAAAAATAAATGGCACAATAAACCTAAAGGAATAAAAGGAGGGAAATCTTAAAACTCTCATTTATCATTGCACTCAGGCAACCATGATTACCATTTCCTCAACCCTCCCCTTTAATAAATCTTCACTATGTAAAGAAATTCTGAGATTGATGACAGGTGCTCTTGGTGTGAGTTGTTATAACGATCCCAACTTCCTATTTCCTGTTTCAGAGGATGGCAACTCAATTTTCATTTTCAGAAATACCTTAGTTCCCCACAAAGAAGCCTACTTGGTTGCTAAACAGGACTTAAGGGCAACGTAACTGCTCTTTAAAACCAATTTTAGTTCTACGCCATCAGAGATTTTGACTTCCAGAGGTGCTGCTTCTTTTGATGGATGAAAGAACAGCAGCCATCTATATATGTCCCTCTCTCCACAACACACACACACACACACAATTCAGTCAGTCAGTAATTTAGGAATGGGTGGGAAGAAGAATTCAGATATCTTTTGGTTCCCTATAGTCTGGCATTACAGAACCACAAACCGGTTTGAAGTCAGCAGAAAAGTGGTTTTAGCAATGACGGCATGTTTCCTAGCAACTTTCCAGCCCACAGTGAAGAGACAAGATGCCATCAAGTGTTTTGGCACCTTTGATTTATGTACATTTGACAAAAATGCTGAAAAATTAATCATCCTGTCAATCGTAAACTAATGTGGTTTTCCTTAACCAACAGTCATGGAAAGCTTTCCCAAAAGAAAAATTAATCTAAATTTGATACTAATGGGTACTGAAAGCTAGTAATTACCACTCTACTGCTTGCATTGAAGTATCTGCCTGGGTGCTGACTGCCATGGAATGATCATATTTTGTTTCCCTTTTTTATTACAAGATTAGAAGTGGAACTTTACAGAGAAAGCAGTCCCTCAAGGCCAAAACAGAAGAGCATGTGTGAACAGCTTCCTGTTGTTTTTTAAAAATATTTATACAAATATTTATATAACACTAATTCAGGAAAGCTCAGTTGTTTATAGAGCGTGGTGCTGGTAAC
This sequence comes from Podarcis raffonei, assembly GCF_027172205.1. Taxonomy (NCBI): domain Eukaryota; kingdom Metazoa; phylum Chordata; class Lepidosauria; order Squamata; family Lacertidae; genus Podarcis; species Podarcis raffonei. Next base: position 52,134,941 of record NC_070612.1, on the reverse strand, counting down.
GCCAAGGTTGCAGGTTCAAGCCCCATATGGGGCAGCTGCATATTCCTGCATTGTAGGGGGTTGGACTAGATGATCCTCAGGGACCCTTCCAACTCTATGATTCTATGATTTTAAAGGCCAAGGCGGGCTGCTTCATCTTACCTCATAGATGGCCAGGCTTAATGGCTTGATAGCTACCATCTGACAGCATCACTCAGGCCTGACATTGGCTTCTGCCTGGTGACTTCACCTGCTAACTTCAGCCTCCCAACATCATCACCATTATTATTATTATTATTATTATTATTATTATTATTATTAGTATTATTAATACCCCAACCATCTGGCTGGGTTTCCCCAGCCACTCTGGGCGGCTCCCAACTGAATATTAAAAACACGATAAAACATTTAACATTAAAAACTTCCCTAAACAGGGTTGCCTTTAGATGTATTATTATTATTATTATTATTATTATTATTATTATTATTATTATTAAAATTTGAATACTGCTCTCCATTCAAAGATCAAAGGGAGGTTCACAACGTGAAAATACAACATGAAAATACAAATACATGAGACTCTTAATCTCAGGGTCGTGGTTTGAGCCCCACATTGGGCAAAAGATTCCTGCATTGTAAGGGGTTGAGCTAGATGACCCTCATGGTCCCTCCCAAACTAGATTATCTGATTCTATGAAACCAATATCCCCCCCTCCTATGGGTTTCATCTATCCATGAATATCTACCTTCAACACATCACATTCGTGCACATGCAAACACCATTTTGAAACCTCCCATGTACTCACACAAACATATACCAGCCAACATCCAAAAAGATGACATCCATTCATGTTTGTGCCCTGGCTTCAGTCCACAAATATCCACTGGCTTCTGTTGACTCTCTTCCAAAGGTGAACTTCCATCCACAAACATCAGTCTGCTTTAGCCTTGTAGCCTCCACCAACTTCCGAATCCAAAAGCCACTGGCTTCCATCCACCAACATCTGCCAGCTCCTCTTAGGTCCATCATGAGACGTCCGCCAGCTTCCAACCACAGATACCAGCAGCCTTCAGGCAAGCAAACTTGCCTTATTATCGCTCCCTAGCATCCCACTGCCAGAGGATTGCCTCCTTCCATTCACCACTTTGCCTCCTCCAAGTGGAAGAAACCTGGGCAGTGCTGAATGTCACATCCATTGCCAGGTGTGTCCTGCTGGAAACAGTAAAGGGCTTCCCCCTTGGCCTGCCTTTATATCCACTCAGTTGCCAAGTGCTTTTGTGACATCACAAGAAACCCACAGCCAATGGCAACAGCTGGGGAGGCATCATCTTCATTGCTTTGAGCCTCACAATGGCGGGTGGACCTATCAGTGATTGTGTGCTTGTTTGTTCGGGACACGGGTGGTGCTGTGGTCTAAACCCCTGATCCTCTTGGGCTTGTCCATCGGAAGATCCCTGCTCCCATTGCTCTATTCTCAGCTCCTGCCAACCTAACAATTCAAAAGCATGCCAGTGCAAGTAGATAAATAGGTACCACTGCGGCAGGAAGGTAAATGGCGTTTCCATGCACTCTGGTTTCCATCATGGTGATCCGTTGCTCCAGAAGCAGTTTAGTCATTCTGGCCACATGACCTAGAAACCTGTCTGCGAACAAACGCCAGCTCCCTCAGCTTGAAAGCGAGATGAGTGACTGGACTTAACCATCCAGGGGTCCTTTACCTTTTTACCATATATATATATATATATATATATATATATATATATATATATATATATCCTACTCTTCGTCTGTATTGATAATGGGCATGGCATAAAATTGGTGTAGAGGATTCCCTCCCCCATAACCACCATAAGGTCTACATTCCCTTTTTTGGGAAAGTATAATAAAGTAGTGCCTTGGGTTAAGAACTTAATTCGTTCCGGAGGTCTGGTCTTAACCTAAAACTTAACCTGAGGTACCACTTTAGCTAATGGGGCCTCCTGCTGCCACCGCGCCACCGGAGCACGATTTCTGTTCTCATCCTGAAGCAAAGTTCTTAACCCAAGGTACTATTTCTGGGTTAGCGGAGTCTGTAACCTGAAGCGTATGTAACCTGAAACTATGTAACCCAGGGTACCACTGTAATAAGACTAACCTTAACGCTATAGTGTACAAAACAGAACACCACACCAGAACAAAGAGAGACAAGATAAAGTAAGTGAAACCCAGGCTCCTTCTGGCCTGATTATTATAGTCAGCATGACCTTGACAGAAAGATAACAGAACAAGTTCAAACCAGCTGTACTCTGCTTATCAGAAGGAATAACCCAAACAAGAACCTTCTTCCTGTTTCTTTCACATAGAAAGAAACCTTCCAGAACCCTCTTGAATTAAGCAGAACAGGAAAGATCACACATCAGATCAGTACTTTCTGTACTAAGAAATGCAAACTGACAAAACTTAGAAGGCATAGGAGGAGGATAAGAGGAACGGAAAGGTCAGCTGCATGGGTAACCTTCCAATTCACACAACTTTAGATCCAACTGAAAGCTGGATCTTTAAGGTTAGTTGATCTTTAAGGTCAGCTAAGACAAACATCCTATACAGAGATTCACAATTCCAAAAGAAATACAGTTGTACCTCATGTTGCGTAACCTCCAGGTTATGGAATCTTTGGGTTACGGCCGCGGCAAACCCGGAAGTGCATACTTCCAGGTTTCGCCACTCACACATGCGCAGAAGTGCTCTATCGCGCCACGTGTGTACACAGAAGTGGCGCATCTAGTTGCAGGTTTTTTTCAGGGTGCACACGGAACCCCTAAACAAATTAAATCTGTAACCAGAGGTACCACTGTATTTAATTTGTCATAGAATTACATGGGATCATAATATGGGGGGGGACGACGACCTTTGGGTACAATCCTACTCCTTTCCTTGACAATGAGACCAGGAAGCCTAGCAGATTGCTCTCTCTGGCAAATAAGAACTAAAGAAAGTCAATGTCATAGTGGACTACAGAGAAAGCTGTAACTATAAAAAAACCCAAAGACTCCAGGCAAACCTCATCTGATTCTGTTCATTCCCATGCAAAACAATCCCAGGTGGCGCTGGAAAGAAAGGAAGTCAGCAAAAATTTATCGCAACCAATCCAAAAATTTTATTTACTCAGGTGCACATCACCACATCGAGACAAGCTGAGATTCATTTCTGAAATCTGTTTTAGTTCAATCTTTCTTTAATGATATTTGATATTTTTTTATTGGGGGGGGGGAGATAGCCTCGCAAAGAAACAAGTTTTGGTGCAGATTGCAAGAGCAGGATATACTCTTTCGTTGCTACCACCAAATATACCCCCACAATGTACAAACCAGCTCCATCTTCTGAAGAGTTCAAAGTTCTCCTTTTGATGTTGACAGAAACCTGTACGCGGATTAATTCTGAAAAGGGAGGCACATACGTTTCCATTGTAATTCCTATGCTAGCATTTTGTGGTAGTGGTGAAGTCCTTCCTAAATGAAAAACATATGCTATTTTTTAATCATGGAATAAAGAAATGGCATTTATATCTTTTGTTGTTGTTAAATTAGGAAATAAGGGTGATTTATCACCTGTGACTCACCATTCAGTGAGTCTTAAAACTTATGTAGATGATGAAAAGAAATTTTAAAAATCATTTTACTTTTAAAAATGCCTTATTTCAAAAATCCATGACTTGCAGTTCAACAGAAAAAAAACAAGTATTAATATCGCTGTTCCAAAACGTAGCATCCCAAGTGTGCAAAGGATTTCATATTTTGTATTTCAATATTATCCGCAGGCGGTCCTAAATAAAACAACTAAGATAAGAGAGAGAAATTGGAAAACAGTTTTTTTTAACTTCATAAAGACTGCAAAAGTGTTGAACAACAAAGGGGCTAAATAAGTTGGAGATCCTGAAATGATGACTTATTTTTGCTGGTGCTTACAGGCAAAATTACCGTTGAGATCCTGCTGTTTAATTCCCAATGCCCTTTGTTGGCATACATTTCTTGTTCCCCTTTGCCAATTCTTCATTTTCACCAATGACGGGGAAATGCAGTCTATACAGTTTCACACTGAACTGTCAACCCCACTATTACTTAAAAGATGGGACTTTGAGGCTGCTCAGCTGTATACCTGGGGAAAGGTGAAAATCACTTCTTTGAGTTTAGGAGGAGAAGAAGAAGAGGAGGAGGAGGAGGAGGAGGAGGAGGAGGAGGAGGAGTTTGGATTTGATATCCCGCTTTATCACTACCCTAGGTAAGCTTTGAAACCCTTATAGGTTGCTTCATTTATAATTTTAAGGTGCTGATGTGCCACACAGCGTGTTCTCCTCCATGGAGAGCACATGTTGCAGTGGGGCTAACAAGACACCCCACTGTTGCTGGGCGGGAAAAGAGTGTGGCCACCATTTTAATTGAGTTCTTCTTGTTGCTGGGGAGTTTTAGATGTTGCCATTTTGTGATTGACAGCCTTTATATGCCCTGCGCGCAGCTTTGAGCTTCCTCTTTTCGCTGGAATTGGTTGGTGGAGGGGCATGGATTGGCTGGGCCTGCCCCTCCAAATGCTGCTGCTGCAAGAGTACTCCGTTAAAGGGATCCAGGGGCTCACCATGCTTTGGTCCGAGCCCCTGGCAAGGGGCTAGGGCCACACAAGACCCCCTGGGAGCATTTGGGGAGAGGTGAGGGCATGGTACCCAGCTCCGTCTCTCACCCCAAAATGGTTTCTCTTTCTGACTTCGCGGGCATGCAAATGTAAGTCTGCCCCCATGTGGGGTCAGATAGTCACAACCAATGCCTAAGCAACCACTCACATTTCTGTAATTTAATAAAGTTGTGGCCAAAATTATGCCAAAAATTATGTCAATTGTGTTTTATTTGGGCTTGGTGACCTCGACACGCAACTTGAATCACAAGACTAGTGCTGCTTAATACTGGGAGACAGAACCACTTGACATCCGCCTAACATGGTGTGTGGAACCAACTTTAAATTAAAACTATAAACACGTTAAAAATGCCAAATAATTTATGGCGTGTGTTGCCAAGTTTTCCCTTATGGCGAGCCTAAGATGGGTCCCTCTCAAACTTGGCCGAGTTTAGCTAAAAACAAAGAGGGTTGGAGGGAAAAGCGAGACCCAAGATGTGAGTTTTGCCCACTTCATTTAACTTAAGGCATTACTCTACAATTTTCATACAGCTTATTGCTCTTTGTGGGTAACTGCAGCTAGTTACGAACAGAGAGGGCTGTGGAATTAAGTCTGATAGAAGCATACATATTTCAAGGAGGAAATCTCGCTACGCCGTTTAAAAAGAGAGACTCTGAGGCACCACAAGGAGAACTTAACTCTTTCATAAGTCAACAGCAATGTGTACACAATCATACACTTAAATTCAGTTGAAATCAACCAACCTTCTCTTGGTGTTGGGGGCAGAATTGGTAGAAATAAATGAGACTGTTTAAAAATATGGATTTTAAAAGTCCCTGTTTCTGGGGTTCCTTTTCTTACCACTCCAGCCAAACTTTACAGCATCATTTCTGGGGGGAAATGTTAAATATACTTTCTCTCCTTTTTTTATTCCCATGGTTAAAACAGAGTTGATTCATTCTCACAGCAGATAAATCTTTCTGACTGGTAATTATTCAGGAAAAAGGAGGCAACATGTGTGACAGGGTACCTTTTGTTTCACTTCAGCTCTGACAATCTGTTTTTCATTGAGCAGTGTTTTTAGTTCATTCTCCACAACATTTTTCTTTAATTATGATAAAAGACAGTAACTTAATCAAGCATAAATCCTGCCCAACTGAACATAAGAAAACAAAGGGAAATATTCGTGCAGGTGGCCTTTTCCTCTCAATTATTGGTTATACGGCACTAGAAAGCATTTGCAAAATTTGTTCTCCCTCAAAAACTGCAACTGTAATAAAAGAATCAACACTTCCACCCTGGTTATATTTGATTTAAACAAAATGCAAAAATTCTCCATATACTATATAAGATCAGGAAGAAATTCCCAGAGCATTTTTATTTTGAAGTTGTCATTGCACTTATATAATTATTTTGTTATCTTGGTTACCTACCTGGTTTTCTTCCTTTTTAAACAAACAAACTCAGAAGGGCTGTCAAGAGTTTCAGGAACCACAAACCAAGCATGTTGCTTTGTGGCAAATGCCCGCTCCGTGTCCCTGGTGGCGTTGAGAAACCCTAACCCACCAAGTTATAATTCCCAAGGCCAAAGGGAAGTACATCTCTCTCACACAAAAACAAACACACACTAAAACTTTCATTTTGAAGTTCGTGTGCACAATGAAATACAGAAACTAACAGGTAGCCAATCTTTTGTTGTTGTTGTTGTTGTTGATGATGATGATGATGATGGTGATTATTATTATTATTTTATTATTACTTATACCCTGCCCACCTAGCTGGGTTTCCCAAGCCACTCTGGGCAGCTCCCAACAGAATATTAAAAACATGATAAAACATCAGACATTAAGAACTTCCCTAAACAGGACTGCCTTCAGATGTAGTTGTTTATTTCCCTGACATCTAGTGGGAGGGCATTCCACAGGATGGATGCCACTACAGAGAAGGCCCTCTGCCTGGTTCCCTGTAACTAGGCTTCTCACAGTGAGGGAACCGCCAGAAGGCCCTCGGAGCTGGACCACAGTGTCCGGGCTGAACAATGGGGGTGGAGACGCTCCTTCAGGTATACTGGGCCAAGGCCATTTAGGGCTTTAAAGGTCAGCACCAACACTTTGAATTGTGCTCGGAAACATACTGGGAGCCAATGTAGGTCTTTCAGTACCGGTGTTATATGGTCTCGGCGGTCACTCCCAGTCACCAGTCTGGCTGCCACATTCTGGATTAGTTGTCGTTTCGAGGTCACCTTCAAAGGTAGCCACACGTAGAGCGCAGTGCAGTTGTCTAAGCGGGAGATAGCCAGAGCATGCACCACTCTGGTGAGACAGTCTGCGGGCAGGTAGGGTCTTAGCCTGCGTACCAGATGGAGCTGGTAGACAGCTGCCCTGGACACAGAACTGACCTGCCCTTCCATGGACAGCTGTGAGTCCAAAATGACTCCCAGGCTGCGCACCTGGTCCTTCAGGGGCACAGTTTCCCCATTCAGGACTAGGGAGTCCTCCACACCTGCCCGCCCCCTGTCCTCCAAAAACAGTACACCTGGTGAAAGAAACCACAATCTCAGGTTCGGACCTAACACTAAGCTACCCCCATTCTGGTTTGTTTTCCCATGTGTGCAAAAGGGGGAGCAAAGGGGGAGCAACTGGGCTGCCCGCACAGTATGGTTTACTAAACCAAGAACCTTGGACTAAACGTATTGTGCAAATACACCCATTGCCAAAATATCCTTGCAGAAAGCAATTTTTGCCTATGAGGCTTGCCATAGTTTGGGCTATTAGGCTTGCCACCCTGATTCTGCTCCCGCCTTCTCTACCCAGCCCGTGAAAGTGTGAAAAAAGGCAACTGCGAAGGGAAAATGGAATTCTATGATGTTCACAAAATCCTTTCGGGGACAGGGTGGGGAACCTGTGGCCATCTAGATGTTGTTGGACTCCCCCGCCAACATGAACAAAGGCCAGTGATGTTGGTTGCTGAGAGTCCAAGAACATCTGAAGAACCACTGGTTTTCCAGCCCTGTTTTCAGGAAACAATGTAGCCGTCAACCCCTTGAGAGAAACAATTGAGTTACCATTGCCCATTTGAGTGTATTAATTTCTCTCTCTCTCTCTCTCTCTCTCTCTCTCTCTCTCTCTCTCTCTGTGTGTGTGAAATTCACATTGGGCTGATATGGAGGGTGCCATGGCATGCAGCAGCTATGAAAAATCTCAAAGTACTCCAACTGAGCCAAGTTTTATACGGACGTAAAATATTTGCATTCTACACAAAAGTCTGGGTGGGTATGGGCGCAATTCCTTTCCCACACAACATATTGTGGTCAGAGGTATCCAGCTCTGATGAGCCCACTGTGAAAGGCTATCATTGTAAACATTTTGGCTTGGAGGCAAATCCCATGGAGATCAAAGGGTCCAATTTCAAAATAAACATGCTTCAATTTTGATGTGCAAATAATCATAGTTTGCAGATCAGTATAAAAATAGAAGGAAATGCATTCTGTTTTTCAGAACCAAGACAATCAGTCAGATCTAAAGGAGGGTCATTATGCTTTCTAGTTCTGCTGAAATAAAGGGAACAATGTTGGCATGACCAACACAGCAATTCTAATACCTAGATCTTTGAAAGGGGTTAGGATTGGGAAGAAATGCCTCTCCATCCACATAGAAGGGTGGGCACAACCACTAAAGAGCCCCCCGCCCCACACCAGTGTTCCCACTGGCAGTATATTTATATGTTTACTCAACCCTTCAACAATGGTCCTATGGTGGGTAACATTACAATATAAAACTGCAGATGAAACATAAAATATCAGTGCCACTTTTTCGTCTGAATTCAGCTTCCATTTTTCAATCTGCATCCATCCCATTAACACCTCCAGGCAATGGTCCAGCATCTGAACTTCCTCCCAGCTTCTGGGTCATGTGGCCAGCATGACTAAGCCGCTTCTGGCGAACCAGAGCTGCGCACGGAAACGCCGTTTACCTTCCCGCCGGAGCGGTACCTATTTATCTACTTGCACTTTGACGTGCTTTCGAACTGTTAGGTTGGCAGAAGCAGGGACCAAGCAATGGGAGCTCACCCCGTCGCAGGGATTCGAACTGCCGACCTTCTGATCGGCAAGCCCTAGGCTCTGTGGTTTAACCCACAGCGCCACCCGTGTCCCCAATATACCAATATACCAATTCATTAGTAATTATAAAAAATGCCAACATCAACTCAACCAAAGCAATCCTAAACCATCAGTGCCCTAATAATAAGCTTCATCACTAAGTCCTACACTCTTTCAAAAATGTAAGATAAAATATTACAGCATTTTTATAAGAGATGGTTTGTCTAAGGAGAAAGTATTTTAGCATGCAGTCAAAAGCCAAATCAAATGAAAAATGCAGTTGTCAAAAGGAAGATAATTCCTTCCCATTTTAGATATCTGGAATACATTATTTCTGGCAGCATGGAATTGCTTCTGGCTACAGTCGTGGAATGGATTTTAAGTGAAACCTGGTGTTGGTGTGCATAAATGTTTTCCCCAGGTGCACAAAACACCATCTAAAGAACATTATCTATGGCCACCAAACTTGTAGTTGGTTTTCTTGTGGTGGCTGGATGAGGATTCTCTTAATTACCTGCAGTTTTTGATTATAGCAATTTTAGCTTCTATTTAATGTTTATGGTCCAAAGCTATTACTAGCTGCTTTAGTAAGAGCTGCTTCAAGGCAGTAAGTGGCCTTTTCGTACATAGCCATAGGACAACCTATTGCGGAATATGAATACTTTTGAGGTGTATTTACGTAACCTACACGGACTTTAACACAGGAAAAGAAGGAGAATACCAACTCAATTCCAGGAAATATGGTTATCTTTTAATCTCATTCCCCTTTTAAAGGCAAATTCGCAGATTTCTGTGGAATTATTTCCTAAGCAAATATGCTTAAGACAGCAGCCTTACAATTCAGACCCGTGGTTTTTTTTGTCCTGAAATGATATCTCACATAGAAAGGCAGATTCTTCTTGTTTGCAGGCCAAGAGAATGAAGTTAGTTTCATGGGCAGAATCTTATATATTTTGTAATACTGAATATAAATTTCACTTTACCTAAGCGATGAACAATTGAGCTGCATCTGAAATTCAAGATGGAAGCCAATATGGCTGTTCTCCAATTTGCAATTGTGCCTCTGCCTCTCTCAGACAGTAGCACCTGCTTCAAATGCACTCAAAAATTCAAAACGAGTAACGAAGGAAGCATATAATTTATGCTTAGCAGCAGAGACAGGTGAAACGAATGTCTAAGTATCTAAGATATAGCATCACCGCTGGCTGTGTGCTCTGAAAGAAGTGTCCTTTTCGGAAAATACAAGTTATAAATTACTTCTGACAAATTGACTTTCATCTGCCTTGTACAATGACAAGAACAGAGATACTACTCAAGACTTCACAAGATTCCTTCTTCCTGCTTTGCTCAGACTATGCCCCCAAGCCTTCCTCTGTTACTTACAGAAACCTGCAATTTATTTTACCTCAACAGGCAACAAAAAATCACCACCAACGGGAAAGGTGAGTTAAAAACCTCACTCCTGCAGAAATTACTTTATGGAACCATGAAAACCGTGCTTAAAAGAGCAGGTGTTTCTGATGTTTAAAATGATTTGTCTATTGATTTATTTTCTGCCACAAATTTGAGATATGCTGGAGTTCTGGGAATTCTGTACAAGTTTTCAGGCACTATCTCCTTAGCCAGGCATGTCCAAAGACCATTTTGAGGGCCTAATCCAGCCGCCGGTCGATTTAATCTGGCCCCCATGGCAGTATATGTCCTGGGTCAAAATCTCTGGGGTAAAATTGTTTTAAACAATCCTAAAAGCTCAACAACTTTGGTCGGCCCTCCCGCATGTTAACTTCATCAAATCTGGCCCTAAGAAGACTTCAAGACACTATTCTTGTTTAAATTAACTCCCACAGATTAACTTTAAAATCAAAACTTTATTATCACTCCCACACTTTTTTATTTTTTTTATTTTGCAATATCACTCTGCTAGGCCACTCCTAGCTTGGAAATCAATATATGATTGATTTCAAAATGATTCCAGTTCCAACATATTTTTGAAAGGTTTCTTTGTTACTGCATTCCAAAAACATAGTATAATGTTGGAGTACACTGGATCCCGTTAAGTTAACTGAAGTTTCTTGTGGGTCTACCAGGAAGCCTGAAGAAGAAAACAGAGGAGATGCTTAAGTGAAATGTTTATTATGTTCATAACAAAAAACAATGCCTAGGCGAAATTCTGGGATGATAGTAAATAATGAAAGAGGTCCTGTGTACTTCAAGGACCTAAAAGAGCTTTTCTTTTAGTTTCTTAAATGAGTATTACAAGTTGGAAATAAGTGCTCTAAGTCTGCTAACTCCTGTGTCAAAATAAAGCCAACTAGAAACAGAATTGACCCATTTCACCCCTGAGCTCCAACAGACCCTTGGCAGCACACAAAAGAATTTATGGTGGGAAATTACTGAAACAGAAAAAAACCTAACTCAAGTGCTCTTGAAATATAACCATAGAAAATATAATTTATGATCAGGGAAATTGCAAAGTTATTTTTCCATACTCTGTTTTCAGAAGTCACTGAGGACAGAATTGACCCCAGTTATCTTAGGTGTTTGGTAGTTTCACCTTCTCATTCCTTTCAATAAGGGTGAAATCAGACCATGGGGTGGTATGGGACACCACAGGTCAACTAAGCCCGTAACTGGAATACCGTATTTTTCGCTCTATAACATGCACCCGACCATAACACGCACATAGTTTTTAGAGGAGGAAAATCCGTAGGCATGCCACCCGTAGGCATTCCCTCCATAACACGCACAGACATTTCCCCTTACTTTTTAGGAGGAAAAAAGTGAGTGTTATGGTGCAAAAAATACGGTACATGGTATAGGAAGTGATTTGGGTTTTCTACAAGTGCCTGGATTATGTTCTGTAAGGAAGTCTCTTCTCAAGGTCTTGCCACTAGGCCAATTGCACTGGAGAGGTGCCATGGCTCAGTGGCAGAGCATCTGCTCAGCATTCAACAGGTCCTGGGTTCAAACCCTGGCATTTCCATATGAAATCATGGAGAGTCAGCGAGGTAAAGGAAACAACTGTGTGTCTTTATATTATATTATTATTAAATTTTCTGTTTTACAATTTAAAATATTCATTTAAATAACCTTAAAATGCCAATGACTTCCCTTCTTCTCTTTCCATGCTCATTGTGTATATCATAAATCCCTGCATATTTTACATAAACTAAACCATTCAGTATTCCATTATTACATCTAACAAAACTTGTTTACACTGCTGAATTTATCTTAACGCTGCCCACGTTTTCAAATATACACAATTTCCCCCATATATTCAATAAACATTTTCCCATCTTCTTTAAACGTATGTTCTTCTTGTTTTCTTATTCGATATGTTAAATCCACAAGCTGAGCATATTCCATCAGTTTAAGTTGCCATTCTTCTTTGGTTGGGACTTCGCTCATTTTCCATTTTGGGGCTAACAAAACACGGGCCACAGTAGTGGCATTCATAAAGAACCTTTTTTGACACCTGGGAATTTCCATCTGAATTATCCCCAACAAAAAGGACTCTGGGTTGTTTTTTGTTTGTTTTTTGGAAAAGTACTTTTAAACGTTTTTTTTCAATTCATTATGGATCATTTTCCAATTCTCTTTTACCCTTTTACAAATCCACCACATACAATAAGTCAAGTCATTTTCTTAGGCGACCTTCCTACAAGAAGTAGCCACAGCAAATGCAGACACGAACCTCACACTCTTGCTTTTGTGGTTTCAGTGTAACATGGGAAAGGGACACTTGTGCCTCCGTCCTTCAGGGAAATGCATGAAGCTGCCTATCTATCAACCACAAGACCACCGACAGCAGTGGTGGTCTTGTAGCAAGGTTAAAGCTTACTGGGAAATGATATATAATGAATTGAAAAATATGCTTAAAATAACGTTTGAAAAACAACAACCCAGAAGCGTTCCTTTTGGGAATTATAGGGTCAGAACTACCCAAACTGTAGAGAAATTTATTCATGTATGCGACTACAGCAGCAAGAATGTTACTTGCCCAAAAATGCACATGGTATAGGTGCAATTTATTCTGAACAAAAAGCAAAATTAATTGTAAACAATGTGGTTACTGAAGAAATTGCTATTGAAAAAGGGACACGACAGGGGTGCCCAATATCCCCATTACTTTTTATATCTGTTTTGGAGGTGTTATTCAACATGATTAGAGGGGACCAACTGGTTAAAGGGATTCAGGTCGGAGCTAAACAATACAAACTGAGAGCATTTGCAGATGATCTAGTATTAACCTTACAAGAGCCAGACACTAGTACAAAAAGAGTTTTGGAGTTAATACAAGTTTTTGGTCGAGTAGCAGGTTTTAAGCTGAATAAACAAAAAACGAAGGTATTGGGAAAAAATCTAACAGTTGCGGAAAGAGAGAGGTTTCAGAGTGAAACCGGATTAATGGTAGCAAATAAAGTGAAATACCTGGGGATTAATTTAACACCTAAGAATGTGAATTTATTTAAAGACAATTATGAGAAATGTTGGACTGAAATTAAGAAAGATTTAGAAATATGGTCAAATTTGAGACTTTCCTTGTTAGGCCGAATTGCTGTTATTAAGATGAATGTTTTGCCAAGAATGTTGTTTTTGTTTCAAACATTGCAGATTGTGGACAAAATGGACTGTTTCAAGAGGTGGCAGAAAGATATATCTAGATTTGTCTGGCAGGGCAAAAAGCCCAGAATAAAATTTAAGATATTAACTAATGCAAAAGAAAGAGGGGGGTTTGCCCTGCCGGACTTAAAACTGTATTATGAATCAGCGGCTTTTTGCTGGCTGAAAGACTGGCTACTTCTTGAGAACACAGACATTTTGGACTTGGAAGGGTTCAATAATAGGTTTGGTTGGCATGCATATATATGGTATGACAAGGTAAAGACTCATAAAGGTTTCAAGAGTCATATTGTTAGGAAGGCACTATACAATGTCTGGATTCGGTATAAAGACTTGTTGGAAAATAAAACCCCCAGGTGGTTGTCACCAATGGAAGCAAAGGAAGTGAAAAAACTTAATATGGAATCTAAATGGCCAAAGTATTGGGAAATTATAGAACAAGAGGGGGGAAAGGTGAAACTACAGAGTTACGAGAAATTGAAGTCCAAAGTAAGAGACTGGCTTCACTATTACCAGATAAATGAAGTATTCAAACAGGACAGGAAAATCGGCTTCCAGGTGGAAAGATCAAAATTAGAAACAGAATTGTTAGAACCCAATACTAAGAATTTGTCAAGAATGTACAACTTGCTGTTGAAATGGAATACACAGGATGAAACGGTTAAATCAGCTATGATTAAATGGGCACAAGATATTGGTCATGACATTATGTTTGCTGACTGGGAACAATTATGGACCACCAGTATAAAGTTCACGGCATGTAATGCCTTAAGAGAGAATATTATGAAAATGATTTATAGGTGGTACATGACCCCAGTCAAGCTTGCAAAAATCTATCATTTGCCCGATAACAAATGCTGGAAATGTAATGAAACTGAAGGTACTTTCTATCACCTTTGGTGGACGTGCCCAAGGATTAAGGTCTTCTGGGAAATGATCTATAATGAAATTAAGAAGGTGCTTAAGTGTACCTTTCATAAGAAACCAGAGGCTTTTCTCCTGGGCATGGTAGGCCAATTGGTGTCAAAGAAAGATAGGACTTTTTTATGTATGCTACAACAGCAGCAAGAGTTTTACTAGCAAAGTATTGGAAGATACAAGAACTACCCACGCTGGAAGAGTGGCAGACGAAGGTGATTGACTATATGGGACTGGCGGAGATGACGGGCAGAATCCGTGACCAAGGGAAAGAGACGGTGGAAGAAGACTGGAAGAAATTTAAATTTTATCTTAAGAACTGTTGTAAAATTATTGAGTGTTAAAATGTCATGGGTAAGGTAAAGCAGATTTGCAGCGATAAATGATTGGATAAGAGAAAAAAGGTTAATGAAAGGGAATTATAAGTAATTTAGATCAGGGGTTGCTGAAAAAGTTTAAAACAGGGATGCAGAAAAGGGAGGCACGGGGAAGTCGATGAAATTGGGTATAAGGAAAAAAGGTTATGAAATTATACATGTTTATATGTTTGTTTGTTTTTGTATTGTTATTTGTAATGTCTTATAATATATGTTGGAAAATCAATAAAAATTTATTAAAAAAAAAATACTTGCCCAAAAATGGAAAGAAGAAGACGTCCCAGCGAAAGAAGAATGGATACAAAAACTTGTGGAATATGCAGAAATGGCAAAACTTACTGGAAAAATAAGAAATCAAGAGAAACTTTTTCTAAAAGAATGGAAATGGTTTATTGAATATTTACAAATAAACTGTAAACGGTTAAGCACATTGGCAGAATTGTTGTAATAACCTACAGTTTATAAGAACATATATTTAAAATAGATGAATACATGAATATGTTAAGTTAATGTGGAATATGCAGAAAATATAAAAAAATAAATTTAAGGAACCGCAGAAAGAGGGGGAAGGAAGTCTCAAGTTTTGAAATGTTAAGATTATTGTCAAATTATTGGAATGTATAAAATTGAAAAACATAAATCATCCTCATCAAGCAGAACCTGATAGATGTATAAAATTGAAAAACATAAATCATCCTCATCAAGCAGAACCTGATAGATTTATACCTGCCACACAGCAAAGTCAGGTACAATTCTTAGGGGAAGGCCATACTGCAGTGGTATAGCATCTGTTTTGCACACAGCAGGTCCAAGTTGCAAGGTAGGGCTGGGAACGGCCCCTATCTGAAACCATAGAGAGCCTCTCACACTGGCAGTTAGTGTAAGGTAAAGGTAAAGGACCCTGGGACAGTTAAGTCCAGTCAAAGGCGACTATGGGGTTGCGGTGCTCATCTCGCTTTCAGGCTGAGGGAGCCGGTGTTTGTCCACAGACAGCTTTCTGGGTCATGTGGCTAGCAGGACTAAACCGCTCCTGGCACAATAGAACACTGTGATGGAAACCAGAGCGCATGGAAACACAGTTTACCTTCCCGCCACAGCGATAACTATTTATCTACTTGCACTGGTGTGCTTTTGAACTGCTGGGTAGGCAGGAGCTGGGACAGAGCGATGGCAGCTCACCCCGTCATGGGGATTTGAACCACTGACCTTCTGATCGGCAAGCCCAGGAGGCTCTGTGGTTTAGAGCACAGCGCAACCTGCGTCCCAGGCAGTCAGTGTAGACATTACTGACAAGTCTTCTTCTCTGTGGTGGCAACGTGCTTCAGGAATGCCCTATCCTAACGAGATGCAACTGGTACTGATCCTGTGCCAATTGAGGACATAGCTTTTGCCCATGGGAGATTGATATGGTAAACCAGCTCTGAATTGACACATTGCTCTATCAGCCCATTTTTAATTGATTATTGGATTTTTTAAAATCTTATGTTCAAATTTTATTGTCATGATGTTTGGTTTGTCTCATAACCTGCCCTGCGATCATGGCAGATAAAGGCAGGATTCAAATTGAAATAAATTATTATTCGTTTGTTTAATTTCCATTTGAAAGCTGCCCTTGTTGATTTAAATTTAATAAACAAACAAATGCTTCAAAAGCTGCTGGAACTCACGATGCCACCATAAGCTTGTGAGGACTTAAGTTGTCACGGTTCTTAAATATCTTAGTTCTTAAATAATGGAGCTACAGAACATCTAGGCATCTGTGTTCGTTCGATGTGGTGAGGGACCCAAAACCACAGCATGGCAATCCGACATGCCCAATTACATTTCAGGGGACGCCGTGTTTATTTGCTATTGGCTGTAGCACGAAGGGCTCTTTTAAAACAAAAATAAAGCATACCAGAAGCTGTGACCACATTTTTTTAAAAAAACAACCTTTAATATGCTCATTATTGTTAAGATCTTTTAAATATAAACATTATCATTAGAAGACTTCAATAAGACTACTGCAATGCGCTCTACGTGTGGCTACCTTTGAAGGTGACCTCGAAACGACAACTAATCCAGAATGTGGCAGCCAGACTGGTGACTGGGAGTGACCGCCGAGACCATATAACACCAGTCCTGAAAGACCTACATTGGCTCCCAGTATGTTTCCGAGCACAATTCAAAGTGTTGGTGTTGACCTTTAAAGCCCTAAATGGCCTCAGCCCAGTATACCTAAAGGAGCGTCTCCACCCCCATCGTTCAGCCCAGACACTGAGGTCCAGCTCCAAGAGCCTTCTGGCGGTTCCCTCATTGCGAGAAGTGAGGTTACAGGGAACAAGGCAGAGGGCCTTCTCTGTAGTGGCATCCATCCTGTGGAATGCCCTCCCACTAGATGTCAAGGAAATAAACAACTACATCTGAAGGCAGTCCTGTTTAGGGAAGTTCTTAATGTCTGATGTTTTATCATGTTTTTAATATTCTGTTGGGAGCTGCCCAGAGTGGCTTGGGAAACCCAGATAGGTGGGCAGGGTATAAGTAATAAAATAATAATAATAATCAATGCGCTCTACGTATGGCTACCTTTGAAGGTGACCTCGAAACTACAACTAATCCAGAATGTGGCAGCTAGACTGGGGACTGGGAGTGGCCGCCGAGACCATATAACACAGGTCCTGAAAGACCTACATTGGCTCCCAGTGCATTTCTGAGCACATTTCAAAGTGTTGGTGCTGACCTTTCAAGCCATAAATGGCCTCGGCCCTGTATACCTGAAGGAGCGTCTCCACCCCCATTGTTCAGCCCGGACACTGTGGTCCAGCTCCGAGGGCCTTCTGGCGGTTCCTTCATTGCAAGAAGTGAGGTTGCAGGGAACCAGGCAGAGGGCCATCTAAAAGTCAGGTACTCATTTTTTTCTTCAAAATATAGTCTGGCTCCCCACAAGGTCTGAGGGACAGTGGACCGGCCCCCTGCTGAAAAGGTTTGCTGACCCCTGGCTTTAAACTGAAGTTAATCCAACAAGCAGAATTTTAAGTTTGTGACATGAGTCTCTCCCCTCTCAAATCCTTCAGACTGGGTTCCTCTCTTCTCCCGTATAAAACAAATGGAGCTGCAGGAGGTTTATAAGCCCTTTGCCAGACCCGATTTATTTTCTTAAATAGCTTGCAAATTTAGTAATTGAGTTCTTCAGGAATGTACCTCCTAACGGCACTTCCTGTAGTATTTTAAATCCCGGTTAAGCAGAGCTTCCAAGCAGAATGCAAACATTCAATGCTGAGTGTGCAATAAGCTCCCATGTGCATAAAAACGTTCCTGATTAGAATTATCATGTAAAATTATTCAATAAAGCCCTGTTGATGTGGTGAATGCTTGCATGCAATAGCTACCTGTTAAAGATATTACTTTTTTATAGTAAGTGCAGTTCCACAGAGCAGTTATGACCCCACGTTGAATCCCAAAGTGTAGGGATGTAGGAAGCAACAAATATTGCAAGCCAAAGGGCATGGCCAATCATGTGGGTCGAAACCATCCAATAGAAACACAGCCAGAAAGGAGGTACCAAATCCAGCATCGCATGAGCTCTGCGAGTGCAGCTTTCTTCCGATTAAAGTGCAGAGTGTTTGAGGACCGGGACATTTGCAGGGAAACCAAAATGCTTCTTTACAACGCTACTGCACTACCAACCTTACTGTATGCTTGTGAAACGGGGACCACTTAAAAACGCCATCTCCAACTCCTTGAAAGATTCCATCAACAGTGTCTCCAAAAAATTTTACACGTCACTTCGGAAGACTGGCAAACTGGAAGAAGCAAAGATCACCAGTGTTGAAGCAATGATTCTTCAACATCAACTTCATTGGACTGGTCATGTTGTGCAGATGCCCGATTATCGTCTTCCAAAGCAACTACTCTACAGTATTCCAAACTTAAAAATGGAAAGCATAGTGCTGGTGGTCAACAGAAGAGGTTTAAAGACTCTCTCAAGGTAAATCTAAAATAATGTAGTATAAACACCGACAACTGGGAAACACTGGCCTGCGAGCGCTCCAATTGGAGAACAGCCTTTACCAAAGGTGTCATGGACTTTGAAGGTGCTTGAACTCAGGACGTAAAGGAGAAACACGCTAAGAGGAAGGCATGCTTGGCAAACCCTCATCGTGATCAACTCCTGCCCAGAAACCAATGTCTCCACTGTGGAAGGACGTGTGGGTCCAGAATTGGCCTCCACAGTCACTTACAGACTCATTGTTAAAACCAGCTTGGTTAGAGACATCCATGTGATCAATCCCATTTATGTTGTTATAATAGCACTCCCTGCAGTAAGGAAGCATGCTGTGAAAACTCAATGTCTGAGTAGGTACAAAGCCCAATATACTAGGTGCTCAATATATATTAGCCTGATTCTCCAGGTGCTCTCTTAGTCCAAATATTGAGGAGAAGGAAGCAATTATAAACAAATAATTCACTTATTGAGATTCTACACCCCCCCCAAATTGCCATTTTCATTTGTTCCATTGTCACATAACAGCAAAAAACTAGAGTGACATTCTCCCCCCCGCCCCATGAACTGCCCTGAGACCCCCAGGTATAGGGTGGTATAATAATAATTAATAATAATAATAATAATAATAATAATAAAACAACAATAATAATACTTTATTTTGGACGAAAACATTGTATTTAAAATTATTAAGGGAGAAATGTTTTTGATTTTTTTTAAGAACAATTTAATCCATGATTTAGAGCTGATTAATGCATAATGATGCTCAGTCCAAACCTGTATTTTTTTTCTTTTTCTTATTAGGCTCCCTTCATTCCGTCACCATTATACATGGGCTGTGCTGTTACACTGAAGAATTCTTTAATCACTTCTGACATGCATCCACTTTTCTACTTGGCTTGGCCCCAGCAAACATAGTCGTGCTCTACCTCACTTAATTTCTCTCCGTAGCCTTCCCTTTTCCTTTGGGTAACATACCTCATTTCAAAGGTTACAACTTGCCACGAGATTCATCTAGAGAGGAAGGACACAGCTGGCTCAGGAACAAGGTTTTTCTTGGATTCACACTGTGCTCAATATCTAAAGCAAAGAGGTATCCAGGCTCAAGGCTCCCTGGAAATTTCCCCCCTTAACCTAAACACGCTTTTCTCTAACTATAGATGTTAAGGGGTCTTATTGTGGTAATTCAACTGTTTGGGGAAAACACAGTGCACATCTACTGAAGCCCTTATTACTCTGGGATGGGAAAATTTCCCCACTATTGTGCTTTTTTCCATGGAAAAGTTTCCATTACTAAAATGCATTGCTTTCTAAAATTAAACAATACAGTGGTGCCTCGCAAGACGAACGCCTCGCAAAACGAAAAACTCGCAAGACGAAAGAGTTTTCCGTTTTTGAGTCGTTCCGCAAGACGAATTTCCCTATGGGCTTGCTTCGCAAGAAGAAAGCCCATAGGGAAATCTCCGGGGACCTCTTTTAAATGCTGGCGGTGGGGAGCAAAGCCTTTCGCCCCCCTCCGGCCTTCAGAAGAGGTCCAGGAAGGCCAGTGGGGGCCAAAAGGCTTTGCTCCCCACCGCCAGCATTTTAAAAGAGGTCCCCAGAGATTTCCCTATGGGCTTTCTTGCGAAGCAAAAAGCCTGGGAAGGCAGGCGGGGGGGAGCAAAGACTTTGGCCCACCGCCGGCCTTCAGAAGAGGTCTTTGCTCCCCCCCGCCTGCCTTCCCGGCACAGCGGAGACTTCTCCGCTGTCCCGGGGCGATCTTAAAATGCTGGCTGGCGGCAGCGAAGATCGCTGTCTCCGCTGTCCTGGGGGCTTTTAAAATGCTGGCGGTCGGGAGGAAAGCCCTCCTGTCCCCGGAGCTTGCGGGGTGGGAGGTGGGGAGAAGGGCTTTTCTTCCCACCGCCAGCCTTCAGAACAGCCTTCTGAAGGCTGGCGGTGGGAAGAAAAGCCCTTGTGTCCCCCCCCCCCAGCCTTCAGAAGAGGTCGGGGGACAGACTGTCCCCGGACCTGGTCTGAAGGCGGTTTCCATAGGAACGCATTGATTGATTTTCAATGCATTCCTATGGGAAACCGTGCTTCGCAAGACGAAAAACTCGCAAGAAGAAAAAACTTGCGGAACGAATTAATTTCGTCTTGCGAGGCACCACTGTACCAATGAACCTGAACAGTTTCAAAGCACAGTTAAAGAATAATATTTTCATCTTCTTGAAGCCAGTGCAGGATAACACCACCCACATAGTGGTGTTCTTGTGCCCACTCGAGAAAGGGGGTAAGAATGGGGCATGCTGGCACCGCTCCACTGTTGCCAACCATGCCTTCCATCCAGTGACAGAAACTAAGCTAATCGCCAAATGGCTTCTTATACGTAGGTTGCGGTGGCCACAACAGAACGTCTAGGCGCCATTTTTTTCCTCCAGTGAAGCTTATTGTTATGGTTGTTATTATTAATTTCATTTCTATACAACTTTATATCTTAAAGAAAAAAATCTCAAAGCGCTCTACAACACATTAAAACATCAAATAAAACAATCCAGAATAAAACCAATTCAAGCTTAAAGGAAAATGTTTCTTCTCTAAGTGGCATTTTACTTTTCCCATATACATATACCTACTTAATTTATATAGCTGCCCCATAACAGAAGTACTCTAGATAAAAAAGGTAAAGGTAAGGGACCCCTGGATGGTTAAGTCCAGTCAAAGGCGACTGTGGGGTTGTGGCGCTCATCTTGCTTTCAGGTCAAGGGAGCCGGTGTTTTTTCCAGACAGCTTTCCAGGTCATGTGGCCAGCATCACTAAACCACTTCTGACACAATGAGACAGCATGATGAAAGCTAGAGGGCATGAAAATACCATTTACCTTCCCGCTGCAATGGTATCTATTTATCTACATGCACTGGTGTGCTTTCGAACTGCTAGGTTGGCAGGAGCTGGGACAAAGCAATGGGAGCTCACCCCGTCACGGTGATTCAAACTGCTGACCTTCTGATTGGCAAGCCCAAGAGGCTCAGTGGTTTAGACCACAGCACCACCCATGTCCCAAATAAACAAGCACACAATCACTGATAGGTGTACCTGCCATTGTGAGGCTCAAAGCAATGAAGATGATGCCTCCCCAGCTGTTGCCATTGGCTGTGGGTTTCTTGTGATGTCACAAAAGCCCTTGGCAGCTGAGTGGATTCCCACCATCCCCAGATTTGGCATTATATGAGCTCCTGTGTGCACTCAGGGCCTTTGAAAGAATGAGTGTTTCCAAATACGTGGAGCAGCTCTATACACATAGGCCCTGTTCACAGCAGTGCTGAAGGAGCAGTCAACAACAACAGCAGCAACAGCAACAACAACAACAATAATAATTTATACCCTGCCCATCTGGCTGGGTTTCCCCAGCCTCTCTGGGCGGCTCCCAACAGAATATTAAAAACACGATAAAACATCAAACATTAAAAACTTCCCTAAATAAGGCTGCCTTCCAATGTCTTCTAAGAGTCAGATAGCTGTTTATTTCCTTGACACCTGATGTGAGGGCATTCCACAGGGCAGATGCCACTACTGAGAAGGCCCTCTCTCGCAGTGCGGAAACCAGCAGAAGGCCCTCGGCGCTGGACCTCAGTGTCCAGGCTGAGTGATGGGGGTGGAGACGCTCCTATATTGGGCCAAGGCCATTTAGGGCAGGCACCCCCAAACTCAGCCCTCCAGCTGTTTTGGGACTACAACTCCCATCATCCCTAGCTAACAGGACCAGTGGTCAGGGATGATGGGAGTTGTAGTTCCAAAACAGCTGGAGGGCTGAGTTTGGGGGTGCCTGGTTTAGGGCTTTAAAGGTCAGCACCAACACTTTGAATTGTGGTTTCAGCAGGCACAACCTCCCTCTGTAATGCATACGCACTGTGAGAAGCATGAACACACCCTTAATGAGTACAGAATCCAGAGCTAAGCTCAGGGAAGTCCAAGCTGAGGGGCAGGGAACCTCTGGCCTTCCAGAACTTTTTGAACTGCAACTTCCATCATCAGTGACCATTAGCCATGCTAACTGGGGAAGATTGGAGTTACAGTCGAAATACATCTGGAAGGTCACCGGTTCCTCACCCTCAAAGTGAAGCGCTCAATAAATACTGAACTGGAAGTTATGTTCGCACTTAGTTCAAGTGTAAAACAAAAACAGAAAACGCCCTACTTTAAAACACATACACTCCTCTAATATGTCCCTGCAGAATCATATTATTTCTATAATAGCCACCAGCTCATGCTCTGCAAACCATTTGATCAGACAGTTGCTCTCTAAAACCAGCAACTTGACAAGACACCCAAAATAGTAAGGTGACCAGAATAACTTTCACCAGAACTATTTTCTATTGGCAAAGTGTTCACATGTGATGTTTTAAAATTTAACAGATGTTCACTGTTCTGCTAGATTTATGATATCCACACTGCATTTTGTTTTGGACACAGATAATCTAATTCTCATATCTTGATCATCAAGCTTCCTATGTAAACGTCTATATATTTTACCTTTTAAATATTCTGGTGTATAATCGTGTTAGTCTTTTAGATTACTTACTGTCAGTTTCTATCCTGTCCTCACATTAAGGGCATGGAAGGTACAGCAATAATAATAATAATAATAATAATAATAATAATAATAATAATAATAATAATAGATAAGTTGAATACTTAAAGCTGGACAAAGGTCCTGGAATTTAGTTCCAGAACTACTTTTAATTTTAAGAGTCAGCAGTGTGGTTTGCTATACTGTAATTAAAGTGAAACCTGTCTCTTTGGAACAGACTTCCTTTGTCCCAGAGCTTGTCTCCCCGAGGTTTAGCAATTCTAAGCCTTTCCTTCCCAATTCCCACCAGCTCTTCTACACACTGAGACCCTACAGGAATATTCTGTAAATAAACTGGCACTGCATATGGGACAGGTATCATTTCTGAAAATACTAGCTGGATTTCAGTCTCCCACCGAGTATGCTAAATATTTTTTCAAGGGATACTCAACTACATTTCCTCGAAGTGTCGCCTATGAAGAAAATTAATGACATTTTCCCTGCCTGATGCAGAGGTTGCAGGTTACACTGCGGTCAATGTGACATTTCGACTGTGCCTGACTGGGTGCCAATCTATATAAATCAACAGAATCAAGTAGTAAAGCTTCTCCTGGATTGTACAAGACCAGGAACCGTCTCACCATCTAAATGGCTCTTGAGAGACAATGTACACATCTAGCAAAATAACAGAATACCAGCTCAGGACTGCAGTACGTCAAGGACTGCTCCTTCCTGGATGAACCTACCCAGTCCCTGAGATCATCTTCTTCATGTGCCTCCTCCTCCTCCTCCAGAGGTCCGGAGGGTGGCAACACAAGAACGGGACCTTCTCTGCAGTGGCTCCCCGTCTATGGAATGCTCTCCCCAGGGAACTTCACCTGGCAGCTTCATTATACACCTTTAGGCACCAGGCAAAAATGTTCCTTTTTAACCATTGGTTGATCTGATTAACATCCTATGCCCTTTTAGAATGTGGTTCTTTTTGGAGTTTTTTTTAATTGGGTTATTGTTTTGGGTTTGATTTTATATGTTGTGGTCTTGTTTGTGAACCGCCCTGAGACCTCCGGGTATAGGGTAGTGTATAAATTGAATAAATAAATAAATAGTAGAAAATTTTCATGTGGAAAAGGCAGGCTAACCTCCTTCCTCACATGCTAGCTTTTGAAATACGGGGATATTCCTGAATGGGGAGCAGCCCAGGAAACTCTGTTATGTCACTATTCTGCTGCATTAGTTTCAAGTCCCTAAGCCTGTAGCCTTCCATATATCGCAGGAATACAATTCTCATAATACCTGACCATAAAGGTAAAAGTAAAGGACCCCTGGATGGTTAAGTCCAGTCAAAGGTGACTATGGGGTTGTGACACAGATGTCACTTCAGGTCGAGGGAGCTGGTGTTTGTCCACAGACAGCTTTCCAGGTTATGTGGCCAGCATGACTAAACTGCTTTTGGAGCAATGGAACACCATGGCAGAAACTAGAGCGCCATTTACCTTCCTGCTGCAGTGGTACCTATTTATCTACATGCACTGGTGTGCTTTCGAACAGCTAGTTTGGCAAGAGCTGCGGCAGAGCAACGGGAGCTCACTCCATCGCGGGGATTCGAACCGCTTACCTTCCGATCAGCAAGCCCAAGCTCAGTGGTTTAGACCACAGCACCACCCATGTCCCAAATAAACAAGCACACAATCACTGATAGGTCCACCCACCATTGTGAGGCTCAAATCAATGAAACTGAGGCCTCCCCAGCTGTTGCCATTGGTTGTGGGTTTCTTGTGATGTCACAAAAGCACTTGGCAACTGAGTGAATATAAAGGCAGGCCAAGGGGAAAGCCCTTTTCTGTTTCCAGCAGGACACACCTGGCAATGGATATGACATTCAGCACTGCCCAGGTTTCTCCCACTTGGAGGAGGCAAAGTGGTGAATGGAAGGAGGGAATCCTCTGGCAGTGGGATGCTAAGGCTTGATAATAAGGCAAGTTTGCTTGCTTGAAGGCTGCTGGTATCCGTGGTTGGAAGCTGGCGGATGTCTCATGATGGACCTAAGAGAAGCTGGCAGATGTTGGTGGATGGAAGCCAGTGGCGTTTGAATTTGGAAGTTGGTGGAGGCTACAAGGCTAAAGAAGACTGATGTTTGTGGATGTTGGCTGATGGAAGTTCACCTTTGGAAGACAGTCAACAGAAGCCAGTGGATATTTCTGAATTGAAGCCAGGGCAGGAACGTGAATGGATGTCATGTTTTTGGATGTTGGCTGGTATATGTTTGTGTGAGTACATGGGAGGTTTCAAATGTGGTTGAGGCAGAATGGTGTTTGCATGTTCACGAGTGTGATGTGTGGAAGGTAGATATTCATGAATAGATGGAATCCATGGGACGGGGAGTATTGGTTTCATGGAATCAGAGAATCAGGGAATTGAGTTTAGGAGGGACCCTAGGGGTCATCTAGCCCAACCCCTTACAATGCAGGAATCTTTTGCCAAAAGTGAGGCTCAAACCCACTGGTGTGCTTCTGAACTGCTAGGTTGGCAGGAATTGGGACAGAGCAACGGGAGCTCACCCCGTCGTGGAGATTTGAACCGCCAACCTTCTGATCAGCAAGCCCAAGAGGCTCAGTGGTTAGACCACAGCTGCACCCACTTGCCTACCTAAACATAGGCTATGCTAGCAGTACCCATAGGACCATATTCTCCATCCCTACTCTAAAGATCAAACATACTATTAAGTGAATTCCCTACCCCTGGAGATATGCCTAGGTTTGAGAAGGTATAGGTTCATTGCCTACTATTAAGGATCATATTCGCATGATCACAGAGAACCACTTTATTTTGCACAGAATAAAATTTTGGAGATTTATTCTCGATTCAGACATCTAACATACACAAAGTTCTCCATGTAACTTAATCCCCACATTCATTCTTGAGTTGGGGAGGAATAAAAGAAAATCTTTACAAATGAAAAGTTAAAAACAACAATGGAACAAAATCCTTTCAAAATGAAGGCACAGAAAGTAGACAGTTAACAAAAATGTACACAACAGTCAAATGACTTTGCCATTTTTCCCCATAACTGACTATGCAGCAAGGTGCAGAGCAATAAGTGAAAAATATCCTCAAGCAAAAGCTTATCAACTTGTCATGTTTTTCCTGTAATATTTTTAATCCCTCTAGGACAACACTGCATTGGATTATTCATCAGAAGAATCTTAGAGGTTATTCTTTCCCTCTTACAAAAGATATATTGTTTCTGTATCTTTATTTTCTATACACTAGCACTGATGTGTAAATATTTTTGTTTTAAACATGGATTTGTTAGTTAATAAACTCCTCAGAAAGGATTGGCATAGTTTCTACTACTAAAATAAAATACAGTGGTACCTCGGTTTTCGAATGTAATCCGTTCCGGAAGACCGTTCGACTTACAAAACCTTTGAAAACCAAGACGCTAAGGGTAGTCTGCAAATTCAGTGGAGAAAATTGGGGGGAAAGCTCAGTGGAAGCCATTCGGCTTCCAAGGCGTGTTCAAAAACAGAAGCATTTACTTCCGGGTTTTCAGCATTCGAAAACTGAAACGTTCAGCTTCTGAGACTTTCGACAACCGAGGTACCACTGTATGCTTCGAAGGTCTAGTCCTGAAACACTGTTTCACAGTCCTGAGACACTGTTCCTAATATAGCTACATTTCCCCTTGCTGGATTGGGGCAATAATATCATTTATACAAACACAAAGAAGAGCTAGGGTGATATCCAGCCTCATACTCAGAGTAGGACCCCCACCCCCACAACAAATTATTTTAATGTGTCTACTCCAAATACCACCACTAAAACACTGTTGTTCCTAGCTTTATTGTTTTCAGCAGTTTAACTCGTCTACGGAACTATTTTTTGTTAAGAGCTATACCTGGGTGGCGCTGTGGGTTAAACCACAGAGCCTAGGACTTGCTGATCAGAAGGTCAGCGGTTCGAATCCCTACAACGGGGTGAGCTCCCGTTGCTCGGTCCCTGCTCCTGCCAACCTAGCAGTTCGAAAGCACGTCAAAGTGCAAGTAGATAAATAGGTACCGCTCTGGCGGGAAGGTAAACGGCGTTTCCGTGCGCTGCTCTGGTTCGCCAGAAGCGGCTTAGTCATGCTGGCCACATGACCCGGAAGCTGTACGCTGGCTCCCTCGGCCAATAAAGCGAGATGAGAGCCACAACCCCAGAGTCGGCCACGACTGGACCTAATGGTCAGGGGTCCCTTTACCCCTTTACCTATACCTGCTAGGTGGGGGATCAGATTGCCAAGAATCCACCATTGAGAGACGCAAACTCTCTGCAATCACAGAATTACCCTTGGCAATGGTATAGCTAAGCCTTCAAAAGAGAGTGTGCAAATTATGAGATATCCCTCCTGTCAGGGAACTGCCATCGGAGCCAGAGGCGGAGGGAAGGCTCCAGAGGGATGCCGGAGAGGGTCCCAGCAGGCAGAGAGGCAGCCCATCTGCTGGGGAAGGAAATCAGCGTAACACCAGTGGAGAAGGGGGGCAGATGGGGGAATCGGAGAGGAGGCTCCAGGACTCTTCACCGGAGACCAGCGGAGAGAGCACGGGTCCTCCGCTGCCCACACCCTCCCTGCGCAGAAGACTTCCGCGCAGGGAGAGTAGGCGGAGACTTGGCGTCAAAGAACTTCTTTGCTGGAAGAAGTTCAAGAAACGCCCACTAACGGATTCTGCCAGCGACTGAAACAGCCATGAAGTGAAGGGCTGTCCAGACAGAAAGGGTTCAACCAGGTAACCTAGCCAGGAGTGGCGGCAACTTACGCACGAGCAACCCCTATAACCATTACACCTCCCAATTGAAATCAATGGACAACCCAGATGACTTATCTCCCCAATTCCTCCTCGATCCCCACAGCCACAACAAAGGATAAAACTCTGGATAACTTTTGCAGACACAGCACCAAAGCTATAGAAATTCCAGCGAGATAACTCAAATCTCAAATTTTAAGATGCAAAACTTTGGGGCTCATCACTGTAAATATATTAAGGTAGAACGAAGTGAGGACTTGAGGGTGGGAATCTTTATACAAAACATGCAGGGAGAGCACTAAATGAATAAATATTACCACACCACCATTTATATCCTCCAAGGACTACAACTCTTCTGTTGCAAATTGGGCTGCCAGAAGCAACCCCCCCAAAAAAGCCAGGTAGGGGGCTCATCAGGGAGACCATCGAAACAGGACCCTTCTACCCCCTCCATACATCTTCCTCACAAAATTGTCCTATCCTTTCTTTCAGGTTGCTAATGTCTTATTTTGTGTATATTTCCAGTATTCTGTAAGCCACTTTGAGGAGTGCATTTTAATCCCACATGAGAGGACTGTGTTATTTTAAAATTTCCAGAACAATAATTAAAACATTATGTCCACAACAATGCCAGAAAATTAGCGTGCCTGCATGCTGACTGAGCTGTGAAAGGAGCTAAATGGTAAGCAAAAAAAAATCTGTATCTTCCAGCCTGTCTATTAAATGGTTCTAGTGATTCATTACAGTGCTCATCTGAAGAAGTAATTTGTAATTCTGAAAAGCTTGTGTTCGGGCATATTTTCACTTGGGAGATAGTGGATCATTCACTTGTGTTTCCATTTATTTTAATTCTAGACTCCACCAGGACCCAAGTAATATTCACATAAAATAGGGCTCCTGAAATGGCATAGAAGATATCCCACATGAAATAGCTCTGACCGCCTACCATTTTGTGCTGTGGCAATTTATGCAATAATAAAACGTACTCTCGAGGTCTGTGAGTTGAATGTCACATATGAAATGCAGCTGATGGTACAACTAAAAGAGACATTTCCATCTTGGGTGGTCTGTCACACCAGCTTCTTAGCAGATCGAGCTCTGAGTGACCAGACCAGAGGACTACACCGTGTAGTCTATGGGTTATACAGAAAAAGCCCTCAAATCACATGGAACAGCACATGGGCTTTCTACAGAATACTGCTGGGTTAGCCAAAATGTGGAATATTATGGAGTAGGACTCAAGTTCACAGTGTGGTTTATTGGACCCTGGTAATTAGGCAGATTAATCTGAAACTGAAGACAAAGCTTTCCAACTCAACTTTATAGAGCATATAATTTTACTATTAGCCCTTTCCTCTTGTATATTATTCAAATCAGATAAAATAAGACTTTGTAACTACTTGGTACAATTCATGTTTTAAAAAGAAAACTTCCAGGGCTTAATCTCTGCGAATCTTAACATTTTGCAAATGTAGTCTTAACATTTCTTCCTTTGTAACTTGTTTCTTTTGCAATGTTACCTACACAAAAATCTGTGTCCCTTAGGCAGTAGTTGTAAGTTAGGAAATGTAAGTAATAATGAAAAACAACACCAAGAATCCAATATAGTTCTTCCAAGGATGCATTTATTAAAAGATTTATACACCATCCTTCAGCAGAGCTTATAGAGGATGATTTGTTTTGTAGTATGCGCTCCTAACAGGGGGACGCGGGTGGCGCTGTGGGTAAAAGCCTCAGCGCCTAGGGCTTGCCGATCGAAAGGTCGGCGGTTCGAATCCCCGCGGCAGGGTGCGCTCCCGTTGCTCGGTCCCAGCGCCTGCCAACCTAGCAGTTCGAAAGCACCTCCGGGTGCAAGTAGATAAATAGGGACCGCTTACTGGCGGGAAGGTAAACGGCGTTTCCGTGTGCTGCGCTGCCTCACCAGATGCAGCTTTGTCACGCTGGCCACATGACCCGGAAGTGTCTGCGGACAGCGCTGGCCCCCGGACTCTAGAGTGAGATGAGCGCACAACCCTAGAGTCTGTCAAGACTGGTCCGTACGGGCAGGGGTACCTTTACCTTTATGCGCTCCTAACAATACAAGCCTATACATGTTTACTCAGAAGTAAGGCCCACTGAGTTCAGTTAGGGTTCACTTTCAGGAAAGTGTGCAAAGAATTGCAGTCTAAAATGCACCAAGTTTCCACCACTTTAATAGAGAAAAGTAAGAAACCAGGACTGAACTAAATATAATTATCTCTACATAGCTCCTCTCCCAGTTTTACATGTAGTGCTTTTTAACATCCCAAGAGAAGTACCTACATATATTTATGAAAGACATAACCATGGAATCAGTTGAAAAAGTAGCTGGCATTACAGTTTTTAAATTTATTACAGACAATGGAAACATTCCAATGACCATCTTGCAAGATCCTATCGTGAATACTTTGCTGAACATATGGAATAGTATTATAGGATGGACTTCTACAATTCCCAAAGCAGTTTCGTGGCTGACAAAAAAATGAATGGAGACTAATTTCCCAATGGGGGTGAGAACATCTGTCTTCCCTGACTTAGGAGGCAAATAGGTTGGACACACATATTAAACTGTTTCAGGAGGAGGAAAAACAGTAAAAAAACCATCACAGTCCATTTCTCAAATAGGTACATTTTGAAAAAGTGTAATTGCTTAGTGTACAATCCACCAAGAACTTCTGGAAGTCTTCCTGAAATGAGAGATAGATTTGTTTCCTTGACACTTGCATAGAAAAACTTCCTAGTAAGGTAAGGTAAAGGACCCCTGGATGGTTACATCCAGTCAAGGGTGACTATGGGGTTGTGGCACTCATCTTGCTTTCAGGCCAAGGAAGCCGGTGTTTGTCCACAGACAGCTTTCCGGGTCATGTGGCCAGCAGGACTAAACCGCTTCTGGCACAATGGGACACCGTGACGGAAAACAGAGGGCACAGAAATGCTGTTAACCTTCCGGCCACAGCAGTACCTATTTATCTACTTGCACTAGTGTGCTTTCGAACTGCTAGGTTGGCAGGAACTGGGACAGAGAAACAGGAGCTCACTCCGTCACAGGGATTCGAACCGCCGACCTTCCGATCAGCAAGCCCAAGAGACTCAGTGGTTTAGACCGCAGAGCCACCCACAGCCTGGAGACTTCCTTGTACATTGTGTTCATGAGTACTTGGTGAACAACAGATTTGATGTGAACTACATTCTTCCTGATTCGCAGTTCAGTCCCCAACAGCTCAATGATTGTGCCTGGCTACTCAGAAGCAAGCCCTCCTATATTCAATGGGACTTCTTTTAGGGAAGTGTACCTAGGATTGCAGCCTTAGTCATTATACTATGTCTCTCTCTATATATAAACAACTGGGGTCTTGCTAACCCCCCTGCCATTCCCCTACATCAGAGGTCAGCAAGCTTTTTCAGCCGTGGGCCCACCGTCCCTCAGACCATATGGTGGGCCAGACTATTTTTTTTGGGGGGGGGGAATGAATGAATTTGTATGCCCCACAAATAACCCAGAGATGCATTTTTAATAAAAGCACACATTCTACTCATGTAAAAACACGCTGATTCCCGGACCGTCCGTGGGCCGGATTGAGAAGGCGATTGGGCCGCATCCAGCCCCCAGGCCTTAGCAACTATTAAACCTTCCCAACTCTGTTTTTGAAGCCACTTCTTTCTTTTAATTCAGCAGCCCTAATTCACTGGTTTTAAGCAACAGCAAAAGTTTGAGGGCAGAGTTTGCCTATGCCTGTCCTAACACATTTTTTGTATTACCAATTTTTTCCTTAAAATAAATTCTTTTTCTTGTTTAACTTCCCTAAGTCTCCAAGTACCAGTTTTTTTAAAAAAAACAACAACACAAAAGTTAGCCAGTGGTTAAGAAAGTGTTCGCCGCAAGTATGCTGAGAGAGAGACTGGCTTAAGTTCTGGCCTGATAATTAAGTTGCAGAAAGAGGCACAGGTAATCGAGGCAACCTAACTGCCGTATTATAATTTAATGAGCCTTCAACTAATATTAGAGTATGAAAGAACAGATACTACATTCCTGCCATTCTAACCTGTCTACAGCTTCCAGTAGAGAAAAGTGCGGACGAGGATACAGGGCCCCTCTTCATGAAAACAAATTTCATTAGTAAGTTTCAGAGCAAGTTAAATGTTCAGATGACATGCCTGACATTTAAAATGTTAGCTGAAAAAACACTTTTTATCCTGAAAGGAAGAGAGACAGAGAGAAACCAGATGGCAAGGGAGGAAAATCAAACAACACAAGGGTTATTCAATTGCATTCGCATGGAACTCTTAGCTGGCTGCAAAAAGAGCTCCAGCCGAACCTTTCAAGCACAAAAACTTAGGAGTGCATACATGTATTTCCCAGGACATTTCCATGCATGGGGTGGGAAGCCAGATATGTGAATAGCACACCCCCACAAGTTCCATATGAATCCCCAACAACCAAGCAAAACAGCAGGATCTCAAGAGCTACGAACAATTTGTTTGCCAGAAACCGTTTGTCTGGTGGGCGAGGTTTGTAGCAGCAACCTCTGGGACCAACAAAAAGGCACTTCTTTAAGCATCCATGCTTGTGGGACACAAAATTGTGCATGGTGATCGAAATGCAACAGGCCCATAGCTCTGACATGCTCTCTCACAGATGATATTTCGGCTTCCTTCTGTGACCGTTTAGGCTTTCGTCTTTTCAATATCATTATTTTTAAAGCAAGTTCCTATTTAGCTCTTTTATTGATGGAGACAGAAGGTAAAAATCTGCAGGCAGCATTCCACCCAATATCTCACAAAGTAATAAAGCTCTCAATGTTCAGTCAATAAGTACAAAAGCGTTCAGGTAATCATTAAGCACTTGCACACTTCACATTTTATTTTTAAGGGTGCTAAGGTATTTAATAAATTAACCTTTAACCTATTATACTACTGTCATCTAGATTGTGCCACACAGGTTCCCAAATTGTGGGCTGCAGTGTACTAAAAATAGTCATGCGTCTTCCAGATAAATATTTAAAGGCGCACACTTTGAAAACTACAAAATACATCTCTTAACAAACCTTCCAGGAATTACTTCCCTCCGTTTCCCTCCCACAAACACATATCTATATCTACTATTATTTCTGGTTGGTTGGTTGGTTGGTTGGTTGGTTGGTTGGTTGGTTGGTTGAAGTATTCGTTAAAGAGGCATGTATTTAAAATATTTAAAATATTACTAATATTTTTTAAAATTACCAAGGTGAAATTACATACGATATTAATTGTGTGAATACAATTAACATGCACATTTTAAAAACGTAGATACTACTTTGCATTTATTTATATATTTATATACCACTTTTCAGCCCAAAGCAATGGACAGCATATTGCAACAAAATACACAGTAGAGTGCAATCCAATGTCAATCCATTAAAACAATGTGAAACATCAAAATCACAATATAGGAGGACCACAAAATGGCAGCCATGGGAGTACGAGCTGTATCACAATCTCAGGAGGCAGAAAGCAAGTAGTTCAATGCTTTCCCCCATTCTGAAGTAACAGAAAGCTGTGCTTTTCTCCCACCAAGGCTGTTGTTTCCAGCTGAAACCAGTGAAATCTTATCTCCAAGAGCAAGTAAGAACTTTGCAGGGGGGGATTTTGTGTGGACCACAGCAGCAGACAAGGTTAAATTTTTTCTTCCCACCCTGCTGTGGTCCAGATCCTGCTTAAAACTCCCTGTGGCTACAACTTCTGCTTATAAATGAGCTTAAAATGCCAAAAGCAAAGTAGTCACGGCACTTAAAGGTAAAGGTAAAGGTACCCCTGCCCATACGGGCCAGTCTTGACAGACTCTAGGATTGTGCGCTCATCTCACTCTATAGGCCGGAAGCCAGTGCTGTCCGCAGACACTTCCGGGTCACGTGGCCAGTGTGACAAAGCTGCTCTGGCGAGCCGGCACCAGCGCAGCACACGGAAACGCTGTTTACCTTCCCGCTATAAAGCGGTACCTATTTATCTACTTGCACTTAAGGGTGCTTTCGAACTGCTAGGTGGGCAGGAGCTGGGACCGAACGACGGGAGCTCACCCCGCCGCGGGGATTCGAACCGCCGACCATGCGATCGGCAAGTCCTAGGCGCTGAGGCTTTACCCACAGCGCCACCCGCGTCCCAGTCACGGCACTTACTTCTGTGTAATAACCTACCCGCTGCAATTCCAAGTGATGCAGAATACAGTCGTGCCTTGGAAGTCAAACGGAATCCGTTCCGGAAGTCCGTTCGACTTCCAAAACATTCGGAAACCAGAGCGCGGCTTCTGATTGACTGCAGGAAGCCCAATAGGAACCCGCGGAACCTGCGTTGGACGTTTGGGTTCCAAAAGAGCATTTGAAAACCGGAACACTCACTTCCAGGTTTCGATCATTCGGGAGCCAATTTGTTCAGGAGCCAAGGCGTTTGATGTCCAAGGTACAACTGTACAACAGTTCATGTTACCAAACATCCCCACCTATGCCAAATTCTATAAATATAGCCCAACATCTGTTACCAAGATACTATGACAGGTCCAGCATACCGCTACATATTCATAATCTGCAACCAGAAGTAAGAAAGGGAAGTAAAGAATTATGCACTTTTATTAGACTACTAGTCATGACAGCTATATGTTGTCTCCAGTATCAGACATGGCGTGCCTCTGAATATTATTGTTGGAGAACACAGCTTGGAGGTCTTGCTTGTGGGTCACCCCCATTTTATTCTCACATTAAACTTGTGAAGTAGAGGAGGTTTAGAATTGGTCGCTGACCCACAGACATTTCTTCATGGCTTCATGTCTGAGTATTTTAACCTAAGTAGTACTAATCCTAGATAAACAGTCTAACCCAGGGTGCAAGGTAAAAAGTTAAAGGTAAAGGACCCCTGGACGGTTAAGTCCAGTCTAAGGCGACTATGGGGTTGCAGCACTCATCTCGCTTTCAGGCCAAGGGAGCCGGTGTTTGTCCACAGACAGCTTTCCAGGTCATGTGGCCAGCATGGCTAAACTGCTTCTGGCACAACAAAACACCGTGGCGGAAACCAGAGTGCACAGAAACGCCGTTTACCTTCCAGCCTCAGTGGTACCTATTTATCTACTTTTACTGGTGTGCTTTCAATAATAATAATAATACATTTTATTTATACCCCGCCCTCCCCAGCCAAGACCGGGCTCAGGGTGGCTAACAACCAATATAAAAACAAATTGATTGAAGTACAACTTAAAAACAAGATTAAAATACAACATTAAAACATTAAAATGCAGCCTCATTTCAATGGAAACTCAAATCAAAAGCTTTTGGGGGATGAAAACATCAGGTCTTCACCAAGGCTAACTATCCAGACTGGTCCTACGTGGGCCAGAAAAAAGCCAGGGAAGTCCCCAAGTTGGAGTTCCATCACAGGATGAGAAAGGGAAAAAAGAAAGAGGGGGAGGGAATCAAATTGATTCCAAGCCAAAGGCCAGACGGAACAACTCTGTCTTAGAGGCCCTGCGGAAAGAAATCAGATCTTGCAGGGCCCTGGTCTCATGAGCGTTCCACCGGGCCGGAGCCAGTATTGAAAAGGCCCTGGCTCTGATTGAGGCTAATCTAACTTCCTTAAGGCCCAGGACCTCTAAGGTGTTGCTATTTATGGACCTTAAGGTCCTCCGTGGGGCATACCGGGAGAGGTGGTCCTGTATGTTTTCGAACTGCTAGGTTGGCAGGAGCAGGGACCAGGCAACGGGAGCTCACCCCGTCGTGGGGATTTGAACCACCAACCTTCTGATCAGCAAGCCCAAGACTGGCATATTTTGTGTGAGCTACTCACAACCAGACATGTCTACTAATGCTACCATCCTTGCCTCTCCTTGACGTTTAGCATAAACTGAGAAAGCTGGCAAGGGATGGCTGCCCTTTCCCTGCCAACAATTACCATAGGCACTGAAGAGTCCCACATTTGGAAGTCTGATCTAAGCTCTGCTCCACCACTGGTTCATGCCTGAAGCAGCTGAGAAGTTGGGAAGTTGCTCAACTCCCTTTCTCATGTAAACATTGGACACACTTTGCACTTGAATGGGGTCTGAATCAGCAGAATCAGCTGTCATGGTCCAATCTATTTAGGCTGTAGGGGAAATGGTTTTGAATACACCAGAAGAAAGAAAGAAGCAACAGAAAACCAGCAAGAAATAATGAATTCAGAAGAAAGGAGATCTCATCCTAATTGCTACAGAAAGGGAATACACTACCTTGAGAGTCTGCAAAACCTGCTTCTCTAGAGGTTTTTGAGAGGAGATGGGAAAGCCATCTGGCAGAGGTATTTTAGGTATAGGATATCCCACTGCTGGAAAAATCCCAGATGCCTGAAAATGCAGTGCTGATTCCTAGGCAACTGAAATTATTTCCCAGCTCTGGGAGTTCCACTGCACTCAATGACCCACCAAGTTCCAGCCAACATTAGGATTCTAGATGCAAAGCAGGTATGCACAAGTGTCAGGCCAAAGGGAGCTGCAACGCCTCTTAGAGAAGCAAGGGGAGAAAGCTTATAACCGCCTGTTGTTTCAGTATGCACAAGGCTTGAAACAAAGGAAGGAGAGGGTTGGATTCTTTGCAGGAAAGAAAGCAGGCCCAGGAAAGGGCAACCAAGTGGAAACAA
Source organism: Podarcis raffonei (assembly GCF_027172205.1). Taxonomy (NCBI): domain Eukaryota; kingdom Metazoa; phylum Chordata; class Lepidosauria; order Squamata; family Lacertidae; genus Podarcis; species Podarcis raffonei. The sequence continues at coordinate 52,098,341 of NC_070612.1, read as the reverse complement.
GCTATAAATACCCAAAAAGGTTCTGGAACAAGAAACGACGTGGTAGGAGTTCAGAGACACGGGTGCTTCTTTCTGAGCTCAAGCCAACACACAATATCCATATTTTTAAAATGTACCAACACATGCAATACATCAAACTTCTGCTGGTGTATTTGAGGCCACTTGCAACGCTCAATGCATTGGGGTTGTTTTCTAATGCTCATCATCTTATTCAATCTCCCCAGCCCTTTCTGCAAATGGAACATTTATTTAAGACTTGCATTTGGAAAATCTGTACATGAAGGAAGTATTTCGAAAACTCTGGAAAAGCCCAGTGGAAAAGTAACTGTGTTAGCTCAAGTTTTATTACCTTAAAAGTGAACAGAAAATAAACAGATTCAACAGAACACAAAATCATCCCTCATCCCCGCCCTTTGGCATTACAAAAGTGAGAAGTAGAGCTGTTAAGTGGTAAAAGCACGTCATCGCATGGAAAGCACAGTGGCATTGGCCAAAACTCCAGCACATGTTAAAAGGAAGCAGAGGAGGAACATGGCTGGTATTTTATTTCTCTTTGGTGCATCAGAGAAACCAGAAAAGTCTTGAAAGACTTTTGTGAGTGTTTGGTATTGGGTGGGGAGGATGTGGGGACAGACGGGACTTTATTGTCACCAAATGCATTCCATGTCATCTAGACTGGAGCGCCAATGGATTATCATGCAAGGGCTGATTTCAATTCATTACCACAACAATTTTGGCGAGACAGAGCATAGAAAGAAAAAATTAAAGTTAAACCCCACCTAAACCTCTGCAGCGCTAGGATACATCAAACAAAGTCTGGGTGCTTTATAAAAGACATTTATCAATTAATTGCTCAGAGTCCCTTCACACAAACATTCTTCACAATGTTTTGTTCTATGGGGAAAGCACTGTAGACAACAGCAAACATTTCTACTTAGCTAAGCTGCAACCACAGGACATGGCAAAATGCACACATGTGTACTCATCGCAAGTGTAGTATTTCTTTTTATTTGTTTGTTTGTTTGTTTGTTTGATTTTGATTTTATTTTGACCAAGTAATCATAAATAAATAAGAATAAAAATGTGCAACCCACCACTGAGATCATTCCATTGTAACGAGCCAACCTCCCAAAACTTCAACACCTCTTGCGATGGTTTGACCCCTTTCCCTTTTAACACTATAAATTCTACAAATACCTTCCATATCACCTCAAAATCATTTCTCTTGCATATTCCCAGTCTTACCTTAATGGCACATGTTAATTTATCATTAATAGCTATATCCCACACCTCTTTATACCATTCTTCCATTTTATATTCTGCTTGCCCCTTCCACTTCCTAGCTATAATAATTTGTGCAGCTGTCAATAAATTTGTGAGTGAGTCCTTCAAAGCTTGCAAACCTTTCACCCCATCGTAAATTGATGGGTCAGCTTCAACCCAGTGATTTCTGTTATCCCCTTAAAAACACTTTGCCAAAAAAAAAAGTACATATTTACATGCCCCCCCACCAAAGCATGGCCATGTGAAGTTACCCTCACCCAGATGCCTAAAAATTATGGGTGCCCGAAAAATGCTAACAACACTGAATTTAAGCAAATCTTTATCAAGTGTGTAAGTTCTGACAGACAGTCAATACACATGTTGACTACAGCTGATCATCCACAGTCTCCTCATTTTCCCCCATCCCAAACTGCAATAAGAACAGAAATACTCTCATGACCAGTTTCTCATATTTCCTCATATGAGCAGACCACCCAAAAAGTGCTTTATTGCAAAGACTGAACTGTTTGGTTTCCCTAGAAGTAGAACGACTTTTATCTCATGGAGTAGACTATTAATACCACAGAACTGAAGCAAGAAATACACATGTAAAGTCCTGGTGGAATTCTAAACTTCTGAGCGGCTTACAATTAATAATGAAGGGGATCTGGAGCCAATAATAACAGTTACTACACAAGAGTGGTTTTTTTGTAACGGATAGAGACTACGGACAGGTGGAAGCCTAAATAGCCAAATTCCAATCAGGCCTGGAAAGCGTTTTAAAAGATACAAACTCCATTATGAATTGCTTAAAACACACCCATTCACACAACACGGAAGTGGAAATTATTTATTTCAATCCAAATGTGAACGGTTATCCAAACTTTTCCATCTCTCACTCAGAAATGTCATGTTCAAACTGCAGCACTTAATGGTAAATGAGAATACAAAGTATGTGATTAACAATGAATGTCTAGGATCTTAAAAGTAAAATAAAGAGCTGTGAAACTATTTCAAATTAAATTTGATGCATTCCACATTTCCGCTGCCGGAATACAGCAGGAACTCTTGAGGAGATCATATTTAAAACAAACCAAGTTTTTTTGTGGTGAAATGTTGTTATACAACTATGCAGTTGTTATATGCAACAACAACAACAAAATCAAACTAGTCCAGGCTGACAGCTGTCAGTGAGCCAATTTTACTTGATATGATGGGCCTGCACCACACACTGAGGAAATGATATACACAGTTAACGTACATATGTGCATGCAATACTATCAAAACATATCATTTCATCCAGTTACATCCCAGCCCTAAGACATGTCAGACAGTAACTTAGACACTTAGAGCAAATTTGGGTCAAGAATATGCCATGAGAGCCCCATGTCCCCCCAAAATGGCTGAAGCCCAATCCAAGTGAGAGTAATTCATTAATAAACTGTAACAACAACAACTGTGACCTATCCAGAGGAATAGGCTTTCACATCGTCATCTCTCATTAGGTAAAAAGGACCCCTGGACAGTTAAGTCCAATCAATGGCGACTATGGGGTTGCGGCACTCATCTCGCTTTCAGGCCGAGGGAGCCGGCGTTTGTCCACAGACAACTTTCCGGGTCATGTGGCCAGCAGGACTAAATGCTTCTGGCACAACGGGACACCGTGACAGAAGCCAGAGTGCACAGAAACCCTGTTTACCTTCCCGTCGCAGCGGTACCTATTTATCTACTTGCACTGGTGTGCTTTTGAACTGCTAGGTTGGCAGGAGCTGGGACAGAGCAACATGAGCTCACCCCATCGCGGGGATTCGAACTGCCGTCCTTCCAATCAGCAAGCCCAAGAGGCTCAGTGGTTTAGACCACAGCACCACCCGTGTCCCTAATCTCCCATTAGGAAAACACTTCAAGCAGAAACCTAAATCCACAGCTCTGCCATTTCCTCAGGTGCCCTCATTGTTCATTAAGCAGACATAGTCCTCACAGAAACTAATCAGTAACAACAAAAGACACATTTTGAAGCTAGCACTCAACTAGCTTAAAAGCTGGACTTGGATACTGATCATGCCATAATAATAATAATAATAATAATAATAATAATAATTTGTTATTATTTATTCCCCAGCCACTCTGGGCGGCTCCCAACAGAATATTAAAAACACGATAAAACATCAAACATTAAGAACTTCCCTAAATAGGGCTGCCTTCAGATGTCTTCTAAAAGTCAGATAGCTGTTTATTTCCTTGACATCTGAGGGGAGGGTGTTCCACAGGGCAGGCGCCACCACTGAGATGGCCCTCTGCCTGGTTTAGAGATTAGGGCTTCTCTAAAGTTCAGACCTTTATGAAACTATTGTCTTGATTCCCCTGGGATCTCCCAAGGGTGTCGTGGATCTTGACTACCTGGAATTTGCCACAACTTCCACCAGATCATCCCATGGAAACACAGCTTAGCAAACTAACAGCTTTCAGCCTTATACAGACTGTCTTTCTGGGGAGAGGGGTGTCAAAGAAGGGTAAATAATAGCACACCAATTAAGTGAAAGCCACAGCTGCATGCACTGTCATATACATACCTACTGGATGGTATTTCCTCCTTCACCATCATTTGAACCAGCCCATAATGTAATGGAAATTAAATGATTGTTATTTTATTTAGATATTTTCACTGGACTGAAGCCCCTTAGAGCACAAACTCTCTCAGAAACAAATTTAAACCGGTTTGGGTAAGTTCAGCTGATGGTGCTGGAAGACATTCTCCACAAATGTATAACATCTAACAGCCAAGCAAATGCAAAAAACTTCTGTAGTTAGGAAATATACTCAACTGCATAAGACGTAAAAAAATTAAAATTAATTCTGCATTCCAACTTGCTGGAAGGAGAAGCCATGTATGATACCCTATAGCTAAAAATATTTGTTTTTTCCCGTTTAAAGGCTAACTTGCATCAGCTCTCAGCAAATAAAGGAATGTCTGAAAAGTTTTTGGGTTTTTTTGCATTTCATCTTAAAGTACAATTTAAAGCTGCCCTGAGCTTCAACTAACAAATAAATTATTTTTTCTCCCCCATTCCAGAGGCTAAACTGACCAGAGTAGAGATATCTTATCACTTCATTAGTCTCTTCTTAACCACCAAACTATGACCAATGCAGGATAATTCATTATACGACAGAATGTTAAAACAACGAACACGTTTTTGTACTTTTTTGCACCCTCTCTCTCGTTTTATGAAAGGCAATGTAAACCATAACCCTTGCAAAAGAAAAGACCAGTGAGGGAAGACAATGGGAGAAGGGAGAAGAAATAAAACTTTGGACATTTTTCCAACGTAAATTTCATTACCATTTGGCAGTCTCTGATCTGACGTGACTAACTCAGAATCAGAAGAGAGACCAACCCTGTCAGTTCAAAGATAAAGAGCAGTAGGACTCCTTACATCCACACCTTCCTATAAAACAATGGAACAAATAAACAAATTAAAAATGGCAACCTGCCCTATTTCACTAATTCATCAATTAGATGAAGTAAGGGGTGTGTTATGAAGGAGCCCAGCTTTGCAGATGACGCCAAATTCTTCAGGACAGGGAAATCGCAAGGAACTTCAAAAGGCTCTCCCCGAATCTGGTGAGGAGACGACAAATGGCAGACAAAGGTCATTAGAAGTGCAAAGTTGATGCACACTGGAACCAACAAATCCTTACTTCACACATGGAGCGTGAACCGTCTGCAGCCATCCAGGAAACAAAATATTTCGGAGTCACTGTAGTGACTTTACTAAAACGTCAGCTCAATATATTCATTCATTCTCCTCTCGCACAGAATTATCATCACAGAAAGGGTATAGGAGAGTCAGAACCATTCGCTCCACCTCCACCACATAACCCTCTACTGGTTACCATTCCTGCATGTGGGGGCATGTGTTCGAGTCTGAGTGTCTGCTATGGGAAGTTTGTTATGTTCAAATACACATCCCCGTAAGGTTCATCCAAGCCCCCTGTGCTCTACACACAATGCGTTGGAGGATAAATGGAGAGCCTGCTGTTCTCAAATACCTCCCTGTGTGGATTAGAACCCCGGTTCCACAGCAGACCTTCACCCCGCAATACACATAACGAGAGAATGAGTGAACCGGGTACATATGGACAACGCCAGGATTCCAGCTGACCATGGGTGCTGAACCTGGAACCTGAGAGATATCAGGCATGATTCAACACAATAAAACAGTGAACAGGGTGGCGATATAAGGACTACTAGGGAAGCAGGTGACACTGTGGTCTAAACCACTGAGCCTCTTGGGTTTGCCAATCAGAAGGTCAGTGGTTTGAATCCGCTCAACAGGGTGAGCTCCTGTTGCTCTGTCCCAGCTCCTGCCAACCTAGCAGTTCAAAAGCACACCAGTGCGAGTAGATAAATAGGTACCACTGTGGCGGAAAGTTAAGTGGCGTTTCTGTGCGCTCTGGTTTCTGTCCCAGTTTTCCGTTGCGCCAGAAGCGGTTTAGTCCTGCTGGCCACATGACCCAGAAAGCTGTCAGTGGACAAATGCCGGTTCCCTCGGCCTGAAAGCAAGATAAGCCATGCAACTCCATAGTTGCCTTTGACCGGACTTAACCGTCCAGGGGTCCTTTAGCTTTTTTACAATGACTACTGCAATCAACATCAAACCTATTTTTTGGGGGGGGGGGGACGACTACTTTTACCATTTTTTATGGACGTTTATTGTTTGTTTACAGATGGCTGCATTGGCGATATTATCTTGTGTCGATTGCATGATTCAACACAGCCACACAACTCTGCCCAGAGCAGGAAGCTGCAAGATATTAACAGAACAGAGAAAGTAACTTGGTAACGCCTTGCATGTGCTTCCATAGTCAGGCTTTCTCCTTGGTCTGAGCAATACTGAAATTCTGCTGTCACTTTGCTTTCCTGTCACATCTCTACCTTCCAGATACCCCACAATGCAGCAGTCAGACTTCACTTCAGTTCCGGGAACTTGCCCCTAGGCTTGGCAAAAGCCAGGACAACAGGCAATGAAAAAGGCATTACATACATCTATATCTATGGTGTTGACACTGATGGAATTGAGGTCCAGAAATTCAGGGTCCACTAGCAAGCTCTATTCTTCTTCTCCTTCTCCTTCTCCTTCTCCTTCTTCTTCTTCTGACAGAATCCCAGCCACTGCACCAATCTCAGAGAAGGCCATGGCTCTCCCAGATCATGGCGGCACCGAGATCCTTTAAAATTTTCATCCCTTCTCAACCTCTGGGTCCCCAGATGTTGTTGAACTACAACTCCCATCACCCCTAACTAGGAAGGCCAGAGCTCAGGGATGATGGGAGTTGTAGTCCAACAACATCTGGGGACCCACAGGTTGAGAACCGCTGCAAGTTTAAATGGAGATTCTAGAAAGTGAGTCTGGTACCTTATGTATACAAAATACCTGAGCTATGTCTGCTTACGTACACATATACAGTCGTACCTCGGAAGTTGAACAGAATCCGTTCCGGAAGTCCATTCGGCTTCCAAAACGTTCGACTTCCAAAGCTCCTGCAGCCAATCGGAAGCCGCGGAAGCCCTGTCGGACGTTCAGCTTCCAAAATAATGTTCAAAAACTGGAACACTCACTTCCGGTTTTCGATTGTTCAGGAGCCGGAACGTTTGACTCCCAAGGTGTTCAGGAGCCAAGGTATAACTGTATAATAATCCTCACCGCACCTCTTAATTATAGCTACTACCTCCCCCACCTGAAAAAGAATGAAAAAACTGTAATTCTCGAGAGCTTAGGAAATGCTTTAAAAACACAAAGGCGTCCTCTGACCACAACAGGAAAGATGTGGGATTGGGAGTCAAAACAATGAGAACCACATAGGCATGGCATGACTTTAAAGCAAGCCACGCCTTTGTTAGCTACATCACTCATGAGTTGGGCTACACAGGGACAAGGACCCCAAATGATCAAACCTGCCTGCTGACAGAAAAACCAGAGCTTGTTTACTGGGAAATCTGGGGAAGGGAGCAGACTGACATGGAAGACGATCCAGTTAAGCCCATGCCAACCTGCTTGCCCATCTATGTCTACTTAAATTGTCAATCTCTGTCTTTTCATTTTCTTCTGACCTCACTGCGTGCAACTCCCTCGTGAGTGAGGCTTACACTTCATGCACCGGATAAAGTGTCTCTAGTAAATTACTGCTTATGCCATAATAAATCTGTTAGTCTTCATAGTACAGTGGTACCTCGGGTTACATTTGCTTCAGGTTACATACGCTTCAGGTTACAGACTCCGCTAACTCAGAAATAGTACCTCAGGTTAAGAACTTTGCTTCAGGATGAGAACAGAAATCGTGCTCCGGCGGCACAGCAGCAGCAGGAGGCCCCATTAGCTAAAGTGGTGCTTCAGGTTAAGAACAGTTTTAGGTTAAGAACGGACCTCCAGAACGAATTAAGTACTTAACCGGAGGTACCACTGTATTACAATACTAGTTTCCCTACAAAATCATATAATTGTAGAATTGGAAGGGACTCTGGGGTTCATCTAGTCCAGGGGTCGGCAAATTTTTTAGCCGCGGGCCAGTCCACTATCCCTCAGACCATGTGGTGGGCTGAAGAATTGGAACCAGGGGGAGCTGGAAGAAGAGGCATGGGGGGCAAGTAGTCCTCAGCCCCAGCCCCAGCCACTGCGCTTACCTTCCATGGGGCTGCCGCCGCCACCGCTGCTGCTTCTCGTGGGTAGGCAGAGTGAACTCGTATGTTCCACTCGTATGTTCCACAGGAGCACCAGGGCAGCGGCATAGGAAGGAAGATGAGCAGCACAAAAGAGCTGGCTCCGGAGAGGGGCTGCTTAAAATGATGCTCAGCCAGCTCAGTCCAGCCCCCTTCCTCCTCTAGGCAGGGCAAGGAGAAGTCAGGAGGAGGGAGGGAGGGAGGAGGCGCCGCTGCGGTGTGTGTGAGGGAGAGAAATGGAATGGTGCAAGAAAAAAATGGTGCAGCCTGAATGAACAGACCAATCCAGGGTCCTGGATCCTGCAGGCTGGATCCTGAAGGCAATTGGGCCTGATCCACCCCCAGGCCTCAGTTTGCCGACCCCAATCTAGTCCAACCCCCTACAATGGAGGAATCGCAGCTAAAGCGTCCATGACAGATGGCCATCCAACCTCTGCTTACAAACCTCAAATGAAGGAGAGTCCACAACCTCCTGAGGGAGTCCTTTCCCCTGTCAAGCAGCTCTTACTGCCAGTAACTTCTTCCTGATGTTTAGTCAGAATCTCCTTTCATGTAAATTGAATTCATTGGTTCAATGTATTATTGTTTAAATATCACTTACATTTCTTCTTTATGACACTTATTCCTAAGTGCACTTAAAACTCATTCAGAGCTATAATCAACAATGGTTTTTTAAAAAAATATTTGGCAGATTCCTGAAAACTAGATGTAATACATTTCCTTTAAAATTTATTTAAGGAAAGGAAGAAGTGGCTGGGGAAACCCAGCCAGATGGGTGGGGTATGTATGTATGTATAAATAAATAAATAAATAAATAAATATTATTATTATTATTATTATTATTATTATTATGAAAGAACCTTCTGCCTGTCAGGCCAATTGAAAAAGAGCACGTTTTATATAACTTCTGAGCATGGAGTGTTCTGAAAAGTTTATGTGCAATGGCAACAAGCCCTAGAAAGCTGGTCTCATGCATCTTTGACCAGGCGTAGAATTCACATCTCAGCACACAGCGGTAAGCACTGTAAAAATACCATTTGATAACATGTGGTGCACACAATGGGAGTGTTCAGAAAACCATATTGTAGCTTAATAAGCTGAGATGGGAACAAGGTTTTGGGGCGCACACAAAGCCCATTCATCAACCAGAAAGTATTCCATTAATTACAGGTTCCCATTTTGTCCAAACTCATAAAACATAGTTCACAACTTCAGAAAAAAGTTGGATGTTAAGCCATCTTCAATGCATGGCTTGATATCTTGGCTTGTTCTGAAGCTATCAACCATAGCTTCCTGGTTTGGGGAAAACAGGAAAGTATTGTAAATTAAAAGCTTTCTGGTTTGGTGGTTTCTTTGCTCAGGAAGAAGAGCAATGGGGTTGTGTGTGGCGCCAAATGGCTCGTTCATATTTCAGCTTATTACACCCAGATGTGATCATACTCATGGACAAGTATACTAAGCACAACTGGTTTGCAACAGACAAGAGACCCATCTTGCACAAGATCGTTGAATGGTCATCATCACATGCGCAGAAGCACACTAGAGAAAAGTCTGAATTCACTTGATGCAATTTTAATTTGAACTTTTTTTAAAACAAAACAAAAAACTATTAACTACTTCCACATTAAATGTTCTGAACCTGAAAAATATTATGAATGATCTTCACAATGCAAAAAATAAAACATTTTCTGGGATAGTTTTATGATTCAGTTAGACAGTTATGAGGCCTGTGTTGAAAAGTTAACTTTCACATTCAATTAATCCCAACTCTAACCTGCTGCAGAACCCTGGCTGAATTTATCTTTTCTTTACGCAACATGCAAAGCCTTCTAGTTAAATACACAAAAGTATAGAAAAATAATGTCAGGGCATTAAATTGGGAAAAGCAAGCAAATTCAGTTACAGCAGCCACTTCACTGTGAAATAATACTTACCAGATGAACTGTTACTGAATGGCTTAAAACTAGTCTAGCACATTCAAGCAGGATTGGCCTAAACTACTGAAGAAAATGTTCAAGTTACAGCTATTAGGGGATGTGTTTAGAAGTTGGGTAATGCGGGATATGCAAGCTTTTGAATTTCATGTAACTAAAGGCAGGCACAAAACAGGTAACTCAGTGGTTCTCAAACTTTTTGTGGCGGCGGAATCCTTGCAGTAAAATCTTTTAAATTTATACTTTTAAAAGTAGGGACGAAACTGACTACTGGGAGAGCAAGCAACAGAGAGTCAGACAGAGCAGCAACTTTGAAAAAGAATAAAATAATCTCTTATCAGGCAGAGTTCTTCTTATCTTAAAGGAGCAGCATATTTAACCCTTGCTGCCAAGCTGCGGCTCACAGGAAGGTGCTAGGAAACGTACATGGGATTTCATGATGTTTCAACAGCACATTTAACCCAGGAGCAGGGTGGCATGTGAAGGACAGCACTGTTTACCTGGCTTTCCAAAAAAAGCACTGTTTACCTGGCTGTCAATAAACCCCATTTACAGCATAATGTGGATGGGGGAAGATGGCTTAGAGCAGCATTGTCCAACAGGTTGATTGGGATCGACTTGTTGCTGTTGTTGTTGTTTAGTCGTTTAGTTATGTCCGACTCTTCGTGACACCATGGACCAGAGGCACTCCTGTCTTCCACTGCCTCCCACAGTTTGGTCAATCTCATGCTAATAGCTTCGAGAACACTATCCAACCATCTCGTCCTCTGTCGTCCCCTTCTCCTTGTGCCCTCCATCTTTCCCAACATCAGAGTCTTTTCCAGGGAGTCTTCTCTTCTCATGAGGTGGCCAAAGTCTCAGCTTCAGGATCTGTCCTTCCAGTGAGCACTCAGGGCTGATTTCCTTCAGAATGGATAGGTTTGATCTTCTTGCAGTCCATGGGACTCTCAAGAGTCTCCTCCAGCACCATAATTCAAAAGCATCAATCCTTCGGCAATCAGCCTTCTTTATGGTCCAGCTCTCACTTCCATACATCACTACTGGGAAAACCATAGCTTTAACTATATTGTTTCTTGGCAATCTGTCGATCTCTCTCTCCCCCCAAAACAGCCCTTTCTCAGAGCCAATGCGCAGGGCTTCTCTCTCTCTCTCTATGGAGGAGGAGAAGCAAGCAGGCATGAAGAGGGCAGAGACAGGGCCGCCTTACCCATAGGCGCTAAGGGAGCGGGGCACCCAGGCACCGGGCTCTCAGGGGCGCCAGGCCGAGAGTCCGGGACCCGAGAGTTGAGTCCGGGGAAGAGCCCGCCCATCGGTCGGAGCGCTGCAGCAGGCTCTTCTGCTGCGGGCAGCTCTGCGCTGCAAGTTCGGAGGTGACCAAGCCATCGAGATGCTGAGGCGGCCGGCTGGCTCCGCCTTCCTGTGCACCTGGAACTGTGCAACCTGGGGGGGCACTGGGTAGATCTTTGCACCCCGGCACAGCATATGCTTAAGACAGCCCTGGGCGGAGGCATACGCAGACTGAGAGACCGGGCAAGAGAAGCCCTGCGTGCTGGCTCCTCGAGAGAAAGGGCTGGTTTGGAGAGAGAGAGAGAGAGAGAGAGAGAGAGAGAGAGAGAGAGAGATGGTGCTGGACATTCCAGGATCCAACCTTCGAGGAGAGGACTGTCTTGCCCCATCCCCACTGTAAAGCGATGAGCTCTCTCACTGAGTAAAGGAGTGGGGGACCCTTCCTGGCTGCTGCCATCCCATCCACGAGGAGGGGGTGCGTGGGTGAGTGTGCAGCCCTGCATGCTAGCTCCTCAGAGAGAGAAAGGGCTGGTTGGAAGGAAGGAAGTGATGGGTTGGATCCAGGGGAATTCTACAGGTTTCATCCAGTTCTTAAGGTGGTGCTTGAAGGCTGTCAACTCTGCAGTTCAGTTTACCCAATTTCTGTTTCGAAATACAGTGGACCCTCCGGATACGAATTTAATACGTTTGTCCTTACGTACCCCTGAAAAGTCCGCAATATGAGGCGCTGCTTCTGCGCCCATGCACAGCGTGATAGAGCACTTCTGCACATGCGCACGTGGCAAAAACTGGATATACTTCTGGGTTTGCTGCATTTGCAACCCAAAAGTTATGTTACCCGAAGGTAATGTAACCCGAGAGAGTATGGGGGAAACCCAGACTCATTTGAAAAAGAGCAAGAGTCCTGAGGTACTTTAAAGACTTAACACATTTATTATGGCATGAGCTTTTGTGAACAACAATCCATGCATCATGTTCTGATTATGTAGGACCCTGTCCTCAATGTAATTTTCTTATGTTATTACTAGAAGTATGTAGTTTTTAAAAAGTATTGATTTATGATTAACTTTTCCAGTTTTATGGAAGTGACTGTCATTTGTTATTCTTTTTATCATAAGCTCAGTCAAATATAATCTCTTTAACTTGAAGAATAACCGTGGGAGAGTGTGGTACATCACTGCCCGTTTTGGATACTGGATGGTAGATCTCAGGCAACTTATGGTTGGACATGCCTGGCTTAAAGCATGTGGCACCTCTGCTAAAACATGCACACCGGGCCAGGTCCAATGTTCTTATTTTGATGTATAATGTCCTGAACTTGTGTTCATGATATCTTAAAGGGCAGTTATATCCCACCTTGGTTACCTGCAGCAATGCAGTTAGGCATTCCCTGTTTTGCCAAGGCTCAACTGGCCTCTGACTAGAAGTCAGGCATTATGGGATGCTGATCCCATGCTGTGGAACAGAATTTTTTTCCCAGCATCCTTGCATTTGACTTTCAGGTGTCTCTTGAAGGCTTTTTTTATGCCACCAGGCCTTTGCAGCTGTTTATTTATTTTTTAATCAGACAGGCCCTTGAATGATTATCTGAACCGTTGCAATGGTGTTTTTAATGTTGCACACCACAACAATGTAGTTGATATAATAGTATAGAAATACTTTAATAAATAAACAAACAATTTCTATGTCTATATAAAGAAAGCCTTTACAGTCTGCTTTCTTAAGTGGACATTAAGCAAGAAGAACATAATTCATGTATCAACTAATATCCTGAGTTCCTGTTTACATTGTATAATAATAATAATAATAATAATAATAATAATAATTTATTATTTATACCCCGCCCATCTGGCTGGGCCTCCCCAGCCACTCTGGGCAGCTTCCATAGAAACCAAAAATACAGTAAAATATCACACGTTAAAAACTTCCCTGAACAGGGCTGCCTTAAGATGTCTTCTGAATGTCAGGTAGTTGTTTATCACTTTGACATCTGCTGGAAGGGCGTTCCACAAGGCGGGCGCCACTACCGAGAAGGCCCTCTGCCTGGTTCCCTGTAGCTTTGCTTCTCGCAATGAGGGAACCGCCAGAAGGCCCTCGGCGCTGGACCTCAGCGTCCGGGCAGAATGATGGGGGTGGAGACGCTCCTTCAGGTATACTGGACCGAGGCCATTTAGGGCTTTAAAGGTCAGCACCAACACTTTGAATTGTGCTCAGAAACGTACTGGGAGCCAATGTAGGTCTTTCAAGACTGGTGTTATATGGTCTCGGCGGTTGCCCCCAGTCACCAGTCTAGCTGCCGCATGTATGTTTTGCTTACTTCAGTTCGGTAGGCGATTCTATTGAGTTCCATCTTTCTATTGCTAAATCTGAAGACCACAACCTCAGTTCTTTTCAATGCTAGTTTAACCATGGGGAGAAGAGGGTACAATAATACAGATGCATCATAATCCTATTAATGTTTACCCAGGGAGTTAGTGGTTTCTTCCATTTTGCAGTGGTACCTGCTGTTGACTATTGTTTCTGGGGAGCCTGCACCAATCAGAAACTGCACCTTGGTTTTCGAACATTTCGGAAGTCAAATGGAATTCTGGAACGGATTAAGTTTGGTGCTTTTGTTTTTGCTATTTATTTTGCATTTTTGTGTTTGAGGCATTTTCGGTTAATTTGCTTTTGTGACTGTGTGGAACTGAGTTCAGCTACGGATTGATTGATTGATTGATTGATTGACTGTGTGTCTGCAGAAATGGATAAAAGCCCCCCATCCAAACAATGACTATCATCAGTGCAGGTAAGGAAAAAATATTTTAATTTTTATCATCTACAATGCTGTCTTATTTATTTTATAGTACAGTACATTGATTGTTGCTTTCATTTTATGGATCAATGGTCCCGTTAGATAGTAAAATTCATGTCAAATTGCTGTTTTAGGGGTTGTTTTTAAAAGTCTGGAACGGATAACAGTGGTACCTCGGGTTACATATGCTTCAGGTTACAGACTCCACTAACCCAGAAATAGTACCTCGGGTTAAGAACTTTGCTTCAGGATGAGAACAGAAATCGTGCTCTGGCAGCGCAGCAGCAGCAGGAGGCCCCATTAGCTAAAGTGGTGCTTAAGGTTAAGAACAGTTTCAGGTTAAGAACGGACCTCCGGAACGAATTAAGTACTTAACCCAAGGTACCGCTGTAATTCATTTTGGATTATTTTCTATGGGAAAGCGCCCTTTGGTTTTGAAATGCTTTGGTTTTGGAACTGGCTTCTGGAACGGATTAAGTTTGAGAAGCAAGGTACCACTGTACGTGCACATCTACAGTCAAAGAAAAGCAAAAGCAATGGCTTGCACAATGAACTGGATTGTAATAAATACTATTGCTACAACATAATAAAAACCAGCAGTGTCACTGCACAATCATTTAAACAAACACAACCAAAAAAGCAGTAGTAGCTGCTGCTAGTGGTATCAAAACTTCCAACAGAAGGCTTACAGAGAGAAAGAAAGAAGCCATAGACTACTCAGAAGTCTATTTCAAGTGTGATACCACGGCAGCTCTATAAAAAGCTCACCATTTGTAAGCGAGTAGGGGATCTCCAACGTTTTGCTCTCAGTTGGCCCCCAAATCCCAGAAGCAGCAAGACAGTGCAATGTGAAAATTCTCTCATGCTGTTCCTGCCTTCTTGGCTTCCCATGCCAAGGGAAAATAACAGCACAGCTGCCAGTCTTTGGGCTCCAGAAAATGCCTGACCTTGCTATGTTCTTAGTCTGGCTGGTAGAGAAGGAACTGAAGGGAAGAAAGAAAACTGTGAGTTCACAGCAACAGAAGAAGGGGTCCATGGAGTAGGGAATCATTTTTTTGTCAGAGAAAGGAATTATACCAATTATTACACATGGAGTTATGGGCACTATTGTAATATTGTTGAGGGGGGATGGTTTATGGGTTGATAGAGGTAATGTTTGATATGGTGAATGGTAGCAGTGCTTGGCTGGCTGACACCCTTTTAAAATGTGTTGGGGAGGGGGAATGATTGGGTTCTTCTTGTTTTTATTTCTATTATCTATTTTGTGCCTTTAGATTGTGATTTTATCATGTGAACTGCCCTGAGACCTGCGGGGATAGGGCAGTATATAAAAAAATTATTATTATTATTATTATTATTATTATTATTATTATTATTATTATTTATTACAAAGAATGTGATAGAAACATGTTGTCACCAACGGCTTGGTCCAAGTTGGAGGAGCCTCTTGACCAACCATTCTCTGATGATCAAAGCAGCCAGATAATTTAGTAGTGCTTTCCTTTGTTTTCTTTTCTCTTTTCTTTTCACAAGAGTCAAAGAGCTTTCTTGAAGATATCTTTCTTCAAAAGGATTAGGCGGAAAAACTGAGCGAACAATGACCTCTTTCCATGAAACAACTTGCTATTGTCTCACAGGATCCTTTCATTCAAGTTCATCACATTTTGGCAACCTGGCTACATTTATTTTTAAATTTTCATCTGTCGTACAGATACATCCAGAAATGCAAATCAAGAGGATTTCCCACACACAGTTGAAGCAGCTGTCAATAAGTGTGCAAGGAATCGCAGTGTTAACTAGCTTATTTGGCCATACAGTGGTACCTCGGGTTGCATATGCTTCAGGTTACATACATTTCAGATTACAGACTCCGCTAACCCAGAAATAGTACCTCGGGTTAAGAACTTTGCTTCAGGATGAGAACAGAAATCGTGCTATGGCGGCAGCAGGAGGCCCCATTAGCTTAAGTAGTGCTTCAGGTTAAGAACAGTTTCAGTTTAAGAACAGACCTCCGGAACGAATTAAGTACTTAACCCGAGGCACCACTGTATTCAATAGGGTAGGTTATTTGATTCAATATTTGTATGATGCTTTTCCAATAACCAAGCAGAGCTCAAAGCATCTCTCAAAACTTGAAATGTGTCAAAGCATGAAAGCTGACGTTATTCTAACCACCCATTTGCAAATTTCAAAATGAAACATTAACCTAGTAGAAACATTTGTTTCTTTCTCTATGAATACAGAATACCTTCTGATAAGCTACAGGTTTCGTTTTGAAGTGAGGTCGCTGGAGGAAACTTTAAATTACATGTTATTTTTTAAAAATACAAAATGTAACAGGCTAAATCAGTCGCCACCAACCTGGTGCCCCCCAGATGTTTCGGGCCACAATTCCCAAGAACTGAGCCCAAAATATCTGTAGGGTACCAGGTTGTTGAAAGCAGGGCAAAAGACTCAAAATCAGACAAAAAGTTGCACAAAAGGTAAGCTGGAAAGGGACCTTTAACTTCAAACCTCTCCCATGGTTCAGTCAAAACACAAAGAAAAGACAATCATTTATGTCAAATTGCTATTTGTTCCAAATGGTTACAGGGTATGCTACAGGAGCCAGGAGTCTAAATAACAATAAAAAACAGGATTAACAAACAATGCTGTCTCTTTCATTGCAGCAAAAGCCTGTCATTCGTTCCCTTTGAAGCCCTAACTAGTTTGTACTCACTGGATTAGAAAGACTTGGGTACTTGCATACTTTCCAGACATACTGAGCTTAATGACAGCTTCCTTTTATAAAGAAACAAGCCCAGGGAGAACAAACAAGCTTAAATTGCACCTCCTTCCTTTACACAAGGAAGCCTACTACAAAAGTAACAGAATTTGAACCAAAGTAACAGTAAAATATGGAACAAACATATCACAATTCAAAGACATTCTAAACCATGGACACTAGCTAGATGTAGCTAGATGTAGCCTTTAAGATGTTAGCTATGCTTATAATGATCAGGGCTCTGAGAAAAACTTAGTATTCTTTTCTGGAATGTAATTATATATTTCAGGTGCTACATGCTTCTAACTTATGAGTTCACCGAATACAAACTTTTAACTTGGCAGTTGTATCCAAACTACATGCAAGAGGCGTGAAATCTAGGGCACATTTATCAAGCACATTTTGCAGCACAAGGAAACAAAAACTTTTTTACATTTTAATCTTAGCCACCCAGAGCATGAATGCTCATTTTTTGTAAATAGTTATCAAATTGCTTCCATATATCCGACTAATACTCAGCGCTGTTAACACCTTGCCCAGAGTGAAATGTATTTTTTTAAAAAAGTAGGATCAGCTTTCCGGCAAACAACTGAAAGCTTCCTAAATAGGGTTAATCTGCCAAGTTTGTCAATCTTCCATTCTCCCCCTACCGCCACATTTCTGTGCTTTCCGCAAAAGACAAGATTGTGGAATCCCAGCATGTGTGACATAACTACTGCTTAAAAAACACACACAAAAACCAGGACATGCCCTGGGAAGAACTATTTTTAGTGGAAGTCTTAAGTGCTTCTTTGACCCAAACTTAAGATTCTTTAATTTAACTGTAAAACAAAGGAGATGGATATTTGTAACTAGTGAATCGGTTTCACATTAAAGCCTGCAATGCAAAATTCATTACAAACTGAATGAATGACAATCTAAGTGGCATTACTCATGGTATTAGTTTTCCAACGGCCATATTTATTCAGGAATAAGTTCCAAAAATTTCAGTGCAACTTAACTCTCAGATGTGCATAGTTGTAATCCGACAGGTTGGTTCCAGACTTAGTTATGCTCAGAATAGACCCCTTGATATTATTGGTGTTTTGTTGCTGCTTTAAAACATGTTCTATTGCAATCTATTGAACCCCAAAACAGACAAGCCATATTTTAATTCATTGTCATTTACTTGTCTACATTTATTTGAATGAACATTTATTTGAATGAACGGAATCCCAGGAACATTGGCTCAGAATGTTTGTGCACCAGTAAGTTCCACTTACGGGGACGCGGGTGGCGCTGTGGGTAAAAGCCTCAGCGCCTAGGGCTTGCCGATCGAAAGGTCGGCGGTTCGAATCCCCGCGGCGGGGTGCACTCCCGTTGTTCGGTCCCAGCGCCTGCCAACCTAGCAGTTCGAAAGCACCTCCGGGTGCAAGTAGATAAATAGGGACCGCTTACCAGCGGGAAGGTAAACGGCGTTCCGTGTGCTGCGCTGGCTCGCCAGTGCAGCGATGTCACGCTGGCCACGTGACCCGGAAGTGTCTCCGGACAGCGCTGGCCCCCGGCCTCTTGAGTGAGATGGGCGCACAACCCTAGAGTCTGTCAAGACTGGCCCGTACGGGCAGGGGTACCTTTACCTTTACCTTTTTTAAGTTCCACTTAACAGGACTTACTTCAGAGTAGCCAAGTATAGGATTGCATTGTTAGGTCACCATGTACCCACAAAAATCAAGCCACGTATTGCAGTACAGTCATACCCTGGTTGTCAAACGGAATCCATTCCGGAAGTCCGTTTGACTTCTGAAAACGTTCGAAAACCAAGGCAGGGCTTCCGATTGACTGCAGGAGCTTCCTGCACTCAATCGGAAGCCGCAGAAGTCGCGTCGGATGTTCGGGTTCCAAACCGGAACACTCACTTCCAGTTTTATGGCGTTCAGCAGCCAAAATGTTTGAGTACCAAGGCGTTTGAGAACCAAGGTATGACTGTACATATGTGAATGGGAATGATCATGTGATCTGATGGGCACCCCAATGGGAAGGGGGGTAACTATTAGGTTTGAAAGGACTATGCAAACTTTTTCAGCAGGGAGCCAGTCCACTGTCCCTCAGACCTTGGTGGGGGGGCGTACTATATTTTGAAGAAAAAAATGAATGAATTCCTATGCCCCACAAATAACCCAGAGATGCATTTTAAATAAAAGGACACGTTCTACTCATGTAAAAACACATTGGTTCCCGGACTGTCCGTGGGCTGGATTGAGAAGGCGATTGGGCTGGATCTGGCCCCCGGGCCTTAGTTTGCCCACCCATGGACTATGCAATCAATGAAAGCAACTGCATGCACACATTCATGTGATAGGTAAAGGTAAAGGTACCCCTGCCTGTACGGGCAGTCTTGACAGACTCTAGGGTTGTGCGCTCATCTCACTCTAGAGGCCGGGAGCCAGCGCTGTCCACAGACACTTCCGGGTCACGTGGCCAGCGTGACGAAGCTGCTCTGGTGAACCGGCACCAGAGCAGCACACGGAACGCCGTTTACCTTCCCGCTATAAAGTGGTACCTATTTATCTACTTGCACTTAAGGTTGCTTTCGAACTGTTAGGTGGGCAGGAGCTGGGACCGAACGATGGGAGCTCACCCTGCCGCGGGGATTCGAACCGCCGACCATACGATCAGCAAGTCCTAAGCGCTGAGGTTTTACCCACAGCGCCACCTGCGTGTGATATTTACACACATATGTGAGACTATACCATAGAGAAGCAGCTCCCATGTGGCTTGGTGAGTATGACTGAAGGAGGTCTTACAGCTAAAATGAATTAAAGAGTGCTTCCAGATGAATGTTTACTGTGATACCAGTTTTTTGCAGTTTCTTTCTTTTTTTTTTGGAAGACATTGTTGGCATCAATATGTCACTCAGCATGTATTTTCCCTATTTAATCCAGATTTACCCTATCCACAGAAAATGGGTTAAGTTAAAAAGAAGCCATACTGCTGTTCATGACTGATTTGCAATATCAGTACAATCTGTTTCCAATATTAAGCCCCCATCTGAAGCACCCTAAAAGTGCATAAGATCAGAACGTTACACTGCAATTTTAAATAGGTAAACCCTGTTAAGAGTGAAGGGAACACTGTTTCTGAGTGAACAATGCTAAACATTAGTCTGAAATGCACCCCATTTTCTCCCTAATGTTTCCAATTAACTTTTTTTTTTGCAATTAAGGCACGAAGGTACAAGTTACACTTCTATGGATCAAGAGGAAGGCTTAAGTCTCCTTTTATTTAGGGTAAAGCCCCAAATAAAGATGAAACAGTAAATTTCCATGACTTAATTAGCTTTATAGCTCCAGATCATACCATCTTCTGGATCATTACAGTGGTACCTCGGGTTACAGATGCTTCAGGTTACAGACTCCACTAACTCAGAAATAGTACCTCGGGTTAGGAACTTTGCTTCAAGATGAGAACAGAAATCGCATGGCAGCGGCGCAGCGGCAGCAGGAGGCCCCATTAGCTAAAGTGGTACCTCAGGTTAAGAACAGTTTCAGGTTAAGAACAGACCTCCAGAACAAATTAAGTTCTTAACCCAAGGTACCACTGTTATTACGAAACCATGGTGCATGTGTAATACAAACGCTTCTCCATCACCATGCAAATAGCCTATCATGTTTGCTGAAACCTCCACAAGAGCGTCTGATTATGTGGAGGCTCGGTTTGTGAAGAAGAAGAAGAGTATGGATTTGATATCCCACTTTATCACTACCCAAAAGAGTCTCAAAGCGGGTAACAATCTCCTTTCCCTTCCTCCCCCACAACAAACACTCTGTGAGGTGAGTGAGGCTGAGAGACTTCAGAGAAGTGTGACTAGCCCAAGGTCACCCAGCAGCTGCATGTGGAGGAGCGGAGATGCAAACCCGGTTCACCAGATTACGATTCTACCGCTCTTAACCACTACACCACGCTGGCTCATTGTGAAAATAGGGAAAGAGAAATCAAGCAAGCGAGTCTCTGTGCAACTGGGGCACATCTATGGATGCCCTGTCTAACATGGGAGAGTTTTCCATGTGGTCAACAAGAGTGGCTTGCACAGCACCAACCCGTCCCTGTTCAAGTATAAACTGTGTTAAGTCCCACAGCTGGTAAGGCAAACTTATTGCACTGAAATTCTGAGAGGCCAGTCCCAGCAAGAGTCGTTTTGTCAAAGTAAACCACAAACATATGTGGATATTTTCTACGCTACTCAATAGGCTGGCACTCTTTGTCCCTTTGAAGTACAAACTTCCAACACATCCCACGAAGAGACTATACCCCGAAGAAAGCAAACAAACAAAAAAGTCTCTATCTGAAACCATGTGCAAAATGTTGTTGTTTTTTAAGAGAGTCAAATCATTCCACAGTAAACAAGGTGTGACCACTACCTGGAAACAGCAATTTAGAATCTCGCACCGAGAACGTTTTTGCAGATGGAAGAGACATGGGATTCTTTATAAAAAAGGCACTTCTGGGGAAAAGACTTGAAAGCCGACCCCTAACTTTGCTGATTTCTCAATCAAAATATTTCCAGTATTTTGCAAAAACGGCATTCCCCCGTGATTATTTTTTTTAAAGGAAAAAGAAGAACAAGTATTTATTCATAATAGCACAAAGGTCAGTCAAGTTATCGGAGCAAAAGTAACTCTTGTTAAAAAGAACAGGGCTCCATTATGACACTGAGTGAAGGGAGCTGCCTGAAATCTGTCAAAGGAAGAAGGAGAACCTCTTGCGGTGAGAAACAAGGGGCGGGAGACTTTTTGGAGCTTTCAGGGCTGGCCCCCTAAAACAGATCCAGCTGTTGAAAGGAAATGGGGTTGGGGTGGGAGGTTATATCTCACTTTGTGCCTGGAACTTCCAGCAAACAAGAACAGCCTGCTATCCTCACTCCAGCAGCTCCCAAGTCTTTTTAAAGAGCATGCACACATAATTTCTATCATATTTTCAGCCATTTCTCAGTCCTGGGGGTATTTCAGTCTGGGAATGATAAAGGTGCCTCCCCAACAGAGACAAAAGCCCATAGGAGGGAGGGGGAGAATCCAGGGTACTTGCAACTTGTGTATATATATATATAGCTCTTGTTGATTTTGCAACCTTGCCCTGAGTCCTTCAAGGCAGCCATAAGGTTTTCCCCTAAAAAAAGCCAGAAATGTTATCTCCTGCCCTATGCTAAAGCAACAAATGGCAAGACCCTGGGACCCTGGAGCTGAATAACAGGAAATCTAGGCATCTGTCACCTCCTGGGGGGAGGTAAATGGATTAGTGGGTTCAACAAAAGGAAGAGAAAAGTTCTTTTAAACATGCAACTGATTAACAGGCCCTCTCTAATCTGCAGTTTGGGCCTGTTATTTTTCTATCGGGGATGGGATCCCTTTTCAGGGCAATCAAAGTTAGTGCAATTTTTTAAAAAAATAAAACCAAACAAATGGAAGCTCCACTGGCTACCTGCCAAATTACCCCGCGGCCGAGTGATTAAGCATGATTCAAAGGTGTGGGGAATGACTTTGTCTTATCTCTCTGCCATTGCTGGGCAAATCTAGCCAAAGTTAAGAGTGCAAAGGAACCACACACACACAAAAATTACTTGGAAAGAGGATGATTGGCCATAGAATTTTTTTGCCCCAGGATCAAAGCCTCAGTCTAACCTAAGTCTTAACAGCGCCTGGGGTGGAGGGGATAAAATGCAAGGCTGAGAAGAAAGCGCCACAAATCCACAGCTGGACATAAAATGCAAGATCAGGCAATTGCTTTTGCAAGGACTGTTAAGTCTTCCACCAGTCTCATATTCACTCTGCACACTCCGGGCTCCTCCCTTTCCAAAGAGCTCCCATAAATCTTGCTGCTGTTAAGGCAGGGAGAAAGAGAGATGCCGGACGAGCTGGCAAGCATTCAACAGCAGCAGCCAGCCAGTGTGCAAGGTCAGATGTTAATAGGGCCGCTTGAATTCAGGCTCTCCAAACAATCGCAAGGCTTGTTGAACCGAATCCTAATGTTTCCTGATCGCCCGGGCTTCCCCCCTTCCCCCCGCTCTGTGATCCTCTCTGCTCTCTTTCTGGGTTAGGTCAGTCAGGTAACACACAGGAAATGGCACTCTCCGAAAGCACAAAAAGCACTCGTGGGAAGGGGGGGGGGGGAGAAGGGCAAAACTCCAAAACAACAACACACTATCCCCACTGCAAGAGGATGGTGATGGACTTTCTGCCCATTATGGGTTCGGTTTCTTGGAAGCGCTAAGCAAGAGGCGGGCACTCCGCTCCCAAAACATTTTGTCTGCCCTCTCCCAACACCCCACTGAAAAAATAATGTGGAATTAAAAGGAGGGAAATCCCCTTTATTTCCTCATCTCCTGTCCCCATTCCTCACTCCACAAGGTGAAAACTTCACGTCTCCTACAGAGGCGGGGGCGGGGGCGCGCGCGCGTAATGCTGGATGGAACCGCGCAACTCTGACCAAACTTTCCAAACCACCATTACGCATCATGATGGTCACCTTCCCCATCCCATCTTCTCTCCCTCCCGGTGGGGAATACTGCGATGTTTTTATTTTGCACAATAAAGTATAATGGGCTGGGGGTGGGATGGAGAGAGAGGAGGGCAGGATGGCGCTGCTGGGCTTTTGCAGATGAAAGGGTTTGGCAGGGCAACTCCCAACACGAGTGCACGGACGTAAATGTTCAATGGTGCTTCAGGAGAGCAGCAGCCCCCAATGAACTCTGCAGGGCGCCTTTCTGCGCGCTAAGTACAATACAGCCCAAGATTAGACGGCGATCCTTCGCGTAACCCAACGAGACGGACTGTTCCGCCTCAAGATGCGCGGATCCTGGCAAGTGAGCCGCCCCGCGCGCTTTCCTTCCGAGTAAGCATTAAAAAGGACACCGCTCCAAAAGTCCTACATAGGTAACTTACTTCCGAGTAAGCACACAAAGGGCGCAGCTTCAAAAGTCCTACCTAGATAAACTATTTTCTAGGGGGCGCGGTGGCAAGTTTCCTAGGCTCTCCCCCCCCCCCCCCGCAAGGCTGCCGTTGTACCCGAGGTGAAAAGGCATCAAGCAGGACTACTCGAGAGCAACCGGTTCGCCCCTCAACGGAGCTGCCACGGATTCCCATCGGGCTACTCGTGAGTTAAAAAAATTAAATAAAATCGCCTTTTTACTCCTCCTGCACGCCTCTGCCTAGACAGCAACTGGTTTTCGACGCCTCTTGGGGCGAAGTCTACATAGGGCAACTCGAGAGTAATCCTCCCAGCCGAGGGAGTCCAGAGAGCTCTCCCTTCCAAGGCATAAATGGGGCTGCTCTGGAGCGGCGCGCACCCTCGACGGCATCCCGTGGCACGGGTCTACTCGAGAGCAAGTCGGGGGTCGGCCGACGGAGAAACAGGCGAGCCGTCGGGCGACTCCGGAGTAAGACCGGCGGTGGTGGTGCTGCAGCCCGAGAGCCGCCGTCGGGGCGCTTCCAGCCTTACCTGCCGCGTCGAGGAAGAGGACGAAGGCGGACGCCGCCAGCACGGCTACGAAGGTGGCGCTGGCTGCCCCCATGCTGGCGCCGGCCAAGAGAGAAGGACGAAGGGGCCGCCGCCGCCGCCGCCGCACAAAGAGCCCTTTGTGGCCGCCCTCGCCTCTTCGGCTGGCGAAGGTGGCGGACGCTGCTGGCGGCGCTTCCCGAGGATGCTGCCTTCTTGCGGGCTCCCTGGACGTCGAGCGACGGAGAAGCTGCTGCTGCTGCCGCCTCCTCTCCGCCTCCTCCTCCCGCGAGCGGACGCTGCCCGAGGGGAGGAACGCGGCGGCGGCGGCGGCGCCGACTGAGTCCGCCTGCTGGGAGCGCGCCTCCCTTCGCCCGCCGGCCAGCCCAGTCAGCCCAGCCAGCCGCTGCTCCTCGCGCGCACGGAGCGAGCGCACGGCAGCCCCCAAGGGAAGGCGAGGGGCGGGGAAGGCGCGCCCCCGACGCCGCTATCGCAAGCGGGGAAGCAGGGGCGCGCCGCCGCGAGGCGTGAGGGGAAGGGTGGCCTGGTTCGGGCAGGGGCGCGCGCATCTGGAGGAGAGCGAATGGAGATCTGGAAGCACAGAGTTGTAGAACTGGAAGGGACCTTCGTGGGTCATTTGCCCAACCGAACCTTTTGCCCAGCATGGGACTCGAACCCACGACTCTTCGATTAAGTCTCATGTTTAGAGTTGCCATATTTCAGAAAGGATGAGGGCTGCCGTATTTTTAAAAGTAGTACGGTTGCCTAGTTTCATCATTATTATTTTGGAAGACCACAAAATGGTTTCTTTTAGGAATAACGTACATCAAAATTTTGGACAAAGCGCTGCCTTTTGGAAAATTCCCACACATACCCGACGTCAATTCCATCTATCAAATCAACCTTTGAAGTAAGGTAGCCCTGCTCATGGGACACGGGTGACGCTGTGGGTTAAACCACAGAGCCTAGGACATGCCGATCAGAAGGTTGGCGGTTCGAATCCCCGCGACGGGGTGAGCTCCTGTTGCTCAGTCCCTGCTCCTGCCAACCTAGCAGTTCGAAAGCACGTCAAAGTGCAAGTAGATAAATAGGTACCGCTCTGGCGGGAAGGTAAACGGCATTTCCGTGCTCTGCTCTGGTTCACCAGAAGCAGCTTCGTCATGCTGGCCACATGACCCGGAAGCTGTACGCCAGCTCCCTCAGCCAGTAAAGCGATATGAGCGCCGCAACCCCAGAGTCGGCCATGACTGGACCTAATGGTCAAGGGTCCCTTTACCTTTACCTAGCCCTCCTCATGCTCTACTTTCTGAGCTGACTGCCCAATGGTAGCCATCTTCAGATATCCCAAGGGCTCTGGAGGGTAGGACTCGAACCAAAGGCTTCAAGTTACACAAGAAAGGAGATTTGAACTATAAACATCAGGAAGAACTTTCTGGCAGTAAAAGCTGTTCAGCAGTGGCACGGTCTCCCTCAGGAGATGGTGGACTATCCTTCCTCAGAGGTTTTTAAGCAAAGGTTGGAGATGGCCATCTGTCATGGATGCTTTAGCTGAGTTTCCTGCATTTCAGGATCAATCCCTGCTGGCTGGGAAAGGCTCCTGGAGGACACCCCAGCAAACCACAGCCAGTCAGTGTCATGGTTCATGCCTCAGGCTAAGCCAAACCATGGTTTAACCATGGCTGGCCGGCACCCAGACATGACAGCGCAGCCACTCTGCTCATCCCCTTTTGCTCTGCTGCTTAGTGTTGAGCTAAGTCGTTACCGGGCTTAGCCACACCTCCCAACCCAGGTTTGTGGGTCAGACCAGGGTTTCCCAAACTTGGGTCTCCAGCTGTTTTTGGACTGCAATTCCCATCATCACCACTGGTCCTGCTAGCTATGGATGGTGGGAGTTGTAGTTCAAAAAACAGCCGGAGACCTAAGTTTGGGAAACCCTGGTTTAGACTAACCATAGTTTGCTACCCAGGTTTGGTTGGGGGCTTGCCATTTGTCTGGGAAAACTAAACCACTAGGACAGACATGGCCAAACTTGGCTCTCCAACTACAATTCCCATCATCCCTGACCACTGGTCCTGTTAGCTAGGGATGATGGGAGTTGTAGTCCCAAAACAGCTGGAGGGCCAAGTTTGGCTATGCCTGCACTAGGGAGTTCATATCCTTATCATCAAAAGACTACAAATTCCTACCAACTGTCTACATTCTGTCTGACATACATGTGTGGCCACTGACTTATTCTTATCTCCTTGCCACGTTCAAATGGGGTTTGAGTTGTGAGTGGTTTGGAGGGCCCAATCCACATACATTAAGCCAGCAACTTGTGCAAATTCAGCCATGTAAACATGTGGCAAAGATAGTGATGTTAAATTCTCGAGAATAATCTTTTGGAGAATATTCTCGAGAATATATGTTATAGGACAAGTCAAAAAATACAATTGGCATGTTAAGGTTTGATACAAGTAAATTCAGTAATAGGCTGTCTTGTGCTTCTAATAGCTCTAACGCTTAATAACTCTTTTGGTGACTAAAACACAGCTTGATAAACAAAACTATATACATACATAAAAAGAAGCCATTAACATTAAATATATTATCAGTATATGCTAATATATTTCAGTTTGACAATCTCTGGTAAATGGAACCTTGTTCTATTGAATGGCACTGCAAAAAACAGTTACTGTCACTAAATAAAATTATAGAAAGTTAACTGTTTAAATCAAGGCCACCTCACATGCTGTTACACATAATTGTATAGGCCAAGGTACTTTAAGTGCATGAAACATTAAAGCTACTTTCTGGGGAAAAAATAAATCATACTGTATGGCCAAGGGTATAGAATTGCTAAGAATAAGGTCACGCCAAAATAGGAAAAAAGGCTATTACATATAGCTGAAATACATACAAACTCAAATCTTCATCCAATTAAATGAATAACATTTTAAAAACTAAAAAAAAATAAAAATTCTGTAGCTCACTTTTCAGAATTGCATGTAACTGGATCAAAAAAATCATTATTCATTACTTACACTGGCAATATCACAGCTTGACTTACTATTTACCGTACTAGATTTTTTAAATGTGGGTTGTAAAACTGGTTCTTACATTAGAATTTACAGTTTGCAGAGAATATTCTCCAGAGAATATTCTCACCTCACATCACTAGGCAAAGAATTAGAAAGTGGGCAGGATACTGGGGGAAATGACTTTGGCAATCTCACCTGCCAACGAACCCAATACACAATTTTGGCTTCAGGCGCGATCCCTGGAATATAACCCCCCCCCATGTAAATTGTGGACTTTGCTGTACAGTGTAATGGGCCCAGAATATCCTCTTGGCACCCTTCAGAGGCCTACGAGTTCCCTACCACAAATTAAAAGTCTATTAAGAGCTAACTAATCTGCATTAAATCTTAGGCCATCCTTTCTCTGAAGTGATTTCATGTCTCTCCTCCAGGGCTGTTCCAGTAAAAGGAGTCTTTGCATGTTTATATCCCTGGAAACTTGCACCACAGCAAGAGGCATGTAGGAAGTATTCCTCCATGCGAAAAATCTCCTGTGTCTTTTCTCATGGGACCAGTTTCTTCAGTTTGACTAGTTCTGGTCAGCACAGACGAGGAGGGAGTGAATTTTTAATTTCCTGGGAAATGGAGCTTCAGCCAACCTTGAGTGGGAGATTTACTGCAGGCAAGCCAGACCTTCCCTTAGTTGTTAAAAAAGAGAGTTTCTGACTTAAGATTCTTTTTTTGCGATGAAGAAAGCAGGGGTCGACCTCAACTGAGTGATCCTTCTCCTTGCCCTCTAACCCATGACTCCTTTAGATCCGATTCTGTTTTTCGTCTGGGGTCATGAAAGAGGGGCATTTCTTGCTCAGAAATAACTTGCTGCTTACTCTATACAGTGGTACCTCGGGTTACATACGCTTCAGGTTACATACGCTTCAGGTTACAGACTCCACTAACCCAGAAATAGCGCTTCAGGTTAAGAACTTTGCTTCAGGATGAGAACAGAAATCGCATGGCACTGGCACGGCAGCAGCAGGAGGTCCCATTAGCTAAAGTGGTGCTTCAGGTTAGGAACAGTTTCAGGTTAAGAACGAACCTCCGGAACGAATTAAGTACTTACCGTATTTTTTGCACCATAACACTCACTTTTTTCCTCCTAGAAAGTAAGGGGAAATGTCTGTGCGTGTTATGGAGGAAATGCCTATGGGTGACATGCCTACGGATTTTCCTCCTCTAAAAACTACGTGCGTGTTGTGGTCGGGTGCGTGTTATAGAGCGAAAAATACGGTAAGTACCACTGTATTCACCCACATTTAAGGAACATGGTTTCATCCAAAGAATCGTGGGAGCTGTCATTTAACCCTATCACAGCTATGTTTCCCAGTACCCTTAGCGGCGGTATCAAAATTCTTAGCAGCAGTATCGGAAGTCATGTACTTTAAATGTGAAAAATTATGGTATGGGCCAGTGGAGGCTCCCCTATAGGGCAAAGTGGGGCACAGCCCTCCCAAGATTCTGATTCCCCAAAAAACCTCCAGAAAGCATTATTCTCGGCCAAAGTCTGTCTGTGGCTTTGCAAAGCCAAAGTTCAGTCTCTCTCTTGTCACCCAGAGTTACAAGTTGTGACCTGAAAGTTCAGTGAATGGTCACAGAAATCGGACAGCGAGAAATATTTGAACATACATCCCTTGCAGGCCTTCAAAGTAGGCCCCCTCAGATACAATTCATCGTTGACAACGTTTGTAGAACTGATGGAAACTTCTGGAGAAGTCCTCTTCACACTGCTTCCAGTTCCCTCATCACAGCAGCTTGGGCATGTGAAATGTTGGGAAATCTGTGCCCTTTCAGTGCAGATTTCAGTTTTGGAAAAAGAAAGAAATCTGGTGGGGCCAGATTGGGAGAATATGGAGGGTGGGACAACTTAGTAACGTCAGTAACGATCGTGGTTCAAATCCCCGCGACATGGTGAGCTCCTGTTGCTCAGTCCCAGCTCCTGCCAACCTAACAGTTCTAAAGCATGCCCAAAAGTGCAAGTAGATAAATAGGTACCACTCTGGCAGGAAGGTAAACAGCATTTCTGGGCACTGCTCTGGTCTCAGTGTTCCATTGCACCAGAAGCGGCTTAGTCATGCTGGCCACATGACCCAGAAAAACTGTTTGCGGACAAACGTCGGCTCCCTCGGCCTGTAAAGTGAGATGAGCGCCGCAACCCCCGAGTCATCTGCGACTGGACTGTCAGGGGTCCTTTACCTTTTTTATGCAATTCTTCCGCCACCATTCGGATGGACAAACACCGATCCCACATCAATAACTCACGAACTCTGTCGACATCTGCCGCCTTTCTGCTCATTGACGGTCTTCCAGACCATGGGTCATCTTCGATGGTTTGCCGCCCTTCATGGAGAGGCTTAAACCACTCATACACTGTCTTTCGTGTTACAGCTTCACCCGAGTACACAATTTGTGAGCATTTCATGGGTTTCCGATGCCGGCTGTATGTTCGAATATTTCTCGCTGTCCAATTTCTGTGACCATTCACCGAACTTTCCAGTCACTCCTTGTATTATTACTCCATTTACTCAGAGTCAGTATGGTGTAGTGGTTAGTGTGTTAGACTAGGACCCGGGAGACCAGAGTTATTAGGTTCTTGTTGTTTTTATTTTGATTATATAGGGCCTTCTAGGTAATGGTGCCCACCCTGTGGAACGCCCTCCCTTCAGGTGTGAAGGAAATAAGCAGCTATCCTATCTTTAAAAGACATCTGAAGGCAGTCCTGTTTAGGGAAGTTTTTACTATTTAATGCTGTATTGTTTTTAACACTCAATTGGGAGCCATCCAGAGTGGCTGGGGAAACTCAGCCAGGTGGGCAGGGTATAAATAAATTATTATTATTATTATTATTATTATTATTATTATTATTATTATTATTTATTTTGTGGTTTTATATTCTGATTTTATTCTGTGAACTTCCCTGAGACCTATGGGTGTAGTACAGTATATAAATTCTATTATTATTATTATTATTATTATTATTATTATTATTATTATTAATCCCCAGTCATCCATGACCCTCTTTATGTGACCTTGGGTCAGTCACTGTCCCAGCATAATCCACCTTACAGGGTTGTTGTGGGGGAGAACTATATATACCATCGGCAGATGGATGTGGTCCCACTAGCGTAAGCTTCCTCAATCTCGGCCCTCCAGCTGTTTTGGGACTACAACGCCCATGATCCCTAGCTAGCAGGACCAGTGGTCAGGGATGATGGGAATTGTAGTCTCAAAACATCTGGAGGGCTGAGGTTGAGGAAGCCTGTACTAGCATATGGTTTTTACCAGCATGGACCCCTCTCTGTTAGGAATGTTTGTGTGGCCTCCCAACCTACAAATCTAGCGATTTTGATTGCTCGGTAAAACAAAATAGACGGGAAAAATGAGAAATAACTTTAGGACACATTGTAAAAAATGATTTGTGAGATGGTGTCTTTTTTAACGGTCCTGCTTATTCTTTAAATGATAGTAAAAATAATAATCTTAAAATATTGATGTGATGATATCTAATCCCTGATATGTTCATAAGTATAGTTTGGCTAATTATTAGAAGCAGTGACATGAAACAGGAAATGATTTGTATGCCCTGTGGTCATGCCTGTACGGCAAAGCGTTTGGATAAGAATCCATCAATGAATAAGAGGAATAATTGACTTCATTAGAGACAAATCCTCTTATAGTCTTCTTGAGTTACATTGAGAGGAAATCTCCCATTCTTGTAAAAATCTGAATCAACTTATGCTGACAGCAACTCACGTATTAATCACTCAGCTTTGGAAAAACTCAAAGACGCATGCTGCAGATGACTAGATAGCAAAAGTTATGGGATGTTTTAATGA
This sequence comes from Podarcis raffonei, assembly GCF_027172205.1. NCBI lineage: Eukaryota > Metazoa > Chordata > Lepidosauria > Squamata > Lacertidae > Podarcis > Podarcis raffonei. The sequence goes on along the minus strand of NC_070612.1, from coordinate 52,067,225 downwards.
CCAGCAAGCTTTCCCTTGAATTAAATACAGTTGATAGGGGGAAAGAAAATTGTATGCAGGAATGCGCTGAATATTTAGTATACACACAATTGCGTAGAGAGCCACAAATATTTAAAAGATTTGGTATATGTTGATAACAGTCTTTTGGTAGACATTTTTGGTTATGGCATGCAACAATAATATGGACTGAATGATGGGTAAGTGGAAAGAATTGATGCATCTTCAGTAGATAGTTTATAGCTGTTTTTTCCCTGGGATTATCTTTTAATACTGTGCTGATATAAACACATACAAATATATATTTTAAATAAATAGTAATGTTAAAGGTAAAGGGACCCCTGACCATTAGGTCCAGTCGTGGCCTACTCTGGGGTTGCGGCGCTCATCTCGCTTTATTGGCTGAGGGAGCCGCCGTACAGCTTCCGGGTCATGTAGCCAGCATGACTAAGCCGCTTCTGGCGACCCAGAGCAGTGCATGGAAATGCCATTTACCTTCCCGCCACAGTGGTACCTATTTATCTACTTGTACTGGTGTGCTTTCAAACTGCTAGATTGGCAGGAGCAGGGACCGAGCAACGGGAGCTCACCCCGTCACGGGGATTCGAACCGCCGACCTTCTGATCGGCAAGCCCTAGGCTCTGTGGTTTTTAACCCACAGCGCCACCCGTGTTAATAGTAATATTAATAGTTAATAGTAATATTACCAATCAATATATAATAGTAATATTACCAATCAATATCTACTTAATCAATATATTACCAATCAATATATACTTAATCAAAAAGACTAATAGATTAGTGAATCAATGAGCAGCGAAATCTGAAAGCAGCTGGAGTGGGCGCCTGCTGGCAGGACATTGGACCATTTTTCTTCCCATTGATTCCAGCTGGGGGAATTACCTACAGTCTTCAGGGCTGGTGCAGTTCCATGGGGAAGGTGTGTTAGTGGAAGGACCTGGGATTCTGCAAACCCACAGCCTCTCCCACTAGTCCCATGACACTCCTTGGAAATGCATCTTTTTTTCCTGAGCTCCAAAGTCCGAGGGCTTACCTTTCCACAATCTCACAGAAAAGTCATACAAGGTTGGACCTCTTATCCGCAAGGGCAGGACTCCTTTGCTGCCTTCTGAAAGGGAGTTATGGAAAGCCTTACAGGGGGGACTTGTATCTGGGTAGATGTTGGGGACCCTGAGGTCCAGCTCCGAGGACCTTCTGGCGGTTCCCTCACTGTGAGAAGTGAGGTTACAGGAAACCAGGCAAAGGGCCTTCTCGGTGGTGGCGCCCGGCCTGTGAAATGCCCTCCCATCAGATGTCAAGGAAATAAACAACTATCTGACTTTTAGAAGACCTCTGAAGGCACCCCTGTTTAGGGAAGTTTTTAGTGTTTTATGTTTTATCGTATTTTTAATATTCTGTTGGGAGCCGCCTAGAGTGGCTAGGGAAACCCAGCCAGATGGGTGGGGTATAAATATATTGTTGTTGTTGTTGTTGTTATGCTGTAGATATTCTTAACCAGTTTACCCCCTGCTAAAATAGCTGCCCTGTGGATTTGCAGAACAGGAAGGTGGGATATAGATATTTTAATAAATATGCACAGGAAGAGTCGCATCTTACAGGATTAATTTGTTTCAATGTGCTGTCACTCATGTCATGTGTCAAACAATGTGAGGGTGGGGGAGGAAAACATTTGTGGAGGGTTGTAAACTTTGAAGCCTGCATAAATAAAAGTATGGCTATGGATGTGGCTTTACCAGTTTGTTTTCTTATTCTTAACTGCAGCCTGATCATCTATGTAACTTCTAAGTGAAGTGATCAAAAACCAATTGCTCTTTCTAACAAACTGTCCAGATTCATTATAAGAGCACTGCGCAGTCTTAAGAAGAAGCTGTCCCAGAGAACATGACCCTCTCTTGAAAACACAGGGGGATTACATTTCACTAATTTCACTGTTAAAAGTAAATTTGTGTAACTTTACCCAATAAGGGACTGAAAACTCTTTCTGTTCGTTCTTTGAAACTTGCAAAACATTTCAAAAGTGATTTATTGCAGTTGTCAAAGTCATTTGGACAAGAACTCAAACAGTATGTTGTCTTGCTTATTTTAGTTATTTTGTTTTGTATGCATGTAAAGAAGGCTTCAGTTGGGAGGAATTATTCCATAAAGCAACCACAGAAATATTCTGAGCACATTTCGCAGGAGGACACGGCTAACAAAGCTGCATTCTTTGCCTGGAGGTCAGCGGTTCTTAAGGCTTGTTTAAGAAACTCTAGGGGGTATTTTTTAATCCAAAGTCCATTTTCCATATTGCCTCAGAACCATGCAAACATTCTCCTATGTGTCTGTAGGTGCTGGGACTTACATTTAAAGCTCTAAATGGCTTGGGCTTTCCTATGTCTTAAGATTGCCAACTGCATTGCACCGAGAGCATTTCTTACAAGAAGAATGTTTGTAATTAAGAAGTTTTAATTTTATTGTACACCACTTAAATAAGTAATTTTAAAGCAAAATATACATATTAAAACATCACCGGCATCTTTTTGGCACCAGCTTACGACATTTTTATTCACCCAGGCATTTGTACTACAGTGGTACCTCTGGTTGCGAACGGGACCCGTTCTGGAGGCCCGTTCGCAATTATGAAAAGCCCGCAACCTGAAGTGCCGTATCTGCGCAGGTGCCTGGCACAATTTGGTGCTTGTGGGAGGGAGCAGAAACAAGGCAGAGGACAGAGCTCTGTGTGCTGTGCAGTTTGCCTTGTACCCCTTAAGCCAGGCGTAGGCAAACTCCAGCCCTCCAGATGTTTGGGACTATAATTCCCATCATCCCTGACCACTGGTCCTGTTAGCTAGGGATGATGGAATTGTAGTCTCAAACATCTGGAGGGACGGAGTTTGCCTATGTCTGCCCTAAGCTAACCCGCTGCCTTCATGTAATGTGGAGAACACTGTCCCATTTGTAGCCAGTGTTGAAGTCAAGTGAGGGAGGCAGGAATATTGTCCGCTTCAGACAGCAAAAGCTCTTGGGTTGGTCGTGATGAATCTGTAACAGAATGACTGAGTGCACTCAAGCAACTTTAGCTTTGCCCTGTATTTAGGATACACAAAATAGTGCATTCACTAGTGTGGACACATGGGAATCTACCCAGGTTTCATCAAGCTGACTTTCATGGTTTGAAAATAAAACCAGTGGTCAGTGCCTTAGATCCAGAATTGGCCTCCACAGTCACTTACGGACTCATTGTTAAAACCGTGATTATGGAAGACAATCTTACTTAGCTACGAGTGATCGCCAAAGAAGAAGAAGATCTCTGTATCATCGGAAGAAAGTTATGTTGAAATAAATATGTTGTTTCCAAGCAAATGTTTTCAGGATCCACATTATCCACAAATTCTTTCTTAAATGCACATTTCTTCTGTCTCCGTTAATATATGTTCAGACATTAGCTCATCAGATGAAACAAGGTCTTCCTAACAAACATTTAAACTATAATAAATGGGTTGGTTGTTCAGCTGCCACTGTGTTGTTTTCTCTCATAGCAAACACGGGTCCTCCTCTAGAAACTAAATAATAGATAACACATTAAAACTTTATAGTGATATCTCCATGAATCTTTAAACATTTGCTGTCACTTACTGATTATAGTTCTGACAAGGAAAATTACTGGTCAATTTCCTTTTCTGAAAAGTCAGTTTGCATTTGTGAATTTTGTCTCAATACAGCTGTTTTGGGCAACTCTTACCTACTGAGTATAATATATGGATGATAGAAATAATAACAAAAGGAGAAGCATACTCTCTTGCCCATTTTTAATTAAATTATATTTTTATTTATAAAAGTTATAGTGTAGTGAAATGGGTAGAGAGGCTATAAATTCCTAATGAGCTGTGAACCTCACTAGGTGACCTTGGGCTAGTCACTGTCTTTCATGATAACCTACTTCACAGGTTTCTTGTGATGATGATGATGATGATGATAAAATTAGGCTGGATTTCCCCAGCCACTCTGGGCAGCTTCCAGCAGATAAAAAAACATAAAACGTCAAACATTAAAAACTTTCTGATACAGGGCTGCCTTCAGATATCTTCTAAAAGTTGTCTACCTCAGAATTAAAATGGAATCCGTCCCAGAAGTCCGTTCGACTTCCAAAATGTTTGGAAACCAAGGCACAGCTTCCAATTGGCTGCAGGAAGCTCCTGTAGCCAATTGGAAGCCGTGGAAGTTGCGTCGGATGTTCAGGTTCCAAAGAATGTTTGCAAACTGGAACACTTACTTCTGGCTTTGTAGCGTTCAGGAGCCAAGGCGTTTGGGATCCAAGGTACGACTGTAGTTCCTTATCTCCTTGACATCTGATGGGAGGGTGTCCCACAGGGTGGGCACCACTACCGAGAAGGCCCTCTGCCTGGTTCCCAGTAACTTCACTTCTCGCAGTGAGGGAACCGCCAGAAGACCCTCGGAGGTGGACCACAGTGTCTGGGCTGAACAATGGGGGTTGAGATGCTCTATCCCTATTAAGATAAAATAGTGAGTTGTAGAATCATGCACACCACATTGAGCTCCATGGAGGAAAGTTAGGATACACAGTCATACCTTGGAAGTCAAACAGAATCCGTTCCGGAATTCCGTTTGACTTCTGAAACATTCAACTTCCAAAGCTTGGCTTGTGATTGGCTGCAGAAGCCCCATCAGATGTTCAGCTTCCAAAAGAACATTCAAAAACTCACTTCTGGTTTTCGATTGTTCGGGGGCCGAACGTTTGACTCCCAAGGCATTTGGGAACTGAGGTACGACTGTATGTGTAATGATAAATATAATGACATAATTATATTTGGGGCCCATGGTATTGCAAGCTCCTATTCATTTAAATGGGGCTTCTCTATTCCCTAGTGCAGAGAAACCTCCAGGTGGATTGCATCCTTTAAAAAATATCTAACTTGCTCAGCATAAAAAGCTGGAACTGTATACACATCCTTCTTGCTAACTTCCCACCGCCAAAGCCAGCTGACTCAAAAACTCGCATTGCTTCCAAGACGTGCTTAGACTTATTACCTGGCAAGTCACCAAGAGAAGGTTTTACACACTTGAGAAGCAGACACAAAGAATGTCGTTCTGTACACCTTTTCACAGCGAATACATTAGACTGAGACAGTATTGGGAAGAAGTCTTCATCTGTTATTCAAAACCAAACGCTGCTATGAATGCAGAGGAGGATGTGGTCTCTACAACTCATGCTCTCAAATTGTGGAGCAAACTTGCTCAAATGTTTGGCACTGTCTCTGTTGTGCAGCTGACGGGCTTTAGATCTATGGCAGATCTTGACAGTTCTCAGCATCTGATCTCTTGACAATTCCCTTAAAATGCTACATAGGTGTTATTGTATCCCAGTGCACATAGCAAAACAGGAGATGGATCTGTGAACTGATAGAGGGGATGTAGGGTTTAAAAATCATACTTCCACCTAGGGTGGAAATGCCCCTTGGTTGACATGTATTGGGATGATGTAATCATGGAATCATCTTCATTTCATAAAATGTGAGTTGCTTGTTAGACTAATGTCTTAACTTGCCCTTGTCTATACCTCTCATCCCCCTGTTGTACCTTGTAACTTGTGCCTTGCCTATGTACCAATCTGAATGATGCATTAAAGCCTTTGGCAGAAACAGCGCTGTGAGTTGGAGTTCATTGTCTGGCAGTGAAGGCCAGGACAGGTAGATGGATTGGGAAAGATCTCTGACTGAGGGCAGAAAACACACTATGCAAAAATGCACATAGCAACCAGCCCAAAGGGGTGAGTGTGAAATACAGGAAAGAAGTGGCGCTGTGGTCTAAACCACTGAGCCACTTGGCTTGCCGATCGGAAGGTCAGCAGTTTGAATCCCTGCGACAGGGTGAGCTCCTGTTGCTCTGTCCCAGCTTCTGCCAACCTAGCAGTTTGAAAGCACACCAGTGCAAGTAGATAAATAGGTACCGCTGTGGCGGGAAGGTAAATGGCGTTTCCATGCGCTCTGGTTTCCGTCACAGTGTCCGTTGTGCCAGAAGCAGTTTAGTCCTGCTGGCCACATGACCCGGAAAGCTGTCTGTGGCAAACACTGGCTCCCTCTGCCTGGAAAGCGAGATGAGCGCCACAACCCCATAGTCGCCTTTGACTGGACTTAACCATCCAGGGGTCCTTTACCTTACAGGAAAGAGTGCTTAAACCTTTTACTCTCTCTTTGAAACTGCTCCATTAAAAGACTGCTTTTCATGAAAATTAAGGAGCCACCAAGGTGTCATGAAACACACTTGTGTATAACTTGTAGTTAGGCCCGAGGTCTTGGAGAGCTGCTAGGTGACATGGACAGTATGAGGCCAGATGGATCAATGGTCTGACTCAGCATAAGACCAGAAACTCCAAGTGTCCCTATTTTCCAGGCCCAGATTTACAGAAACTCTCCTGATTTCTGATTTGACCCCGGAATGTCCCACTTTTCCTTAGGACGTTCCTATTTTCATTGGAGAAATATTGAAGGGTATGGAGTTATGTGACCACCAAGCCAAGGAGATAAGTAACTATACAACCTTTAGAAGACATCTAAAGGAAGCTCTGTATTGCGAAGTTTTTAAATGTTTAATGTTTTATTATGTTTTTATATATGTTGGAAGCTGCCCAGAGTGACTGGGGCACCCCAGTCAGATGGATGCGGTATGAAATTATTATTATTATTATTATTATTATTATCATCATCATCATCATCATCATCATCATCATCATCATTATCATCATTAGTGCTTTGTTCTAAAAAAAATGTTTAGAGGTACTCTCATTTCGACTCAAGTAAAATCTCCCTTTTATAGTTCTAATCGGGAAAAATAAATACAGTAAATGGACAAAAGTACAAAAATTCATTAAATGTTTAGGGGTATGCGTACCCCTACATACCCCCAGAAAAAAGCATGGATGATGATGATTAGATGCCCTTATTTTCATTGGAGAAATGTTGGAGGGTATGTAAGACCTCTTTGTTGGTTCTCACGATGCTCACGCGTCACATAGCTGAGATACCGGTAATCAACCCCCCAAATCTTAGCCTCATGAAGGATAAAACCACCCACCATATAAATTCCTACTCCATGCTGAAAACATAAAATAAAGGCCCACAAGTACTAAAGAGCAGACAGCTTCTGGTTTGCTCATCCTATTCCTTTACATCTTTAGAATGTATGCTGGTGCTCTTCAACATCTGGTCCCAAACTGTTTGCTTTCCATTTGATGAAAAAACATCTACGCAGAAATCTGCTTGCATGACCATCTGGTTTTAAAATGTGTCTGATGCTACAAGCCATAGATGCTTTCTGATAGTTGACTAACACCCCGATCCTATGCATGCTTTCTGAGAAGCGAGTGCCAATAAATTCAATGAGCCTTCCTTCCCAGGAAGAGCGCTTAGGATTGTAGCCACATACTTCAAAACCATCGATAAACTTTGGACAGATTAATTTTTTTAAAAGCCTATTTTATATTTATATATTGACTCGTTTTTTCATGTTGCTGTTGAGATCTGGTGTTGCTAAGGCTTTAGTTCGTAAAGTTTCCAATGGTCTCATAATTGCTTCCAGAATCCAGAGAAACTTCGTCTGGCTCAGCACACTCAACCTACCACAAATGTTAGTTGTTTATTGGGGGCCTGATCCCCCCCCACTAGTGTCATGGAAACAGCCATGCTGAAACAGCCCCCACCCCCCACTTAAAATGCACGGTTGGAACTAACAAGATAATTGGTCCCACTTTTGTAAAGTTATCACTTCCCCAGCAGTAGTTATATCTAATTTAGTTTGCATTGGCAGAACTGTCTTAGCACCAGGTTCGTGCTTCTTCATTCCAGAGGAATGCATCTAGAATTATCATCTCACACTAATTTTGTGTCTACGGTTGTTAATATAGGTTAAAATCATCATTCAGTCTAGAAGAATACATTGAAACTAGGGCTGGAGAGGTGAGGGGTCTGCCCTCTTAAACATTATTTAACCACTGTGGTTGCTTAAAATGTATACAGTGGTACCTCTGGTTACGTACTTAATTCGTTCCAGAGGTCCGTTCTTAACCTGAAGCACCACTTTAGCTAATGGGGCCTCTTGCTGCTGCCACGCTGCTGGAGCACAATTTCTGTTCTCATCCTGAAGCAAAGTTCTTAACCTGAGGTACTATTTCTGGGTTAGCGGAGTCTGTAACCTGAAGCGTATGTAACCTGAAGTGTAGGTTACCCGAGGTACCACTGTAAAGGGAAAAATACTGAATTGTTTCCAGTGATGATGGCCTTCAGCAGCCACCAGACACATTGCCAGGGGTGAATTCATGGGGTCCAGGGGTTTGACTTTGGAGTGTTTCCAGGAAGGTAATTAATTTCAGGGAAACTGAATTGGATTATGGTCCTGGTTACCGTTGAGGATATTACTTTGGGAGGCTAAATTAATTCAAATGACTTTAGCTTGCCTCTTGTGACATTTAAAGTTAAACTCGTATCTATGCATATGAATTAGAATTTACAAAGATCATGCAAATTTGTGTCTGTAGCGCTTTTAAGTACCTATCCATGCCCCTGGCTATCGCTGAAAGTCTTTCTGCTTGCGCAAAGTGAGGCGCCCAATTTTTGCCAATCCTTCCCCACCGCAGCCACCTGCAGCCTCTGAAAAGCAGTTTCTGGGGATTGGGGGATGTTCTAGAACAGTATAGGATACAGCTTAGAAAACTGAAGGAGAGGGAGATCAGGGACAAGTGCCATAGCAAAAGCATTTCCTGCTAGCACAAAGCCACCATTTAGATACAGTCCTATGTTATTCAGAATGTGATCCTAATTACAACCGGGGTGTGCGTGTGTGTGTCACTATATCTGTTTTCCTTAACAAATGTTGCTATCTTTTGTATTATCCAGTGCATTTAAAAGTTGCACAATAGGCAGAAATTCCACAGGTGACTCTTTTGCATCACCCAAACTTCATGCCATGGTATGTTTCAGTTTCATTCATTCATTCATTCATGGCCCACCCTTCCTCTAAGCAGCTCAAGGTGATACAAAAAACTAAAGTGCTGCACCAACAAGCACAAAACAACTCCCCTGCAGTGCCACAAATCCAACTCAGTGGTGTAACGTTGGAAAATGTCGGTCACTTCTCCTACCTGGGCAGATATCATTCCATAAGGGCTGACAATGATGCTGAAATCCAGCATCACCTGTGCTCTGCGAGTGCGGCTTTCTCCCAATTGAAGTGCAGAGTGTTTGAGGACTGGGACATCTGCAGGGAAACCAAAATGTTTGTTTACAAAGCTATTGTACTACCAACCTTACTGTACGCTTGTGAAGCTGGGGCCACTTATAAACGCCATCTCTAACTCCTCAAAAGATTCCATCAACGGTGTCTCCGGAAATTTTGACACATCACTTGGGAAGACAGGTGAATTAATGCCAGTGTACTGGAAGAAGCAAAGATCACCAGTGTCCAAGCAATGATTCTTCAACATCAACTTCGTTGGACTGGTCAAGTTGTTCATATGCCTGATTATTGTCTTCCAAAGCAACTACTCTATTCCGAACGTAAAAATGGAAAGCGTAATGCTGGTGGTCAACAAAGGAGGTTCAAAGACTCTCTCAGGGCAATTTTTAAAAAAAGTAGTATAAACACCGACAACTGGGAAACACTGGCCTGCAAGCGCTCCAATTGGAGAACAGCCTTTACCAAAGGTGTCATGGACTTTGAAGACACTCAAACTCAGGATGAAAGGGAGAAACGTGCTAAGAAGAAGGCACGCTTGGCAAACCCTCACCGTGATCAACTCCCACCCAGAAACCTATGTCTCCACTGTGGAAGGACGCATGTATTCAGAATTGGCCTCCACAGTCACTTACAGACTAACTTTTAAAACCATGTTTATGGAAGACAATCTTACTCGGCTACGAGGGATCGCCAAAGAGAAGAGACATCACTCTCCTCCTCTTTATCTCCACAATAACCCTGTGATGTTAGTTAGGCTGAGAGATTGTGATTGGTCCAAGGTGATGCAATGAGTATCATGGTCGAATGGGAATTTGAACCCTGGTCTCCCACTCCCACTCAAACCATTCCACTGCACTGGCCCTCATGCCCTGTCTCACCTCTGATTTCTGCCTGTCAGAAGTGCAAAAGCCACAAAAAGTGAGAACAGAACAGATGGTTGAACAGCTTTTGCAAATATCTTCTGTATTTGCTTTCTTCTTATAAAAGATCATGAGACAATTGTGGCTTTTTTCTTTCTTCGTGAACAACTTCCCATGAACTTGCTGCACCCCACGGCACTTTGCTGCGACATGGGATATTGCTGCCATTGCCCTCCTCTGATCTTTCAGTCACTCTGTGTGACATTCCAAGCTCTCACATTGAATAAAAGGACATGGGGAACTGCCTTCTCTTTTCTCAATCCATCTCGCTCAAGACTGCCTGGTCTAATCAGCAAGAGTTCCTGCAAACATCTTTGCAAGTACACTGCATACAGCACAATTTTTATAGCTATTTTTTATTCCCATTATTCTATAGCTAAATGCATGCAGCAGCAAATGGCAGCCTTTCTAATGAGTACATCGAGGTAAATTACAGGCTAACCCTGTGATAGTTCTTCATACCCAATTCATTGGAATCCCCATCTCTTTACGCCAGCTGGTGTATAATACAGGAAGCAGTTTCCCCAGTTATATCATGGAGGTCTTTGTTTCCTCAGGTGTAAACATGCTCTATTTTTATACAGTGGGATCTCATCTCCCAAATGCCTTGAGAGCCGAACGTTCCGGCTCCCGAACGGATGAAAACCAGAAGTAATTGTTCCGGTTTTTGAACGTTCTTTGGAAGCCGAACGCCCTGCGTGGCTTCCATGGCTTCTGATTGGCTGCAGGAAGCTGCTGCAGCCAATTAGAAGCTGTGCCTTGGTTCCTGAACTGTTTTGGGAATCAACCAGGATCCCGAAACGGATTAAATTTGGGAACCAAGGTTCCACTGTATCTGTAAAATACGCAAAACATTCAGATCCCATTCCAGTTGCTGCATATTCTTGGGGGAGTGTGTTGAACTCCAACACAGTGCATACAGGACTCATAACACTTTGGGTAAAATTGAGTGAGATGTGACCTTCTCTCAAACTGAAAGTGGAAACTTGTTTTTACTACTGACACAGCAAGTTGTGGTGAAATCAATCACTGTGTGGAGAGCCAGGATATGACATAGGCTTCACTTATGTTCTTACTTGAAGGCTCAAAATAGGACATGGGCAGGGTGTAGGCTTTCTGTGTGGAAGTCCAATTCACCCTGGATAATAAAGTGCTTTTTAGCATGACATAGGGAGCCATACTAGTCTAGTGCAGCAAAACCACCCAAAAGTTTAATTATTATCATGTTACCATGTTGTTGTTGTTTCTCATCACAATAGGACTTGTGCAGTTCTTATTTAGGAAAGTGTGCTCTGTCACATGTGCAGAGTGCCATTGCCTCTATTTCTTCCTAAAAAAACTTTGGCAGGATTATTGTAATAACCTGCAATTTTATAAGAGTATATATTTAAAGAAGATGAATAAACGAGCAAATTAAGCTAATTTGGATATGCAGAAGATATTAAAAATAAATTTAAGGAACCGCAGAAAGAGGGAGAAGGGAGTCAAGTTTTGAAATGTCAAAATGATGGTACAATTAGTGAAATGTATAAATTTGAAAAGTATAATTTTTTAAAAAAATTAAAAATGCACTTCCATGATCAGGGAGAGAACTTCTATGTAAGGGAGCCCAAGTATGATTTTGCAACAAGATTTACTCCATACTTCTCATACAGAAATCAATGCCAAGCATAAGTTTTTGAATTCATTTTTCTTTACACCTACACATCTGTTGCCCAAAAACTAAATACAAAAAACTTTTAAAATGCAAGGAAAACTTGCTTCCAGTTGCAAACAGATTTCTTCTCCCCACACCCCCTAAAATAAATAAAAGTAGTTGAACTATTCATCGTCCAACACCTTTTTCTCTAAATTCAAAGAGCAAAGCATTCCAACCAATAGACAATACAGTGGTACCTCGGGTTAAGTACTTAATTCGTTCCGGAGGTCCGTTCTTAACCTGAAACTGTTCTTAACCTGAAGCACCACTTTAGCTAATGGGGCCTCCTGCTGTAGCCGGAGCATGACTTCTGTTCTCATCCTAAATCAAAGTTCTTAACCTGAAGCACTATTTCTGGGTTAGCGGAGTTTGTAACCTGAAGCGTATGTAACCTGAAGCGTATGTAACCCGAGGTACCACTGTAAATGAAATTAAACATACTGCTTCATTTGAGCCAGGGCACAGCAGAACATATTTGTAGCGCATGGATCAGTCCCGGAAATGTGTAGTAGAGATAGCTGCTATATGTGCATAGTTCATCACACCATACTAACCAAAATAAACTTTGGTTAGGTCTGAGCTTGGCCAGGTCATTTTGCATAGGCTCGCCCAGGAATTAGCCTGCAGCCTTTATTTCTCCCCTCACATCCCAAATAACCAAAACACTGCAATTTATTAATGTCTAGAGTTTAGGGGGCTACCCCCCAAATCTCTAGCAATACACATCCAGTTGCCTACGCACATTAAGAACATAAGGAGAGTCTTACTGGATCAGAGCAAAGGCCTATTTAATCCAGCATTCTATGGTCACAGAGGTCCTGATTCCTGGTTCACTGGATTGACTCTGCCAGTGCATTTGGACAACACCAACCTCTCTGGTGCCTCCCTCCTCTCCCTCCTGGTTATTAATAGTGACAACCTTCCCTGCCAGATTTCATAGAATTTCCTGGACTGGACTTTCCTTCTCCCCTTTGTGGGTCCTCTGGTTAATCATTTCCTCCTGCATCTTTTATAATAATCCAAATCTTTTACCTCTCCATTACAGTGGTACCTCGGGTTAAGTACTTAATTCGTTCCGGAGGACCATTCTTAACCTGAAACTGTTCTTAACCTGAAGCACCACTTTAGCTAATGGGGCCTCCTGCTGCTGCCGCGCCGCCGGAGCATGATTTCTGTTCTCATCCTGAAGCAAAGTTCTTAACCTGAGGTACTATTTCTGGGTTAGCGGAGTCTGTAACCTGAAGCACATGGTACCTCGGGTCTGTAACCCGAGGTACCACTGTATAGCAAAAAATCACCATTAAACTACAAGTGTTATTTCAATCCTACTAGCAATTTTAACTGTTGAAAATGTTTTTTAAGATAAATTGTAAATTTCCCCCTTTCTTTATTACAATTTTGGTTTTCCTGATTTCTGATTCTTCTGGTCATTTCAGCCATTTCGGCATAATCCATCCACTTCATCTACCATTCTTTTCTGGTCGGGACTTTATACTCTGTCCATTTCTGGAGCAATAACATCCATGCAGCTGTGGGGGTATACATACACAACCTTTTCTGCTCCGTTGGTATTTTGACACCTAAAATTCCTAAAAGAAAGGCTCCGGGCTTTTTAGAAAAAGTTATTTCAAACATTTTTTTCCAGTTCAGTATACAGTCGTACCTTGGTTTTTGAACAGCTTAGTTCATGAACAACTCCCCTGTCTAATGAAACACATAAGAAATAAGACAAATGATACAAACTATTGTAAGAATGTATTAGAAAAAAAATATAAAGAATAAGCTAATAATGACAGGTACATTCATTATCAGAATGAGAGTATACACCGGGATATGATAGGAAGTTCAATTACATTCTTTTAATTTATGTTAGTAAATAGATAAGAAAATAAGAGATAGTAAAAATATAAATTAAGTTTAATTTCTGTAATTATATAGAATATTGCTTGCATATGGTTTTTGTTTATACTGTTTATATTTTTGTTTATTCAAGAAGATGTACACCATATTTGTTATATAAGATTGTCAACAAAGCATCAATAAAATAAAATAAAAAGTTCACGAACAACCTGGAACTCAAGCGTTGCGAACCCGGAAGTAGGTGTTCCGGTTTGTGAACTTTGACTTGGAAGCCGAACGTCCGGCGCGACTTCCTCAGCTTCCGATTGGCTGCAGGATGTTCCTGCAGCCAATCGGAAGCTGCGCCTTGCTTTCCGAACGTATCAAAAGTTGAACAGACTTCTGAGACACATTCTGTTTGAAAACCAAGGTACTACTGTAATGAGTAGCATTTCCATTCCAACCAGTACAGCTACTGCTTTCAGCTACAGACCAATATATCTTAGAGCCAATCTCAATCTGCTGCTCATCTATGGCATGGATTTTCCGCACCAACCCTGATAACTATGTAAAACAACCTCAGTAGTTCAGAAAGGACTTTGATACATTGTACGCCTCCCCGAAGTAATTTCCTAAATCATTAAAAAATATTTGGAAGGCATCTTTCCTCTTGTTTCCTTCTCTTTCAAGTCCACACACAAAGCATCTGTCTCCGGGTTTCTCTTGCCCCTGTAAACACGCCACATGTTGCTGAAACAGATGTTGGACAATTCCATGCAGAAGACAGATGCTGACGAGCTTTCATGTCATCAGAAGTGATATGTGGGAAAGCGGTACACACTATAATATTTCTGGCATTTCCTCTTCCTAAACACAAAAGCAAAAACTCAACACTTAACTTTTTTATTATTTTTTGGAAAAAAAGAGCAGCCCAGATACGTTCAAAGGAACAGATCCCCAGCGATCTGCATTAATGAGATCCTGAGTAGTATTTTGCAGTCTGAACTCTCTGACCCCTCATAAAAACCAGAAATACCTTTTGTTCTAAAGGAGAGGAGGAGGGAATATTTCACTCTTAATTTCTCAGGGCCTTGTTTCTACAATTTAAATATGGAAAATTGCAACGGTGCTAGAAATGAAGTTTGATGGTGCTGAAAAATGGGGTGGATGCCGTAATGGTTCCTTCAAAAAAACGCGTTAAAAAATTGATAGTTGCTCAAGACCAAACTCTCCTTTTTGTAGCTATTTGCAGCTTAGGCAGAAATTTTTTCCGGCTGCTCCCACCATGAGAACGGAAAGATAATGATAACTTTTGCTGTTATTATTGGTTGCCATGCAGCATGTAAAGCAATGGAGAATGCTTTAAGTTGAAGCATCAAAGAATTTTTACTAGCTTGGCCTGGAGGTGTATGATGCAGCCATCATGCTAAAACTAAGCAGGGGTAGGTCTGGGCAGCGGCTGGATGGGAGATTCTTTCATAACCCGCAATGTATTATTTTGAGTCCCAGGGAGGAAAGGTGGGATATAAATAAAGCAAATTACTAGGTGGAATCCAATAGTGAGGTGGAGCTCCGTGCTACATACACAAATACTTTACCAAGTGACATGCACAGCGCATAACCTGAGCCTTTAGACATGTGAAATGAGCTTAACCCAAGTTCTCGGCCTGAAAAGGTGAAATCGGCAACCTTGCGTACATTTTCCAAATTCGGCCAGCATGTGGTAGGTTATCTGAGCTTTGGAGAAGAATAAAGAGCAATGTTTACTTTTGAAATTCCTTCCAGTAGCGCCTTAGAGACCAACTAAGTTTGTTAGTGGTATGAGCTTTCGTGTGCATGCACACTTCTTCAGATGCACACGAAAGTTCATACCAATAACAAACTTAGTTGGTCTCTAAGGTGCGACTGGAAGGAATTTTTTTTGTTTGTTTCGACTACGGCAGACCAACATGGCTACCTACCTGTAACTAGTACTTTTGAAATGTTTAAGATTTTATTTTTGGTTTTTGTTAACTTTGCTTCTGTTAAATATGTATTCTGTAGTTGACCATCTTTGTAATGTTTTATTTTGAAATCGTTGAGATGGTATTTTGGTTTCCTGTTAATTGTGTTGCTTTGACTGCGTACTGCATATCAGATTTTTTAATTTAAATCAGATTTTTTAATGGATTTTTTAAATAAATGCTTTTGGGGGGGAAATCTTTCTAAAGATAGTTTTCTGTTTAAGTTACATTATAGTCCAAAGGCAATTCATCAGGAAATAAGGATTTGTTTTAAGTTTTTCATGTGTGCTAAAACTCACTCTGTATTTTTAAAAAAGAAATGTTTAACCACATCAGTTAACAAACATGGATACATATGCTATAATGTTATTGTTTTGGCTAAATAAATTGTTTAAATTGTTATTAAGGAAATGACGATTTTTCTCCTTCCAATGAAGTACAGCAGAAAAGTTGCTCAAATATAAGCAGTGAACTTTTTAAACCTCACATAATTTCATAATTATCTGTCTATGTATTTCTAATAGTATAACCAAAACAGTAATTTTTGATATAACTAAAAAACTACTCTGAAAATTTATTTTTCCAAAAATGAAACCTTCATCTGGTTGTAAATATCAAGATTATACCAGCAAGAATGAGATTTTCCGTAAAAATAAAAATGATTTAAATCAAGTCTTACTGACTAGTGATTTAAATCATGATTTACATCAAATCCACCCTGGCCCAGAGGCACCCAGTTATTTAATTTTAAACTTTATATCTTTTGCAGCTGGCTCACATGGAAATTGGCTTTTTACCCATTCAAACCATTGGTCCGTCAAGCTCAATGTTGTCTATACAGTGGTACCTTGGTTCTCAAACGCTTTGGTTCCCAAACACTGAAAACCCGGAAGTAAGTGTTCCAGTTTTTGAACATTTTTTCTGAAGCCAAACGTCCGATGCGGTTGTCGGCTATTGTTTCTGGGGCGCCTGCACCAGTCAGAAACTGCCCCTTGGTTTTCTAACATTCTGGAAGTCAAACCGACTTCCGGAACAGATTAAGTTTGGCGCTTTTGTTTTTGCTATTTATTTTGCATTTTTGTGTTTGAGGCTTTTTCGGTTAATTTGTTTTTGTGACTGTGTGGAACCTAGTTCAGCTACTGGTTGATTGATTGCATGACTGCGGAAATGGATAAAAGCCCCCCATCCAAATCATGACTATCATCAGTGCAGGGAAGAAGAAAAAATAATTTAAACTTTTATCATCTACAATACTGTCTTATTTATTTTATAGTACAGTACATTGATTATTGCTTTCATTTTATGAATCAATGGTCTCGCTCGATAGTAAAATTCATATTAAATTGCTGTTTTAGGGGTTGCTTTAAAAGTCTGGAATGGATTAATCCATTTTCCATTACTTTCTATGGGAAAGTGCGGCTTGGTTTTGGAATGCTTGGGTTTTGGAACGGACTTCTGGAATGGATTAAGTTTGAGAACCAAGGTACCACTGTATGTCCTGACTGGCAATGACCCTTTGAGGTTTCAGGCAGGATTCTCTTCCAGCTCAAAAACACCTTTTATCACATGCGGTGGTCTTGTAAGGTAATAAAAGCATTCTGGGAAATGATATATATTGAATTGAAAAAAATGTTTAAGATAACTTTTATTTTTTAAAAAACCAGAGGCTTTTCTATTAGGAATTGTAGGTGCCGACATTCCAATGGAGCAGAAAAGACTTTTTATGTATGCGACAACTGCAGCATGGATGCTACTAGCCCAGAGATGGAAAGAAGATAAAATACCAGAGAAGAATGGCAAATGAAATTGTTGGACCATGCCGAAATGGCAAAAGTGATCGGAAAGCTCAGAACCAAGAAGACCAAAACAAGGAATGAGATTTTAAAAAATAATTTATCTTGGAGACCACTGTAAGCAGATGAGAACACTAGCAGGGTTGCAATAACACTTGTAATGTAATGAGTACTATGGAGTTAATGGAGTTATAAAAAACATAGATTGCTGAAAAAGTTGCAGTAGAAAAGTTTTAACAACAGAACCCCTGGAGGGGAAGATGGGAAGTCCAGAGGTTCGGAAGAATCTTTCTATTAAGGATGTGTGTTGTGGTATTATTATAATTGTATATTTGTAAAACCAAATAAAAATTTTTTTTGGGGGGGGGAGAAAGGATTCTCTTCCAGCCCTACCTGGAAATGCCAGGCATTGAACCAAGGAGTTTCTGAATGCAAAGCAGATGTGTTACCACTGAGATGCGCAGTCCCTCTTGATGGCAGACGTTGGGGTTCTGTTATTAATTTAATAAATTCGAGAGAGAGAAACACACAAAGGAGATCCAACCAGTCCGAAGCGGGCTTATCCCTGCCCCCCAGCTGCATAAATGAGAAAACTGCAAAGATAGAACATTTACATGCAGCCGCTGGGAGATGTCATCCGGGGGTTTGCGTTGGCTGTTCATCAGTATGTGGACCCAGCTCTACCGCTCTTTCAAATCAGAACCAGTGAAGGCGGTGAAGGTCCTGTGTGAGTGTCTGGAGGTGGTTGGAGGATGGATGGTGGCTAACAGATTGAGGCTGAATCCTGACAAGACAGAAGTACTGTTTTGTGGGGACAGGAGGCGGGCAGGTGTGGAGGACTCCCTGGTCCTGAATGGGGTAACTGTAACCCTGAAGGACCAGGTGCGCAGCCTGAGAGTCATTCTGGACTCACAGCTGTCCATGGAGGCGCAGGTCAATTCTGTGTCCAGGGCCGCTGTTTATCAGCTCCATCTGGTACGCAGGCTGAGACCCTACCTGCCCACCGACTGTCTTCCCAGAGTAGTGCATGCTCTAGTTATCTCTCGCTTGGACTACTGCAATGCGCTCTATGTGGGGCTACCTTTGAAGGTGACCCAGAAACTACAACTAATCCAGAATGTGGCAGCTAGACTGGTGACTGGGAGCGGCTGCCAAGACCATATAACACCGGTCTTGAAAGACCTACACTGGCTCCCAGTACGTTTCCGAGCACAATTCAAAGTGTTGGTGCTGACCTTTAAAGCCCTAAATGGCCTCAGTCCAGTATACCTGAAGGAGTATCTTCACCCCATCATTCTGCCCGGACACTGAGGCCCAGTGCCGAGAGAAGCCAAGTTACAGGGAACGAGGCAGAGGGCCTTCTTGGTAGTGGCACCTGCCCTGTGGAAAGCCCTCCCACCAGATGTCAAAGAGAAAAACAACTACCAGACTTTTAGAAGACATCTGAAGACAGCCCTGTTTAGGGAAGCTTTTAATGTTTAATAGATTATTGTATTTTAATATTCTATTGGAAGCTGCCTAGAGTGGCTAGGGAAACCCAGCCAGATGGGCAGGTATAAATAAATAAATATTATTATTATTATTATTATTATTATTATTATTATTATTATTATCATCACAGAACACTGTTTTGTCATTTCTTCTCCTGGGCGTAGCCAGGGACCAACCAGAACCGAAATGGGGCAAAACGTGGCCCATTAGGAGAAAGACAGACAGGAGCATCTGTAGGTGGCAACTTTTTTGGCCTTCTTCCTGAGAACATCTGGTATTTGTGCTTCATGCACTGGAACCACAGTGGAACATCAAACGAGACACCCATACTGCAGTGGAAAAATATTCCCCAACCAAGACGATGAGGTATTACTGCTTGCTCAGGATGAGTTTGGTTTTGCTTATTTGGGAACATATTCTGTGGACAGCTCTCCACATTTCTTTTCTCATCCCTCACCACCTACATTTATCTAGGTCATTTCTCTTGCCCCGTAGTCACAGGGATTAAGATATAGTCCTGCTTTCAGAAATAAAGTGCAAGATTTGAGGGGCATTTGCTTTCAGTAAAAGCTGGGAAATGCAGAATTTTTCAAATACGCTCACATTTTAAAAATAATGAACGTTCGGCAAAGTTCTCTTGTGCAGGGCACATAAGAAACTTGCTTAATTTGCTATATGAAGTGTTATGTACTGAGTTGAATAGGATCCAAATTGCAACAGTCTGATTGGTCCTAGAACAGACCTTCACAGCGCAGAACGCCATCCGCCACCACCGCTCAGCGCCATTCCACCCTGCCACCAATGGCCAAGCAGAGTGCATGGTGCTGACCACCAAGGACACCCTCCGCCCCATGACACAAGGGGATTGGGAGTACTGCCTGGCCACATTCCTTCTAGCACAGCACAGCACCCCCAGCTCAACGACTGGCCAAAGCCCCGCTGAACTACTAATGGGCCGGCACCTCGCAATCAGACTAGACTGCCTTCACCCCAACAGAACTCAGGATGAGGTAATGGTGGGGGAAGGCAGGAACCCCCGGACCTTCGAGGCCCAGGACCCAGTGTACGCAAAGAATTTTGGGGCAGGCCCAGCATGGGTACCCGCCACAGTCACCAGGGTCACTGGCCTCATGTCGTACGAGGTGCTAACGGAGGGGGGGGGCAATGCTGGCGCCGCCACTGCGACCAGCTACGGCAACGATTCCTGGGAGAAAACCAGTAGGAGGACAGGTCAGAGGAGTCCCAAGGGAACAGCGGGGCAGTGGGGCCCGTAGAGCAGGAGGGGCCAGCAGGGGAGGCAGAATCAGTAAATACAGAGAGGACCCTCGAGGCTGAAAGGACACCGGAACCAGAGCCAAGACTGAGCGAGCCGGTTGCGCCAGACCAAACAGTCCCATCACAGCCAGAATCCTCGGAACACGAGCCGGAACCTGAACCCCTGACCAGGGAACGCCCCAGGCCGCAGCGCACACGTAGGCGGCCGGCGTACCTTGAGGACTATGAATGCGACCTCCCAGGCAGGACTAGAACTTAGAGGGGAGGGGTGTTATGTACTGAGTTGAATAGGATCCAAATTGCAGCAGTTTGATTGGTCCTAGAACAATAGGATCCAGAATGCAGCAGTCAGATTGGTCTGCAGGAGCCACCCAATCCAACTCCAGGTGGAAGTGAATCCGCAACCTGATTGGCCTACAGGAGAATCCCGGAATTAGCCAATCACGTGGGGCCCATTGTGTAAATAATGTATATAAAGCAGGCATTTTGGGGGAATTTCCATTCCTCCTCACTACTATGAGCTAAAAAAAGAGCATGAAATCCACACTCGACTCCGAGTATATTTCATGAAGCAACTTAGTTCATTTGCTTTTCAGCAAGGATCTTTGCAACATGGCCCTGCATGCTTCATTGCTTCTAACCCATCCCTCTTATTCAGATACTTGGCCCTTTTCTCTTGGTCACGTTGCAGTGCAACCAAGACATGCTAAGGCTTTTATATATAGGAAACATAAAGTGAGAAAAACTGATGTAACATGTTCCACAACTAATATTCCCTACAAAGATTTATAAAGATTCGACCTTAGATTTTTTGAGTTTTTATAGCCCAGTTTATAAGAAAGAGAGATGAGCATGTCCTGAAGGCATGAAGTATCAAATCTTCTTGTTCTGTGTTGTAAAAATGAGATGATCCAACGTTATATGGTCATTATTGATAAGTTGTGATACTTAGGAGCACTTGTTCTTGTTCTTGTTCTTGTTGTACTATATAGTGGTACCTCAGGTTACATATGCTTCAGGTTACATACGCTTCAGGTTACAGACTCCGCTAACCCAGAAATAGTGCTTCAGGTTAAGAACTTTGCTTCAGGATGAGAACACAAATCGTGCTCTGGCGGCGCGGCAGCAGCAGGAGGCCCCATTAGCTAAAGTGGTGCTTCAGGTTAAGAATAGTTTCAGGTTAAGTACAGACCTCCAGAACAAATTAAGTACTTAACCTGAGGTACCACTGTACAATGGAACCTCGGTTGTCGAATGCTTTGGAAGTCGAACATATCGGCTTTTGAATACCGACAACCCAGAAGTGAATGCTTCCATTTTCGAACACGCCTTGGAAGTCGAACGGCTTCCGAGGTGCATTTCTCCATTTTCTCAATTACAATTGCCAACCGGCAATTGTGCCTCAGTTGTCAAAGATTTCGGAAGTCAAACAGTCTTCTGGAGTGGATTACGTTCGACACCCTTGTTCACTGTACAACTTTTAGAAGACATCTGAAGGCAGCCCTGTATTGGGAAGTTCATAATGTTTGATGTTTTATTATGTTTTATATGTGCTGGGTGGCTCTCAGATGGGCAGGGTATAAATAATAAACTGTTGCTGTTGTTGTTGTTATAATGGAACCTCGGTTGTCGAACGTAATCTGTTCTGGAAGACCGTTCGACTTCTGAAACGTTCGACAACTGAGGCACAATTGCCAGTCGGCATATTCCTTTTAAAAAATGGAGAAACGTGCCTCGGAAGCCGTTCGAAAACGGAAGCATTCACTTCCATGTTGTCAGCGTTCGTGTTCTGAGTTGTTCAGCTTTCAAAACTGTATGATTATTTCCACCCAAGGCATGCTAGAAGAGAAGGCCTCTGTGTTGGAACTGTTCTAGGGATGTTTCCATTGATGCGGTCTTGAATTCTGAAACAGACTGAAACCCCCACACACTCAGCAAAACACAATATCCAAATGCAACCATAATAAGCAACCAGTTGCTAGTGCAATATGCCTGATAACAACAAGATCAACTAATGCTCATATTTGGAAGTCGAGGTGCACAATAAGGAGTGATAAAAAGGTTATTGAAGAAGGCTAGGGTGCTGAAAGCCCAGAATTTCACAGGGTCAGCTATTTCACCCATAACTGCCTTAACACATTTTCCTCTTGGCCATCTGGACTAGGGAACACTGGCGGAAGATGAAGGAATTTGCATGTGTATTGTAGGGACTGGATTCACTCTTTTACTGACCTCCGAGATAGCATCTGTGCAGATGTGCCGCTAGGTTTAAGGCTTAAGCATTAAGCAACGGAAATATCTGTAGTTCAGCCTTCAGCTTTGTGCAATTCGTCATCGTTCATCTTGCACAGAAATATTTAGTATCCTGTGTAGATGTCATTTATAGGAAGAAAATACCCAGTGTGAGTTACTAAAATAAATTTCATTTCAATTTCTAGCCTGGCCTCCATCTATTCATGATCCCAGGTTGGTTAATATCAATACAATTCATCTTAGCACCATTAAAACATAAAATAAAATGTACAATATCAGAATACAATTTTACAACAGATCGATAAAACAATCATTTGCAGTTTACTACCTTACGTTAACTAGCTCTGAAAGCCTAGACAGATAAGTCAGTCTTTACCTGGGGCTGAAAGAGGAGTAACAGCAGTGCCAATCATATATTAAGGAGAAAGGAGTTGCATTAACTGGGTGCCATCACAGAGAAGTCTCTGTCTCATTAAACTGAACTCATTAAACTTGTCCCCTAAAGATGGGACAAGGAGGAGGACACACCCCCTGCCCTGATCTTGGGAAGGCTGGTAAAGGCAAGGGTCCACTTTTAGTCCAAGTCATTTTGGGGTTTATAAGTTACCTTGGATTTTTTTAAAAAAAAACAATTTATTTAAGGTAGATAAGGACAAGATGAAATTATACAATTGAATATAAATATAGATGGGAAACGGCTATGTATTGTGAGTACTTATCTACTTTTTAAAATTTTCACTTATGCTCTTTTTCTTGTACTTCTTTATTCTTTCTTTGTTCTTTTTTTCTTTTTTCTGATATCTTATCTTTCATTTCACTGCTTTATTGTGAATAGCATTTTATAGAAGTATAAATAACTGTAAATATGAAGAGACAAAATATTCTCTAATTCTTTTTCCTTGGTTAGATGTATTTTCTTTTTCTTTTGTATTTTCTTTTGTTGTGAATATGTATGTTTTCTAATTTGTACTTAATAAAAATATTTTAAAAATTTTATTAAAAAAAAGAATTGGCATTATGCAAGTTTGACTTGCAGAGTTGATCAGAATTTTGGGGTCTGCATTATGCATTTATTGTGATTCCACCCAGAAGTGTAGCGTGGAGGGCTGGGAAGCCATGGCCCTGGGCAGACATTTTTGATGGCGCCCCCACAACAGGCATGGAGCCCTCGCAGCTGGAGGCAGGTTGGTCTACTGGGCACGTGGATGGAGGCAGTGGGCAAGAAGGCAGGCTCCATTCACCCTTCATGCAAGCTGCCAAGTCCACCAGGCAGCTTGCCCTGCCCATGCAACCAGCAACCCATGCTATGCCACTGATTCTACCCCACAAAAACCATCCACAGTATCTTTAGCTTCCATAGGAGATCAGAATTCCCAAACTTTAGGAATCATGATTATTCACTCATTTTTTATTTTTTTAAAATGTCCTTGAATATTAGTTCCCCAGTGATTGTTGGCCTCCAACTGTCCTGTCCTGGTCCCCAACCAGCACGGCCAGAAGTTAGGAATGATAGGAATTAGAGATCAAATGCATCAGGAGAGTCACAGGTTCACCAGTCTTGCCTTAAGGGTAGAGGCCAGGCAAACTATTTTCACTGGAAAGTGCACTGCTAAGTTTGAAGGACTCCTAAGACAGAGGTGCTTTGGGGTTTAGACTGTGACTTTCTTGAAGTACAAATGGCAGAGGCTTTCCCACACTTGAGCAGCTGCTGAAAAGACAGTGTGATAATTGTAAATTGCCTAGAAGGATAAGATATAAACGTTGTCTGCACATCATCAGTAACTCACCAAAAACAGAACAAATTTGCTGAGGTTTCTTGCATCTTTATTTTTTTTCAAGAGTGTGACAAATGTAGGTTTCTTTCACAGTGCTGAACTGCTAATGGGTACAAATAAGGAGTCGTGTGACTTTTAAAGAGACCTTGAAAAATGTCATAGCTTCAACAGCTGGAGATTTACAGAATACCAGAATGCCCCACATGCTAGGGTTGATTTGTACGGCCAGTTCGATATGGTGGACAGGATGATTAAGCCACCAGGAGATTGTTGCTGTTAGAAATTGTGGTGAGTTTTGTGCATGCTCTTTAATATTCTTCAGCCTGATTGCAAAATTTAACTACAGACCACCAATGCCCTGAATAATGAGTGTGAGATGGTGAATTGTTTATTTGCTCATTCATTTGATTTTTCATCCTGTCCTACCTAAAAGGAGCACAGGAAGGGATTTGAGATGCTGTTTTAATCTACTCTGGGAGGCTGGTTAGGACAACAACAACAACAACAGCAACAGCAGCAACAACAACTTAGGCCCTATACAGCCTAGGACCCTCGTACCTGCGGGACCACCTCTCCTGGTATGTCCCATGGAGGATCTTACGGTCTTCAAATAAAAACATCTTGGAGGTCCCAGGCCACAGGGAGGTTAGGCTGGCCTCAACCAGAGCCAGGGCTTTTTCGGCCATGGCTCCGATCTGGTGGAACACTCTGCCACAAGAGTGTTGTGCCCTGCGGGACTTGACATCTTTCCGCAGGGCCTGCAAGACAGAGCTGTTCCACCTGGCCTTTGGCCAGGGCACAGCATGACCCCCTCCTTCTATAATCCTCATAGAACTCTAGCCCAATGGTTGCCATTAATTTGACTCTGAATTGATTTAAGAATTGAATTGATTTTAGAATATATTTCAATTAATTGATTGTGATTTTATGTAAACTGTGTTATTTTTACTTGTTAGCCGCTCTGAGCCCGGCTTCAGCTGGGGAGGGCGGGATATAAATAAAAAATATTTATTTATTTATTTATTTATTTATTCATTCATTCATTCATTCATTCATTCATACATACATACATACACCCCCCCCCGCCACTCTGGGCAGCTCTCAACAGAATATTAATAATAATAAAAAAGTGATAAAACAGATTAAAACTTCAAACATTAAGAACTTCCCTAAACAGGGCTGCCTTCAGATGTCTTCTAAAAGTCAGATAGTTGTTTATTTCCTTGACATCTGATGGGAGGGCGTTCCACAGGGTGGGCGCCACTACCGAGAAGGCCCTCTGCCTGGTTCCCTGTATCCTCACTTCTCACAATGAGGGAACCGCCAGAAGGCCCTCGGAGCTGGACCTCAGTGTCTGGGCTGAACGATGGGGGTGGAGACGCTCCTTCAGGTATACTGGACCGAGGCCGTTTAGGGATTTCAAGGTCAGGACTAACACTTGAATTGTTCTCGAAACACACTGGGAGCCAATGTAGGTCTTTCAGGACTGGTGTTATATGGTCCCGGTGGCTACTCCCTGTCAGCCATCTGGCAGCCACATTCTGGATTAGTTGTAGTTTCCGGGTCACCTTCAAAGGCCCCACGTAGAGGCATTGCAGTAGTCCAAGGATAAGAGACAATGACCGGGCCAAAGTCACTAAGTCTTACAACTCAGTAAGGATTTAAATATCCAGTCCAGGACCATATTAACTAGTTCCATGTGATGGAACTAATGCAAACTTTTTTCCTACAGCTGCTGGTGGTATGTGGGATAATTCTGATGGGTTTGTTTCTGCTTTCATTACACGTATCATTGCCAGCAGATACTGAATAACCCTCCTGTTTATGACCTCATAGATGTATCCCATCTGAATCATCTGTGGGTTTTCTGGCAAGCTTATACACCCCATCACACATGTATCAGTTTTATCACCTCTTTCCAGAAACATTTTCTTTACAGCCATTCCCACCTAATATGAATAGTATTCCCTTCAAAACACTGTTTTCTTAGCCTTTAGCTTGGCCCAAATGTGTGGTTTTTAAAAGACTCAAAGGAATATAATGCAATCTATAGATCATTTAAAAATAAGATTCCTTGAACCAAACCTACACAGCATTAGACTTATCAGCTAATTGCAGCCCGCTGGGAGGATTCCAAATTTCCATTGTTTACAGCACTTTCCCTCCTCTTTGTCGGAAATCTGAAGTCTTCCTTAGAGCATAAGAAGGGGGGTGGGGATAGGAGGATACGGTCATCACTTTGGGGTGAAAGACATGTGGGGTGTCATTGTTGTGTGTGTGGACTAGGCCTGCTCACCATCATCCCCAGTGGTCAATACTCCCATGTCTTCAGAGTGTATTGGAAAGTGTGTGTGCATGTTGATTGGGCCAAGGCTCCACCTTTTATTAAGGCACTCTACATCACAGAGCCACCTTCTGGTGCACCTCAAGGGCACAAATGGTGCACATCCCTGCATTCTTTCAGTTTGTCCGAGTCCCATGCGTCTCTGCGTCGTTCCTTCTTATCCCCGATTGCCACTGGGACCCTCTCTCTAGAAGCTGGATTCCCCCCTCCCTTTAGTTCCTTATTACAGTGGTACAGAGCCAGTGTGGTGTAGTGGTTAAGAGCGGTAGACTCGTAATCTGGGGAACCGGGTTCGCTTCCCCGCTCCTGCACATGCAGCTGCTGGGTGGCCTTGGGCCAGTCACACTTCTCTGAAGTCTCTCAGCCCCACTCATCTCACAGAGTGTTTGTTGTGGGGGAGGAAGAGAAAGGAGATTGTTAGCCGCTTTGAGACTCCTTCAGGTAGTGATAAAGCAGGATATCAAATCCAAACTCCTCCTCCTCCTCCTCCTCCTCCTCCTCCTCCTCCTCCTCTTCTTCTTCTTCTTCTTCTTCTTCTTCTTCTTCTTCTTCTTCCTCTGGTTACAGACGCTTCAGGTTACAGACGCTTCAGGTTACAGACTCTGCTAACCCAGAAATAGCACCTTGGGTTAAGAACTTTGCTTCAGGAGGAGAACAGAAATCGTGTGGTGGCTACGGGAGGCCCCATTAGCTAAAGTGGTACCTCAGGTTAAGAATAGTTTCAACTTAAGAACGAATCTCCAGAACAAATTAAGTTCTTAACCTGAGGTACCACTGTATTGGTATTTTGCATTCTTTACCTGAAAAACACAGCAATATACAAAAATATCAATGACAAAACAGCAAGTTTATTTTCTACGTTAAAAAGAATCACAGTGGTGGTATCTGAAATTAAGTATTTTAATGGACACAATAAGTCGCGTGTTGAATTTTGTTATATATTGTGGGAGGGATGTGGGTGGCGCTGTGGTCTAAACCACTTAGCCTCTTGGGCTTGCCATTTGGAAGGTTGGTGGTTCAAATCCCCACAACAGGGTGAGCTCCCGTTGCTCTGTCCCAGCTCCTGTGAACCTAGCAGTTCGAAAGCACACCAGAACAAGTAGATAAATAGGTACCACTGCAGCGGGAAGGCAAACAGCATTTCCGTGTGCTCTGGCTTCCGTCACGGTGTCCCATTGTGCCAGAAGCGGTTTAGTCATGCTGGCCACATGACCTGGAAAGGCCAGCTCCCTCGGCCTGAAAGTGAGATGAGCGCCACAACCCCATAATTGCCTTTGACTGGACTTAATGATCCAGGGGTCATTTACCTTTAACACACACACACACACACACACACACACACACACACACACACACATTGTGGGGCCCCAGGAAGATGTTGCCAGGAGCAACAAAGAGCTCCTGCTTTATGGTTATGTGTTTTTCTTAAATTAAAAGTAGTTGCGACTCTACTGATCTGTTTGACCCAGTAACTACCAGCTCATCCTTGCAGAATGTTCTAGTGATTTACATGTTTATACAGCAGTACATCCCACTTTCTCCAATGGACTTTCTTCTAGTGAATTGGCACACACTGCAGCTTCCATTTTTGTAAGATTGTACCTTTGACATGCATAATAGAGCCACTTTAACAGCAGCAACAAGGGGTTTCTTCCCAAACAGCCCTAGGGAGGCATATGGAGCACTCTTCCATCAGATGTCAAGGAAATAAACAACTATCTGACTTGTGGAAGACATCTGAAGGCAGTTCTGTTTAGGGAAGTTTTTAATGTTTGACTTTTTATCGTGTTTTTAATATTCTGTTGGGAGTCGCCCAGAG
The DNA here is from genome assembly GCF_027172205.1 of Podarcis raffonei. Taxonomy (NCBI): domain Eukaryota; kingdom Metazoa; phylum Chordata; class Lepidosauria; order Squamata; family Lacertidae; genus Podarcis; species Podarcis raffonei. The sequence continues at coordinate 52,038,768 of NC_070612.1, read as the reverse complement.
TGGCTGGGAAAAACCAGCCAGATGGGTATATTATTATTATTATTATTATTATTATTATTATTATTATTATTATTATTATTATTACCAGGCAAGTCACAGGGTGTAAATAACCATGTCTGCATTCGGTATAGGGTGGTATATAAGTTCAATAAATCATCACCATCATCATCCTGTTTATAGGCTTCCCTTGTTGGCCACCATGAGAACAGGACACTGGACTAGATAAGTCTTCTGTTCAATCCCACAGGGCTTTTCTAATATTGAAGCTGTTTGGACCAATCCAATACAACAAGCCATTATGATGTTTTGCCTGGCTTATAGGGCTATTACTTCAGCATAGCAAGAAGGCCTGCCAACACATATGTTTAGAACCAAATTGCCAGTGCGCAAATGAAGGCATAAGATGGCCAAATAAATTGAACGTGCTGTTCCAGGAAGTCTTGGAAACTCTCATTAGCTTCAATGGGAATTACATAAATACATCCAGAGAAGGCTATACCCCCCAAAGTTTCTATTTAAAAAAAAATATCAAGGATAAGTTTTTAAAGGCAGAGATTTGAATCAGCATTAAGCAATAACTGTCCAAGGATTTTGATTTGATCCACACTCTGTGGGGTGCTTTCGGTTATTCAAACCATGTGTTAATCTTCCTGGTATTTAGGTCCAGTCCTGCTGCTGTCAGCATTTATTTTAAAATCTGATGCAATATATTAAGTTGATTTGAAGAACAACAACTAGAATTTGTTGGGCTGGGGGTGGGGTGGGGGAGACTTGAAACAAAGAGCGGAATGAGATGGAAAGCTTATGGAAATAATAAAAGCTCCAATGCTAGAAAACGAAATGGCGTGTTCCCAGGGGAAGAAGTTTACAACCTTCTTGGCAAATCCTAATCAGACATATGTAACAAAAGTAACGTAACCAGCTTCTATATAAACAAAAAACATGCATACCTTCCAACAAAGGGATTACATTTTAACATCCCCGTATTTTGCAGAATTACCATATATAGAAATATGAATCACAGTCATATGGCGCTGAGCTTGGAGCAAGAACACTTCCTTAGAAGAAAGGGCCATTCATAAAAGATGCATCCTTTATCAGGACGTCATTTACCAACTTTATTTTTCATGTGGAGGAAGAATGCAGTCACATTCACGTTTACAAGGTAATCCTACCAGCGTTTCCCCCGTGGAAGAACTCTTTGGACAGGCTTTTGTTTTTGCAAAGTCTTTAGAGAGACAAAGCTCATATTGTCAGCTGAGGAATCTTACCGCAAATAAAAGTTTATGCCAAATGCCTGTCTATATGGTTCTAACCGGGGACCTTAATGGATCCCTGCTAGCACACAGGGAGGAGATGGAAAGGGAATCCAGAATTTCTCAAAGCAATTTAGATGTTGTTGTTCTTTAGTCATTTAGTTGTGTCCGACTCTTCGTGACCCCATGGACCAGAGCACGCCAGACACTCCTATCTTCCACTGCCTCCCGCAGTTTGGTCAAATTCATGCTGGTCGCTTCGAGAACACTGTCCAACCATCTCGTCCTCTGTCGTCCCCTTCTCCTTGTGCCCTCCATCTTTCCCAACATCAGGGTCTTTTCCAGGGAGTCTTCTCTTCTCATGAGGTGGCCAAAGTATTGGAGCCTCAGCTTCAGGATCTGTCCTTCCAGTGAACACTCATGGCTGCTTTCCTTAAGAATGGATAGGTTTGATCTTCTTGCAGTCCATGGGACTCTCAAGAGTCTCCAATTTAGATAGGATTTAAAAAAAACAACACAGAGCATACACTACAGGAAATAAAATACCAAATTTATAAAAGTTAATGCATTTTCTTTTCTTTTCTTGTATTCAGGAGCAGGGTTTGCCTAACGTATGGCCTAACAACCAAACTCCAACTTTTGTGAAACTTCTCTGCCTGATATTGGATAGCTCTGTTAGTAGAGCATGAGACTGTTAATCCGAGGGTTGATGGTTTGAGCCCTATGTTGGGTAAAGATTCCTGCATTGCCGGAATGCAATCGTGGTCCCTTCCAAGTACAATCCTCTGGTTCTACAATCACCTAGAGGTGATTCTGATGCCACCCATCAGGAACCTAGGAGAATGACTGGAAATAGACCTCACCTGGATTTAAGACTTGCAATATGAGCAAATAACATGACTGTCTCGCCAGAGTGATGCATGCTCTAGTTATCTCCTGCTTGGACTACTGCAATGCACTCTATGTGGGGCTATGTTTGAAGGTGACCCGGAAACTGCAATTAATCCAGAATGCGGCAACTAGACTGGTGACTGGTAGTGGCCGCCGGGACCACATAACACCTGTCCTGAGAGATCTGCATTGGCTCCCAGTACGTTTCCGAGCACAATTCAAAGTGTTGGTGCTGACCTTGAAAGACCTAAACAGCCTTGGTCTAGTATACCTGAAGGAGCGTCTCCACCCCCATCGTTCAGCCCGGACGCTGAGATCCAATGCCGAGGGCCTTCTGGCGGTTCCCTCATTGCAAGAAGTGAGGTTACAGGGAACCAGGCAGAGGGCCTTCTCGGTAGTGGCGCCTGCCCTGTGGAATGCCCTCCCTTCAGATGTGAAGGAAATAAGCAGCTATCTTATACTGAAAACACATCTGAAGGCAGCCCTGTTTAGGGAAGTTTTTAATATTTAATGCTGTATTGTTTTTAACACTCGATTGGAAGCCACCCAGAGTAGCTGGGAAAACTCAGCCAGATGGGTGGGGTATAAATAATTAATAATAATAATAATAATAATAATAATAATAATAATAATAATAATACTAGCTTGGAGCTTTTATAACTTTGCCAAACCAGATTTCATTGATAGTAACTCAAATCATTTTGTACCAGTTGTTTGGTCTTTGCCATGCGTCCGATATTTGGAGACACACACACATTAGTTGATTACTAATCAAGCACATGGCAAAATTATGATCACTTTCATTCCTATCATAAGTCTAGAAACAAGCGAGAAGTGTGTTCAAGGTGTGCTGTTATCACATAATAAAACATTTCCCAACATAATGTAATTTCTTCTTGGTTTTAATTTGAGTCAGATGCAACAATAACGGTGAGCCAAAATAATTCCTGGTTCAGTTAACTTTTACCCCCCCTCCCCTTTTGCAATGATAAAAAACATGAGTTCCCTGCCATTTCAGTTTTTTCTTCTTCCAGATGACTCATTTTCTGGGAAAGAAAAGGAGAGTTTGACATGAAAGAACGAGAACCCAGACCTACTTACTTCCTTTCCCAGAATCCTTTGAGGGAGGAGACTTAAGAGAGACTTTTTATGGGTTGTGCAAATGTGAGGAGGAGGAGAAGGAGAAGAAGGAGAAATCCTTCTTTTTCTCCACTCAGAATAAAAGCTGAGGATTTGCCAAAGATCCCCAGAATCATGTACGATACCGTTGGCTATGCCTTCCAGCTGCTAATTCTGGCATCGAAACAAACTGGCATAATAACAGCTTTAAGTACAGTCTAGTTAGCATCCTCATCTATCTATGCCTCCATAAGTGAAAAGTGAAAAACCTTCCTGGGTGGCAATATTGAGGCTATAAACCAAACAGCTATATTTCTAAAACAATAGCAGCACTTATTGTGAAAGAAAACCACAGATGTTAAGTGTGCTGCTAAACCTTCTACGATTAAAAAAAAACGTTTTTGGATTATCAATTATAACTGACCACCTAAATTATGTGGCGCACGCACACATTCACAGCAACAGACTTTGGTCTTTCAGTTTTCAGTGACCCTGTATGAGGCCAAAATTCGGTGCCCCCTTCTCCCACCTTCCATTCTGTGTGTAAGGTAAAGGTAAAGGGACACCTGACCACTAGGTCCAGTCTTGACCGACTCTGGGGTTGCGGCGCTCATCTCGCTTTATTGGCCGAGGGAGCCGGCGTACAGCTTCCAGGTCATGTGGCCAGCATGACTAAGCCTCTTCTGGTGAACCAGAGCAGTGCACGGAAACGCTGTTTACCTTCCCGCCGGAGTGGTACCTATTTATCTACTTGCACTTTGACGTGCTTTCGAACTGCTAGGTTGGCAGGAGCAGGGAGCGAGCAACGGGAGCTCACCCCGTCGCGGGGATTCGAACCGCCGACCTTCTGATCAGCAAGCCCTAGGCTCTGTGGTTTAACCCACAGCACCACCCGCTTCCCTATTCTGTGTGTACCCTATGCCATAGTTGCAGTGCCCTGCATTGTCCCCTTGGCTCAGCGCCCTGTGTGGGAATCTGGTTGCACTGCCCTAAATCTGCCTCTGCACACAAACACACACACAGAGAGAGTTGTTTCTTATAGACTTCACACTTGAACTGTATCCCCCCACCCCATGAAAAGAACATCTTAATGCAAGAATCTTAGGAGTCAAACTAGATGTGATATAGCAGGGCCACAGAATAGGATGCCTGACAAAACTGAGGGGTGGTAGATCAAAGCAGTCGTGGGGAGAGTATGCAAGTTGGGGATGTGGTTTTAAACTTATCTCCTCACACCATTTCCAGATGCCACACACACACACACATACACACACACAGAGGCAGATGGTATTTCTGCAACAGAAACAATAGCAACTTTGAGAAGTGGTTTAAACTGGGGAAATGGCAAAGGGGGCAGGGGAATTCAGATTCCCAGTCTGAATAGTGGTCACCTGCAGCTGTTTTGGTGTATCAAAGCAACAAAACAAAGAAGGTTCTGTTTGCAGTTCTGTTCCTGCATCATTTGGGCCAGAATAGATAAATCGGGTCCTCCCTTTAAGAGGGCACGTATTGTGGTGAGACCTGGACAACCGACACCCTGTGTTGTGGGTGGGTACAATTGGTTAGCCACAACACCCGATTGGTAGGTCCCTCGAAGCTGGGTACAATCTGGCCAATGTGACACAGTCTAAATGGTTCGAGGGACCTATTTATGCCCATGCGCGTGACCCAGAGCTTCCTCTTTCGGCTCGTTCATTGCAACACTCACCCACCTCTCTCTACCTTTAGGGCTTGTTGCGCTTGACCTTGCTATGCCGTCATCTGTCGTTGGGACAGGGGCACGGCAGGAATTTTCCCCACTTGGCTGATTGGCTGTTGCCATTTGGGTTTCGCCTGCCACGTAGCAAATCATCACAACTTGTAAGGTTGCGGATAGGCTCTGGTTCAGGTGATAGGGATGGGAGAACGCTCTCGCCATCCCTATGTGAAGGGTATTCTGTTAAAGGAATCCAGGGACTCAATGGTTTGGTCAACGCCTGAGAGGGGGTTGTGCCCATGCCTGAGTCTAGGGGGACATTTGGGTGGCGGAATTAGCCCGTCCCCGGCTTTCCACTTATCCAGGTGTTTACCCTTGGCTGACCTTTGCTGGTGTCCTGGGTCAGCGCTACCTGCATGGCAGGGAGCTAGTCGAACCAGAGCCTATGCAATCAGTCACTTTCTGTAATCAATAAAGTTGTGGCCTAAATTCTGCCAAAAACCAAATCAAAAATTTGAGTCAAGTGTGAATTTATTTAGGGGGGAGGTTTCTGGGTCTGAACACACAAGAAAACGTCCCTTCAGAACCATTAAAAAGAACAGTTAAAATCACAGAATCTTTTACTTCAAATAAACATCACTGGAATATTACAAAGCAGTTTGCCACAGAGTGAAAATCTTGGCCCTATGAGATCCACATGCCCTGTTTGGGTGCTCAGTGTCTGTGCTTCATTTCTGAGCTGTGTGTGTTCATGAAGAGAGCCTCAGACACACAATAATACATGTGGCTACGTTTTATTTATTTCTATTTTGTTACAAACCACTTAACCTTTAAGACACGTTACCAAGCTGTGTACAAAGAATAAAAACATCAACACATGATAACATAAAATAAAGCCAGTATAAAAACCACACTAATTTCACACATCCACTTGAATAATCAGTTCCAAAGGACCCTGAGGATCATTTAGTCCAACCCTCTGCAATGCAGAGATATGCAGCTGTCCCATATTAAATTCCTGGGAGTTTCCCTCAGTGAAGACCTCACTTGGAAAAACAATATAACTCAGGTGGTTAGGAAGGCCCAGCAGAGACTCCATTTCCTCAGGGTCTTGCAAAAGAACAATGTTAAACAACAATTGATGACCTCCTTCTAAAGTAAAGGTAAAGGGACCCCTGACCGTTAGGTCCAGCCGAGGCCGACTCTGGGATTGCGGCGCTCATCTCACTTTATTGGCCAAGGGAGCCGGCGTACAGCTTCCAGGTCATGTGGCCAGCATGACTAAGCCGCTTCTGGCGAACCAGAGCAGCGCACGGAAACGCCGTTTACCTTCCCGCTGGAGTGGTACCTATTTATCTACTTGCACTTTGACTTGCTTTCGAACTGCTAGGTTGGCAGGAGCAGGGACCGAGCAACGGGAGCTCACCCCGTCGCGGGGATTCGAACCGCCGACCTTCTGATTGGCAAGTCCTAGGCTCTGTGGTTTAACCCACAGCGCCACCCGTGTTCTGACCTCCTTCTGTTGTTGTTTAGTCGTTTAGTCGTGTCCGACTCTTCGTGACCCCATGGACCAGAGCACGCCAGGCACCTCTGTCTTTCACTGCCTCCCGCAGTTTGGACAGACTCATGTTTGTAGCTTCGAGAACACTGTCCAACCATCTCGTCCTCTGTCGCCCCCTTCTCCTTGTGCCCTCCATCTTTCCCAGCATCAGTGTCTTCTCCAGGGAGTCTTCTCTTCTCATGAGGTGGCCAAAGTACTGGAGCCTCAGCTTCACGATCTGTCCTTCCAGTGAGCACTCAGGGCTGATTTCCTTAAGAATGGATGCGTTTGATCTTCTTGCAGTCCATGGGACTCTCAAGAGTCTTCTCCAGCACCATAATTCAAAAGCATCAATTCTTCGGCGATCAGCCTTCTTTATGGTCCAGCTCTCACTTCCATACATCACTACTGGGAAAACCATGGCTTTAACTATACGGACCTTTGTTGGCAAGGTGACGTCTCTACTTCTCAAGATGCTGTCTAGGCCTGTCATTGCCCTTCTCCCAAGAAGCAGGCGTCTTTTAATTTCGTGGCTGCTGTCACCATCTGCAGTGATCATGGAGCCCAAGAAAGTAAAATCTCTCACTGCCTCCATTTCTTCCCCTTCTATTTGCCAGGAGGTGATGGGACCAGTGGCCATGATCTTCGTTTTTTTGATGTTGAGCCTCAGACCATATTTTGTGCTCTCCTCTTTCACCCTCATTAAAAGGTTCTTTAATTCCTCCTCACTTTCTGCCATCAAGGTTGTGTCATCTGCATATCTGAGGTTGTTGATATTTCTTCTCCTCCTTCTACCGGTCCACAATAGAAAGTGTCCTCTCATATTGTATCACAGTGTGGTACGTTGGCTTGACAGCCACGGACAGAAAGTCTCTACAGAGGGTGGTGAACACAGCACATGATATCATGGGTTGTCCCCTGAGCCCGCTAGATGACATCACAAGGGATCCTTGCCTTAGGAGAGCGAGAAAAATTCTCAGGGGCGATTCACACCCCAGCCAGCACCTCTTTAATCTTCTACCCTCAGGCAGGAGATATAGAAGTATAATAAGTCGTACCAACAGGCTAAAAAACAGTTTCTATCTGTGGGCTGTTAGGCTGCTGAACGGAAAATAATATAATGCAACTGACTTTCGGGGTTGGTGTGTTGTGCAACAAGCACACAGAGTGCAATGAGATTGAGTGTTTGTGTGGGGGGAGGGAGGCTCGGTTAATTTCATTGTAGACAGGTTGTACATTGACAATAAAGGTATTATTATTATTATATGGGGATCAAACCTGCAACCTTGGCATTATCAGCACTAAACTCTAAGCAACACAGTAACCATCACTATATGTGATCCATAGAATCATCTGGGAAAGCATGGGTCAAAAGAAAAGCTTTGAGCGTGCACTCAAAACATGTAATCATTGACACATGCTGTATTTCCAGGGGAAGGGAGTTCCAAAAAGCAGGATAATGGCAAGATGAATTATCAGAGAATGCAGCATTATTTGTGGGGCTTGATTGCAGTGTCCAGGCACGTGTGTAAGGAGAAAGATGGGCTCTCAGGTAACTAGTTTCTCCCGGAAACTACAACTAATCGAGAATGCAGCAGCCAGACTGGTGACTGGGAGAGGCTTCTGAGACCATATAACACTGGTCCTGAAAGACCTACCTTGGCTCCCAGTACATTTCTGAGCACAATTCAAAGTGTTGGCGCTGACCTTTAAAGCCCTAAACGGCCTTGGCCCAGTAGACCTGAAGGAGCGTCTCCACCCCCATCGTTCAGCCTGGACACTGAAGTCCAGCTGTGAGGGCCTTCTGGTGGTTCCCTCATGGCGAGAAGTGAGGTTACTGGGAAACAAGCAGAGGGCCTTCTCGGTGGTGGCACCCACCCTGCAGAACGCCCTCCCATTAGATGTCAAGGAAATAAACAACTATCTGACTTTTAGAAGACATCTGAAGGCAGCCCTGTTTAGGGGAGTTTTAAATGTTTGATGTTTTATCAAATGTCTCATTTTACTGTTGTTGGCCGCTCTGAGCCCGGCTTTGGCTGGGGAAGGCGGGATATAAATAAAATTTTATTATTTATTATTATTATTTATCGTGTTTTTTATACAGTGGTGCCTCTAGTTACGAACTTAATTCGTTCCGGAGGTCTGTTCTTAACCTGAAACTGTTCTTAACTAGAGGCGTGCTTTTGCTGATGGGGCCTCTTGCTGCCGCTGCATCGCCGGCACACGATTTCCGTTCTCATCCTGGAGCAAAGTTCTCAACTCAAGGCAACTCTTCCAGGTTAGTGGAGTTTGTAATCTGAAGCATTTGTAACCTGAGGCGTTCGTAACTCAAGATACCACTGTATTCTGTTGGGAGCCACCCAGAGTAGCTGGGGAAACCCAGCCAGATGGGCAGGGTATAAATATATTTTTATTTTTATTTTTATTTTTATTTTTATTTTTATTTTTATTTTTATTTTTATTTTTATTTTTATTTATTTTTACTACTACTACTACTACTACTACTGTTCAGGAAGTGAATTAATGTGCAAAGGTTGGAGGTGGAGCAAGGTGCCCCCATCCCATTAATTCACTGAACATGTTTTTTAAAATGCTTGAACAGAAAAAGAGAGGAGTGGTTTTCTATGTTAAAGAAAAATGGAATCCAAAATTGATATTTAAAGATGAAGACGAACGATACATTGCAGTTGAGATTACTGCACAAGGTGAAAAATATTTATTGCTGGGAATTTATGTACCAAACGACGGCAAAGCAGAATTTTTCAAGAATTTGGAAACAAGACTTCTGAACTATTTGGATTATAAATTAATCCTAATGGGGGATCTGAATGGAGTTGCATCAACTTTAATGGATAGGACACAGAGGCAGAAAATATTGAATGCTGGCAGACTACCAAAGACTTTTTTTTTTATATGATAGACAAATGTGATCTGTCAGATAGATGGTGAATTAGAAATCCAACTGAAAAAGACTTCACATTCTTTTCAGATGCAAAAAGAAGTAAATTGAATTAGTTAACTCTATTAGAAAGTGGATATTTGAAAATTGCTAAAATGAGACTCAACAAAAATCAGTTAGGAAGGAGTCGAGAAAGTCATTTAACAATGGAAATTAAGTTGGATTTTTAAATGTAAGAAGTTTTGTATGTTTGTTTGTTTTTCTTTTTAACATGTTTTGTTATTTTGTGTTGTGTTATATTTGCTATAAATTTGAAAAACTAATAAAAAAATTGGAAAATAAAAAACAAAATGCTTGAACAGGGTGTATTTACTGCAAGAGTAGTTAACCCCCTTTAGGGGTTTTTTTGTGGGTGAAGGGGGTACTCCTGGCCCACCCAGCAATTTTTTCTGCCTTCACCATACCCCATTGATTTGGCAACAGTGGCAAAAGAGTGGGGAACTGCTGAGGCTCTTTCCTGAACAATATGGGATGAGGCATGTTGGTTGCTCATGGGGAGGAGGATGGCATAATAGACTTCCATGAACGTCCTTAAGTTAACTTCTCGTCACATTCAAGATGGAAACAGGGCACTTTTGTCCTCCCCTACCAGTCCCTACCAGTAATGGGACGCGGGTGGCGCTGTGGGTAAAAGCCTCAGCGCCTAGGACTTGCCGATCGAAAGGTTGGCGGTTCGAATCCCCGCGGCAGGGTGCGCTCCCGCTGCTCGGTCCCAGCGCCTGCCAACCTAGCAGTTCGAAAGCACCCCCGGGTGCAAGTAGATAAATAGGGACCACTTACTAGCGGGAAGGTAAACGGCGTTCCGTGTGCTGCGCTGGCTCGCCAGATGCAGCTTGTCACGCTGGCCACGTGACCCGGAAGTGTCTGTGGACAGCGCTGGCTCCCGGCCTCTTGAGTGAGATGAGCGCACAACCCTAGAGTCTGTCAAGAGTGGCCCGTATGGGCAGGGGTACCTTTACCTTTACCTTTTTACCAGTCCCCTACAGCCAAAACTTGCTTAGGAGGGGCCCCCTAACCTTCACAGAGGCTTTTCTGGGAGATGCCAGGGTGGAAGAAGGGGTGAGAATATTTCACTTTGTGAAATTCTTATAGTTACCTTATATTTGTATCCTTGTCTTCCCTGATCAGCAATTCATCTCTGCATGACATCCAAAAGCAGTTACTGCTCACATAAGTACGCTTCCAAAGGAAGCCAGTACTTAAATCTCACTAGCTTACCATTTCTCAGGTTAATAAAAAATTGTGATCGAAACTAAAAGCTTTTCAATTAGCGCTATGTGTTATGATACGGTTAAAAACAGAAAAACCTTGTGGGATAGTTCAACAGAATTACCAATACCTTCCACTAGCATTTCTGCTGCTATAAGTAACCTTCCATCCCAAAGCATTTTTACGGAATAGAAATGGACAAGTCAATTGCCCCCTTTTCCAGATAAAATGCTCAAAATATGCTCTCGTGTGAGAGTTCCAGAAAGGGAACTCTAAAATGTACGGGTGGGAAGAAGACTTAAGAAATTATTACCAACTTAATTGTCTTCAGTAGCTATCAAATTACGATATTTTTAAAATTGTAATTAAAATTCTTCTACCTGCTTAATTTTTCTTTTAACCTTAACATTAGAATTTTTTTGTTTTTTTAAAAAAATCATAGGCATGAGAAGAAACACACTTCTGGAGTTACAGCTTTGGGTTTAAATAATGACTTTTAGACAACTGTTTCTTATTGTTATATATATATATTTGTTTTGTTTTCACTGAATAAGAATGTGCTTTGTGCTTTGTTCTCCCATGGTGGAAATGTGTTCTGTATTAAAGTTCCGGGATAAACGTGAACAGTCCCAAATCTCAACCTTCAGCTTTCTATAACGCGAGAGCTAAGGGAAGATAGTGAATGTGGCTTTATGACCAACAGATGGTGTAATTGGTGTCAGAGATGTTTTTATGTTAAGGGGTCGTGGGTTCAGCTTCCATCTGGAACCTTCTCTGATCTACTGTATATCTAAATGATTAAAGGAGCTGCGTGTATACAAGGTCAAAGACATAACCACCTGCCTGGAGGGGGGGAAAGTGTTACTTTCTCAATTTGGCAATTAATTAAGCTTCAGTTATACTCCATTGACTCCCTAGAATAGGCCCTCAGTGGTCACATTGATATAGCTAGCAACAAGAGCAAGTCTCCCATCCAAATGAATGATTCTCCCATGCAATTTTTCTCTTTATAGGAAGGTGAGGAAGGAATCTTAAACCTATAAATTCCATTGTATGTTCTGGTCCAGGGACAATTTTCACCATGGCCAAGTCTCAAATGGAAACAATGGAAAATTCAATGGCACCAAATGTTAGCCCCCATTAGGACTTCTGCACAGAATTGCATTTTAAGTCTCAATGAACTTAAGTGAGGCTCCTGTCCAAGCTAGGGTTGCCATATTTTGAAGTGCAAAAAAGAGGACACCATGACGACTATCAATTTAAATACCCCTACTATATGTAGGTTGGGGACGTGGGTGGTGCTGTGGGTTAAACCACTGAGCCTCTTGGACTTGCCAATCGAAAGGTCGTGGTTCGAATCCCCGCGACAGGGTGAGCTCCTGTTGTTTGGTCCCAGCTCTGCCAACCTAGCAGTTCGAGAGCACGCCAGTGCAAGTAGATAAATAGGTACCACTCCAGCGGGAAGGTAAATGGCATTTCTGTGTGCTGCTCTGGTTTCACCAGAAGTGGCTTAGTCATGCTGGCCACATGACCTGGAAAAACTGTCTGCAGAAGCGGACAAACACCGGCTCCTTCGGCCTTTAAAACAAGATGAGCGTCGCAACCCGAGTCATTCGCTACTGGACTTATTGTCAGGGGTCCCTTTACCCAGTGGGGTAGCGTGGGTTGTCAGCACCCGGGGCAAGGCAAGTAATTTGCGCCCCCTAACCCGTGGATTTTAGTAGGGGCAGAGAGCTGCGAGTGTGAGTGTGCCCTCCCCAGATGTTGCGGCTGGTGCGGCCGGCTCCCCCTGCACCCCCCACGCTACGCCACTGCCTTTACCTTTTACTATATGTAAGTTACAGAAGCTGTGATATATATTGATGAGTGGGGCAGGAGAAGAGAAGAGGAAAGCAAGTCTTCAGCCACTAGTTATGCCTATGTCTCATCCAGAAAGAATAGCCAGAGACGTTTTGGAAAATTTTAAAAATCCACCTGGACAGAAATTTTACCCTGTAAAAGGAGGACATGTCCTGGAAAAAGATGACACATGGCAACCCTCTCATTGCTCATGACAATTTAACCTTAGCTAAACAGGGGCTTGGATCTTAAGATTGGTTGTTGCCAATCCTAAATGATAGGGGAACACAATGGGCAAATCATCTAAATGACAAGTGGAATACTGAGAGCCTGGTCACTTATTACGCAGGAAAAACGGACGGATGGGAGAGGGAAGAGGAAGAAAGGATTAACATGAGGAAAGGCACATACTTAAATTACACCTCTCTGCTCCTTTTGGAGGCTGAGCAAGGGCTTTGTAGATTCGGTGTGCAGCCTAGCATTAATGCAGGGGATGGACTAGGAGTGAGAAAGCACTGATTTCCAAATCGCTGCCATCCAGTATGGCGAAATTACACAACTCACGTAATTTTACCTAATGTTGGTACATTATTCCACTCTGTTTCAGTGCAATGGAAACAGAATGCAAATAGGGTGGGAGGGATTAGGTTTGCAGACTGAAAGCAACAACAGTGAATGTCAACTGTTTTCACCTATTGGTTTCTGTTCCAGATTTGGGACGGATAATCGGACATCAGCAATTTCCCCTCCCCTTTCTGTCGGAATTCTCTGACCTCCCTAACTGGGAGGCACACAATTGCTTGTTATGAGCACACACAAACCGCAATTGCTAAATGAAAACAATTGCCATTCACCGTGTGCTAGCTTTATGTTGCTGCAGATGTGACCTGTGTGGGTCTGTGAGGGTTGGCTTATCATTGCAGATAACAATGGCTCTCAAAGTGAACCATTCACATTGGGATCAGGTGTTAAACAGGGTTGTGTTATTGCCCCAACTCTATTCATTATTTTCATTGCCATGATCCTACACTTTGTCGAAGGGAAACTCCCCACCGGAGTAGAAATCATATATCGAACAGATGGAAAGCTCTTCAATCTGAGCAGGCTGAAAGCAAAGAGTAAGGTTACCATAACTTCCGTCATAGAGCTTCAGTATGCTGATGACAACGTAGTGTGTGCACGCTCAGAGGATGACCTCCAAACCATCCTAAATATCTTTGCAGAAGCTTACGAAAAGCTTGGCCTATCACTCAACATCCAAAAAACCAAAGTGCTGCACCAACAAGTACAAAATAACCCCCTTGCAGCACCACAAATCCAACTCAATGGTGTAACGTTGGAAAATGTCGATCACTTCTCCTACCTAGGCAGTTATCTTTCCACAAGGACCAACCTTGATGCCAAAATCCAGCATCGCCTGAGCTCTGCGAGTGCGGCTTTCTCCCGATTGAAGTGCAGAGTGTTCGAGGACAGGGACATTCGCAGGGAAACCAAAATGCTTGTTTACAAAGCTATTGTACTACCAACCTTACTGTATGCTTGTGAAACATGGACCACTTATAAACACCATCTTCTTGAAAGATTCCATCAACGGTATCTCAGAAAAAATTTACACATCATTTGGGAAGACAGGTGAACTAATATCAGTGGGCTGGAAGAAGCAAAGATCACCAGTGTTGAAGCAATGATTCTTCAACATCAACTTCGTTGGACTGGTCATGTTGTGCGGATGCCTGATTATCGTCTTCCAAAGCAACTACTCTATTCCGAACTTAAAAATGGAAAGTATAATGCTGGTGGTCAACAAAAGAGGTTTAAAGACAGTCTCTAGGCAAATCTTTGAAAATGTAGCATAAACACTGGCAACTGGTAAACACTGGCCTGCGAGTGCTCCAGTTGGAGAACAGCCTTTACCAAAAGTGTCATGGGCTATGAAGACACTCGAACTCAGGACTCAAGGGAGAAATGTGCTGAGAGGAAGGCAAATCCACACTGTGATCAACTCCTGCCTGGAAACCAATGTCCCCACTGTGGAAGGACGTGTGGATCCAGAATTGGCCTGAACAGTCACTTAGGGACTCATTGTTAAAACCATGTTTATGGAAGACAATCTTACTTGACTACAGTGATCACCAAAGAAGAAGAAGATGATCCTGGCCCCATACTGCTTGCCTCCTGCTCTACAAGCAAGACAATAAGATGCACTGCTTGTTAAGAGGACAAAAAGTGGTCTACATACATGCATGCAAAACTATTGTAGGAAAACAAGTGTTTTATTTCACTGTTCTGAAGTTGTAATTTAACTTGTCAAGTTTCTGGCTGAAAGAGAAAGCAAGCCTGAAACAAACTCCAGAAGGATATTTCAAGCCAAGCAGGGGAAGAAGTTGGTTTTTTAAAAAAGGTTATTTCCTCACAAAACAGATTTAAAAATAAAATCTATGTCTATCACAACTAAAGCAAGATGTAAACGGACTGGTTTTTAAAACAGCATGAAAAGAGTTTCCCCACAATCAATTTTCTAGTGTTATCTTGTGCTCAAAAATAGCATCTACATGCTGCTGACAGAACTGAGCCTATTTTGCTCATGTCAGTTGTGGCCACAGTTAGTTTGGCTTTGGGTTTCTGTTTACTCTCTCCTGTACTTCTAAATCTACTAAATTGTATTTACATATATTCAAGAATTGCACTCTGAAAATTCAAACACTGGTATCGAGTACAGGATTTCACATCCTCTAGAGACGTTTGTTTTTGTGCTCTTTAAAGCAAGTTTCTAGTCTTTAAGGCTAAAAAACTAAAAACCCAAAGTCTAGAAAGCTTGATGAAATATCAGAAGGGGGCCCAACTGGAGTTGGCTAAAAGAAAAACCATTATTGTTCTTGCAGGCTCTGAGTGTAATGTTTCAGTAGGTGTGTATGTCCTCAGAGGACATTTGATGGCTGTCTGTCTTAGGAATGATACTCAATTCTAGAATCTTCCGCCAGTGAAGGGTATGACCCAGGGTTCTCCACTCCTGCCTCAGAGTGAGGATTAGGGAGTATTAGATATTAATATTTTCATAGAATCACTTATGCATTCATTCAGTCTTTTTAATGCATTCATTCAGTATTATAACAGTAGAACCAAACATCCCAGGTATGCAGCACTACTAGTGAACAAAAAATACTTTTTGGCGCTATTTCAAGGGCTGAGCAAGCTGAAAGAGCATTCTAATCCACACTCAGGAGAGTCATAAAAGTGCAATATTCTGAATATTCTTGGCCCTGATCAACCAGTTTCGTCTTCATTTATAAAAGTTGCAACGCTCCACCGACTTGCTGCAAAGGAATCTTTCTTTCCCTCTGGCCTTTTGCTATTTGTAGATACCGAGTCAGTTTTCCAATTAGAGCTATTTCCCAGACTTTGCTAAATCATTGTTTCAACATATGCACTTGCAAATCCTTCCACTGCTGGGCTATTAAGAGTTCTTGCCTGTTAGCTAGCTTTGTTATGGAGAAGGAAATAGTTATGCTAGGTACCTGATGTCACTGGTGATATATGAGCAATGCATGTGGATGCTTAATAGTGGCAAATTGATACATCTATATTCCCAGTTTCAGTGGGTCCAGTGTGGGTGAGGAACCTGTGGCCAGATGTTGATGATGGAACTGTGGTCTAAACCACTGAGCCTCTTGGGCTTGCCGATTAGAAGGTTGGTGGTTCTAATCCATGACGGGATTAGCTCCCGTTGCTCTGTCCCAGCTCCTGCCAACCTAGCAGTTCGAAAGCACGCCAGTGTGAGTAGATAAATAGGTACTGCTGTGGCGGGAATGTAAACAGCATTTTCATGCGCTCTGGTTTCCGTCACGGTGCCCTGTTGCACCAGAAGCGGTTTAGTCATGCTGGCCACATGACCCAGAAAGCTGCCTGTGGACAAACGCCGGCTCCCTTGGCCTGAAAACAAGATGAATGCCCCAACCCCATAGTCACCTTTGACTGGACTTAACCACCCAGCCGTCCTTTACCTATGGGAAGAAAAACCATGTTCCTGCTGTTAAAGTGGCTGAATAGTTAGAGACTCTACTATGCATTGTCAAAGGTACAATCTTACAAAAACTGACCCACTGGCCATGCTGTCTGGGTCTGATGGGAGTCAGGAGTCTACAAAATCTTAAAACGGCTCAGGTTCGTCATCCCCAGAGTATAGATTGAGGCATGCTAATCAGCTCCCAGGACGTTTCGGAGCACAATTCAAAGTGTTGGTGTTGACCTTTAAAGCCCTAAACGGTCTCGGCCCAGTATACCTGAAGGAACATCTCCACCCCCATCGTTCTGCCCGGACAATGAGGTCCAGCTCTGAGGGCCTTCTGGCAGTTCCCTCACAGTGAGAAGCAAAGCTACAGGGAACCAGGCAGAGGGCCTTCTCGGTAGTGGCGCCCGCTTGGTGGAATGCCCTTCCATCAGATGTCAAAGAGATAAGCAACTACCTGACATTTAGAAGACATCTGAAGGCAGCCCTGTTCAGGGAAGTTTTTAATGTGTGACATTTTAATGTATTTTTAATCTTTGTTGGAAGCCGCCCAGAGTGGCCGGGGAAACCCAGTCAGATGGGCGGGGTACAAATAAATTTATACCCCGCCCATCTGGCTGAGTTTCCCCAGCCACTCTGACCTGACCTGATGGAGAGAAATGGATGTCATTTCCTGATTCAGCAGTGCAAAAATACCCTAAATCAGTTGTAGAAATCTAGACAACATTCAAAAAGTAAAAAATTGTTGCCCAGTATTCTTGTTCTTGTTATTATTATTATTATCATTATCATCATTATTATTATTACTCCGTATCACTCCCATTGTATTTTTCCATGTATTGAATGAGGTTTTTTGACAAGAAAATCATGTCAAAAAACTGGGGTTGTCCAATACATGGATAGTGGCATGGGGGCGGGGAGTGCAGGGAGTGATCTGGGGGCGCTGGCTAGTGGCGCATAGCTTCCCCCGATGCCGCTGCACATGGGAAGCACTCTCTGGATCATTTCCCGCATGGGGGAAGGTGCCATCTGGCCAACCAGCTGGCTGGCTGGAGCACAACTTCCCTCGATGCTGCTGCGTGAGGGAAACACTCCTTACCTGCAAGCAGGAAATAATCTAGGGGGTGTTTCCTGCCTGCAGCTGCGTGGGGGGAGAGGCTCAACAACTTTGGGCCATCTCCCCTCATTTTCTTAAAATTGAGTCCCCCCCAAATAGGGGAGGGGGTCTTATACATGGGGGCATCTAATAGACGGAAAAGTAAGGTATATGCTGCCTAAATATTTTTTTCTGTTTGGGGTGGGTGGGGTGGCAAAGCAGGGAGCCCCATTCTGCTGCACTTACAGAATCCAGAGAAGTTTGAGCATGCAAAACATTCAAGGTGTTTTACAATCCAAAAGAGAACAATGCCAATACAAGATATTAGCTTCTCTTGCCTCTTGGCCCAGAATCTTAAAATAGCAAGTTACAACTAAAGGTAAAGGTACCCCTGCCCGTACGGGCCAGTCTTGCCAGACTCTGGGGTTGTGCGCCCATCTCACTCTATAGGCTTCCGGGTCACGTGGCCAGCGTGACAAGCTGCATCTGGCGAGCCAGAGCCGCACACGGAACGCCGTTTACCTTCCCACTGGTAAGCGGTCCCTATTTATCTACTTGCACCCGGGGGTGCTTTCAAACTGCTAGGTTGGCAGGCGCTGGGACCGAGCAGCGGGAGCGCACCCCGCCGCGGGGATTCGAACCGCCGACCTTTCGATCGGCAAGCCCTAGGCGCTGAGGCTTTTACCCACAGCGCCACCCGCGTCCCGTAAGTTACAACTACCAGAATGTAAAATGCGGCACACTGCAAAATGAGTCTTACAAACCCTAACCTTAACCCTTATGATTGTGAGAGGTTCTTTATTTGCCATGTTTCTCAATGCCTTCTTTATTTTCATTTTTTATTTTATAAATAATTTTTATTTGGTTTTACAAATTCATTCACACTCATATTCATCCGTAATAAAAAAATTACACAAGATTCTTCTGAATCTCCAGACTTTATTCCTCCCCTCCATGGGTTCTTTGAATAACTTTTAAACTGCCTAAATCCATCCAATTTACAGTCCTCCATTGTGTCCAAAATCTACGTCTCATTGCAAGAGCTATTTAAAACCTGCTAAAGAGTTCAGGTGTTTACAGTGGTCTTTCGACTATAATATAAATTTGTCCCATTCTTTGTTGAAGTTTTGATTCTCCTGGTTTTCCTGGTTAATCATGCCATCTCTGCATAATCCAATAGTTTCGTCTGCTAATCCACCCTGGTAGGTATTATTTCTTCTTTTTGACGTGATGTCCAAGGCAATGTAACAATGGACTTTAACAGTGTAGCACCACTTTGAATCAATGAGAGCAATAAGGGGATGTTGTACCAATTGATTTACATTGAGTGAGGAAGCTGTAGGCCTCTGACTTCATATGAAACACAGAGATGGGGAAGGAAATAGAGGAGTCTACTAAATCTAGCTCTAATGACCAATTTGATTTATTAACGCGGATTTCTGGCTTACTTTAATTGTACATGCTTTGAGTGGATCAGTGTCTAGAAGAAACTGGTCATTTTATATATATATAACACAGCTTTGGTCCAATCGTCATACATACGCGCTTCCAGACATTTCCTTTTATTGGAGCCCTGAAATTGTTAAGTACACAAATGCTTGGGGTTAACCCTAAATATTTCCTTTGCCAGAGTAGCATTTACGGCTCCTGTACATTTTGTGAATCATCGCAGGATGCACAGCTCGGTTTGCAGTAGCAGCTTCAGAGATCGGCAAACACCAACACTACACAGCCCCTTTTGAAGTAATAAAGACCAGATGGGGTGACAAAAAGACAAGACGAAGACAGCCCTCCATTCTTTGCCGCGACCAGGATCACATTTCTAAAGTGCAGAGGAAGTCAAAGCTGTTCCCGCATACCAGCACTCTGAACTCAGTATTCTTGTTGTGTTTTACAGTTCCCAACCTCCAAATCAGCTTCAACTGAGAAGGATCAACTTTACTGTTCGAAATCACATTGTTGTTTTCTAAATGTTGCCCTTGATTTAATTTTCAGGCATTGAGGTGGCAAGGAAAAGGAAGCAACTGTACACCAACAGGCAATCTCATTTACTTGTATAAGGGCTGCTCTGGCACCAGCCGGTTTCAATAAAACATCACTTTTTAAGACATTTATTCTCTCGTCTAGCTGCTGGTACAAAACTATTAAGGACCAGTATGACAAACCTAGACAGCATCTTAAAAAGCAGAGACATCATCTTGCCAACAAAGGTCCGTATAGTTAAAGCTATGGTTTTCCCAGTAGTGATGTATGGAAGTGAGAGCTGGACCATAAAGAAGGCTGATCACCAAAGAATTGATGCTTTTGAATTATGGTGCTGGAGGAGACTCTTGAGGGTCCCATGGACTGCAAGAAGATCAAACCTATCCATTCTTAAGGAAATCAGCCCTGAATGCTCACTGGAAGGACAGATCCTGAAGCTGAGGCGCCAATACTTTGGCCACCACATGAGAAGAGAAGACTCCCTGGAAAAGACCTTGATGCTGGGAAAGATTGAGGGCACAAGGAAAAGGGGACGACAGAGGACGAGATGGTTGGACAGTGTTCTTGAAGCTACCAACATGAGTCTGACCAAACTGCGGGAGGCAGTGGAAGACAGGAGTGCCTGGCGTGCTCTGGTCCATGGGGTCACGAAGAGTCAGACACGACTAAACGACTAAACAACAACATATCTGTGGACAGATTGACCAAGGGATATCTTAAATGATGATTTCTTTGAAAATACTTCTAGTCAGGAGCAGGGTGCGAGTGTATCTTTCGCTCTCTTCTCTCAACATCATTTTTGAGAAGGCAACTGTGGGTCAGCACACATGCTTAACATTGGTTTTAACAAGCACATGCACACACCTTTTCGAGTTCATACACAACACAAACAGTAGACCCTATAATTTTCTCCATCAAAGACCCCAAGGTAAAATATTTTTCATAGGAGAGCAATGTCAAAAAGAAATCTAATTGGGATTTTCACATTGTTTTCAGAGAAACCCTCAGCATCTTATGAGGGGTTTGCCACTGAGAATATAGTAAAGGAATCTAAGCTTCCCTTTAACATAGCCAGTCTACTCAGTATTGATTTTTGCCTCACTGTGTACCCTCAGGGAGTTTGGGGTACACTCTCCCACCAAGAATGTACAGCATGCTCTAGGACAGGGGTACCCCCAAATGTTGCTGAACTCACACCAGCCCCAGACAGCAAGGCCAACGGCCAGAGATTATGGAAGTTGTAGTTTGGCAAACATATTTAAAACCACAACTTCTTGTTCTTCATCTGACACTTTAGCATTGTCACGGACATTAATAATCTACTATACTTTTGAAATATCCATTTGCCTAGTTTGGTAATGTAATCCCGCATTACAAACCTAGAGGCGCAATCAGATGTGGGACTATTGTGTTAGTTTTCCTGGATATAAGGCTATCGTTTCTGTCTTGTTTTCTAATGTACACTGCGTGTTGTGATATGGAACCGGTGCTTTTTGACTGATATACTGGAACACCTCTCTGCTTCCTTCTGCTAAAGTTGTACACTATTTTGCTCATTTTGTTCAGTAAACATTTACCAAGAAAAAACAACAACTTTTTTTAGCACAAATCAAAAATGGTAACATACCTTGAATGCAAGATCAGGGCTGACTTTCTCTTCCACTTGTGCTTCATGCAGTCTGCACTTCATCACTTTGGTTTAAAGCAGCACCTATGAGTTTGTCTATATCATAGAATCATAGAGTTGGAAGAGACCACAAGGGCCATCGAGTCCAACCCCCTGCCAAGCAGGAAACACCATCAGAGCACTCCTGACATATGGTTGTCAAGCCTCTGCTTAAAGACCTCCAAAGAAGGAGACTCCACCACACTCCTTGGCAGCAAATTCCACTGTCGAACAGCTCTTACTGTCAGGAAGTTCTTCCTAATGTTTAGGTGGAATCTTCTTTCTTGTAGTTTGGAACCATTGCTCCGTGTCCGCTTCTCTGGAGCAGCAGAAAACAACCTTTCTCCCTCCTCTATGTGACATCCTTTTATATATTTGAACATGGCTATCATATCACCCCTTAACCTCCTCTTCTCCAGGCTAAACATGCCCAGCTCCCTTAGCCGTTCCTCATAAGGCATCGTTTCCAGGCCTTTGACCATTTTGGTTGCCCTCCTCTGGACACGTTCCAGTTTGTCAGTGTCCTTCTTGAACTGTGGTGCCCAGAACTGGAGACAGTACTCCAGGTGAGGTCTGACCAGAGCAGAATACAGTGGCACTATTACTTCCCTTGATCTAGATGCTATACTCCTATTGATGCAGCCCAGAATTGCATTGGCTTTTTTAGCTGCCGCGTCACACTGTTGGTTCATGTCAAGTTTGTGGTCAACCAAGACTCCTAGATCCTTTTCACATGTACTGCTCTCAAGCCAGGTGTCACCCATCTTGTATTTGTGCCTCTCATTTTTTTTGCCCAAGTGCAATACTTTACATTTCTCCCTGCTAAAATTCATCTTGTTTGTTTTGGCCCAGTCCTCTAATCTGTCAAGGTCGTTTTGAAGTGTGATCCTGTCCTCTGGGGTGTTAGCCACCCCTCCCAGTTTGGTGTCATCTGCAAATTTGATCAGGATGCCCTTGCGTCCATCATCCAAGTAGTTGATAAAGATGTTGAATAAGACCGGGCCCAAGACAGAACCCTGTGGCACCCCACTAGTCACTCTTCTCCAGGATGAAGAGGAACCATTGATGAGCACCCTTTGGGTTCGGTCAGTCAGCCAGTTACAAATCCACTGAGTGGTAGCATAGTCAAGACCGCATTTTACCAGCTTCTTTACAAGAATATCATGGGGCACCTTGTCAAATGCCTTGCTGAAATCAAGGTAGGCTACATCCACTGCGTTCCCTTCATTTACCAGGCTTGTAATTCTGTCAAAAAACGAGATCAGGTTAGTCTGACATGACTTATTTTTCAGAAATCCATGCTGACTATTGGTGATCACAGCATTCCTTTCTAGGTGCTCACAGACTGTTTGCTTAATGATCTGCTCCAGAATCTTCCCTGGTATTGATGTCAGACTGACTGGGCGGTAATTATTTGGGTCCTCTCTTTCCCCCTTTTTGAAAATAGGGACAACATTTGCCCTCCTCCAGTCTGCCGGGACTTCGCCTGTTCTCCAGGAATTCTCAAAGATGACTGCCAGTGGTTCTGAGATCACATCTGCCAGTTCTTTTAATACTCTTGGATGCAGTTCATCTGGCCCTGGAGACTTGAATACATCTAAACTAGCCAAGTATTCTTGTACTATCTCCTTAGTTATTCTGGGCTGTGTTTCCTCTGCTGAATCATTTGCTCCAAATTCTTCAGGTCGGGCATTGTTTTCTTTATCGGAGAAGACTGAGGCAAAGAAGGCAAAGAAGGCATATATTCTCACACACATATCCTTTCTTTATCAACCCCACCTCAACTCCCACAAAATCATGAAAATTGTAAACAGTTGCAAACCTGGGATGAGGGATATTGCTGATATTGTTTAGGGAAGCTTTTAATGTTTAATAGACTACTGTATTTTAATATTTTGTTGGAAGCCGCCCAGAGTGGCAGGGGAAACCCAGCCAGATGGGCGGGGTATAATTAATTAAAATAATAATTACAGAAACTAGCCAATAGATGCCACAGACAGATGCCATTTGGCCACACTAGACACTTGTACAACTCAGTCTCTTACTGCAGGATATTAATATATCCTGCATCCAGGAAAAGGCACTTTCAGACTGCCTCACCATCAGGAAAGCAGAACGCTTTAGCTTTACATTTTAAAAAAATCACAACACAGAAAGTGATAGGGCTGTTTTCATCTAGCACTTATCTGGAAATCCATACCATTATTTTTATTTCTGCCATTTATACACTTTCCAACTGACCATGTCCCCTGGTTGCTTCAGATATCTTTTAAAAAAACAACCCCAATAAACCACATTAATACAATAAAAAATCAGTACTAAAACACAGAGCAGCATAAAACCAAAGGCATGAAAACGATTGTGGAAAAGCAGGACACCCTGTTTTAAATGAGAAGTCCCAACCCTTTCCTGATCTCATTTGAAAGAGAACTTGGGAGTCTACAGTCCTGAAAATATTTTCAGTTTACAATTAGCATAACTGTCGGCAGCTGATAAAGTTACACTGGACTATACCACGTTTGGCCACAATCCTGAAACTGCATTTTGAAGAAAACCAGAAACTTATCAACGTAGCAAATTAAGTGGCTTGGGTATGGAAGGCAGCACAGCCTGAAGCATGATGGAAAAATTTATACCTTAAAGTACTGAGAGAGAAGCCTGATACCCACCTCAAGTTACCATGAAGCACTTTAAGCCGATTTAGCCCTACTGAGTTCAGGGACTGTAGCTCAAATCCAATTATTTCCCCCCTTAATGAGATTGTAGCTGATAGGGAAGATGGCGCAGTCGGAATATGAAGAAAGAAGGACAAAACCAGGATCAAATATATGCTTTTATTTTTAAAAAAAATTATGTGTCAAATAGAGCGCTGGAATATGTAGCAGCAACCAAAAAAAGGCACAGGAGTGTAGAACAACCCAGACGTAACAGAAAGTCTTTAAAAAATAGTATTCACCAGAAATCTGGAACACTTATCATGGCAAATTCATTGAAGGGCGAAAGAGGTCCTTCTGACTCTAGGTGGCATACTGAAACTTCTATGGTATCCATGACAGTCCCTTTTCTGCACATCTTTAGCAGAGACCTGAGTGGTGGTCTCAAGCAAGTAATTGAGAGAAAGAGAGAGAAAGAGAGAGAGAAAGAGAGAGAGAGAGAGAGAGAGAAATTGGAACTTCCTGATTACAGTAGGGATATGTGCCCATGCAACTAAATGTTAAGTATTTCTAACTTATTCATGGTTTTTAAAGGTATTCATGAGTAAACATGGACAATAAACATCATGAGTGAATTAGTTTTCCCATTAATTTATGTACCCACCAGATTTTGGTAAGAGATCGATATTTGTTTTGTTTGCTTGGCGGAAGAAATTCTACCAGCATTTCATCTGTGTGTGCATACAGATTGTACTGTACAATGCTGAACTCAATCCAATGGAGATTGAGACTGAAATTTAACTGAGAGCTCCAATGTGTGCACAGTACTGGCGATCACCGGTATAAAAGTTAAATGCATGGTAAAATCACAGGAAAGGTCAACTTGTATAGAATAAAGGAATTGGCATGAGATAAGACATTTAATGGAAACCGGACAAATCGTTAGAAAAACAGCTCCTTCTGGGAATTTCAAAAACCAAAAGATCTTTTAAAAAAAAGTGTACAAAATTCCCACATACCCAGTGTAATAAAAGCTACTTAAGTACATTATTCAAAAGCATAATTCCATAATACCGTTTAACTATCTGGTGTGACAGTAATAGGAACCTGTTCGGGGGAATGTTATTTAAAATAAGAGAGGTTAAATGAAGAATATCGTGTAAGTTTTCTCACCCTTTTCATGTTCATTAGCGTTAAACACAAAACTCTCAAAAATAGCTCGGCTTGTTTTACACATTTAGAGAGCTAGGGAAAGGAATAAGGCCCTTTAAGAACAGAGGTGAAACTCATGTAAAATGCCAGTGATAACAATGATCTCCAATCGAAACAGTACTTATACAGTGAGCAGAGTTTCACATTCCCATATTTGTGACTTTTTTTTTTGTTCTGGAATGACTCAGTGGAAGTTGAGTCTCTCTGTCAGAAGAGAAAGTCAATGAGCTTGAACCTTGGGAGCACAAGCCAATCCGCCATACAGTAGGAAAACTGGTATTCCCAGTGTTGGGAGAAGAACGAAGACTCAAGTATGCAGGCCTCAATTCAGCACTGACTCCGCAGCTTCCCTGATAAGCGAGGCAGCTTTGTCCAATTCCGGTTCTGTCTGTTCTACTGTCACTACGACTCGGATGCTGTCAAGGGCAAAAACACGGTAGTCGGTCAAAGTTGTTGTCTTTTCGTTGCGTGGGAAAATGTGTGCAACCTTACAGCACAAACCAGACTCTTTAAGCTCCGGAACGCTGTTGCCAGTCAGAGAAGACATTACCTGCTTAGGCAGATCAGTGGCCTGACTTAAATAAATAAATAAGACAGCTGCATATGTACTCAGTCTCCTAATACTTTCCTTTGCCCATCAATACTTTTTGCTTCACATAACAGTAGTGATCGCTTCCCCTGTCAATTCAATAATAAGGATTATGAAGTCTAGCTGTGGTGACTGGTATAGTTCAGTAGCTAGAAAAGGTACAGCGAGATGATGATGTTAATAATAATAATAATAATAATAATAATAATAATAATAATAATAATTTATTACTTATATCCCACCCATCTGGCTGGGCCTCGAGTCATTCTGTTGTTTCTAGTGACAACAGAATGTAAGTGACCTTATTCTCCCTCCCCAGGCTTGATCTCAAGTAACCGTCAGACAGCATTTTATTAGCTATTCTTAAAAAAACCTCACACATATTCCTGCCTGGAACCCTATTTAGGTATAGATGAGCAAGCCATTTAGGACAGTCTGCTTGTTCAATAGACGAGTCCATGACTTATAAAACAGCAGCGACCTTTCAGCATGCTTCTCAACCCACCCATTCTGCCTGCCGTCAGAAGAACACAGTTTTGTTTTAATAGCAAGGTGAGCAAGTATCTACGAACCTGGGTGGTGGGAGAAATTTCTCTTCTTTCTCCAAATAGCGAGCCTGGGTTAATGCAATACCTCTGTTCATACACTGAGGAGAGAAACAGGAACATCAGGTGCCATGCTCATGTGTTACGTAACATGTGATACCCTGCCACAAGGAGCTAAATACATTTTGAGTCCTGGTTTCTAATACTGTTCTCTCTCTTCTAGCCATCACCATGACTGCTCCTTGCTCTATTTTTTTTTTTTAAGAATATTTATTAAATTTTCCAATTTTTTAAACAAACAAACAAAAACAGAACAAACAGAAACATTAAACAAAAGCATAAAATTCATAAACCATACTTTTAAATAACAAATTTCTCAGACCTCCTCATACTTCTCCTTCTTGTATCCCAATTAAGGTTATTTGTTCAGCAAATCCTTCATTTAAAGCATTACAGCTTGTAACATTACCTTATTTTTCAAACCCTTTCCCCCCCCCATCTATGTTCTTATATATCATTGCAGCTAGAAACCTCTCAATTTCAATCCAGCACCATCTAACTTTCTTAAATTTTACAATATTTCTGTAAATAGTCCTTGAATTTTTTCCAATCTTCTTCAGCCAACTCTTCTCCCTGGTCACGGATTCTGCTCGTCAATTCTGCCAGTCCCATACAGTCAATCAATTTCATCTGCCATTCTTCCAGAGTGGATAGATCTTGCGTCTTCCAATACTTTGCGATGAGTATTCTTGCTGCTGTTGTAGCATACATGAAAAAAGTTCTGTCCTTCTTTGGCACCAAGACTGCTCCTTGCTCTACGGGGGCAGTTTAATTGGCCCATGAGCTGCCCCGCTCGGTGTGTCCCCCCCGTGCTGCGCTAAACTGGTGCAGCATGGAGTCTCGCTACCGCAGTGCCGAAAATCGCATCTGCGCATGTCTAGATGCCAGAAATGGTGTCTGCTCCCCCATCCCAGAACCCGGCGAGCCTTAAAAGTAGGAGAGCAAAGAACTCGAAGACAGACGGCATGTAGCAGCACCCGTAAAAGTGATGAAGAAGTGAGGGAGACGGGGGGGTGGAGATTCACTCTGGACAATGCCCTTATCCAAGAGGCTGGGTTCTACAGCCTCTCTCTGTGAATACTGAATAAAAAGCAGACGGTAAGAGACATTTCCTTATCTTTGTACGTTCCTGGGCAACCGACTGGGAGTCGCCTGTCATTGTGGGACCACAGGGCTCAAGAGCCAGTGAATTTAGAGACATTCGTCCAATGCTATCTTGCCCTCAACACCCATCTCCCATAGCGGGTACAATGCTGCCTTTCATATGCCTTATTTCAAAAAGGGACTAATCCCAGATGATTGCTGTCGCAATCTTAGGGTTGCCATATTTCAAAGTGTGAAAATCCTTTTCGGCCAAAGTTGTTGAACTTTCCTTTTCTCTTTTTACAAAAAACAGTTCTGGAGTTATTTTTAAGGGAATTTGCCCAAATCTACACTTCCGGCATGGGCTGTCATACGTCCGGATTTTCCCAGACGTTAAAGCGATCTCCGCCCGGATACCGTTTCCAACGGCTGAATGCCAGCTATGCCCAGGAAATCCCAGGTGTATGGCAACCCTACTTTTCAAATGTAACCTTGCAACCCAGCACCTGGAGGAATTCTAGAAGGAAGTGCAACAGAGACTTCAATACAGAACACCCTTCTTCTCATTGTTAGGCTTTGAGGACTGTAAAAAAGGACTCTTACATAATCCACAATTTCCTTCAGTAGCCTTGCATCACTCTCTCGAGATCCAGTGCTTTCTTCTAAGCGGAGGTGTAATGCTGGAGAAATGGATTGCCCCACTACACGTAGACCAGGAATCCTAAAAAAAAAGGTCAACATATCAAAAACTCTGATATGGTCAGCAATCAAATGAAAGAAAAACTGGCAACGTAAATTAGCAGTCGCTTTGTGACAATAGTGAACTCAATGGAATGCATTATCTGCTTTCCTGTAGGATTGCATGACCGAAACAGCCAACCACACGGTCAAGTCAGGAAGGCTGCCCCATCCAATGGAACTCACCCCTCCCTCCCTCCCTCCCTCCCTCCCTCCCTCCCTCCCTTCCTTCCATCCATCTATTCCTATACCAACCCATGATGGATCACAAGCAGAGAGCAGAAGCAAACATCATGCATTATAGCAGGTTGCCTAAGCAGCAGGTGGCCCATCTGCAGACTACAGGCAAACTTCCCATCTCCCAAACCTTCAATTACTGTACTTTTCTTGGCCTCTGGATGTGATAGGACCAGTATCCAAATAAACTAATTTGAGAAATGGAACTACTTTCCCCAAATGTTTAACCACAGCAAGAACAGCTTTTCAGCACTGGATCAGCCCATTTCTACAGTATCGTCTAGTTCTGCGTAATCTGGAGTGTGGATAACAAAACATCTGGAAACGGCCATGTCAATTCTACCATTTTCTTTCAGCAACTTCCCATCCCACAGCTACATGTGTACTTGTTTTAGATGCTAAACAGCTAGACTCTAGCATGCCAAAGAGTGTCTAGGAGGAACAAAGCAGAGACAACACTGGCTTGATCAAACCTAGAAACAGAGATGACACATTCGACTTGGGGAGGCAGTTTCAACTTCTGTAAGAGTGCCAGTAGAATCTGCCTAAACTGCACTTCTAAATTAAGAGGTGAGGCACTTCCCTGAACTGTGGAAGAATATATTTTCCTCCAACTAGGTCAGCATAAAAGCCCTGCCAGCCACGAGTTTTTCACTGGGCAAGTGGACAATGCTGTCAATAGGACAAAGATATGCAAAAACAAATTAAGAGTTCTGCTCAATTTAATTTAGAATTTAATGTCTAGAAACATCTCAATTTTCAATTATTCCACATTAAAATTGCTGGAAAGCATCTTGTTAAGAGCCTGAAATCTAATGGAAGGCTATTTACTGGAAGGAAATCAATAACACGAGAGAGAGAGAGAAGCAGTGTTTGGAGATTAATATCATAAAGCAAGTAATCATCTAGTCACAAGCAAAATCATGAATGCAACTCTAACATACAGTTTATGAGGCAGATTTTTATGGAACCATGTGAGAGGCTTGCATGCTGAAGACTTACAAAATAACTTTAGATCATTCACGAAGAACTTAAAAAGCTCAGGTCCCAATACCAATGCTTCACGTCAAATTCTAACAGACAGTTTAAGTTATAAAATGGACCATTAGCATGTTTCAGAAATGAAGGCAACTAACTGGTACAAAAGGAAAAGGTGGTTTAATAAGAGAAACCGCGTTTGAATGCCAGCCAATTTAAAGCTTTGACATTTGCCGATTTCTCCCCAACCGCACTTTGTCATAAATGTACTGTACATTTCCAGAGGCTGCTTTAGAAGTCCCAAGTTGATATCCAAGTTCCTTTTGCCACTTACTTAAAATAAACCAACATCTGACTCAAGTACGCATCAAGCTAGAGAAGAACAATAAGCAAAGTGTCAGACAAAGCTCTTCCAGACAAAAGGTCAGTTAATGTTTGTGTTAAGAGAAGAGAGTCTGGCTTTGCTGGTATGGCAACCCTATTCTAAAGGATATTTTATATAGGCAGAGGATGGGGAATTTGGCACAATGAAATGTATGCCTAATGAAAACTTGTGCTACAGAAGATGTGGTAAATGTATGAGGTGAGAACTTATATGGAAAAGCTAAGGATAGTATGTAAGATGCACCTGACTACAGAAAAGAGAATTGCAGCGTCGCCTTCAAAAAAGTGAACAGATATCGTGCAACTGCCTAGGGCCAAGGCTCTTTCGTGATTTGAAAGATGTGCTAAACACTGATGTGTTGAAGACGTTCAACACACCAGTGAATTCAGAGAGACTCATCTAAGCTTGGATATATTAATTCACAACCTCTTGCGCTAACTAAAGTGAAATGCACAGAAATTAATTTTGCACAAGAGGCTCAAACCTGAAGCATCCAAAATCTTGATGCTAGTCTTTGCAAATATTCCTGCATTAATACTTGGGAGTGCTCCAAAGTGAGCCCAGAGCAAAGTCTTGGAAACAGGGTCTCCCACAAGTATCTATTTTCTGCAGTGCTTTTGGCCAGCTACATCTTAATTATGACCATATTTACAGACACGGACTACATCTTTGGTATCAATCAAAGACTGTATTCCCTGCTAATAATTCAATGTGCAAGTAAAATAGCTAGGAGTGCCTAGGAACAAAGGCTATTTTACACATGATATGTTTATTTACCCCAGCTATAAAATTTCATATAGCACTATTGGAGGAAGTATGATCTTTTAAACGCATGTCTGTTATTGAAATGCCACAGAGAAGAATTTTAAACTGAAGATAAATTACAGCTAAACTGCCCATATTGTATTTCAAGAAATTGTTCCCTGCTTTAACTGTAACTGCAGTCAAACGCAGAAGCCGGATTTTCTAAAGTAGCTCAAACTTCAACAGAGCTGGGGGTGGGGAACCCCACTAGGAGGTGCAATCTTATACAATCCTCTATATGCCTATTCAGAAGCAAGCCCTATTCCACTCACTAGGGATTACTCCTGAATAATATGGTATAGGATGTTTGGAAAACTATAGCTTTTTTAGGAGGCATTTTCTGTTCAACGTGGAGTTCAAAGTAAGAAGGCAAAGCATTCACTTACCCTTGTAAAGCCTGGTGTATTCGCTTGCATTTTTGTCGTAAAATCTGAAAAATGCCTAGACAAAACAGTTTTAAGTTGGGGTATCTAAAACTGAGCAGCATAAATATAAACAGCTGTTTAAGTCTTGTACTAGAGTTGCCACTTCTACAAATCTGCCTTTCTACGACTCGAGAGGTTATAGGGAATTATACAGAGAAAATAAATGCTTAGCGATACAAACATGGGGCTCCCATGCTACCTTAGACCACGGGGAACAGACAACAGGCACCGTAGAACAGAAGAAGGCCACATGGTCAACAGTGGGGCATTTTTGCCTCTTTTAAGTCAAGCTCACGAATCAATGAACTTCACCTTCTCTCAAAGGCAGAGCTGGAGAACTGATAGAGAGCAAAAAGGCTTTCTCTTATCTCAACTTCTGGGTAAACAGAAGTGAAGGATGATAGCAGAATAGTTCAGGCCTCTAAAGGAGAAATTCTCTTTCCTGGAGGGAGAACAACATAAGCCAGCAGAGGAGGCAAGGCTGAGAGGTGCTCTAACCCCTAGCCACCCAATTATTTCTGCTGTCATTTTTCCTACACCTTTTCCAACTGTAATCCAGTACAACTGGAATTGTGCACAATGTAATAGATTTGGCCATTCTGAGATTTACATGAGGCCATTATGCTACTAGCTGTTTTCAATTCCCTTCGCAAGGATTTCCAACGCTGAATTTGCCTTTTTCTGGCACATTCTAAGTGACTTCCCAACTAGAGAGAAGACTCTCTTTCCTGGTAGCCATTGCTATTGCCATTTATTTTTCTTCTATATTTATATGTGTATCTCCCTATTCCAAAAAATAAAAACTCGTGGCAGCAATAGAAGAGAAAGAAGAAACACCACGATCATGGATCTGCAGGATCTCCCTCATCCTTTGCTTACATGACTTTAATGGAACAAATCACATATCATTTGTGGCCCATTCAATGAGCCTGGAGAGATTTATTAGGAGATTTATTGGGATTTCACCACTCTCAAAAAACTACAAACTTTCCTACTGCACTATGCACTAGGTGATATAGCACAACTATCCTTCAGATAACCTAGGCATCATTAAAAAAGAAGAAGGGCTGAGTCAACTAACAAGCATATAAAAATGTGAACTGCAATTCCTACAGTGAACCTATGAGCAATTTCTCACAAGAATAGGAAGTCAAATCCATCTCACAAGTCTGGCAGTTCAAAACTTTGCTGGCAGTTTATGCTAAACAGTTTTCTGCTCTTTTTAAAAAAAGATACCTGGGTTTTCCTCCATGATATTGAGGCTCTCAATGGCGGCAGCAGCTAGGAGAGGAGGCAGAGAGGCTGAAAAGCAGTACCCCTGACCAGATAATCTCTGGAAAGAAAAAGCAGCATGGAGTGACCACACTTTATATAGATAATTCATCGGTAAACAAGTTGGAATTTATCTGGATGCTTAGTTTGCCCTTGTTCCAAAGACCTAATCTGAAATTATTTCCAACAGTGACATGTGGGCAATACAGCACAGTGGACCAACATCCATCTCACCAAGTTATCATTCTTAAGTTTGAAAGCAGTAACAGTAGTACTGTGAGCAGACAGCCTAGATTCTACTGTCACTATCAACATGCAGGACTTCAATTCTGGAAGGTGCTCTTAGCCACCTGCTGCCTTGATGCCTCTGTGATCAAGAAGCCATCAGTTCAGAAGTGGAGCAAGTTAACTGGCTCTCAGAATCAGAAATATCTTTATTTGCATCAACCACTAAGCATAGCAATAAAATAAACTGTACTGAAGAGGTAAAAACTTAACTATACAAAATACATTTTTGAGGTTTACATCAATAATCAAAGAATAGATCTTAATCTTATTGCTCCCACTAAAAACATTGCAGTTTTTGCTGTCACCTGATCATCTTGATCTGCTAAAAGAAAGGACACAGTAGCAATGGTTGAGCGACCAAACATGGACAATAATAAAGGGGTAATAACCTCACTCCTCAAATCTTTATATAATGAGTGCAAGACAGAAGCACATGAGCCACTGACTCAATACTGCCCTCTCCACAAGGACATAATTGTTTCCCCAGCAGGATTTTTCAAAATTGACCCTCAAGTACAGCCGAAGGCAGTATATTCAACCTTGCAAAAGTGAAAGCTCGTCTGTATTTTGGAATTGTTAAATTTTGCAAAGAGGGTGCCAAAGTGACTAGGTGGAAAACAATCATACTGTGGATGAAATTTCCTTGTAGCCAAATTATTCTGTCGCTTGATATCATATAGGTAAAGGTAAAGGGACCCCTGACCATTAGGTCCAGTCGTGGACGACTCTGGCGTTGCGACGCTCATCTCACTTTACTGGCTGAGGAAGCTGGCATACAGCTTTATGTATACTGGGCACCAATTCAGCTGCATCCAGTGAAACCTTTGCCCCATTCCGCAGCAATAGCTGCTGATGCTCATTGTTTGCTGCGACTCCCTTGGATGGTCATCATAAATAACAAGATGAAAGATGAAAAAATCTTTTTTTTTCTCAATACATTTTTATTCAAATTTTTGTAAATAAACAGATTCTTATAAATGTAAGGTACACAAATAAACATGCTAATAAATCTTACAATATATGTACATATCTTTCATTTACATAGTTTATTATATCCCTTCCCTAAACAAACAAACAAAAAACCTTTGGACTCCCCTCTACCCTTTTGGTAAGTATCAAATAAAAATTCTATAATCATGTACTTTGTTTTTAAATTTATATATTAGCTGCTGTTAGCGTTACTCCATCCCCGCTAATATCATCTACAAATTATTTCCAATATATTTCCAATATTTGTTCCAGTTTTTATGAAATTCCTGTTCATCTTGATCTCGTATTCTTGCTGTTATCCTGGCAAGCTCTGCATAATTTACCATTTTAAGCTGCCATTCATTTATATTAGGTATAACTTCCGTTTTCCAGTTTTGAGCCAACATAATTCTTGCGGCTGTAGTAATTAGTAATTCCAGTGGCACCTTAAAAATCAACTAAATATAAGCTTTCAAAGGTATGAGCTTTCGTGTATAATACACACCTTGTCAGATACCCTGAAGGTCACTTCAACCTTATAACTGTTGATGGCAGTTGGTTCCACAGGGAAGGGCAAGGGATTTTTAAAGGGATAGATGACCAAAACTAGCTTTAGTGTATATAATGGGACATGAATCCAGTATCTCTATTCAGACCAGGTTTCTCCATAGTTTTAGTTTGGTAATGAGTTGTAATTCAGCAACTTCTCTTTCAAGTGTATTCCTAAAATTCTTTTCCAATAAGACAGCTACTTTAAGATCTTGTATACAATGTCCTGGGAGATTGAAGTGTTCACCTACTGGTTTCTCTGTTTTATGATTCCTGATGTCAAATTTATGCCCATTTAGCCTTTGGCATAAAGTTTGTCCTGTTTGTCCAATATAGAGAGCTGAAGGGCAGTGTTGGCATTTGATAGCATATATAATATTGGAAGATGAACAAGATGGTGTTATTCCCAAGTGACAACATGAAGAGGAGATGCTCCCACCAGCCTACCAACATCTGCCAGACTGGCCAAGTGTGACTCCACTCTGTCCAATACCTGCCTTGGTCACAGTATTCTACTGGAACTCCAAAACATACAACATATCATCCATTTCTGGTTTTTGCACCTACCTGGTGATCAATAACAAAGGATCGCCCGCAGCAAAACCCTCCAATAGAAGCCAGGGAGTTTTCCATGTTTGCACTTATAAGATCAATGTCATCCATCTGTTGCACAAACAGGGCAACACCAGAGTTAGATAAAAATAGCATGTTTGGTAACCAGCCATACAGCTGTAGAAAGGTTAGATTGGCTTTCTGAATTATTTAACCCTCCCAAACATGCCCATAATTAATAAAGACACAAACTCTTTAAATTCATCTAGAGAACAACGGACAGCAAAATACAAGAGAAATTATTAACTCAATGCAAATTTCTGGTGCCAGTGGGTAAAGTACAGTGGTATCTTGGTTCTTGAACTTAATCCGTTTCAGGAGTCCGTGGAAGCTGTGTCAGACGTTCGGCTTCTGAAAACGTTCGCAAACCAAAACACTTACTTCCGTGTTTGCGGTGTTTGGGAGCCAATTTGTTCAGCAACTAAGCTGTTCGGGAACTAAGGTACCACTGTATCCACAATTTAAGTTTTCCTGGTTTTATCCACTGACATCTAAAAGAGCAAAGTGGATCTGAAGCAGCTCTCAACTTAACTCTGGAATACATTCAGTTAACACATTTGACCCGAGTGTCAATATTAATGTAAATTTCTACATGCATTTTCCATAATGATTACAATGACACAACTCATCTGGAATAAAAATGTTCAACGGATCAAAAGATGAACAGGGAGCAGGATTTTTTCCCCTTCCAAGATTAGCTCCTTGCATCTTTCCAAGTTCTACTTTATGAGCTCTTTACCTCTTTGTGGATAAACAGTTCCTGAACATGTAGAAGACACTACAAGTAGCACCCTGAATCCTAGCCAGTAATTTGTAAAATGTTCTGAAGGATTTATATAAAGTTATGTGTTAATTTGCATCATGCAGGTTATACTGATGCATACTTTGTGTTAAGTATGTTCTTTCATATCAGAAAATTCACCCATTCATTTGTCCGTTCCCAAAGCAGATTCTTGACAAATTCAGAAAAGGCAAAGCAGTAACCAAAAACCCCTGCAAACTGGGTAAGTCACAGTAGGTTGTTTTAAAAGGACAATGATTTTGATAACTTGAAGATGCTTTACGTATTAGTTGCTAGTAATAATCCTGCCTATATTTAAATTTTCTTTGCAAAGCTAATATTTAAGGGATTATGCAAGAGACAAGATTGCCATGCACAGAATTTGCATATAATGGCTGCTAAGCCACTGCTATAAACATGACAAGTATATCAAAGGCTGTTTCTTCCTTTTGGCACAAAAAGGCCTTGTCATTTAAGAAAGGCATGCACTTACATTTATTCCAAAATGTTCTGTAACTCCTCGTCCATGTTCTCCCAGCACTCCGAAGGAAAGACTTTCTTCCAAAAATAACCTCACTTTGTATTTGTATTTCAATTTCACCTACATGTTTATTCAATTGCAAGTGACACAATAAAGCACAATATTATCGAGCGCTCAGGACAAGAAACCAGATTCATGCACAAGTTGTCAAGTGTTCAATCAGATTGTTGTTCAGTCAACTTCATTCTAAAAATGCAAACTTCCATGCTTTAATTCCTTGACATTGTTGTAAGATATGGAACATATTTAGCCTGATTATGCACAGAATATAATTTTCTGTGCACTAGTGCCTCACTGAGTAGCTGGACTTTTGGGAGTCGAGGGTGTGTGTGCGGTGAAATATCAAAATACAGAACTAGTACCCTTAAAACTTTGGGAGTAGGAACAGACTTCCTTGAAGGAACAAATAGAAAGCCTTCTTACTGAGAAATTGCCCAAATGCATTGTAACAAAACTTTCCCCAGTTATAGCACCACTAATGAAAGTTATCAATGCACAACTAGGCAGAACACAGCAGCACCAATATAACACGCCTCATTCCCAGTGTAAGAATATTGTCTCCTGCCTCGAAATTGCTGCATCCCATTCTTCTGACCCCTGCACCAGCCAAGTGTCCTCATATATAAGGGGTGAAGCCCTCAATCCCTATCTAAGGTAAAGGGAAAGGACCCCTGGGCAGTTAAGTCCAGTCAAAGGCAACTATGGGGTTGCGGCACTCATCTCGCTTTCAGGCCGAGAGAGCCAGCGTTTGTCCGCAGGCAGCTTTCTGGGTCATGTGGCCAGCAGGACTAAACCGCTTCTGGCTCAACGGAACACCGTGACGGAAACCAGAGCACACGAAAACGCCGTTTACCTTCCCGCCACAGCGGTACCTATTTATCTACTTGCACTGGCATGCTTTCGAACTGCTAGGTAGGCAGGAGCTGGGACAGAGCAACAGGAGCTCAGCCTATTGTGCAGATTCAAATCACCAACCTTTCAATTGGCTCAGTGGTTTAGGTCAAACAAACACATCACTAAACAGTCTAGTATTTTTCTGTTTGTTCTTCACATAGCACATAATGACTGGTAGAGAAAATACTTATCAACAAAAACTACCTACTCACCAATTCCGGAAGAGGACAAATATCTCCAGCGTTAACATACAAACCCTCAACCACGATAAAGCGCCGGGTTACACGAGCTTTACGAGGGTTCTGCAGAGAAACAAAAGTTTTGTATGGATGCTTCTTAACAGATGTTTGTTAGAGATAATCTCACTTAGGTTACTATTAAAATGCCATCAAAAGTTGACAGGATGTATAGAAGAAAAGCTTGAGCTTATGCCAGCAGAAATCAATGGCCTTAAACACCTTTTTAACAATATGATACTTTGCAGTTAAGCATTCTTTATAGCCAGTAAGCTCTGCAGCCAGGATAAAGGCTTAATGCTATTAACTCTGAGCCTTTAACACAAATGTTGATGTATAAAGAAATGTGCATGGCTCTGTTTTGATACTACTTTAATACAAAAATGGTGCTTACAGTGTGGTTGTGAAACAAAATGGAACTCTTGAGTATTTTTTTACACTGCACTGATATTGCGGTGGTGTGTGTTCTGGTTATTTTGAGTTGTTTTTTTTAAAAAAAGAAAAAGTGGGTGAACTGCATATCTTACGGTTCCATCTGTAGATTTTTCAAAAGTTAAGTGAAAGTTGCAGACACCAAGCACGGCTATCTGAATAAATGAAACACAGCTGCCAAACCTACTTCAAAAGATACACAACACTTCATTTTCAGAATGGACTAGAAGATAAATGAGCAATGAAGGCATCAAAATATGTTAGCTTAAAAATACACCCTACAACACATCAATGACTTCAAAAATACCGTACCTTCTGATCTTCAATCTCCTGCTCTTTGAGTAGATGCTCAAGGTCAGCCATATCATTATGTTTAAAAAACTTAATGTTGCTTCTGGATGCCTGTAAGCCTTTCTGAATAGCAAAGCAGGCTGCTTCATCACTGCAAATACACAGAATTATGTCAGTTCACTCTTAGCATGAGCTGTCTTTTTGAAGCCTGATTTCTCTCCATAATGTACTTTTCACGAACTGCTACACAATGTGCTTTTTTGACCATATGAGCAGCCTCAACCACCTCCAGCTAGAGAAGTGTACAGCAAGACTGCATTCGATTAGCAATATCGTCACATGATGGGGCTCTTGTATTCTTCTCTCTCTGAAATGGCCACAAGGAGATGACATGCATTTGCTTCTATTTCCAATTGCAGTTTAACTGTGTTATTTTTATCTGTGGTTTATTGAAACAAGCCAGCTTCATGAACAATGTTTCCCGGTTTGCCTGTTTTAGCAAACCGTAGTTAACATTCATGACAGCTTCCCTAGGTTTTGCTACAACACTAAAATGTGAAGCTTCCAATCTTCTTCACTGGTCACAGAAAGGAAAATGAATGCGCCTGAGGCTCATTCACATAATGATAAAACCATAATATGTTATGTTTGAATGCAGCCAGTGTATGAGAGTTACCTAATCAATAGGCAACAATTTTGTTTTTCCTGTGTTCACAGGAACTGTTACTAACATCATTTTGTTTATTAAAACGTTTCTGTCCCTGTGTATGAATCAAAGATATCCTCAAGGTGTAAACACACACACACACACACACACACAGCGCTTTTTCTGGGGGGACGCATATCCCAAAACATTCTGTGAATCTTTGTACTTTTGTCCATTAACTGTATTTATTTTTTCTGATTTTAACTATAAAATGGTGGTTTTCTTGAGTCAAAATGAGAGTACCCCTAAATATTTTTTTAAGAAAAAAAGCACACACAAAAAAAATAGCTATAGCAGACATCACACAATGAGCAAACAGAAGAATAAAAGAAAGGAAAAAAACAGGTTACAGTAAAAATCAACAGAAAGAGTGTAAGCTTTCTTCTTATGCCCTAATAAAGCATTTTTTTGAAAAAGAATACCCTTCACTGTCTAAAGCTGTCTAAACAGAAAAGGAGCTGAATGCATCTCTTAAGAGACTGTAAAAAAAAAGGCCCTTTCTTGCATGACCTTCCTCCATATCCCTGACAGCAAGCTGACCCAAAACAAGGTCTCTGAAAGGGTAGATCCTATGTAAAAGAAAGCAGGAGAACTGGATTGATACAGTTTATAGAGGTGAAAACCAACACTCTGAATTGGCTCAGAAGCTGCCTAGAAATCACAGAAGCCACCTTAAAACCAGTATCATACGTTTCCTATGGGTCACGCCAGTTAACAAAATGGTGGCTGCATGGGATCACATGATCCTTTCAGAGAACTCTTCAAATGAATATCTATTTAATGTTACTGACTTTCATACTATGTTACAGTCAGGCACATGGCCAGTCATTCTCTTGGCTTTGTCCATGACAAATGAACAACCCAATCAGTGTTAGAAACTCAGCCAAATGGCTCCTTAAACCAGGGTTACAATCACCAAAATGGGATGCCTAGTTGCCATTTTTGGACCAGACGGCTCGAAAAGTGCCTTTAGTTTCCTGAAATTCATTCTGACTGTGCAGATAACATATAATGGATGGAATTCTACAGGATGGGGTATTAGTGTGTGGAAACAGTCAAGATCATTTTCACTTGATCACAGGGGGCCAATAGCCGGGTGCAAAATGTGCCTGGCAAATTTCGAACACTGCCCACCATATGTCTGCGTTAAATAACAGATCATTAGTTGCTCAGGGCTAGGTTCAGCGTGGCTTCAAACCTCCCAGGGTTGCGGTAACATCAACCAGGGTGGATAAAAATCAATGTTTTTTTTTAAAATAAAAAAAATCAGATTTTAAAAAATTTAAATCAGATTTTTAAAATAAAATGGTTTTGGAGGAAAGATCTTTCTAAAGATAGTTTCCAATTTAAGTTACATTATAGTCCAAAGGCTATTTATCAGGATATAAGGATTTGTTTTAAGTTTTTCATGTGTGCTAAAACTCAGTCTAAGGTGTTGTTTTTTTAAAAAAGGTTAACCACATCAGTTAACAAACATGGATACGTATGCTATAATGTTACTGCTTTAGTTAAATAAATTGTTTAAATTGTTATTAAGGAAATGATTATTTTTCTCCTTCCAATAAAGTACAGCAGAAAAGTTGTCCAAATATAAATAGTTAACTTACTAAACCGTACAATTTCATAATTATCTGTCTATGTATTTCTAATAGTATAACCAAATCAGTAATTTTTGATATAACTGTAAAAACTACTCTGAAAATTTATTATTCCAAAAATGAAACCTTCCTCTGGTTGTAAATATTAAGATTATAGCAGAAAGAATGAGATTTTCTGTAAAAAAAGAAAAGAAAAAAAGATTTAAATCAAGTCTTACTGACTAGCGATTTAAATCAAATCCACCCTGCCATCAACTATGGTAATCTTCTGGATCACCTGGCAGAAGGCATTGTGCTATATAGAGCTCCTTTAAAGGATAGTTTCGGGAGGTTACATCACTCCTCCAACCCATCATCTTTGGCATACAGGATGTCACACTTATTCATCTTGTCTTTCAACATGAACATGAAACGGCTAGATCATCCCGGTATTTGGGCTAGAGATCATCTATATGCAGATCAAAACTAGCATTCATTTCCATCTTTTGATGCAACCAAAGTTCTAAACTGGTGAGTTCCGGAGTAGATTAAGGTGAACAAACCGAAGCTTAATCTAGACAAGGCAGAGGTGCTGCTAGCTGGACGTTCTGGCAGCCTGGGAGAGGTTTGGGAGAGGCCTTCCTCTTAAAAAAAGAAATCTGGTTTGCAGCTTGGCAGTGCTCTTAGGTAAAGCCTTGCTTAAGGATATTCAGATAGCAGAAGTGGTTACGGCTGCCTTTTGCCAGATCTGGCTAGTGGAGCTGCTGTACCCTTATCTCAGAAACCAGACTCAAGACATATCCTAGTCACTTCTAGCCGATCATTGTAACACTATGTTAGGGCTGCCTTTGATGGCAGAGCAAAAACTTCAAATAGACCAGAATCCCTCTGGCCCAGCGCTGACAGGAGATAGCAGTTTGCAGCATAAAACTGCAATACTGCATCACCTGAACTGTCTACCTATTTGTTTCTATACTCAACTCAAACTCCAGTTAATAAGAGTCTGTAGGTCTATAGTCATCACCTAAAACTGAGCCCAGCGACAAACTGGTACCTAGTGAAGATGGAACAGTATCAGGGTTCTATGGTTTGTTTTTCCAGTCATTTTTATTAGTTTTGTGTAGGATTCCGCGGTTTTGAACTTTAGAACCCTATATGGCCTGGGAACAGAGCACCAACTATCTCCACCCATATGAATCTGCCTAACCCCAGAGATTAGCTCCATGGGTTTGAAACGTGGACAGAAAATTTTCTGAGCTGATGGCAAGATAACCACATCCTTCCAAAAGGTTCAAACTGAGCTTGACTTCTGAAGAGCAGCTAAGACATTAGGGCTGGGGCAGGGGGACCACAGACATCTTTAGGTATTACTCCTTTAATTAGTTATTTGATTACACTCCTCATAATCTCTTAATTGTAATTTTAAACATAAAGGCTATTTTAATATTCTTTTATTCATTCTTTTACATTTTTTGCTTGCCACCTTCAATAATTTTTTTAAAGGAAGCTAGTATATTAATAAGGAGAAAACTGCCAGGGCTAGGTAATTCCTAGCCATTGAACTCACTCAGTTCATAGGTTACGTGGGGGGGAAATGGAAAGGGGAAAAAAATCAGACTACGTATGCTACAGACACATTCATCTGGGAATGTCTCATTGAGTTCTATGAGATTTACACACGCACACACACGATTTCAGTTAGTATCAACTAACACATAACAAGCACAAGCTCAGTAAGAGTGCTCTAGAGGAGATTTTTGTCTGACATTAAGTAAATTCATTCCAACCACTCATCAAGTGCATTTCTTTGCTTGGCTGTAACCTATGGGGGATACTGACAAAACGTTTCAACAGCTGCTAGCAATTTTTAAAGAGTTGATTCTGAAGCAGCAATTGATTGTTAAAACCAAGTAGTCATTTTGAAAGCATTTCATAAGCGATTAAAACTACCCCTTAATAGGCATTTAAAATAGTATCAAGATACAGCTTTGAAAATGACAAGATCATATAAGCGATCCTACACTGGCGCTGAAAAATTGTGCATAACCACTTTCCTAACAATCACGTTCAGCCCTTCTTCTAGGAGAAGGCCTATTAAAGCGCTTTTATAACTGTCCCAGTTAATCTCATTTTTAAACAATTGAGATTGATAGCTCATAATGCATGTTCACTAAAACAGACCACAGAACCCACTAAGAGCTGGTAACCAGAAGCAACAGCTTGTAGGTTGTCCCTTTGAAAGAAATATCTATGGTTAACTTGGGTGTACACAGACTGCTAGCAACAATTCCCAGATTGCAACAGCTGGGGAAAGTGTCACTACAACAGGGGAGACTGTCCCTATGAGGTATATGAGATGCCCCCATCTATAGCTCAGCTCATAGGCTTCTTTCTCCAAGCAGTTTTGCATCTGTAAGCCATTGGTAGAGACTGCATGAGGAAGGCACACAATGTCTGCTTGGGTATGTTCACTGGCTACCTTACTGTACTCTAGCCCAGTTTGGAAATCTCTTCCCCAAAGGCTCAACCAAACCTCAAACATGCACAACTGTTCTAAGAGCTCCAAAACAAATTTGTTTGAAAAGGGTTTGACTTGAAGGGGTTCAAACAGAAAGAATAAGTTCTGTTTTAGTTTAAATCGATTCTATCTGGTTATCTCCCGCTTGGACTACTGCAATATGCTCTACATGGGGGTGGCTCTGAAGGTGACTCAGAAACTACAACTAATCCAGAATGAGACAGCTAGGCTGGTGACTGGGAGTGGCCGCCGAGACCTAAAGCATCTTCATTGGCTCCTAATACATTTCTGAGCACAATTCAAAGTGTTGGTACTGACCTTTAAAGCCCTAAATGGCCTCGGCTCAGTAGACCTGAAGGAGCATCTCCACCCCCATCATTCACCCTGGACACTGAGGTCCAGCTCTGAGGGCCTTCTGGCAGTTCCCTCATTGCGACAAGTGAGGTTGCAGGGACCAGGCAGAGGGCCTTCTCGGTGGTGGCGCTTGCCCTATGGAATGCCCTCTCACCAGATGTCAAGGAAATAAACAACTATCTGACTTTTAGAAGACATCTGAAGGCAACACTGTATCAGGAAATTTTTAATGTCTAATGTTTTACCATTTTTTATGTGCTGTAGGCAACCGAGAATTGCTGGGTGAACCTAGCCAATGGGCGGGGTATAAATGATAAAATTAATGTTGTTGTTGTTAAGCCAGATAAAAGTAAAGGTAAAGAGACCCCTGACCATTAGGTCCAGTCATGACCGACTCTGGGGTTGCAGCGCTCATCTTGCTTT
The DNA here is from genome assembly GCF_027172205.1 of Podarcis raffonei. NCBI lineage: Eukaryota > Metazoa > Chordata > Lepidosauria > Squamata > Lacertidae > Podarcis > Podarcis raffonei. The sequence goes on along the minus strand of NC_070612.1, from coordinate 51,995,355 downwards.
ATTGGCCGAGGGAGCCGGCGTACAGCTTCCGGGTCATGTGGCCAGCATGACTAAGCTGCTTCTGGCAAACCAGAGCAGCACACGGAAACACCGTTTACCTTCCCGCCAGAGTGGTACCTATTTATCTACTTGCACTTTTGACGTGCTTTCGAACTGCTAGGTTGGCAGGAACAGGGACCGAGCAACGGGAGCTCACCCCATCGCGGGGATTCGAACCGCCGACCTTCTGATCGGCAAGTCCTAGGCTCTGTGGTTTAATCCACAGCACCACCTGCATCCCTGTTAAGCCAGATAGGCGGGTATAAATAATAAAATTATTGCTTTATGATGATGATGTAGTAATAGTAGTAGTAGTGGGGTTAACTACCACACACAGGATTCTATGATTCTTGGATTTGAAAGAAGAAAATTAGGTGAACAAGGCAAGTCACAGGATAAAAATAGCCACATCTGCATTGGCACTCTCCCCACCTCCAAGTGCTGCAGTTCCAGGAATTGCTATCAACTGCAATGTTGCTTGCTCATGAACACACAGTCCAGTATGGTAGGGATTCCTCTTTTGATAGAGAGAGTGTAAACTGGCTCTAAAATTTTTACCTTTTGTGAAATATGGTACCTAGAAACAAGTGGATTTTGCTATGAAGAACCTCAGCCTTACAGAGAGGAGAAGAAATACTACAGAGATTCTGAAGGAGCCTCTTCAGAAAGTCCCACGTACAGTCGTACCTCTACTTACGTATCCCCCAGGATATGGAATCTTTGGGTTACGGCCATGGCAAACCCAGAAGTGTATACTTCCGGGTTTCGCCCCGTGCACATGCGCACAAGCGCTCCACGTACCTTGCGCATGCGCACAAGCGTGTCTCTATTTACATAATTTTTGGGGTGAAAAAGACCCCCAGAACAAATTAAGTTTGTATCCAGAGGGTCCACTGTAATATAGAAAAAGTGAAGATTACGTACACAAAAACAATGTCTCCTCGTTTTGAATAGGCAGGAATAGCACTGGCAATTGTAGCAAATCCATAGGAATATATGATAGCTTCCTCGGTCCTCATAAATTTGGCGAGTCGTTCCTCCAGTTCCAGATGTACATCTGTTTGAGAAGGGTAGTTTATGTTTTAGAAAAGTCACACAAAGATGCAAAGTCATTAACAGCATGAAAATCTATTCAACTCTGCCCAGGTTATTTTCTCCTTCACACACACACACACACGGATGGAACAAGTACAGGCTGACAATCCTGTCATTCTAACCAGGTGCAAAGTAACTCATCTGAGTGTTTGACTGCATTACCTTAAAAGGGCACTTATGTTTTGTGAGTAAAAGTAAGCAAGCCACACTCAAGATACCTGTCAGAAATATTCCAGAAACGAATACCAAAATGTGTCTGTTGTTGGGAAACTGGAAACAGAGGGAATCAACACTGCCAAGTTTCAGAGGCTTGTTTAGAAAGCTAAGGGGTAATTATCTTAGCTCTATATTAACATAGTGCATTCCAAGTGGAATTCCCCAAGCAGTTTTCAGGCTCGATAAACCAACAAAGCAATCAGTGGAGTTAAATCTCTTCTCCTGACACTTATCCCTATCTTGCATTTTTCCACTCCCCCCCCCCTTCTCTCATCCCCTACCTTCCTACTCCTCCCCAACTCATTTTCTGAACATCCGTCATTTTGAATGAAACATTCACATCTATCACTTACTGAGCCCTATTTTACAGATTCATCCATTATTATTTAAAAAATGTTTTTACTGAATATTTCCTGGGGTTACCAAAGTACATACATCACCTCTATTTTCAGATTCTAAAGTGAGACTTCAATATTGCATATTGCATACAAGGGTGGGGGAAAAGAGTTGGGGGGGGGAGAAGGGAAGTAGTAAACTTTCATTGTTTTACATGGTATATGTGCAAGGTTTTTGTGTCAGCGTCACGTGGGTAGGTTCTCTTTCTATTCCTTTATCAGTTTTCTTTGGCATTGAGAGTGGTTGGGGGCCCAAGGCATGGATGGTCACCTACAGTTGACTGCAGTGAGTTTTGTTTGCCCCGTGTGTGTGGCGTTGTTGGGTCAAGCTAACCATTGATTCATATGCTGCCAGTGGGTTCACCTTTATTACACACACAACCCAGCAAGATCCACCCATTTAAGAAGAATTAACCGTGGTCCCCAAATATAATTTCAACCATGGTGAAAAACGTGAATTAAGATCCATCTCATTTTGGGGGTGGGTGCTGGAGGGGCTCAATCCAGCGTAGCAGGAGTGACTGTAGTGTACACAAATGAGTGCCATAGAGCCCAATAGTTCCACTTTCTCCCACCCATCTTCCATCAAATATGGAAAAGGATAGCAAGCTCATTGTTTTGTTTACATATATACCGCTTATATAAGGACACGGGTGGCGCTGTGGGTTAAACCACAGAGCCTAGGGCTTGACGATCAGAAGGTCGGCAGTTCGAATCCCCGTGACGGGGTGAGCTCCCGTTGCTCGGTCCCTGCCCCTGCCAACCTAGCAGTTCGAAAACACGTCAAAGTGCAAGTAGATAAATAGGTACCGCTCCGGTGGGAAGGTAAACGGCGTTTCCATGCGCTGCTCTGGTTCGCCAGAAGCGGCTTAGTCATGCTGGCCACAGGACCCGGAAGCTGTACGCCAGCTCCCTCAGCCAATAAAGCGAGATGAGCGCCGCAACCCCAGAGTCGTCCGCGATTGGACCTAATGGTCAGGGGTCCCTTTACCTTTATACCGCTTACACGGTAAAATGGCTTCTAAGTGGTTTAAGGCAGCACAAGCGAGCACTGCAAGGAATGGGGTATCTATTACTCGAAGCACACGTGGTGGGGAAGTGAGTTTTACTGAGCCTCATGAGAGTCCTCCAGGAGTGGCCACTGTGTCTGTGTCAGGGACTGGGCCAGTGGCGTAGCGTGGGAGGTGCAGGGGGGGCCGGCCGCACCGGGCGCAACATCTGGGGGGGGGGCGCGCTCGCTGCCTCCGGAGTCGCCGAAGAGCCTCGGGCGCAGGCTGTAGCAGAGCCCCATGTCTCGCGGAACCGACGAGCTGTGCGCGCGTCCGGGCTGAAGGCGTCCGGCAGGCAGCGGCTCTCAGTGCTCGCCGCGGTCCCCGCGCATCAGGGCCGCGGAGGGCGCGCCAGGCAGCCCCTCCTCACAGCCCCGCCCCCGCCGCTGCAGCTGCTGGGCCATGTTGCATTTTCCTCGCCTCTCTGCCCTCCTCCTCCTCCGGGCAAGCGGCGTCGTTTGGGCGGCAGCGCCAGCGGCAACTCGCCTCAGATCACCTGACACGGACCCGCCGCCGCCATGGCTACCTTACCGTAAATACCCCAGCCCAGGCAGCAGCAAGAAGAAGCTGGCAGCGGCGGCAGGTTAGGGGGCGCAAATTACTTGCCTTGCCCCGGGTTAGGGGGCACAAATTACTTGCCTTGCCCCAGGTGCTGACAACCCACGCTACGCCGCTGGACTGGGCAGAGGAGAAATGGTGGTGTCCGCCTCCCCTTCCTGACCCTTCCAGAGAGGAGGAAGAGGAAGACAGTATAGATTTACAACAGGGGTTTGAGGGAGGTCACAGCTCAGAGGCAGATGAAAGGAAAAGCTGGGAAATCATGGGAGAGTCGGAACAACACCCGGCTGACACGTTGTCATTAGAAAGCATTCCAGACCCTCCATCTCCCAGAACCTGGCAAGCCTTAAAAGTAAGAGAGCAAAGAGCTCAAAGACAGAGGGCATATAGCAGCACCCGTAGAGATGATGAGAACGATGAATGAGGAAGTGGGAGAGATTTGGGGGATGGGGGGTGGAGATTCACTCAGGACAACGCCATTATCCAAGAGGCTGGGGTCTATAGCCTCTCTCTGTAAAGATTCAAATAAAAAAGGAAAGCAAGAAACTTTTCCTTGTCTTTATACTTTCCTGGGCAACCAGCCGGGAGCCGGTGACAGCATCCTGAGAGTCTGATAGGATGAAACCTATTAGTTCAGACCATCTCCTTTCAATATAAAGAAAGTTGCCAGGATTAGAGATACTGGGGAACTGGTAACAGGCCAGATTAATGAACCTTATCTCCCTATTTTTTCAGCTCAAAATCTCTCATTATCACATCGGGAGGGGGGCAGTTTTGACCCAATTTAGTGACCAACATTCCTAAGAGAATCTGCTGTTAAAATCCAAGGAAAAGGGGCAGGGCGTAAACCTTTCTCTTCTCGTATTCCTATGCACCCTAGGTATTAAGCAGGAGCATGAGAAGATGACACATACACTGGAAAGAACAGCCAAACCTTCAGAGTAAGAAGTCTTTCACCATACTGAAAACCACATGGCTTTAAAATTAAAAAGTCAGGATATCTAGATGGGAATCTAGTCAAAACAACATCAGTTATGGTCATGGATAGTGTTTCGCCACAATCTTCCAGTAACAAGGAAGGTAAGAGAGAATTCTAGCACCACCACTGAAATGATTAAAAGGAGAAGGGAGCATGGAAGACATTGTTCTCATATGGTAAACTATCAAATCACAGTGCCCAAAATGCCGACGATAAGATGAACACTTTGCCTTGTGAAACCTGAACAGTCCCAAGTGGCTTCCTGGAAGCCGTTCCCAATCCTCTAGGTAAAAACACCAGCAAGTTAAGCAACTCGCACCAGAAAGTCAGACTATAGGGGAGATAAAGGAAAACGTTTAGGCTCACTATACTGCTGTCTCTATAGTGCTCTGCAGAGACAGGAGAGGAATGTGAAACACCCTCACACTGTGATTAAATGCAGACTAGGAGCTTCACAGCGGGATTTGTATTACAAAAACCCTCCGCTTGAGGTTTGAATCCAAACCTCTTGATTACCACACAGATATAGTATGTTGGCAAGATCTCCATTACTGTGTTCACAAGCGGTCAAGATGTTTCGGCCAGAAATCAGACTGCCCCCTCGTGGCCTCTTTGGAAAGCTCAGTATTTAGTCTTTGCTTCAGCTCTGCCAATTATCCCTGTATGACATTTGAATAACCGCGAAAAGAAGCTGTGAAGCATTCTTGAAACAAGCTTAAGGCATCATCCAGCAATGTATTCTGCTCAAACAAGATAGATTCCGTAACCGATACACACGGGAGAATCTAGGGAAGCTTCCGTAAATAATCGGCTGTAACGGTTTCATGACCCTGGAAAAAGCTGCAACTTCTATTGCAAGCAGAGATTGTGTGAAGGCTGTTGCTGTGAAAAAAATCAGGAACTGATCTGGAAAGTTTAAGGGAAGCACAGGGAAAAGATGGAAGTTAGGATGCTGTTGCAACTGTCCTGCCCAGATGGGTCTGCCTTCAGGTCCAGTTGATGTGGCCAGAGGCAGTCTGAGAATGGCCAGAGGCAAGCCATAGGAAATCTTTTTTTAAATTATGTCAAGGCAATAGCTGAATTCTTTAACAAAAAGCTTCACAGTTCCTATTTCTTGCTACTGGCATTACAGAATATTCAAAGACTAGGATTGCCAGTGGAAATGTGAGCAGCCCCTCAGACCAATGTGGAAGTAGCTCTAGGGTCCTGGGTGTTGATCTTTCGGGGAGAACATGCGTCTCATCCATTATAAGTACATTTATGCCCAACTAATTCACTTGCTTTTATCTGGATCAAGTTGTATTGGCATGGTTAAAAAGTTGTGTTTCTGTATCTGTAGGCCGATGAATGGCTCTAGAGAATTAAGAAGCATTTAATTCTGAGTGAGAATTCCTCTCGCTTCTTTCAGGTATTACAATCCAACTGGGCTCTGGTTTATCCTAATTATAATACTTTGTTAAGTTACAATACTGCAAAAGTGATCTCTTTTCACCCAAAATGTACAAAACTGCCCAGAAAAGTACTCTCCCTGAAAAGACTGGGTATGCAACCATGGGTGTACTAAGAGCTGCTTCTGACTTTTTAGTGGGGCCTGCTCAAACTCATATGGATAATTCCTGTCTTGGAAATATCTTCTAAGCAGCAGCAGCCAAAAAAAAAAGTAGACAGAAATGTGGACTTTCCAGCAGTTACTCTTTCCCTTCAAATCCCTCCTGTGAACTCCCTTTTTCTCTGATGTCTTTGGCAGAACCTCTTAGCTCTCATTTGCTACTGATGCAATTCTGTACCTAGTTTCCCCGAGTGTAAAGCCCCTCAAACTCCGTGAGCAGACATGTGTATTTTGTGTGTGTGTGTGTGTGTAAATATCTATATATCTCATCTTCCAAAGCAACTACTCTATTCCGGACTTACAAATGGAAAGCGTAATGCTGGTGGTCAACAAAAGAGATTTAAAGACTGACTCAAGGCAAATCTGAATTGAAGTTTGGTCTGTGTCATAGACACTGAAGAAGCAAAGATCGCCAGTGTCAAAGCAATGATTCTTCAACATCAACTTCGTTGGTCTGGTCATGTTGTTCAGATGCCTGATTATCATCTTCCAAAGCAACTACTCTATTCGAAACTTAAAAATGGAAAGTGTAATGCTGGTGGTCAACAAAAGAGGTTCAAAGATTCTCTCAGGGCAAATCTAAAAAAATGTAGTATAAGCACTGACAACTGGGAAACACTGGCCTGTGAGCGCTACAATTGGAGAACAGCTTTTACCAAAGGTGTTATGGGCTTTGAATTCACTCGAACTCAGGACCCAAGGGAGAAACGTGCTAAGAGGAAGGCACACTTGGCAAACCCCCAATGTGATCAACTCCTGCCCGGAAGCCTATGTCCCCACTGTGGAAGGACATGTGGATCCAGAATTGGCCTCCACAGTCACTTACGGACTCACTGTTAAAACCGTGTTTATGGAAGACAATCTTATTCCCCAAAGAAAAGGAGGAGGACGATTGAGCTATAGTATGTTCAACTGAACTGAATGGAAACTCCTTTTCTGTTTATGCTCCGTTTCAGATTTCTTTCTGCCGTCTCCCCATGTCAAACTCTAGATTGTGTGCTTCTTAGGAAAGGGACCATGTGCTCTTGTTATTATTCCATGTGTGTGCATGTTTAATGACACTATGCAAAAAAACAAGCCTACATGCCAATTCATCTAAATGAGGAATACGTCAGCATTGGTTCACATCTCCCAATTCCTTTATGTGACGTCAACATTCAATTAGCTACCTTTAATGCTCTACTGGAAAAAACAGGTATACATACCAAAGGTTCCATAAAATCCCCTTGGGCCACAGGTGCCAACACCGTATTTTGTCAGAGAATTCTGGGCTGCATTCTTTGAATAAGCATAGCAGGAGAAGAGTTGTTAAGTACAGTTAGAAAAGAAATGATTTCTACAGTATTCATAAAATCACAAAATTGACCATGAGGACTGGCGTTACATACGCCTATTGTTCCAGTTGCATTTTGCCACTGGCAACCCACCTTTTGCAACTCGATGGAGATATCCGGGAGCCTCTATTGGTCCGAGGTATCTCCACCCCGGCCTGGCTGCAGCCCGCTGGACTGCAGGGTGCAGCGGCAGCAAAAGACATGTCTTTTGCTACTGCTCTATCCCACAAAATACCTGATTCGCCCTGCAGAGCAGCAGCAAAAGACTGTCTCTCCCCACCCCCACCATGCTGCTGGGAGAATCAGGTGTTTTATACCTATTTGTATAAAAAATTATTAACTGCTGATCTTAGAATGCTAAGTAAGGACACTTGATTAAAAAAAAACAACAGGTTACATTTTTGTTTTTACTGGATTATTTTTGATTATTTTAAATCAAAAGATAAAGTTTAAAACACCCACCTTTCTTAATTGACCTGACTTGAACCCCTCTTCAAAATGTTTTCTCAAAGGTTCTATCTGCACCTACTTCTTACAAAATGCTTTTGCTTGCTGTATTGGGCACTTTAACATAGACAGCAATGCTTGTGTGATAATGTAATGTCCCTTTATAACGTGGCTAGGGATATCAGACTGCCTTCAAAGAGGACCTGCAAAGGCACCAGGAAGCATCAGTGCTTTTGTGCTTCCTGTTGTGTCATCTCCCCCCACCGTACTGTTTGCAAGGAATCACTTGCATCTCCCCTAGCAGGTTCTCTTCCACAAATATTCCTGTAGGGAAATTGGTGGGTAGGATGCTTACTGTTGGAAAGGACAGTGTCCTCATTATGGGATTCCCCTCTGTTGCTCTTGCCAGGTAGCTATGACACTTACATAGCTGTATTAAAAATTAACCCTCCTAAGCTATTATTTCTCTCACGTTATTAAACCTGCCTGGATTCAATGTGTGCCAAAATCTGGTTTTTTAAAACAGAAAACTTTTAGTGTCTTTAAAAAAGAAATCCCTATATAAATAAAAATAAGTGGCATCTAGACATTCGGTTTTTGCGCCTACAATTCCAGCCCCAGGAGCAACGTAGCTCCTAGCTTTGGTATCCCAGCTCCTAACACTGATGAGAACCATTTAGTCCAACTCCCTGCAATGCAAGCATCTTTGGCTCAACAAGGGGCACAAACTCATGACCCTGAAATTAAGAATCTCATGTTACAGAGCAGTGGTCGGCAAAGTTTTTGTGGCTTGGGCCGGATCACGGTCCCGCAGACGCCGCGGTGGGTCAGAGTACGTAAGTGCACACGCTATTTCCGGCGCTCCTTCCAGCACAGAGGAGGCACGCACAGCTTCCCATTGGTTGCAGGAGCTTCCTGCAGCCAATGGGAAGCCGGCCAGCATTGCGGAAGGCGGTCCCCGCTCTGCTCCATGTCCTGTTTAGCGAGGTGCACGGAAGCCAACCAAGCGGGCGGCGGGGGTCCATGGGTTGGTTAAACAACCTCCATGGACCACTTGTGGCCCATGGGCCTTAGGTTGCCGACCTCTGCTACTGAGCTATCCCTTGGGACATTCAATAGCTATTCCTTGGGACATTCAACAGTGTTAGTACTGGCACTTTCATGTCCCAGCAAGTACAAATGAATGCAACACAGTTGCCCTACAAACAAGATGCTAGACAAGGGTTTGAAAGCATACTGTATTTATTTACAGGCAGGTAGCCGTGTTGGTCTGCCGTAGTCAAAACAAAATAAAAAAATTCCTTCCAGTAGCACCTTAGAGACCAACTAAGTTTGTTATTGGTATGAGCTTTCGTGTGCATGTATCTGAAGAAGTGTGCATGCACACGAAAGCTCATACCAATAACAAACTTAGTTGGTCTCTAAGGTGCTACTGGAAGAAATATATTTATTTAGATCTCTAAATCCTAGCAGGTATGTTGCCAGGGGTTCATTACCTAAAAGGGAGGTTTTGCCTAGGATTCTCATGTAGACTTTTCAAGCACAATATGAACAGCAGTATTATAAAACTGTGGCACTGAGTTCTAGATTAAACTGCAGTTGCCCCTTTGGGGAACTTTAAACTATGGCTTAAAGTAAACAGCACTAACTGAATCTGGTATGCAAAGTATAGCACAGCGACAGGATGCTCCCTCCCTGCTTAATAAACCGTAGATTATTAAGGCAGGATTGTTACACCTGAGCCAATACCTACAGATGAGCAACAGTGCAGGCACTTACCTTGACCCTTTCATTATCCAAAAGCCCAAGAAAATTAAATGACGCAAAGTTTATGCATTCCTTGCCATTCACGACAATGTTATGAATTGGAGGCCTGAAAAGAAAAGAAAAACAAACTTTTTTTAGCTTACTAATAATCCTAACTTTGTTTCAGGCACTTGGTAAGAGAACAGCGCTTTTAAAAATTCTGCACAACACTGTAAACACAACTAATTTGAAAATACATATTGCAATGGTGGAAGCTGTTCAGTCTTTCTGGTGCAGGGATTCCTTTTTTAGTATTTATATCACATTTCAAACAGCTGCATTCCTGTTGATGAAACCATGGCTTTGAAGGTAAGGTAAAGGACTCCTGGATGGTTAAGTCCAGTCAAAGGCAACTATGTGGCACTCATCTCGCACAGAATTTGGCATTTTCAGACACTAACTACTTTCAAGAACCCGTATCTGAAACTTTGGAACATGCAGTGGGGAAGAAAATTTAAGAGGGATCTTGGGAAACATAGAACTACCTTATGACAATCAGAAATTAAGACTGCCCTAGTTAAAGATCACTTTGCTTTCAACAGAGTTAAAATAAAGAGGTTTCTTCCCTTTCCTCAATGATCAAATATCTATTTACTTTTTACATTTTATTACTGAACTACTATTGCAGGACATGCAATGTAGAAAACAAATCTTTATGTCTACTAGTTTTAGGATAACTTACTTTGGGGTCAACATTAACATTCAGAATATTATAGGCTTTGCTTCTTAACCGGGGTGTATGGGAGGCGGGTGGCGCTGTGGGTTAAACCACGGAGCCTAGGGCTTGCCGATCAGAAGGTCGGCGGTTTGAATCCCCGCGACAGGGTGAGCTCCCGTCGCTCAGTCCCTTTTCCTGCCAACCTAGCAGTTCGAAAGCACGTCAAAGTGCAAGTAGATAAATAGGTACCACTCCGGCGGGAAGGTAAACAGCCTTTCCGTGCGCTGCTCTTGTTCGCCAGAAGCGGTTTAGTCATGCTGGCCACATGACCCGGAAGCTGTACGCCGGCTCCCTTGGCCAATAAAGCGAGATGAGCACCGCAACCCCAGAGTCGACCACGACTAGACCTAATGGTCAGGGGTCCCTTTACCTTTACCTTTATGGGGTGTTAGGGGAGGGGTGGTGAGAGACATGTTAGGCTCCTTCTGGGGTAGTTTGTCCACATTTGGTGCCCAACCTGCACTCAGCTCTCACCTGTGGCTCCTCAAAGCTGTCAGAATGTGGCAGCAGCAACACCCTGGGAATAGCTTCGACTGGCCGGCTAAACCAGGTGAGAGTAGCCAATGGGTCTCAAACCCTTAGTGAGTTAGGAACTTCCCCTGCATGTGAAAACAGGCTCCAGCAAACTGAGTGGACGAGGCCAATAAACAGTGGGTTCAATGGTCAAGAAGGCGGTTTCTGGAAGGAAAACTCTGATCCTAAACCTCTGCTGCCTTGCAGGATATCTTTGGGTGAAGAAAAGGCGAAGGAGTAAATCCAGAGTGGAGTCCCTAAGATGGTTGGACGCCTCCTTCCGGCAACTCCTACAGCCAAGCTTGTGCCAAACGTATTGCTTTCCTTTCCTTTGGACCACATCAGCGAGGCCGGGGGGGGGGGGTTTGTCGTCTGGGCAGCCCAGGGCCCCCATACACACTGCCCAGGCTTGCAACCCAGAGAGATCACTTTGGTACTGCTAATACAGTGGTTTGTTTTCACTCTCAGAGGCGCATAGAAGCCAGCAACCATTTCTTAACCACTGAAATCTCCCCAGCGTAAAAAGTTTAGATTTGATGACAAGCTTTCACAATAAAATTTCTAAAAAGTCAACGGCCAACTCTCTAATATCAATTAAGCAGCTGAATGCTAAGTGAACCAGATACCAAGCATCCTCATCAGGTGTTTTTCTTTTTACAAAATTTTGTTGCGAACTAGAAGTTCAATCCATTCTGTAACCTGGTTCTCAAAGTTTGCAAGAGAACAAATCACGATTTCCCCTGAAAGTAATCAAAGCTGCAATATTAAGCATATTAACTATGAAGCAAGCACCTTTGAAGTCTGGAGGACTGGCTTTCAAGCAAGCATGCAAGGGATTGGGCTGTTTAGTCAAACATGAAATTGATTTATTCTAGGATTACCCTGAAACAACATTGTAGTTGAGAGCTGGATGGTCTTTGGATACAGGAGGAACAAGTGGTTCTGGTTGCCATTCTTCAATCAACTCTTCCTTTTCCTAAAACAGAAAGAAGCCAAAATATTGGCTGTTAATAATTTTATTGAGAAAATCAGTAAGAGATTTTTGATTTAAGGAGATGGATTTTACATGCATGTCTGGTAAGTTAAACGGATACAAAAATGTAATTCATTCATATTAATATGCTTCCCACTTTCTAATCCACATATTTATTTCATGTTCTATGCATGCCAGTTGGTGCTGTAACTATTGCCACATATTTGTTTGCGCTGGGAAAACATTTGATTATGCTGACAACATGTTTTTCCAAGAACAATATAGACATTAAAAGAATCATTATGAAATTAACGGACTTCTCTGTACAGATGCACCAAGCAAGTCCACCCACCTGAATAATGGTTTTATTATCATCTTTATTTATTCATTGTCAAGTATACCTGAAGGAGGGTCTCCACCCCCATCATTCTGCCCGGACACTGAGGTCCAGTGCCAAGTGCCTTGTGGCAGTTCCCTCGCTGTGAGAAGCCAAGTTACAGGGAACCAGGCAGAGGGCCTTCTCGGTAGTGGCACCTGCCCTGTGGAACACCCTCCCACCAGATGTGAAAGAGAAAAACGACTACCAGACTTTTATAAGACATCTGAAGGCAGCCCTGTTCAGGGAAGCTTTTAATGTTTAATATACTATTGTATTTTAATATTCTGTTGGAAGCTGCCCAGAGTGGCTGGGGAAACCCAGACAGATGGGTGGGGTATAAATAAATAAATAAATTATTATTATTATTATTATTATTATTATTATTATTATTATTATTATGCCAAAAAGGCCTCAGGGCAATGTACTGCCTGGATACAGTGGTGGGATGGATGAGGGAAAGTAAGCAGAACTTGAATCCTGGCAACACACTATGGGTGAGCGGTTCTTGTGTCTGAGAAATTGGTCAAGTGCCTGGCCTGGGTGGGTCTGTACTCCCCCTGAAGGAGCAGGCAGGCTGTTTAGGGGTGCTTCTGGACCCAACTCTGACACAGGTGGCCCAAGATGTTTCAGTGGCTAGAATTCCTTTTATCAGCTGTGACTGGTGTGACAGCTAAAATCATGCCTGAACTGGGACAGCTTCACTTCAGGCTTTGGTGATATCAAGAATGGATCACTGCAATGCACTCTATGCGAGGCTTCCTTTGCAGCAGGAAGACGCAGGTGAGGCAGAATACTGGGGCAGGCTGCTGACAGGTAAAAGAACCCCTGTACGGTTATGTCCAGTCAAAATCGACTATGGGGTGCGGCGCTCATCTCGCTTTTCAGGCCGAGGGAGCTGGCATTTCTCCGCAGACAGCTTTCTGGGCCATGTGGCAAGCAGGACTAAACCGCTTCCAGCACAACGGGACACCGTGACGAATGCCAGAGCACACGGAAACGGCGCTCACCTTCCCGCTGCAGCAGTACCTATTGATCTACTTGCACTGGCGTGCTTTTGAACTGCTAGGTTGGCAGAAACTGGGACAGAGCAACGGGAGCTCACCCCGTCACAGGGATTCAAACCGCTGACCTTCCAATCAGCAAGCCCAAGAGGCTCAGTGGTTTAGACCACAGAGCCGCCATCAACATTTGGCCACAGGTTCCTCACCCACACTGTTTTTGAACTGCTAGGTTGGCAAGAGCTGGGACAGAGCAACAGGAGCTCACCTCGTCACATAGATTCAAACAACCAGCCTTATGATTGGCAAGCCCAAGAGACCAAGTGGTTTAGATCAGTGTTTCCCAACCTTTGGTCTCCATCTGTTTTCAGACTACAATCCCATCGTCCCTGACCACTGGTTTTGAAAGCTAGGGATGATGGGAGTTGTAGTCCAAAAACAGCTGGAGACCCAAGCTTGGGAAACATTGGTTTAGACCACAGTGCCACCCGCATCCCTGACAAGAGGGAGATCTTGCCCACTCAGATTTCTATACTAGTTGCCCATACGCTACTGAGCCAAGTTCAAAGTGTTACTTTTAGTATATTAAGCCCTTAACAGCTTGGAATCAGTTTACTTACAGGACCACTTTACTCCATATATGTCCAATTGACTGCTTTGGGCTGTGGGCCACTTAATATTTGCTCCACACTTGTAAGAAAACTGTATTTTCGTGGGGGTGTCTTTGTTATACTTTTTCCAACACCCGCTGAAAACATTTTTGTTTAGGCAAGCCTCTCCTGGCATGTAGAACTTACGTGTGTTTTGTATTTTTATCTACTGCTGATTTTAATAACTTTTTGAATGCTTTTAAATACCTATTTTAAACTGTTTATTGAGAATTGTAATATTTTAGCTTATATTTTTGCAAACTGCTTGGAAGTTTTCTTATAACCAAGCAATACAGTCAAACCTTGGTTGTCAAACATAATCCGTTCCAGAACTATTTGGATATATATTGCATAAACAACTTAATTAAAGAAGAGCACACAACCAGGGTTTGGTAGAAGCTCAGGATGTGATTTAATAAACGCAACTAGTTATGGAAGTGGAAATGATTCATTTTGTTGTTGCTATACCGTGAACACAAGTTATGCTTAGAATGCCCCATCTCACTCGTGAGCAAGTAGTCATTACTATTCATTACACTAAAGGAAAAGCAGAGATGGAAGCTTCTCAGGGGCTAAGAAACATCATTAGATCTCTGAGGTACTTTTAGTTCCTTCCATTTCAATGCTAACTCCTGCTTTCAAATGAGTAAGATAGATACATATAGTATTTACCCTAGATCTCACTAACCACAAAGCAGTCATAAATGCCCTACCTTTTCCAACCTATTTAATACCACAAATTGTAATAACCACTAAATTAGATGGTTTTTTTAAAAAAACCTGCATCGTGAACAATTATTTCACAATGGATGCTTAACAATAGAGGCAGGCTACCCCTGAACATTCTGTACTGAAGTCAACTTTGTATCATGCTTGTGAGCTTTCCAGAGATATCTGGCTGGCTACTGTTGGAAGCAGATGAAAGACTAGATGGACCTTTGGCAAAGGATCTTTATGCAGTTAAAGAGAGAAAAAGAATACTGCCTCGCAAATCTCCCCGTCAAATGAAAACAAATCGCAGAACAATGTGTGTAAGAAGACTATCTATTCCTAAAGAGCTGCATGGACCCAACCATAGTAGCATCTACTTCGAGGGATGGGGCCTTCTAGATGTTGCTGAACTACAACTCCCATCATCCTTTGCCATGCTAACGGGGGCTGTTTTGAGTTGGAGTCCAAAAACATCTAGAGCAGACATGTACAACCGGGCGACAGCAAACGACAGGTAGATCTCCAGGCTATTGTGGTCAATTGCGGGATCGTATTCGATCGCCAAATATGAAACAAAGGGGAATGGAATATTCCCCTGCCTGCCCCCCTCGCTGTATTCCTATGTCGTGTCCTATGTGTGGTCCCCTGGTGCTGTGTCCAATTGCCGCTGCAGCTGCGAAAGCTATCATGTCATGCATTGACGTTTGAGTGTTGTAAGTAGCTATTGCTGCGGACTTAAGTAATATCGAATTAAAACATTCTCAACAACCCTGGCAGTCTCTCCTTCCCCAAAAAAGCTCAAAAAAATGACAGTGGGTAGATCACTCCCAGTGTTATTTTACTGGGAGTAGATCAGTCTCTAGAGTTGGACGTGCCTGATCTAGAGGTTAAAGGTAAAGGGACCCCTGACCATTAAGTCCAGTTGTGGCCAACTCTGGGGTTGCGGTGCTCATCTCGCTTTATTGGCCAAGGCAGCTGGTGTACAGCTTCCGGGTCATGTGGCCCCCATGACTAAGACCCTTCTGGCGAACCAGAGCGGTGCACCGAAACGCCGTTTACCTTCCCGTTGGAGCGGTACCTATTTATCTACTTGCACTTCGTGCTTTTGAACTGCTAGGTTGGCAGGAGCAGGGACCAAGCAACAGGAGCTCACCCCGTCGCGGGGATTCGAACTGCTGATCTTCTGATCGGCAAGTCCTAGGCTCTGTGGTTTAACCCACAGCGCCACCCGCGTCCCGATCTAGAGGTTAGCCACTCTTCAAAAGCCATAATAGAATGGCCCTCCAAGACTGCCTCATTCCCTATGAGACCCTGTCCACGAGTCAGGCTCTGCTCCAAATATATTTGCTTTACTAACTAATAATCCGCTGAAGGGAGCTGTATATAGTGAAACTATTGCTTTCTGTAGAGGTTATGATCTGCTTCAGAAGGCTGATACCTTTTGGTGTTGCTAGCTGCTTTGACCCTTGGAAAGGTGAACTAAGCATATTTTAAAATAAAAAGCAAGTTACATCTCCACTTCGTTATGAGTGACAGCTGTGAAGAAACTAGTCGTCTGGATCAGTAGAGAAGAAGTAGAGCATTTTTCAGCCATATTGCCATCATATCTGTTCTCCTGTGGAAAACTGCTGTACGACACACAGGGTTATTAAACTGGGCAATCACCTTTCAGAATAACTTTGGAATCAGGTGGGGAACTGGATCCAGCCAGCCTTGTCATTATATCCCCTTCCGTTCTGCAACCCAACATGGCTCAGCCATGACTGTCACCTTGCATCACAATGACATAATGGCTTGAAATCAACCTGCTTACTCCTAAAGCTGATCAGTTGATTGTTAGGTTTCGGGAAGTAATGTGCACTGGGCTTCACAAATGCCACCAATCAACAGACTTTTAGATCTCCCAAAGCCCTGGGTACAGAAGTGCTGCCAACCAGCTGATCAATAGAACTTGCCAAGGTAAGCACATAGCACCACTTTCAAAGAGTAATTGTCACAGGAACTTCTTCTTTTTTTGCTACGCAGAAAGCAACATCACTTTTTAAAACAGCACCCCTAAATACCACAACTTATTAAACAGGCTTGGAGCCAGAGAAAAACATGGGCTGTGGGTGTACTAAACAGCACCCCACACAGTGTGTGTCAGCCACAACCTCCCTGCTTATGCAATCATACTCCTCTAGAGCCAAGTCATTAGTAATACGAATTAACTTAACACAGCCCATAATCGAGCACGGGTTTTGTGTGTGTGTGTGTGTGTGTGTGTGTGTGTGTGTGTGACACTTGTATATACACTTGTATATACAACTATGATTAGACTCAGCCCCTCTTCTCTCCCCCCCCCCCCCGTTCTCTCTTCCTACCACTTCTCCCCCAATCTTATTCATGTCAAATATAACTGATATGTAAGGTAAAGGTACCCCTGCCCGTACGGGCCAGTCTGGACAGACTCTAGGGTTGTGCGCCCATCTCACTCTATAGGCCGGGGGCCAGCGCTGTCCGCAGACACTTCCGGTTCACGTGGCCAGCGTGACCAGCTGCATCTGGCGAGCCAGCGCAGCACACGGAACGCCGTTTACCTTCCCGCTAGTAAGCGGTCCCTATTTATCTACTTGCACCCGGGGGTGCTTTCGAACTGCTAGGTTGGCAGGCGCTGGGACCGAGCGACGGGAGCGCACCCTGCCGCGGGGATTCGAACCGCCGACCTTTCGATCAGCAAGCCCTAGGCGCTGAGGCTTTTACCCACAGCGCCACCCGCGTCCCTAACTGATATGTATAGGGACTTTATGATCCGAAAATAGAGGTGATGTATGTACTTTTGTAACCCAAGAAAATCTTTCATAAAAACATGTTGTTGTTCTTTTAAAAAAACGATGATTAGACTGAAGTGCTTATTTCAAGCATTACAGCTATTAATCATACTGACTTTTAGTTTTTTGTCAGAGTATATTGAGACTATTTTGGAACATCAAACCTTAGGTGTGAGGTCAGATCGCTCCTGAAGCTTGTACGTCTTGGAGAAAAGAAGTCTGATTATCCATAGGATTAGAATACCTTCCAAAATAAGATGGTAAGTTGGAGCCTGGAAAGTAAACAAAAATACCAGCTGCACATTAATCATTTCTCTAAGTTTGCAATCTCTTTAAAAGTGTACAAGTTAAATTCACCACTTTTTGCTGTTTTAACCAAACTTGTAACCTGATTGAAATGTTTAGGGAGCCCAGCACTGCCCAATCGGAAGGTTTCAAAAGAGAAAATGGACAAAGGCTGGATTTATTCTCTTGGATCCAATAACACAGCCTTGTAAACAAGCCTGCAAAGGTTAGGAAGTCCCCTCCTCTGCACTGAACATGGAAATTCAGGGCACTAGCAAAAGAGAATACCTTCTCCCAAGAAGGTTGCTGGTTGGAGACAGTGGTCCATTCTTTCTCCACTCGTTGATGGTATGGAACTGCTGGCTACCAAACAAGTTCTTACATTTCCTAATAGGCAACTTTATGCAACTGGTATAGCTCATAACAAGTGTTCTATACGCTTAGCTATGTCTCTATACACAGAGTATCTTTCTTACTTAAGATCTCTACTCTCCCATTAGAGCTGTGTTAAGTGGACATGTTGTAGACACACAGGATCTTCAAAGAGTTCAACAGTCTCTTCTCTGGGAAGATTGCTTCAACAAGCATCAGGTCAATGGGTTTGAACAGAATAGGTACACACCACTCCCTTAGAAGCATAGGCCAAAAGGTTAATCTGCTCCCTCAAAGTGCCGCATCCATGCTGTTTCCACTCTCTAGCATTACTTAGAACTATAAATCATGTGGTTAGATTTCTGAACTTACCACTCACCTACAGAAGTATAACTATGCCAGGCCAACCAAACTGCTCTGCCAATCCGAATTAAAAGATGTAGTCTCTGAATACCGACAGCGCTAGAAACATGGTACAGTCATACCTCGGGTTATGCGTTTCCAGGTTACGGACGCGCCAAAACCCAGAAGTACCAGAACAGGTTACTTCCGGGTTTTGGTGCTTGTGCATGCGAATAAGCACTAAATTGCGACCCACTCGTGTGCAGACGCAGCACTGCAGGTTGCAAAGGTGCCTCCCACACGGATCACGTTCGCAACTCGAGCGTCCACTGTATTATGGGTAAGCCAACCAATGGCAATGGGATTTTGTACTAGGTATTAAGACTACCCAATGCAGCACTGTCTGTTCTGACTGAAAGCCAGAAGGCTTGGGATATGAGCCCTGTCACCAACCCATGCTATAAACAAACAGAAGCCTATTCATTTAAAACATAATGTCCTTCATCAAAACTGATTTCAGAGTGGCTTATTAGGTTAAAAAATACAAATAATAAAAAAGTAAGCCAGGAAATAAAAATTAAGAATACTTAAATGTATGTAAACTACTTTAAGACACCTGAATAAGAAGGTGTTCTAGATAGACACCCACTGAATGATAACCAAGATTATGCACATTTACCCCATATTTATAAGCGAAACTTACAAACAGAACCTATACGTTTGCTCAGAATTCAATGGTGCTCATGCCTAAATAACCCTTATAACTGCAATATTTAATGACACCTTCTGATATCTTGATGGGAGCTATGGGGTGGGAACCCAAAGCCATCTAAATCCAGTTTGCCCCACAGCAGGAAACAGGAATAAGAATAATGTGGCACACACACACCATTTGAATGGGAACTCCCCTGAACTTTGGGGACCCAACTCCCTTAATAATAATAATAATAATAATGTGGCACAGACACACACCATTTGAATGGCAATTCCCCTGAACTTTGGGGGCCCAGCTCCCTCAATAATAATAATAATAATGTGGCACAGACAAATAGTATTTGAATGGGAACTCCCCTGAACTTTGGGGACCCAACTCCCTTAATAATAATAATAATAATGTGGCACAGACACACACCATTTGAATGGGAACTCCCCTGAACTTTGGGGACCCAACTCCCTTAATAATAATAATAATAATAATAATGTGGCACAGACACACACCATTTGAATGGGAATTCCCCTCAACTTTGGGGACCCAGCTCCCTCAATAACAATAATAATAATGTGGCAGACACACACCATTTGAATGGGAATTCCCCTGAACTTTGGGGACCCAGCTCCCTCAATAATAATAATAATAATAATGTGGCACAGACACACACCATTTGAATGGGAATTCCCCTGAACTTTGGGGACCCAGCTCCCTCAATAACAATAATAATAATGTGGCACAGACACACACCATTTAAATGGCAATTCCCCTGAACTTTGGGGGCCCAGCTCCCTCAATAATAATAATGTGGCACAGACACACACCATTTGAATGGGAATTCCCCTGAACTTTGGGGACCCAGCTCCCTCAATAACAACAATAATAATAATGTGGCACAGACAAATAGTATTTGAATGGGAACTCCCCTGAACTTTGGAGACCCAACTCCCTTAATAATAATAATAATAATGTGGCACAGACACACACCATTTGAATGGGAATTCCCCTGAACTTTGGGGACCCAGCTCCCTCAATAACAATAATAATAATAATGTGGCACAGACACACACCATTTGAATGGGAATTCCCCTGAACTTTGGGGACCCAGCTCCCTCAATAACAATAATAATAATAATGTGGCACAGACACACACCATTTGAATGGGAATTCCCCTCAACTTTGGCGGCCCGGCCACCTCAAATTTTTATTTTCTTGGGAGGGGGGGCTGCGAAGGGAACTCTGCCCCTTGTTAGCCCCTATGCGTCCTCCTGACGGCCAGGCGTGGCGACCCCTTTCCCCTCCCCGCCCACGGGCCCCTCCCCCGGGCAGCCACCCTCCTCCCGGCGCCCCACCCAGCCCTCAGCCTCCCTCTTCGGTCGGGGTGGCGGGCGAGGAAGAGACCCCCGGCGGCCCCTGCTCCTGCCCCGACCCCTCGGCAAGCCTCCAGCCTCTCCTCGCTCCGTTCCGCGGAGCCCTGCGGCGACCCACCCGGCCACCCACTTCGAGGGCCCGCTCA
Organism: Podarcis raffonei; assembly: GCF_027172205.1. Classification (NCBI taxonomy): domain Eukaryota; kingdom Metazoa; phylum Chordata; class Lepidosauria; order Squamata; family Lacertidae; genus Podarcis; species Podarcis raffonei. The sequence continues at coordinate 51,974,852 of NC_070612.1, read as the reverse complement.
CCTCATAGAAGGCCTGGACCATCTCCACCAGCACCCACTGCTGCCCCGCGCCCTCCGCCGCCGCCATCGCCGAGAGATGCTTCCGGGTCCCGGCGCGCGCCGCGACGTCACGCCGCGTGCGGGGGCGGGGCTGGGTGCCCGCGGCGGACCCGCCCCCGCCACGCCCCCTTTTAACCCCATTCACTCCCCTGGAGGAGCCTGCCTGGTAGAGTCGAGGAGGGGGAAGCGCGGGTGGTGGAGGCGGCGGGTTTTCTAACTCGCTGACACCCACCCCCGGGGGTGGGGGGGGGAGGGGGGGAATCCAGTTTATGGCCCTGTGGCCAATCCAATGCGTGCTTACGAACAAGACCACCGGGGGTGGAAGACACCAACTTACGTAAATAAAATATTGGAAGGGTTGCCCCATCCCATAGGATCGGTCGCAAGATGCAGAATATTGGAAGGCTTGCAAGGATGCCCCACCCTATAGGATCGAAGGGTTGCAAGAATGCCCCATAGGATCGGTTGCAAGATGCAGAATATTGGAAGGGTTGCAAGGATGCCCCACCCTATAAGATCTAAGGGTTGCAAGGATGCCCCACCCCATAGGATCGGTCACAAGATGCAGCAGTGCACGCATGCCATTGGAATGGCAATGCCAAGATTGACTTCCCGCTCCTCTCCTGCTCGGGTGGCGAACCTATTTGGGCTCGTCCGCGAAAACAGATGGATCCTGATAGATTCCGACAAGCCATGCAGGACCCTGCTCCTCCTAGCGACTCATTAGATGACCTTGTTGAGGACTGGAATAACCGGCTCTTGGCAGCCATTGATGAGATTGCACCTAAGCGCCCTCTGCGACCCCGTCGAAACCGGGCCCCTTGGTTTACTGAGGAGCTCCGGAAAATGAAGCGGGATCTCAGACGGCTAGCGCGAGTATGGTGACGGACTCGTGACGGAGCCTCAAGAACATCTTATAGGACGCTTATGAAAGCCTATGAGATGGCTATGAAAGCTGCTAAGAAATCTTACTTTGCAGCTTCCATTGCATCCGCTAGCTCTCGCCCGGCACAACTTTTTAGAATAATTAGGTCAATAACGTCCTTAGGAGGACAACCAAATTTAAGCACAAATTCAACCCACAGTTATGAGGCATTCACAAGCTTTTTTTGCGGAGAAAGTCCTGTTGCTCTGCCGTGAACTCCCTGCCAATTTAGATACAATGACTGAACTGGAGGCCCCTCGACTGACTTCAGGTCCAGTGTTGGACCATTTCGATCGGATACTCCCTGCTGATGTGGATAGATTCCTCCAAGCTGGTAGGCCCACCACCTGCCTCCTTGATCCGTGCCTGTCTTGGCTGATTAGGAGGTGTCCAGATGTTGCGCGGACCCCCCTGGTTGAAATTATCAATTTGTCCCTTGACACGGGGACATTCCCAGGGGAACTGAAGGAAGCAGTAGTGTGTCCACTCTTAAATAAAACTTCATTAGATCCCTTAGACCTATCCAATTACCGCCCAGTTTCAAAACTTCCATATCTGGGTAAGGTAATTGAGAGAGCAGTTGCTGAACAGCTTGGTAGGTTTCTGGAGGAAACATCGGCTTTAGATCCATTTCAGTCCGGTTTCCGTCCTGGTTTTGGGACCGAGACGGCTCTCGGTCAGAGTATATAGATGACTCACATCAGAGTATATAGGTATAAGCTGTCCCGCCCCAGCTGCAATCCCAACCATCTCCTCCACCCACTGGCATGGCTATGAGTTAGGGTGCCAATGGGAGCCCTCTGCCCTCTGTATTTGATGCGGTTTCTAAGTACACATTTAGCACCATGCTCTAGTTTGGACCCCGAGTTATTAATGTTATTGTTATTATTATTATTATTATTTGAATTTATATACCACCCTATACCCGGAGGTCTCAGGGTGGTTCACAAAACAAGATCAACATATAAAACCACAATATATATAATCGAAATAAAAACAACAACCCAATAACATCCCCCCTCAAAAAAGTGAACCACATTTTAAAAGGGCATAGAATCTAAATCAAATCAACTAAAGGCCTGGTTAAAAAGGAATGTTTTTGCCTGGCACCTCTATTATTACTATTACTATTATTACTGTGCCACCCATCTGGCAGCATCATTATTATTATTATTATTATTATTATTATTATTATTATTATTATTTTGCCACCCACTCTGGGCAGCTTCCAACAAGTAAAACACAATTCAAGCAGACAAAATCTACGCATGGATGTGTGGGAGTCACATGCCTACTATAAGGGAAGAAAGGAGGAGAACCAGCTTCAGTTCTGCCCTTCTTGTTCTTCCTGCTACAATCTAGAGAAGAAGGTATTTTGCTCACCTCATGGACTCGCATGGTGGGCTTAGCCCAGAACTGCGGCATGAGGAATCAGTGAGTCAACACCTAACCAAACTGATTCAGTATTCTCTCCTCCTAGTTCTCTTCTGGAAAATGGCGAGAAACAAATATTACAAAACGTCCAAGTCGCAACCGTTCGTACGGTCACGTTTGCAACACCGACATAGCATATTTCCTAGGAAGTAGGTGCCTATGAGCCCAGGGGGACTTTACTTCTGTGTAAATCTGCAATCCTAATCCCGTTTACCTGCAACTGGGAGTAAATGTCGCAGAATTCAATATGACTTAATTAATGGCTGTGGTAGCAGAGCAACCCATAAATGCAAAGTTACTTATACATTGAGGGCAAGTGAGAAATTGTATGAATTAATTCTGAGTAGATATGGTTAGGACTGACTAAGAAATGACTGTGTTAGTCAGCATTTTAATTAGCAATAATTTAAAGCAAAGCAAAACAACTTGTTTATTAAGATGACTTTGGGCACACCCAGAAGGGATTGCTGATTTTGCCGGGTCCCTTATAACACCTTGAAGAGAGGCACATCCTTAAATTGGGAAAAAGGAGGATGGGCAGTGGAAGCATAATAATGCAAATCTACAGCTGCTGCACCACCTGTGTTTTGGAAGAGTGGCATGTCCCACTCCTTCCGTTCACCTGTGCAGTATTTCCTAAGAGAAGGGAAAAAGTGGAACCAATGCTACCATCCCGGTTGTGATAAATTATGCATGTAACCACTCTGCACGCAACACTTTATGAAACACTATTTGCCACCACACCAGATGGGAAGCAAATTGTATGGTAGGGAGGGGGGGGGGAGTGAAGTAATAACGCTTTTCAGCTGGTGGCCACGGGCAAAGCAAGTAGAAAAACAGGACTTCAGTTTTGTACTTTCAGCTACACCCTTCTTTAGCATGTCCTGGATTGCATTTTCGGTAAACACCAACCAGAATAAATAATGCATGCTCCAGTTTACATAATCCTACAGGTCTTGGGGTGTGAGTGTGTCGTCGTCTCCCAGTTTTATTATTTTGTTATAACTTGGAAAGAGCAGCGTGAAAAAGGAGTAGCAGTGAAACAATAGCAGAGAAAGGTTTTGAGAATACAGAAAAGTAGTTCACTGAAAAGGGGAAGAAAGGGGTGTAACAGGTTTAGGGAAACCAGGTAATAATAATAATGATGATGATGATGTTTTATTTATATCCCGCCCTCCCCAGCCAAGACGGCTCCCCAGCCTCAGGGCGGCTAACACCAGGTACAGTGGTACCTCAGGTTACGTACTTAATTCGTTCCGGAGGTCTGTTCTTAACCTGAAACTGTTCTTAACCTGAAGCACCACTTTAGCTAATGGTGCCTCCTGCTGCTGCTGCGCTGCCAGAGCACGATTTCTGTTCTCATCCTGAAGCAAAGTTCTTAACCCGAGGTAATATTTCTGGGTTAGCGGAGTTTGTAACTTGAAGTGTATGTAACCTGAAGCATATGTAACCTGAGGTACCACTGTATAAAACAATTGATTAAAATTCAACTTAAAAACAAGATTACAATAGAACATTAAAATCCAGCCTCATTTCAGTAGAAACTCAAATCAAAAACTTTTGGGGCATGAAAACGTCAAATCTTCACCAAGGCCAACTATCCAGACTGGTCCTACGTGGGCCTGAAAAAAGCCAGGGAAGTCCCCAAATAGGAGATCAGAGGAGGAAATTCGGAGAGAGCGTTCCACTATGACCATTGCAGAGTTGGCATAAAGAAGGAAATCAAAGGAGCTTCATTACCATGTGACCTCGAAATTCTGGATTCCCCCCCCAAAAAAACTGATGCCAAAGTTTTGTGCTGCGAACCCCACTTTTCGTGCTGCCCCCTGCCACCAGGTAATTGGCCCCGCAAATCGGGGTCACAGGTTAATTCCCCCAAATCTAACCTTGTCCGATGGACTCCAAACAAGTGTCGCAGTTTCTGCCAGTTTTGTGCCACAAACCCCACGTTGATGAAGCTGATCAAAGGAGTTGGCCAAAAAGAGAAAGCTGGGGATAGATAGAAGGATAGAAGGATAATGAGCACTAGGACTGAAATCCCGCAAGACTAATCTCCGGAGGAGAGAAAAGGGAAAACCAAACGCGCAGTGAGTGGGGAAATATGACTGAGCTATAAAGGGTCTGACAGTCACCTATCAAGCAGAAGGGAATGATAGAAGAACATGAAAAGAGGAAGCAAAGGCTGAAAATGGTACCTTTTATTTATTTGCTCAATTTATATCTCCCTTTTCTTCCAAATTGCTCAAGGCAGTTTACATTCTCCCCTGTTATTTATCTTCACAACAACCCTGTGGTTAGCCTGAGATTGTGACAGCCCCATGAAGACCCAACGAGCTTCATGGCTGACAGAGGACTTTGAGCCCTGGTCCCCCAGGTCCTAGTCCAACCCCCTAACCACTACACCACACTACCTTTCCAGTTGGGGTGAGATGGGGAGGAAAGCTCCTCCGCCCCTTCAGAACGGAGAGTATGGGCGGGGGGGAGACAATGCATATACTATGATCTCCTCAGTGGAAGAGGTTCTGCCTTGAAGGAGGGATGAGAGTGTGGTTCGAATACCCTCCAGGTTCTATTGCAGGTCTTTTCTTCTTTTCTTCCAGTTGTGTGCTTGCATACGAAACCAGAAGTGCAGGAGTCTTGAACCCCATCGTTCAACCCAGACACTGAGGTCCAGTTCCGAGGGCTTTCTGGCGGTTCCCTCACTGCGAGAAGCGAAGTTACAGGGAACCAGGCAGAGGGCCTTCTCGGTAGTGGCGCCCGCCCTGTGGAACGCCCTCCCATCAGATGTCAAGGAAATAAGCAACTATATGACTTTTAGAAGACATTTGAAGGCAGCCCTGTTTAGGGAAGTTTTAAATGACTGATGTTTTAATGAATTTTTAATCTTTCGTTGGAAGCCGCCCAAAGTGGCTGGGGAAACCCAGCCAAATGGGCGGGGTAATAATAATAATAATAATAATAATAATAATAATAATAATAATAATAATTGAGCCCTAGGCTGAAATTAACAGAATCTGGATATTAAGCAAGTCAAGGCTATATTTCTTCAGCCTATCAATAAGGCATGAACCAGACTACCCTAAATCTTTGACTACAAACATTTTTTGGTATTCATATTTTATTGAAAAGGTTTCCATTATAAAGAAATAAAGCGATACAAAGAAAATAAAAGCAAAAATACAAACATAAGGATAGCCCACAAGCATGGTATAAAGAAGCTGTAAGGTTGTTCTTTTCCTGGAGAGAACTCTGATGTTCAGTGCCACCAATTTTACAGAATAAAAGGTCCTAGGAGTTAGCAGTACAGTATATATTTCTACAGTACTGGAATGCCAGCGCACAGTCTCGGGTTTTTCCCATGGTGCCAAAATACTCTGTGATTTTCAATGCTGTATAGTTGTTTAAAATCTGAGGTCCACAGAGCTGATGCTGAAACCACCGGGCCAGCCTTGATAGCCTTAAAACCCATTTGTCAACTAGAAAAATGTTAAGCAGTCGATCCTGCCGTCTTGCTGAAGTTCATAAGGGCATTGCTGTGTTTACAGATCATGTAATCCAGACCAGAAGGCAAACAGGAATTCCTTCTACTTATGGGTAAAACATGCGTGGAGGTGATGGCAGAACACTTCGAGCCTGACAGGCATAGCCACAACAATTTTGGATGCTGAGAAAATCTGAGATTTTCATTGTCTCCGGTCTTGGGAAATACAGGAGTCATCCTCAGTAAGGTCTGAACAATGAGTTATGGATTTGATGCCAGAACTACGCACTGCCCAATAAAATACGAAGATCTGGTGTGTTGTCATAGATCTGCATCACTCCATTGCAAAAACACCTTGAACTCTTTGTAACTAAGGGACTATTTGTAATAAATTTGGGCAGGGTGAGTTTGCTTGCTCAATTTGCAGTCTACTGTATACTAAATATGCATATGTGGAAATGATTCACAGGCAAGTCGTATCCCTCTACTGTGTCAGGAAAGGGAAAAAATAATTGTTTCAACGATAAACAAATATTGGGTCCAAATTAGTATTTGCAGCCTTTTCTGCCTCTAAAAAGCCTCTCTGAAGGTCTATGGGCCTCCCCAGAATAGTTTGTAATGTAGCATGGAAAGTTCCTACATAGAAATTGTCTTCAAAAAAGGTACATTACAAAATTAGTTGCAAGAAAGAAAAATATCTGACCCTATAAACCCTGTCCCTATTTATTATTGTTGTGGTATATTTAATTGTTCTCTATTCCTCTTAGCATTTCCCCAATTTAAATAACTCCGTTTCCTCTTTGTTGCTACACAGTACCTAATTTGTGGCTTGCCGTAGTTTGAAATGTTTAAATTGCAAAACTACCCCATGACAAATGCATACATTCATGATCTTATGAGCCAGCTATTGAATTTAGGCTTGAAAAGATAGTGCTCAATACCTTTTGTGCAGATATTTTTCTGTTTCCCTCTACCAATAAAAGAAAAAAGAGGATACTTAGGGAAGCTGGAAACAAAACAGGGCATTGTGGCTTGGGCGGTATACAAATGATGTAAAATAAGCAAATAAATACAATTTTCATATGGAGTAAAAACTTGAGGTATGAGAATTTCCACATGTTCTTTTAAAATTTGAGATTCCAAGATGTTCGTAAGATTTATTTTACTTGAAGTTTGAATGCTAACACAATAGACCACTTTTGGCGAAAGAAAGAAAGAAAGAAAGAAAGAAAGAAAGAAAGAGAGGGAGAAAGGAAGGAAGGAAGGAAGGAAGGAAGGAAGGAAGGAAGGAAGGAAGGAAGGAACTCACCATATTGTCAGATACATTAGTCTAGGATTGGAGAACCTATGATCCTCCAGATGTTGATGGATTCTAAATCCTGTCAGCCCCAGCCAGCTTGATTGATGGTCAGGGAAAAGGAGAGTTGTATTTCAGCAACAGCTGGGGAGGTCACAGGTTCCCCATCCCTACTTTCTTCAATGGTTCTCTGACCTACCACCGAGTTTTGCCCATACAAGTTTTAGGCTACAGCCTTATACACACTTTTCTGGGAATAAGTCCCGTTGAACACTGTGGCTTCACTTCTGTGGAAAAACGAATAGGATCGTGCCGTAACTTCTCCATCTTCATTAGCATGAAGTTGACCCGCAACAAGATTAAAGCAGCACCTTCCCAAGGAGTAGACTAAATATGTGCAAACTTGTTTCATGAATCATACATCCCAGGGCACTGGTAATAATAAAAAAGGTCTTTACTGAGCGGAGAAGGAAATACATTGAACGTGATTCATTGGGTTTATTGCCTTCTCCATATTCAATGAGGCAAAGCAGGTAAGGCAATTACTTTTATTGGACCAGCCCCTGATGGCGAGAGTTCATAAACTTCCAAAGTTCACAGTTTTGTTCTTCTGGCATGGACTGAGTAGTATGCTATTGAGGCAGTAAAATTAATGGCAATGTGGAGAGCATATCTACCCATGGGACAGACGGGATATTTATTCTGTATATTGGCCCTTCAGGGGGTACTAGCTGCCTTTGGGATCCAAGAGAAAGAAAGAGAAGCATGGATGTTACTAAGCAAACGCAGTCCTGGTTTTCCCTGAGTGAGGAAGCCTGACCTGGCAAAATAACTGAGCTGGGGACAGAAGCGCCAGGTTGCCCCCAAGATTGAGGGGGGCCTGTCACATGCTGCATGCTTGTGATGTCATGTGAACAACGTCGCATTGTCTGCGGACGCTAATAATAATAATAATAATAATAATAATAATAATAATAATAATAATTTATTTATACCCTACCCATCTGGCTGGGTTTCCCCAGCCACTCTGGGCGGCTTCCAACAAAATATTAAAATACATTTGTCCAAACATTAAAAGCTTCCCTAATCAGGGCTGTCTTCAGATGTCTTCTAAAAGTCTGGTAGTTATTGTTCTCTTTGACATCTGGTGAGAGAGCGTTCTACAGGGCGGGTGCCACTACCGAGAAGGCCCTCTGCCTGGTTCGCTGTAACTTGGCTTCTCGCAGTGAGGGAACCGCCAGAAGGCCCTTGGTGCTGGACCTCAGTGTCCGGGCTGAACGATGGGGGTGGAGACGCTCCTTCAGGTATACTGGGCCAAGGCCGTTTAGGGCTTTAAAGGTCAGCACCAACACTTTGAATTGTGCACGGAAACGAACTGGGAGCCAATGTAGGTCTTTCAAGACCAATGCTATGTGGTCCCGGCGGCCGCTCCCAGTCACCAGTCTAGCTGCCGCATTCTGGATTAGTTGTAGTTTCCGGGTCACCTTCAAAGGTAGCCCCACGTAGAGTGCATTGCAGTAGTCCAAGCGGGAGATAACCAGAGGAGCTGACCATTGAAACGGTGATGTGTGTGATGCGCATTGCGCATGACATGCACGCACGCCCCCTTAACATTGCGTCACGGTGGGTAAAGTAATCTAGTAAGTAAGTAATCAAGTGGATTTTAGAAGAACAAATCACAGAAATTCTATTCCTCCCCCCCCCAAAAAAAAAATTGCAGAAGCCCAGCATCATATTACCTGTTGTGAACAAATAAATCCAGCTACAGATTGTTTGACATTCTGATGGCAACATGCTCAACTGACTTAAATATCTTATGTCACAACTAGGCATAGAAATAATCTGCAGTGGTATATCTTTTCCACTAGGGAGCAGTTATGCACTAGCTACAACAATACTCGCAAATTGGAAAGCTTCCAAAATCTGAAAGGCCACCAGTATTGTTCAAAGTGGCAACATATGTAGGTTTCCTGTTTGTTATCTCTGAACTGGTTTGACCTGAGATATTATTACTACCACTACTGTAGGTTATTTACATGTGAAAGAGGATAGCTACAAAATCAGCTGTTTTCAGGACACTTAACCTTGCTTCCTAAAATTTCAGACATAGGCAATCTAGAGATATGAGGAAAACCTATTACATTAGTAGACAAAATTTCTTTCTCAGGTGCCAGATCTGATAAAGATATATTTTAATTAAGATTAATGAGATCTCATCAGCTTGTACACTGTATATCTATTATTTATATTTATTGAATTTATATAATGCCCTATACCCAGAGGTCTCAGGGCGGTTCACAGAACAAAATCAAAATTTAAAACCGCGAAATATATAATCAAAATAAAAACAAGAACCCAATAACGCCCCCCCAAAAACACATTTAAAAAGGGCATATCTACGACTCATTGAACAAACGTGTATCTACCATTCATTGAACAATACGGCCGATGCTTTCAATGGTTTATTTTTAAACGCACCCATAATAATGCTAGTATTGCAGGTATTTATGTGGCATATGCAATCGTCGATTTGCCTTGGCACTACATAGCTTTAAATTCAAATTGCATGTGCAGCCAGCTTGGGATGTGACTGTGCTAAGACTATGAAGAGAATTATTAGTTAATGATAATTAAGAGTAATAGAGAAATTAAGAAATGCAGAATAAGTGATAAAGAATGGAAAATCATCAGAGGTTGTTGACGGAAGTCCAAAACATTGTATAAGATAAGAATTTATGTTAAATGATTGTTGGAAATGATATGTTAAAAAAACCCCAAATATATATGTACAGTGGTACCTCGGGTTACATACGCTTCAGGTTACATATGCTTCAGGTTACAGACTCCACTAACCCAGAAATAGTGCTTCAGGTTAAGAACTTTGCTTCAGGATGAGAACAGAAATCGTGCTCCAGCAGTGCGGCAGCAGCAGGAGGCCCCATTAGCTGAAGTGGTGCTTCAGGTTAAGAACAGTTTCAGGTTAAGTACGGACCTCCGGAACGAATTAAGTACTTAACCCGAGGTACCACTGTATGTATACACACACACACACACACACACACACACAGTGTCTCTGTCTTATCTGGATTGGGCTTCAGTTTGGTGGCTCTCATCCAGTCCAAGCACTGGTCCGGCACTTCCACTGCCTCACCTGCAGATGTAAAGGAGAAATCGAGCTGAGTGTCATCAGCATACTGCTGACAACGTACTCTGAACCGCCTGATAACCCTACCCAGCGGTTTCATGTAGACGTCAAACAACATGGGGGATAGGATTGAGCCCTGTGGAACCCCACATTGAAGGTTCCATGGGGAATTGACAGAGATCCCTGCAACATAGAACCACTTTTGCCCTGATTTCAGATGCGGCTTTGTGATGCAGGTTCTGCACTCCACCAAGTCCCTCACTTGGACAGGTGCTGTTTTCCTCCTTAGGGCTCACTCAGAGGCAATTGCTATTCCTCCCAGGTGAACAGGTAATTGGCAGACCATAATACATGAAACTCATAATCCGGCTGAGCAATAAAATATTATTGAAAAATAATGAGAAATTTAAAGGGGTCAGAGTAATGAAACCCTGACCAAAAAAACCTACACCCCATTAATGTGAAGATTGACTTAAAGGGAGAGCACCTGTTCCTTTTACAGCCTCCTGGAGAAATATTCAGGTTGTAACATCTTCCAGTCCTGCTTTACCACGTGATGGTGGTGGGGGCAGACTGCAGCCGTCAAATCTCACTGTCAACCAAATGTTAAAGGTAAAAGAGTATTCCTAAAAGCAAAGGATTTAGCATCAATATTGGCTTTTGGGATTAACTAAATCCCAAAAGTGTGCAGAGTCTCTGGCTGTGCCATCGCTGCTCTTGCTTTTGTTGGAAGGAAGACAGGAATGAGAACAGCTTGAGGTGGCCCAACCATCTTTCTCTGGGAAGGAGAAGATGCACAGCTCACCTGGCTATCTTCCAGTATAAACCCTGCTTACATTTCACATTCTTCAGTGTCCTATCCTTTTTTTAAACAGGGAGGCTGAGATCAGGGTAAATCATGGGAAGAGAACGACGACGTTCCTGCCCAACAAGAAACAAAAGAAGAAAGTTGCACTCAGACACATCAGTCATATCAAACAGAGGTATAAGGGCCAGACCTGACCTTTTGGACTCAAGGAGAGGAAGTATTGGAGAGATAAGGACAGGAGACTGTGATGTGCTGTCTCTCAAAATTTACAGTCTCACATTTTTGTGGCTTGTTAAGCTGCTGTTTTTGTTTGACCAAACTGCGGGAGGTAGTGGAGGACAGAGGTGCCTGGCGTGCTCTGGTCCATGGGGTCACGAAGAGTCGGACACGACTAAACGACTAAACAACAACAACAAGCTGCTGTTTACTTTTGTTGAAAGCAGCTGTGAAAGGGGAGGCTTCGGATGAAGGCTGCAGTGCCTGGAGAAATATATCCACAATATGGCTATCCCCTCTGTCACATCTGTAGTTTCACCATTAAGCAGGAACATCTTGTGGCTACAAATTAGAAAACACTTTCATTTAAAATTTGTTTGCTTGGTTTTCAAATCAAAGTTTTACAATCACATATCCAATATAAAACATAAAAAACAAGATTCCAAGGAATCTCCTGGACTTCCCTCCTTCCCTTTGTGGGTGCTATTGTTAATCATTTCCTCCTACATCTTTTATAATAATCCAAATCTTTTACATCTCCATTGCGTCCACCATTAAACTACAAGTGTTATTCCAGTCCTGCTAACAGTTTTAACTGTTTGCAATGGTTTTTAAGATAAATTATAAATTATAAATTTTCCCATTCCTTATTGAAATTTTGGCCTTCCTGATTGCTGATTGTTCCAGTCATTTTTTGCCAAAATTAGAAAACACATTCAGACACCCAGGGCTGGTGCTTGACTCCACGGAGCCTGTGGTTTGGTGCTGCTGATGTCCCCCCACTCAACATCAGGCTCTGCTCTTCTTGTGGCAACCTTGGCCATCACAAGCTTTCTCTGATGCCACATCCATCAACCTCCACCAGCCTCCTAGACATGCTTCAGTGGTAGATGGGAGACAGAACTTTCAATGGGAGCTAAGCTCAGCTGTCATCTGTGGTAGCAACCAACGTCTTAATTCACCCAAAATGCAATGCCCTGGCCTATGAAATGTCTAGATGTAGCCCTACCTGGACTATAGCTCTATGGAATCAATGAATTTAATAGATCTATGCATTGAATTTTAGGTAATTTAAAATGGTGTTTGGTCCATGTGGATGGGACCACCTGAGTTGGTTCCTGTTCTAAACAGGCACTGGCACCTACCACTGGGTCCTGGCAGGGAAAGCAATGGTTGGCAGTGCATCTAATTTGGACTGGTGAGGGGCCCTGCCAAGCCCTGAAGGCCTCAGCTTCCAACTTCCAAACACTCTCTCCTTGCCAACGTAGCTCAGCTTCATGCCACAAAGATGTACACATGCACTGTGCGTACATTACCAACTTTTGATTTCGAAATGACTTAATCTCCCTTCCAGGACTTGGTCAGGCATGTAGAAGCAGCTGGTGACTCAGCAGAAGAGGCTTAGGAAACCTGAAGGATCAAAGGAGCGCTAGGAGCAAAAAATGACATGTTGGGTCAGGGTGGGATCTGAAACAATGTGGATTTTTACAGCTTCTTCAGACCTTGGTAGTAGTTCATAAAATACTCCTTGGATGGCAAGACAAGCTATAAAACCAAAACTCTACCAATCTTGTAAGGGCTTTCAGCAGCAGATGCAAGCAGATGCAGGCATAATGCTATGTTTAGGTACAGTGGTACCTCGGGTTACAGACGCTTCAGGTTACAGAAGCTTCAGGTTACAGACTCCACTAACTCAGAAATAGTATCTCAGGTTAAGAACTTTGCTTCAGGATAAGAACAGAAATCGTGCAGCAGTTGCGTGGCAGCAGCAGGAGGCCCCATTAGCTAAAGCGGTGCTTCAGGTTAAGAACAGTTTCAGGTTAAGAACGGACCTCCAGAACAAATTAAGTTCTTAACACAAGGTACCACTGTTTTCTTTTTGTGTACAGGAGAACCTTGAACCCAACTGTGAGCAGCCAGGTCCAGAGTGTGCCCAGAATCAGCCAAATTCAAAGAGAAGGTAATAAGAATTTGCCGTTGCAATGGAGATATCTGCCAACACAGCCCAACTAAACAGATCAGGATGAGTGGAGGGTTGCAGAGCTCTGTTGGCACTGCTGGAGGAACAGTGACATTATACCCCAGCCTAAATCCTTATGAGATGGAGCTCCTCATCAGGTAAGACAGCCTATGTCAGCCTTTTGAAGCCTTGACCAATCTTTAGGCCAAGGAGGACCATTCTGGAAGTGAGTCAGGAGCTGGGAAGACAGAGGAGAATCCTGGGCGAAATTTAAAGCACTCTTAGGATGAAGCCTGCAGGGTGGACAGACAAGGCACAGCCCCAACCCCCATGTGGGTAGGGACCAGAAGCAGATGTGGCATCATAATTTATCTGCAATTTTAAACATCTGCGTTGATTGCTTCAGAGGACAAGTAGGCAAATAATCATGTAAAAGTTAGTGTCACCGCAAAGCTAGAGAAATAACTGAAGGGTGATCAAAACCTCAAAAGAATAAACGGACATAAATCGGACATCAAGAATCACAAGACAGAGAAACCAGTAGGAGAACACTTCAATCTCCCAGGACATTCTATACAAGATCTCAAAGTAGCTGTTTTACTACAAAGGAATTTCAGAAATAGACTGGAAAGAGAAGCTGCTGAATTGCAACTCATTACCAAACTTAAAACCATGGAGAGACCTGGTCTGAACAAAGACATTGGATTCTTATCTCATTATACATGACAAAGCCATTTTTCACCTTCTCACCCCTTGCTTTTTCCTGTAAGACCTATTGCAGTCGTTAAGAGTCATCAACAGGCTCATCACAGCTATCTGCCAATCACCCATTCCCACCACCCTTCTGAGTAATACCCCTCCCCACCTTCTCACTATATAGAAGGATCTGGCAACTTCTGTTTCAGTGTATCTGAAGAAGTGTGCATGCACACGAAAGCTCATACCAAGAACTAACTTAGTTGGTCTTTAAGGTGCTACTGGAAAGAAACAAAACCTCAAAGTAATTCCAGATATTCCATGAGGAATTGATATAAGGAGAAGCCCTGATGCAACATTCCAGCATATATTAGTAAGCTTGGCCACTTGAATAAGCAGATGGTGCAAGATGCTCCAGAACAGGAATGGTTACCAGTACACAGAGCGGCACTTTGTTCTCCAGACCTTTGCCAGGGTGAGGCTCAATTTGAAAAGTTTTTGCTATCAAGCCTAAAGGGTTTGTGTGCTCACTCAGGTATAGAACAATATACAAACACACACATTTATATGTCACGTACACCATTCAAATGAGAGATAGAACACTAAAATTATTTATTTATAAATTAAATATCTGCGGGCTGTGATCTAAACCACTGAGCCTCTTGGGCTTGCTGATCAGAAGGTCAGTGGTTTGAATCCCCGCAACAGGGTGAGCTCCCGTTGCTCTGTCCCAGCTCCTGCCAACCTAACAGTTCAAAAGCATGCCAGTGGGTTTGAGCCCCACTTTTGGCAAAAGATTCCTGCATTGTCATGGTCCCTCCCAAACTCGATTCCCTGATTCTCTGATTCCATGAAACCAATATCCCTCCTCCCATGGGTTTCATCTATTCTTTCACACATCACATTCATGCACATGCAAACACCATTCTGCCTAAACCACATTTGAAACCTCCCATGTACTCACATAAACATATACCAACTGACATCCAAAAACATGATATCCATTCACGTTCCTGCCCTGGCTTCAATCCACAAATATCCACTGGCTTCTGTTGACTGTCTTCCAAAGGTGAACTTCCATCAGCCGACATCCACAAACATCCGTCTGCTTTAGCCTTGTAGCCTCCACCAACTTCCGAATCCAAGCCATTGGCTTCCATCCACCAACATCTGCCAGCTTCTCTTAGGTCCATCATGAGACGTCCGCCAGCTTCCAACCACAGATACCAGCAGCCTTCAAGCAAGCAAACTTGCCTTATTACCGCTCCCTAGCATCCCACTGCCAGAGGATTGCCTCCTTCGATTCACCAGTTTGCCTCCTCCAAGTGGAAGAAACCTGGGCAGTGCTGAATGTCACATCCATTGCCAGGTTTGTCCTGCTGGAAACAGAAAAGGGCTTTCCCCTTGGCCTGCCTTTATATCCACTCAGTTGCCAAGTGCTTTGTGACATCACAAGAAACCCACAGCCAATGGCAACAGCTGGGGAGGCATCACCTTCATTGCTTTGAGCCTCACAATGGTGGGTGGACCTATCAGTGATTGTGTGCTTGTTTAAACCACTAAGCCTCTTAGGCTTGCCAATCAGAAGGTCAGCAGTTCCAGTCGCCATGATGGGGTGAGCTCCTGTTGCACTGTCCCAGGGCAGTTTATAATATAAAAACACAAAAATACATACCATAAGGATAAAGGTATAAGGTAAAGGGACCCCTGGACGGTTAACTCCAATCAAAGGCGACTATGGGATTGCGGCACTCATCTCATTTTCAGGCCGAGGGAGCCGGCGTTTGTCCACAGATAGCTTTCTGGGTCATGTGGCCAGCAGGACTAAACTGATTCTGGCGCAACGGGACACGGTGATGGAAGTCAGAGCACATGGAAACGCCGTTTACCTTCCTGCTGCAGCAATACATATTAATCTACTCACGCTGGTATGCTTTCGAACTGCTAGGTTGGCAGGAGCTGGGATGAAATGACAGGAGCTCATCCCATCATGCGGATTCGAACTGCCAACCTTACAATTTAGACCACAGCCCCACCCATGTCCCCAAATAACAAATAAATTGCCATAAAAACAAAAACAAAACAAAAACACTCCCACCCCATACAGTTTAAAAGGCCATTGATTGGCCAATGAAACAAAGGCCTGGGAAAAGACCAATGTTTTTGCCTGGTGCCTAAAGTCATGTAATGAAGGTGCCAGGCAAACCTCCTGGGGCAGAGCATTCCACTAAGAAGGAGCCACCACAGAAAAGGCCCCTTTTCAACTGAGAAATGTTGGAGGGTATGCCTTAACAACAGTAACTGCATCCTAGCACTATGAACAACAGAACAGAGCCTTGTCCTGACATTTTAATGAATTGCAGATGCCAAAGAAAAGTTAATTCATTTGACTGCACCACATAGTACTGAGTAGTTTAAACTGTGTACGCACTATAACTTCATAGCACATTCAAAGCACATTTCCCCCTCTAGGAATTATGGGAGCTGTAGATTGTTAAGGATTTCTGGGAATTGTAACTATGTGGAAGGTAATGTGTTATGCTTAGAATTCTTTAAGGGAAATAATGTTCTTTGAATGTGTGGAATTTAGCATGATGAGGATAAACTGAGTTTTGTAAGAAACGGCTAGTCTAATATTTTCCCTCAGTCTCCTTTTTAGCAGCCTTCAGGTGAACTTGATAATCTTTTAGGTATATTTTAGATACCAAAACATCTGCCTCAATCGAGGCATTAACAAATCCCAACAGTCATTAACTTTCAGTAGTGTGGGATTAGTTTTTTTCAAATGTCCAAGAGATTAGATTCTGTATTATATCCTCTGCCTTTTTCCTATATAAGAAGTTACAAAAATGTCTTTCTGTGCTTGTATTAGAGTAACTGAGTGGGCCTCTATACTTCTTAGGCTAAGGTGAGCACTAGCCAAATAAATGTGTTTGGGTTGGCACATTTCGAGTCTGCATCGCTGCTAAAGGCTGAATCTGAATCTTGTCTCATTGCAGTTATTAGTGAGGTCATGTCCTGAGTTTTCAATTACAGCTTCATCAAATGGGTCGAAGTGTGCCCTGGCCTTGCACAAATCATCATCTGTTAGATAGAGTCCTACTAAATTGTCAATATACTTCTTGTCTTCCCTTCAGCAAACCTTATTTTTAAACCATTTTTTATCTTTCTGAAGTGTTGTCTTGTGAACCAAACACTATGAAGCTACCAGAAGAGAACAACACGCCCCCCTGTCTTGCCCCCAGTCTGCACCCATGAGTCAGACTCAGAGACTTCTTCTACGCAATAGGATTGTTATCAAAGCTGCATATGTTTCTCACCACTAAAGGCATTTAAGCATCCACACGGATGTATCATTCACAAGTTTTTGTGCAGTTTTGGCTAAGATCCACATGAACAATGAGATCAGAAAAGCAGTCAGTTCTCTGAATTGAAGTTTGTTCTGTGTCATAGACACTGAAGAAGCAAAGATCGCCAGTGTCAAAGCAACGATTCTTCAACATCAACTTCATTGGTCTGGTCATGTTGGTCGGATGCCTGATTATCATCTTCCAAAGCAACTACAGTGGTACCTCGGGTTAAGTACTTAATTCGTTCCGGATATCCGTTTTTAACCTGAAACTGTTCTTAACCTGAAGCACCACTTTAGCTAATGGGGCCTCCTGCTGCCGCCGTGCCGCCAGAGCACGATTTCTGTTCTCATGCTGAAGCAAAGTTCTTAACCTGAGGTACTATTTCTGCGTTAGCGGAGTCTGTAACCTGAAGCGTATGTAACCTGAAGCGTATGTAACCTGAAGCGTATGTAACCCAAGGTACCACTGTACTATATTCGAAACTCAAAAATGGAAAGCTGGAGGTCAACAAAAGAGGTTTAAAGATTCTCGCAGGGCAAATCTAAAAAAAATGTAGTATAAACACCGACAACTGGGAAACACTGGCCTGTGACCTCTCCAATTGGAGAACAGCCTTTACCAAAGATGTCGTGGGCTTTGAAGATGTTCGAACTCAGGACGAAAGGAGAAACGTGCTAGGAGGAAAGCACGCTTGGCAAACCCTTACCGTGATCAACTCCCACCCGGAAACCTCTGTCCCCACTGTGGAAGGGCGTGTGGATCCAGAATTAGCCTCCACAATCACTTACAGAATCACTGTTAAAACAGTGTTTATGGAAGACAATCTTACTCGGCTACGAGGGATCGCCAAAGAAGAAGATGTGAAACTGCTGTTTTGCGGCTTCTCCACAGCACTGTCATGACTTTATCACCACGCCAAAGAGTGACAGATCCTGTCACGAGCCTTGTTGAGACATCCAGGAGGGGCTGGTTGGATCAGGACATGGGGTGAGAGGAGCTCAAAGAGTTGGAGACCATTGATCCCACGGAGAGACCCTTCTCCAAGATAGGAGGACAAAAACAGCATGCAGTGGATTGGTAACAATGGCGTCAGGAGTCTTTAAAAATGAAGTCAGCTGAAGATGCAGTGAGGAACCTGAGCTGAGGTGACAATTCTGTGCATGCTTACCTGAAAGAAAGGTTAGCTGAAGATTGCAGGACTTCTTTCTGAGTAAACATGAATGGGATTGGCTGTTAGAAATACAAAAAGGAAAAGAGATTTGAAAAATCCAAATACTGAGTGATGCCTTGCTTTGTTTTAAAATGGTGTCTGGGGACATACTGGTAACTTTCAGTTATTTCAACAGAAAATTCTGTAGTGCTGACTTTTCCTTAGTGTCCTCTGCCAGCCCCCCATGCCTAGAAATAAACTTGGCAATGCTTTTGTCTTTTCCCATACATGCTGAATTCACTACTTTCTCTCGTGCAAAAACTTTGATACAAGTCTAATGAGGCCGAGAAGTGTTAAGGCTATGAAAGAATGTTGTTTTAGAAAAGGTATAAAACAGCTGGAAAAATAAATTGCCAGACATTTTACGGCTGAACAAAAATGTAACTTTAAAAATGGATTGCAGTGTTGCTGGCTTGAAATGTGCCAGAAAACCATGTAAACCAAACATAAGCCCCTCCTGATAGTCTTTGAGCCAAGATAGTGCTAAGAAGCACGGGTCTTCCTATATATCAAGAAAAGAATGCTGCAAAAACCGACACATTTGAGAAGGAAATGTCTTTATCTTTTCATTTCAAATTGATCTTCCTAGGTTAGTATACCTGAAGGAGTGTCTCCACCCCCATCCTTCAGCCCGGACACTGAGGTCCAGTGCCGAGGGCCTTCTGGCGGTTCCCTCACTGTGAGAAGTGAGGTTACAGGGAACCAATCAGAGGGCCTTCTCGGTAGTGGTGCCCGCCCTGTGGAACGCCTTCCCATCAGATGTCAAGGAAATAAACAACTATCTGACTTTTAGAAGACCTCTGAAGGCAGCCCTGTTTAGGGAAGTTTTTAATGTTTGATGTTTTATCACGTTTTTAATATTCTGTTGGAAGCCGCCCAGCATGGCTGGGGAAACCCAGCCAAATGGTTGGGGTATAAAAACCATCATCATTATTATAGTTGCACTCTTCTTTATTTTCCATCAATACCCTGTATGCAACTCTTTTGGCCAATAGCTTCATTTCAGCAGACATTCGTACATGAAAGCATGGTGCAATTTGCCTCCACCACCGCCTAGCGAGGAAGGGAAAGGACTTGAAGGGACAACTCAGTTTGTGCACTGCTATCAATCATGGCTGATAGTTACTGGGAATCCCAAGTGGAGAATCTGCTTCTCTGCTCAGTTCTACTTTTGAGCTTCCCGTAGGCATCGCTGGTGGACAACTGTGAGAACAAGAGGCTAGAACCTTCATTGGAGGTATTTAGACAGAGGTTGGATGGTCCTCTGTTAGGAGCTTTTAAGCTAAAATTCCTGCATTTGTGCGGATTGGACTATATGATTCTTGGGTTACTGTCCAACTCTAGAATTCTGTGATTCTGAGGTCAAGTATTCTGTAGTCTGAGCCAACAAAGTTCTTCTTACATTTTGGAGACCTGAGATTGTGTAAAGGCTTATAGATGGCCTTGTCAGCATGAACCTCTTCTACCCAACAAGAGGATGGATGATGTTCTCTCTCTTCTTCTTTTTTGGAAATAATTTTTATTTGATTTTAAAGGTATAAAATTAGAAAAATAACTTAACACATATCCACAATTAAGAGATTCCTCCAAATCTCTGGACTTCCCACCTTCCCCTCCATGGGTTCTATTATTAAATCTTTTCTACTGCATCTTTTTCAGTACTACACACACACACACACACACACATATATATATATATATATATATATATATATATATATATATATATATATATTCCTTCATTATCTTCATAATACCCATTATATTACAAGTGTTATTGCAATCCTGCTAATGTTTTCATCTGTTTACAGTGGTCTCCAAGATAAATTATAATTTCCCCCCATTCCTTATTAAAGTTTTGGTCTTCTTGGTTCCTGAACTTTTCAGACAATTTTGCCTTTTGGCATAGTCCAACAGTTTAATTCACCATTCTTCTCTGGTAGGGACTTTATTTTCTTCCCGTCTCTGGGCTAATAGCATCCATGCTGCTGTCGTCACGTACATAAAAAGTCGTTTCTGCTCGGGACAGATTATGTTTTCAGTTCGTGTAACAAAGGCAGAGGAAAAAGCATTTTTCCTTTAGCACTGGCTGCTGTGAAAACTTCACACAAAGTCTTCCTCTTCCTTGTTGACTTGCCTCCAGCTAGGGGGTGAAATGTGATGCTCAACTTGTTTTGGCTTGGGGTTCAAAAATTAAGATAGGAGATGGGATTGAGTTACTCCTGGCATGCTAAAAAAAGGTTTCTTCGTCAGCCTGAATGCAAAGCTGTCCCTCCCTGCTCTTGTTAAATGTCACCACACTCTTCCTTGTTAAAAATAACGGATGTGTTTCATGCAGATAGTGCCCTTAAGGTGAAATATGTGGTAACCTTGAGGGGATCATTTGTGTGTGTGTGTGTCTTGAAAAGAATTTCCCCACCCCCTCCGATTTGAGGTATGCATCCATCATCAATACTGCAGTGAAATGAGGCAAGCCGTCGATTTCATAGGGGCTATTAGGAGAAATATTTCACTCTTGATCTTATGAAACAGGAAGCCAAGTGACTCGAAGCACCTGGCGAAGGTAATAATCCATGGGCAACACATCATCTCAAATGCCTTGAAGCTGTTTCCCAATACAAGGGGGGCAGTTCTCAGGCAGGCACTTGTCACAACTCACCGCTAGTCAATCCTGCCCTGCCAGCCTGGAATGAGGACTGATCCATTACCCCCAGCCTCCCAGGAGCCCTTGCAAAAGGTAACAGGAAGAGGCAAATTGGCTGAACCTTAAAACAAGGGTTGTTGTATTATACTCCCTTTGCTATGTTTTTAAATCAGGGTGCCGCTAGACTGTCAGTATTTTGCATGAGCATTTTGAGCACCTACCAGGAAATTTAAGGTAAAGGTAAAGGGACCTCTGACCATTAGGTCCAGTTGTGACCGACTCTGGGGTTGCGGCGCTCATCTTGCTTTATTGGCCGAGGGATCCGGCGTACAGCTTCCGGGTCATGTGGCCAGCACGACTAAGCCACTCCTGGCGAACCAGAGCAGCACACGGAAACACTGTTTACCTTCCCGCCAGAGCGGTACCTATTTATCTACTTGCACTTTGACGTGCTTTCAAATTGCTAGGTTGGCAGGAGCAGGGACCGAGAAATGGGAGCTCACTCTGTCGCGGGGATTTGAACCGCCGACCTTCTGATCGGCAAGTCCTAGGCTCTGTGGTTTAACCCACAGCGCCACCCGCATTTAGGCTGGCACAATTAAAGTGAAGTTCTCCCTCACCCTAGCACAACAGATCCACTTTGAGAAAGAGGCAGACTTTTTTTTAGTTAGGAAAGTGAATGAACTGAAATGTGTGGGCTGTTTTAGGATGTGCGTGCTTGTTTATTCATTTAAAATATATTGGGCAGATATTTGTAGACTGCCTTCTGAAGGGGGCTAAATACAAGACAATAAACTAATTGCATAAAGATCACAAAATGCTGAAATATGCATCACATAAAGATCACAAGACAGGCCATAACAAGGAGGTGAATCGGTCCAGCATGACAGAACCAATTAAAAACCAGTCAAAAACCTTCAGACTCTCCGACCACAACATTTTACTTAAAAGCTATCTGAAACAAGTGAGGCATCCATATCTACTGTATTTAAAGGCCCATTTAAAGGTCTGCAAAAAAAGGGCCATTTAAACACTCCTCAAGAGATAATATGATAATCATGGGGTCACCACTTAAAGAGCTCACACCTCCCTCCCTTCCTCGCCAACCTAATGGATAGTATTGCATACCCTCCAACATTTCTCCAATGAAAATAGGGATGTCCCATTCCATAATGATAATTTTACTATTTATACCCCACACATCTTACTGGGTTGCCCCAGCCACTCTGGGCAGCTCCCAACATATATAAAAAAACATTATAAAACATTAAAATAACCTTCCCTATACAGGATTGCCTTCAAACAGTTTGGGAGTCAGATAACTTCATACCTTTCAACATTTATCCAATGAAAATAGGGACATCCTAAGAAAAAGTGGGACATTCCAGGATCAGCTTCTCTAAATCAGGGACGTCCCTGGAAAATAGGGACACTTGGAGGGTCTGGTATTGACTAATAAATGAGGAGAATGTCTGAAGCTTATTTTTCAATGCAGGCAGCCTGATACAACTTCAGGTAGTCCTTCAAGTACTCTGGTCCCAAACCTGTTATGGCTTTATAGGCTAACATCAGCATCTTGAACCTGCAAGTGTACTAGCGGCTAGTGTGTAATCTGTGTAGTACCGGTATTGTATATTTTTCCGCGGACTGTCTAACCGGAGTGGTGCATGCTCTAGTTATCTCCCGCTTGGACTACTCTACATAGGGCTACCTTTGAAGGTGACCTGGAAACTACAATTAATCCAGAATGTGGCAGCTAGACTGGTGACTGGGAGCAGCCGCCGAGACCACATAACACTGGTCCTGATAGATCTGCATTGGCTCCCAGTACATTTCCGAGCACAATTCAAAGTGTTGGTACTGACCTTTAAAGCCCTAAACAGCCTCTGTCCTGTAGACCTGAAGGAGCATCTCCACCCTCATCATTCAGCCCGGACACTGAGATCCAGCGGCGAGGGCCTTTTGGCGGTTCCCTCATTGCGAGAAGTGAGGTTACAGGGAACCAGACAGAGGGTCTTCTCGGTAGTGGTGCCCATTCTGTGGAACACCCTCCCATCAGATGTCAAAGAAATAAGCAGCTATCCTATTTTTAAAAGACATCTGAAGGCAGCCCTGTTTGGGAAGTTTTTAATATTTAATGCTGTATAGTTTTTAACACTCAACTGGGAGCCGCCCAGAGTGGCTGGGGAAACTCAGCCAGATGGGCAGGATATAAATAATAATAATAATAATAATAATAATAATAATAATAATAATAATAATAATAGCCACACCTCTACAAACATGCGAACAGCCTCATTTTGCACTGTAAAATTTGGCACTACAGCTAGTGTAAGGTAAGGATATTTGTGTTAGGGAATTGTGACACCTCCTCCTCCCTATTGTCTCCTCCAACCTGCCAAATCGTCTCCTGAATGTCCAGCCTGGTATGTGGGAGCTGCTGAAAGAGGGAGAGGAATCTGTTAGAGACACCCTCCCTGAGAAGAGCAGATGTAATCTGGAAATACTGAAATATATTTATGGTTTTATATCGCTATTATATCCATCACCAGTTTATGCAACACAATTTGTCAATTGCTCATCCCCCCCTCCCCCAGGAAGGAAGTACAGTGGTACTTCGGGTTACATACGCTTCAGGTTACAGACTCCGCTAACCCAGAAATATTACTTCGGGTTAAGAACTTTGCTTCAGGATGAGAACAGAAATTGTGCTCCGGCGGCGCAGCAGCAGCAGCAGCAGGCCCCATTAGCTAAAGTGGTGTTTCAGGTTAAGAAAAGTTTCAGGTTAAGAACGAGCCTCCGGAACGAATTAAGTACGTAACCAGAGGTACCACTGTATCGGCCTTCAAATATCTTACAGAGATTGATAAGTTGCACACACACAATATAAGTTAACGGTGGTAAACCCAGGCTCAGGGTTGGTTTAATTTTTTTTCATGCAAAAAGACTAAACATGACCCAAAGGATCTTAGGAAACTTATGAGACCGTGACCTTTCCTATAACATGGATTCTGCTACTCAAGGTCCATAGACTTTTTGGGATGTGATGATTCATGTAGGCATGTTTCTGATTGCCCTGGACCTCTTAACCACAGGTGGCTGTTTCGTATACGTGTGTGTTTTAAAAACACCTCCTAGCAAGTAAAAAAAGCCCACCCTAATACAGTGGTGCCTCGCAAGACGAAATTAATTCGTTCACAAAAAATCATAAAAATGCAGGAAAATGCAGGAAAAAACCACAGAAGCTTCCAGATTCTTGCAAACCCCTCCCCAACACCAAGTCCTTGAATTCCAAACACCCCAACCCAAAATCCAACCCCCCCAAAAAAGTTTTAAAAGCTTAACTTACCAAATGGCTGCAAAAGAAGTTTTGGAAAAGCTTCAAAAATCACCAAAGTCTTTAAAAACCTCAAAAAAGGCTACTATGTACACTGCGTTCTATGAGTTGCTCCTCGAAGTCAAGTCGCAACTGTATTAACGGTGTTAAGAAAAAGGAAACAAACTTGCAAGACGTTTTCGTCTTGCGAAGCAAGCCCATAGTGAAATTCGTCTTGCGAAGCAGCTCGAAAAACGGAAAACCCTTTCGTCTAGTGGGTTTTCCGTCTTGCGAGGCATTCGTCTTGCAGGGCACCACTGTAACACATCAGGCAGAGGATGTGCCTGATTTATACTGTTATATTGATATGTCCGTGACATATTGGCAAAACGGAAGTCTCAGCATCCCTGTTTGTGTCGAGATTTCTGCAGATATTTCATGGCCCTACCTGTGTATGCTGCTGGTTTCTCTAACGCAGGGGTCAGCAAACCTTTTCAGCCATGGGCCAGTCCACCGTCCCTCAGACCTTGTGGGGGGCTGGACTATATATATATATTTTTTTGGGGGGGGGGAATGAACGGATTCCTATGCCCCACAAATAACCCAGAGATGCATTTTAAATAAAAGCACACATTCTACTCATGTGAAAACACCAGGCAGGCCCCACAAATAAGCCAGAGATGCTTTTTAAATAAAAGGACACATTCAACTCGTAAAAACACGCCCATTCCCAGACTGTCCATGGGCCAGATTGAGAAGGCGATTGGGTCGCATCCGGCCCCCGGGTCTTAGGTTGCCATCCCCTGCTCTAACGCATTGCCATGTTTCATAATGTTAACGTTTCAAGCCACTTCAATCTCTTAAGAGCTTGTTTCTCTTTATAAAAGGAGACAGAATTTGCTGGGAGAAAGGCCCCTGCAGATGGCATGATATAGAACGGTCTCCTTAACACCAGCATGCAACTCAGCGTTCGATTTAAGCGCTACAAATCTTCAGACACATGTTTTGCATTAGGCGCAAGTGATTGCCGTAGCTGCCAAATGTCATAAAAATCCACTCTATATTATTTTAGCCAATGGATTCCACCCCACCCCCCACAAATTATGATGTCAGTGAGAAATCCTGATAGACCTTGAGCTAGATTGAATGTAAAACTGCATGCATAAGGATTTTACAATTATTATTAAAACTAATTAAGTGTTAAGTGTAGAGATTGGGACCAATCACAATTCAGATCTCATGGTTCTGTTTTTGTTCTTTAAAAGTTCCTCTGTTTATTAGGTACCGTCCCTGGATTCAGCAATTAGTTGCACGCCAAGCAGTTCAGAAATTTGTGCTATGAGGCTGTGAATCCATTAGCAGGGAAATACAAGGTGGGGGAAACTCTCTTCAGTCATCTTCACAGATCAGATTTGTTTGCTCAAGTTGAAAAGGGGAAGCTTAGAAAAATGGTCTGTTTCAAAAGCGATGAAGGGAGGTTGAATTTCAAATTCTATATGCATGTTTGGATGTTGAAGTTTCAGCTCCCCCTAGAGGTATATTTAAGCAAGGTCTCAGTTTGGAAGCAGAGTGTCAAAATAATATCCATTCTAAGCCCTTTGTTATTAACTTCTGTAGTAGCTGTGATGATGTCGATGATAAATATGGGCACAAATCATTTTATGCGCTAAAGATGCCCACATGATATGCAATAATTAATGTTTTTTACACCGAGGCCGGCGCTGCCATTAGGTAGAATGCGGCAGACACCTCAAATCTTGGGTGTCATGAATGGGCTATAGTATAAATCATTAGTCATTTAATCAATTGCTATTTTACTTTTCGTGGCAGGCAGTGAGAGAGGTGCTTGTAGGATGTTCTGCCTCAGGTGCCAAAATAGCCTGACTTTGCACCTTGACATCTGAGAGGAGGAAATGCCATTTGGTGTAAAAACATTTCTTATTGCATAACGTGTGAGCATCTTTAGGGCGTGAAATGATTTGTGCCATTTGCTGCCAACTCAGGCAGCAAAATGTCTTGGACCAACCCTGGTTTACATAGCAGACAAGAGAAATTTATCACAGCTGGAGTTAGATGGCAGAATTCTCTCGTATAGAAGCTGCCGGCCTGCAAGAATATCAAGTTTTGTTTTTGTAAAAACAAAATGTTTTGTTGGTCCTGTTTCTTTTACAATTTAGTAATATGCAAAAGCCAAAGTAAATTGGAGAGACCAGGGAAACTGTGCAGGAAACAGTTGCAAAACTGCACATGCCTGGATCTATCACAATAGGTAAAAAAAATGGGTAAAGGACCCCTGGATGGTTAAGTCCAGTCAAAGGTGTCTATGGGGTTACAGAGCTCATGTCACTTTCAGGCCAAGGGAGCCAGCGTTTGTCCACAGAAGGCTTTCTGGCTTATGTGGCTAGCATGACTGAACCACTTCAGATGGAAACCAGAGCGCACGGAAACACCATTTACCTTCCCACCACAGTGGTACCTATTTATCTACTTGCACTGGCTTGCTTTCAAACTGCTAGGTTGGCAGAAGCTGGGACGGAGCAATGGGAGCTCATCACTTTGCAGGGATTCGAACCACCAACCTTCCGCTTGACAAGCCAAGAGGCTCAGTGGTTTAGACCAGTCTTTCCCAGCCTTGGGTCTCCAGCTGATTTTGGACTACAACTCCCATCATTCCTTGCTAGCAAGGGCAGTGGTTAGGGATGATGGGAACTGTAGTCCAAATACAGCTGGATACCCGAGGTTGGGAAACACTGGTTTAGACCACAGTGCCACCCACATCCCAAATAAACAAGCACACAATCACTGATAGGTCCACCTGCCATTGTGAGGCTCAAAGCAATGAAGATGATGCCTCCCCAGCTGTTGCCCTTGGCTGTGGGTTTCTTGTGATGTCACAAAAGCACTTGGCAACTGAGTGGATATAAAGGCAGGCCAAGGGGAAAGCCCTTTTCTGTTTCCAGCAGGACACACCTGGCAATGGATGTGACATTGAGCACTGCCCAGGTTTCTTCCACTTGGAGGAGGCAAACTGGTGAATGGAAGGAGGCAATCATCTGGCAGTGGGATGCTAAGGAGCAATAATAAGACAGGTTTGCTTGCTTGAAGGCTGCTGGTATCCGTGGTTGGAAGTTGGCGGACGTCTCATGATGGACCTAACAGTAGCTTCTGGCACAATGGGACACTGTGATGGACACCAGAGCGTACGGAAACACAGTTTCCCTTCCTGCCACAGTGGTACCTATGTATCTACTCGCCCTGACGTGCTTTTGAACTACTAGGCTGGCAGGAACTGGGCAGAGCAACGTGAGCTCACTGCTTTGCAGGGATTCAAACCACCAACCTTCCGATTGGCAAGCCCTGGCTTTCATCATGGTGTCCCATTGCACCCATTGCAATTAATCCAGAATGAGGAGCTAGACTGGTGACTGGGAGTGGCCGCCGGGACCACATAACACCGGTTCTGAGAGATCTGCATTGGCTCCCAGTACGTTTCCAAGCACGATTCAAAGTGTTGGTGCTGACCTTTAAAGCCCTAAACGGCCTCAGTCCTGTATACCTGAAGGAGCGTCTCCACCCCCATCGTTCAGCCCGGACACTGAGATCCATCGCCGAGGGCCTTCTGGCGGTTCCCTCATTGTGAGAAGTGAGGCTACAGGGAACCAGACAGAGGGCCTTCTCGGTAGTGGCGCCCGCCCTGTGGAACGCCCTCCCATCAGATGTCAAAGAGATAAATAATTACCTGACATTCAGGGAAGTTTTTAATATGTAACGTTGTACTGTTTTTAACACTGATTGGGAGCCGCCCAGAGTGGCTGGGGAAACTCAGCCAGATGGGTGGGGTATAAATAATAAATTATTATTATTATATTATTATTATCACCAGAAGCGGTTTAGTCCTGCTGGCCACATGACCCGGAAAACTGTCTGTGGACAGACACTGGCTCCCTCGGCCTGAAAGCGAGATGAACGCCGCAACCCCATAGTTGAATTCAACTAGACTTAACCATCCAAGGGTCCTTTACCTTTACCATACCTATTCTTCTTAAGTGTTTTGGGATATTTAGAGTAGGCTCCGCGACTGTGGAATGCTCTCCCCAGGGAGGTCCGCCTGGTGCCTTCATTATACAGTGGAACCTTGCTTGTCAAATGCTTCAGAAGCTGAACAATTCAGAACCCAAACTCTTGAAAGGCTTCCAAGGCACATTTCTCCATCCTTTAAAAATTTGCCAATCGGCAATTGCTCCTCAGTTGTCGAACATTTCAGAAGTTGAACAGTCTTCCAGAACAGGTTATGTTCGATGTTCCACTGTACACCTTTAGGAACCAGGGGAAAAAGTTCCCAATCAGTCCTTCGGTTGATTGGATTGACATCCTATGTCCCTTTAAAATGTGGGGATTTTGGGGGGGTGTTATTGGGTTGTTGTTTTTATTTTGATTACGTATTTTGTGGTTTTATATTTTGATTTTATTCTGTGAATTTCCCTGAGACCTCCGTGTATCGGGCAGTATATAAAATCTATTATTATTATTATTAGGCAGTTGCTATTGGTGTTAGACACTGCTTGTGCTTCAGCACTGAGTAGTGTGGAAAATGCAGCTAAAGCAAATATTTCAAATTGGGTCATCATGACTTGAACAGCCCTCTGATAATGGAGAAAAGGCTTTTGCCGGGAAATTACAGTGAGGAAGGCTGTGGACACTGGAGATCCAAGATGGAAAATCGTCACGGAAGAATAGCTGTATAATTCTGAAATAGGAATGTGTGTTGTCTACCTATCCCTTGGACACAGAGCATAAGCTTTGGAAATGAAACTAAATTCAATGTTTTCCTTCTGTCTGGAAGCAGATTATCTCTTTATGTTTAGAAATACTACATGGAGGAAAGTTCTGATTTTCTCAGAGGAAAGCTGGCTAATTTTGTAAAGAAGAACCCCATATATCTGCTGAGAAGTCCCTTCACAGTCATCTGTGCACATCTGTTATCCAGACTTTATTGGAAATAAATGGGAGGTGGCTGGTGGATGGGGAAAATGTATTTGTGAATACTTTGCCAGTCTTCCTCTCCCAGTTCACAGATAATTCACACGAGTTTCCATCAGCAATACAAATCTCCTAGATTAGACAGAGACAGACCAAGAGCTAGAACAGAGGCAAGGGAACGAATGGGAGACAGACTGTCTGATATGAGTGGAAAATGGATGTTTTTTCGTTTGTACTTATGTCAAAAGCCACAGATTATTCTTATTTTTGGTATGCACTGTTTTTGGCAGTATGCTCACATTTGTGTTATGTATTTTTTTGGGGGGGAGGGGTTACATTTAACTTCCACAAATGGGGAAGTGTGTGTTTGTTCTGAACACCACACATAAAAACCTTCTAATGTGGTACACACATTAAATACTTCAATTTAAAGATCACAAAAGAAATGTAGGAAACTTCCATTGGTCCCCGTTCACACCATAGATTTAAAGCACCAGCTTATCACTTTAAACAGTCATGGTATCCCCTATGAATTCTGGAAGCTGTGGTTATCAAGGGTGCTGTGAGTTGTTGTCGACTCAATTTTATTTTCAACACATGATGCATTAAAAACCAAACAAAACTAATATCTGAAGAGAGCAATGTAATAAAAAGGAAAAGAAAAGAATGAGGCAAAACAAAGAAGAAGAAAAGAAACACAGCCACAGAAAACTTTATATTCTATCAACCTTCTATCTTAATCGTCAGTTCATCTGGTACATCAGATGTGGCTGAACTACAACTCTCAGCGCTCCCAGCCAGCGTGGCTGAAAGCCAAGGATTATCGGTATTGTAGTTCAACAACGTTTGGCGGACCAAAGGTTCCCCACACCAGGCCTAATCCTTTGTGGCAGGGATGTTACTGGGGCTGGATATGATGGCATGTAGTACACATCATAGCTCAGCCCAGTAAGGTAAAGGGTAAAGGGACCCCTGACCATTAGGTCCAGTCGTGGCTGACTCTGGGGTTGCAGCGCTCATCTCGCTTTACTGGCCGAGGGAGCCGGCGTACAGCTTCCAGGTCATGTGGCCAGCATGACTAAGCCGCTTCTGGCGAACCGGAGCAGCTCACGGAAATGCCATTTACCTTCCCCCCGGAGTGGTACCTATTTATCTGCTTGCACTTTGACGTGTTTTTGAACTGCTAGGTGGGCAGGAGCAGGGACTGAGCAACGGGAGCTCACCCCGTTGCAGGGATTCGAACCGCCAACCTTCTGATCGGCAAGCCCTAGGCTCTGTGTTTTAACCCACAGCGCCACCTGCGTCCCTTAAAGTAAAGGTAAAGGTAAAGGTAAAGAAGAAGCTTGCAGTGGGCCAAATGGACTGAAGATTACAGCAGCTGATGCCCTTGTCAGAACCTCAAATAAGAGTTGTACTGGGTGCTGAAAAGTGCTGCACCTTATAGATCAAGAAATAATGGGAATCGAATTCTGGTAGCATTTAAGCCCTGTTCAGGGTGCTGGTACAGCACTTTGAGAAACAGGTTACTGTATTGTGGGGGAAACCACAGTTGAATATATTCTGCAAGAAGGAGAAAAAGACTAGTAGAATCAAACAAATTACCTCTTGGAGATTCTCTCGTTAGCATTAATCCTAATATAGGCAGAACCTGATGAATCTGCAGAATGAACAGAGTCTTGTACTTTGGCTTGTCTGGTTTAGAATAAGAGAGGATAAATTAAAATTAATTTCATAGACTTTCAAGTGAGAAAACATAGTTGAAAATGCTTAAAGAATGGTCTCCCCCCGTTTTCTCTCCTCATATCATAAGGCTACCTTAGCAAATAAATTTCAAGACGCTTGCTTTCATCTGCCTATTTGTACAATGCAACACATTTTTAAAAAATTATATCCTATAACTGCCAACAGTTAGCTCTAGAAGTACTGTATCCTACCCACGTTTTCTCATATATTATTTTATAGGATTATTTTATATTATTTGCTGGTTTGAAGATGCATACGGTTGATATGCTGATATGTTTTATGTCCTTTTTCAGACCTTCTGCATATTCGTTTCACAGGTGTGCATGCAAATAAAATGTGTGTAGAAAACTTGTGCAAATGTACATGGGTAAACAACTTCAGCATGTAGTACACTTATATCCCATTTTTCAACCAGCAAAGGTGCTTCAGAGGTAAGGAACATTTTTTCGGTCTGAGGAACACACTCCGTTCTAGGTTAACTTCGGGGGGGGGCACATGGTGCTGATGGGAAGAGCCAGAAAGAAGAGTGGAACAGCAAATGCAATTTTGTCCCTGGGAGGAGGGTGTTGTAAGGGGGTTGTGAGGGCCTCTCCCCATATAAACTATTCCAGACTCTACATTCATCATCGGAGCCCCTTTTTAATAATAATTTTTTATTAGTTTTCAATTACAATCCAATAATAGCCTCATTGTAACAATACCAATCTATAATACAATAATTAATACCCATTGTTCAGGTACCAAATTATATAATTTAGATAAAGTGGGCCCCCGCATACAAAATTTGATGAATTGATTATTTGCTTTATTTCTGCGTTCTAAAATCTTACTAATTTCCAGTCATCATAAAAATCCCTTATACAACAACTGCATGATTAGTAACTTGTATGCGTGTTGACACATTGAATGATTTATAAATCTACAAGTGAGGAACTCAAAACTATATGCTTGTGGCAGCTAAAAACTATATCCTTGTGGCAACACGAGAGCGGGGCCTTCTCTGCAGTGGCTCCTCATTTAATGGAATGCTCTCCAAGGAGGTTCGCTGGGTGCCTTCATTATACATTTTTAGGCTCAAGGTGAAAACTTTCCTCATCATCCATGCCTTGGGCTGATTAATCTACATTCTTTAAAATGTCTGGGTTATTGTTTTGTTGATTTGATTTGCTTATTTACCGGTACTTGTTTTTATCCTGTCTTTTATTCTGTGAACTGTCCTGAGATCTTATGATGAAGGGTGGTATATCATCATCATCATCATCATCATCATCAGGGTTGCATTTGTCCTCTGGGCCTAAGGTTTTCCACTCCTGGCATACGGCAACAGAGCAAGCAGTGAATTATCCTATTTAAAGTCTACCGCTTATTTTAGGGCCCAATCAGCTTTTTGACTATTATTATTATTATAGTTTATATACCGCCCTATATCTGGAGGTCTCAGGGCGGTTCACAGAACAAAATAAAATACAGTGGTATCTCCGGTTGCAGAAGGGATCCGTTCTGGAGCTCCTGTCAGATTCTGAGGTTTCCGGAACCAGAGGGACCGCTTCTGCGCATTTGCGCATGGCGAAACCTGGAAAAATACTTCCGGGTTTGCTGTGTACGTATCCCGAAGGATACATAGCCAGGGGTGAATGTAAGTAGAGGTATCACTGTATAGAGAAGAAGGGTTTGTTTATTTAAATGTACACACGAATACCAAAATCAACAGAGTACATATGCTAATGTTAGTTTCTCTCACAGTACATATTTCCAGAAGGGTAGCCATGTTTGTTGCAGCAGGGCAGGGCAGGCAACCACTCCTTTGGTCTCACGGTGGGAGTCCAAAGGGGAAATGGCATTTCCTTAAACTGCTGCATGAGCTGGCAATGTTGACAAGGCGCCACCCATTCTGGTCCTCCTCATCTTTTTTTGCCAGCGGGAAAGGTTGTTTCCTTGGCACAAAAGCACCTTGGGGAAGTGATGCCCACTGGCGGAAGAACGGGAGTGTGGAGGGAGCGGACTGCCCCCGGCACCACTATTCCAGTAAGGTGCTATCGCGGCACCCCCTGGAAATGCGCTGTGCACCCCCTGCGTGCCAGGCACCACTCCTCCACAGGTGGCACACCCATAGCTATCAACTTTTCCCTTTTCTTGTGAGGAATCCTATTTGGAATAAGGGAATTTCCCTTTAAAAAAGGGAAACGTTGACAGCTATGGGCACACTATGCCCCCAGAATGTGCGCCACGCCCCTGTGGATGGTGTGCTACGCCCTTGCAGGTGGCGGGCCATGCCCCCGGGGTGCGCACCATGCCCCAGGGTGCGCGTGATGCTCCGGGGGGGGGGCAGCTACGCCCCCATCTGCTCTCCGCCCCTGGTAGTGGAGCATGCAGCTTCACCACTGATGATACCCTCCGGTGCCATTTAGAAAAGCCGGGGCCTGAAGTGAACTTTGTCTGGGGAGTTTCTGCATAGAGGCCGGGGCAAAGGTGAGGGAAGAGAGCTGGTTTTGCTTCGGATTCCTTGGCTAAACCCAGGAAAGCATGTTCTACTACACTGTTAATATTTAGCTTCAAAAGTCCTTTGAGATTTCAAACCACCATTGCCTACTGACGGGTGGAGAATTAGAGGCCTGTTTTACATACGTCAGCTTCTGATAGCATGAATTAATCACAGGTGGTCACAACCCTTTCAGGAGGAGGCAAGGCTGCCATATTTCAAAAAGGAAAAACCAGGACACCCCGAAAGTTGTTCAGCTTTTTAAAGGAAAGGTGTTGAGCTTTTCTGACTTGTCTAAGATCCAGAGCAAAGTGCCGCCTTTCGAAAATTCCCCCCAGACGTCAATTCCGCCTTGGAAATCCCGGTAATGTCCAGGAAAATCTGGACATATGGCACCCCTAGATATAAGCATAGATGTAAGATAGATACAAGGCAGCTAGACTGGTGACTGGGAGCGGCCGCCGAGACCACATAACACCAGTCTTGAAAGACCTACACTGGCTCCCAGTACGTTTCCGAGCACAATTCAAAGTGTTGGTGCTGACCTTTAAAGCCCTAAACGGCCTCGGTCCAGTATACCTGAAGGAGCGTCTCCACCCCCATCGTTCAGCCCGGACACTGACGTCCAGCGGCGAGGGCCTTCTGGTGGTTCCCTTGCTGCGAGAAGCCATGTTACAGGGAACCAGGCAGAGGGCCTTCTCGGTAGTGGCACCCGCCCTGTGGAACGCCCTCCCACCAGATGTCAAAGAGAAAAATAACTACCAAACTTTTAGAAGACATCTAAAGGCAGCCCTGTTTAGGGAAGCTTTTAATGTTTAATAGGTTATTGTTTTTTAGTGTTCTGTTGGAAGCCGCCCAGAGTGGCTGGGGAAACCCAGCCAGATGTGCAGGGTATAAATAATAAATTATTATTATTATTATAAGGAAGATGTTGCATCACAAGATTAAAGCTTTTCCTTTACGTAGAGTCATAGCTTGGGGGGGGGGCTAGTCCTATTTTTTGCCCCGGGTGACACCTCCACCCAAATGCACATGGGTGGGTATGTGCCAAACCGAGTCTTTGACCCGTGTGAAATAAATGTTTCACTCCTGCTTTATGGGTCAAAACCGCACAGACAGAAAGGAACACACACTGGGGGTTGATTGTTTAGATTGTGTACGTGTGGCTCAAAACCCAAATCTATGCACTTAGTAATAATAAAAATAGCAACTTACACACAGGATAAAAGCAGGCATGTACTGGGTACATGGAGATGCTACATTCAGTTCTTCCACCACAGAGGTTAACATTGAGAACACTGACAGCCATCTGCTCATTGATGTGTGGGTGGCGTTTGAATCCAGCGATAGGGACAGTGCACCGTCTGTGTGCCAAACGCAGAGATCTGTCAATGGGCACTATGTGCATAGCGTCTACTCCAGAAAGGAATCTTCCTATAAAATACCATATGTTGTTGTTTAGTCATATAAGTCATGTCCGACACTTCGTGACCCCCTGGACCAGAGCACGCCAGGCACTCCTGTCTTCCACTGCCTCCCGCAGTTTGGTCAAACTCATGCTGGTAGCTTCAAGAACACTGTCCCACCATCTCGTCCTCCGTTGTCCCCTTCTCCTTGTGCCCTCCATCTTTCCCAACATCAGGGTCTTTTCCAGGGAGTCTTCTCTTCTCATGAGGTGGCCAAAGTACTGGAGCCTCAGCTTCAGGATCTGTCCTTCCAGTGAGCACTCAGGGTTGATTCCTTCAGAATGGATAGGTTTGATCTTCTTGCAGTCCATGTGACTCTCAAGAGTCTCCTCCAGCAACATAATTCAAAAGCATCAATTCTTCGGTGATCAGCCTTCACATCCATACATCACTACTGGGAACACCATAGCTTTAACTATATGGACCTCAAAATACCATATACAGTGGTACCTCAGGTTAAGAATTTAATTCGTTCTGGACGTCTGTTCTTAACCTGAAACTGTTCTTAACCTGAGGTACCACTTTAGCTAATGGGGCCTCCTGCTGCCACCACGCGATTTCTGTTCTTATCCTGAAGTTCTTAACCTGAGGTACTATTGCTGGGTTAGCAGAGTCT
This sequence comes from Podarcis raffonei, assembly GCF_027172205.1. Classification (NCBI taxonomy): domain Eukaryota; kingdom Metazoa; phylum Chordata; class Lepidosauria; order Squamata; family Lacertidae; genus Podarcis; species Podarcis raffonei. Next base: position 51,939,044 of record NC_070612.1, on the reverse strand, counting down.
GTAACCTGAAGCGTCTGTAACCTGAGGTACTACTGTATATTTTGTTAAATAAATAAATGCATAAGCACGATTCCTTCATCAGTGCAGCCTCAGCACTTTCAATTTTGGGCTAAAGCTCCCATAATCCCTGATCATCAGGCTCAATGGCTGATAAGCTTCAAAAATAAACATCTAGACAACACCAGGTTTGGGAAGGTTGCAGGACTGGACCATTAGATCAGGCCAGGGCATGTGCATTAATGAGTCCACACAGCAGTATTCGTGTAGGACTTCTGTGCTGCCAGAAGAGGGAGATCTAAAGACATAAGGAAGCCGAGCAATTGAGAGAGAGAGAGAGAGAGATTTGGAAATCACAGACTGCAAGGCAAACTTTGATGAGTGGCAATCAAAGTTGGTAAAGAGATATTGCATTTAATTATATAACTGCAGAGAAAAATCAGCGAACAGAAGCCGAACAGTGGAAGGGCACCAGTGGCGGGAGGCCTCATTAGGGAAAGCGTGCCTCTGTTTAAGAACGGATTCAGTTTAAGAACGGACTTCTGGAACGGATTAAGTTCGTAAACTGAGATACCACTGTACATCCCTTGCCAAGGCGGCACACATCTTGCTCAAGTATCTTGTCTCGTTTTCAAATACGAGTCAGACCAAATCCCCTTTTCACCTCCACTCCCAACTCTGCTTCCCTGCGACGCTGCGAGTTTGACGAAAAGCACATATAGCTCTCCGTGTCATGCTGCATTGGCGGGGGGGGGGGGGGCGCTGGTTTAACACAGTGAGCCCTATTTTCCCCCAGAGTCCTGACCTGTACATCAGCCGATGCTTGAAATTCGCACATCTGGAAAGCTTGGCAGCAACCCAGCATGAGGGCATTCGGTTTAGGAAAGCTTGGGTATGCCAAGAAGAGCTTCAAAAAGGCTGCATTGTTAATGTGGGGGGAAATATCAGATTGCGTTTCCTAGGCCGTTGTTTATTTAGCCACGCAGCCACCAGCCTGGCAAGGGTAGGCTCCTAGCAGGAAAGACATTGAGTAACATTTCTACAAGTTGCTAGATAGTGCTTAAAATCCTGCAAATTAAGATCAAGACCAGGAGCAACAAATACCGTATTTTTCTGTGTATAACACGCCCCCATGCATAAGATGCCCCCTATTTTGGGGGACTCAAAATTAAGATATTGTGCATCCCCAAAGCTGCAGATCACACGCTCCATTGCCACAGCAGCAGCCAATCAACCCCAGCCCTTGCCATAGCAACCAATAACACGCCCAATAGCTGCTGACAATCTCTGGATTACAGCAACAACCAATCCCACATCCCACCTTATGTGTTATCTGTGTATAAGACGACCCCAATTTTGGCTCCTAACCTTTAAAGAAAGAAACCTCGTCTTATACACAGAAAAGTACGGTACCTTGCACGTAAGAAAACAGTTAAATCCAATTTCCCCTTTTTAAAATATGGATGTGATCAGTTGTCTTATCTTAGATCTCAGGCAGAGATGTAGGAGACCTCATTCTGATGAATGGTGCATTTAATTTAAATCTTTTGCAGAATCCTACCCTAAGAGTAGACTCTTCAAGTGTCCAGGGACAGTCCTGGATTTACAGAAGCCGTCCTGGTTTCTGATTTGATCCTGGAATGTCCTGCTTTCCCTTAGGACACCCCTATTTTCATGGGAGAAATTTTAGAGGGTATGGAATAGGACATCCCTAAGCCTTTTTTCCCAGCTGGAACTCACCAGAACTCAGTTGTGGCACTTCTTATGTGGGCACCATTGCCATTCTAAGAGAACAAGGGAGGTGTTCATGGTGAGTTCCGGCAGCAACTTTTCTACAAAAATAGCACTGGGCATCCCTATTGTCATCGGAGAGATGTTGGAAGGTATGTGAGCAGTTCCTGATGGAACTGGCCCACCCACGTGTACTGGGACTAACTGCCGGAGGAAGTACCACCTGACTATTTCCAGGTTTGATTTGAAATTTCGAGTGTCAGCTTGGAAGTGTGTGTGTGTGTGTGTGTGTGTGTGTGTGTGTGTGTGTAAGCAGGGATTTATTGGTATTATTATTATTTTGCACCAGAGTTACAAATGCTTTTAATCCAATTTAATTGTGCAAGCCCATTTTTGGGACATGCGACTGAATCTGTCCTGTAGGTTGGGGTGGCTAGCACAGAATGACTGAAGTTATATGGATCTTACTAGCCCAGAGATGGAAAGAAGATAAAGTCCCTACCAGAGAAGAATGGCAGATTAAGTTGATAGATTATGCCGGAAATGGCAAAAATGACCGGAAGAATCAGAAATCAGGAAGACCAAGATTTTTATAAGGAATGGGGGAAATTTATAATTTATCTTAAAAAACCATTATAAACAGCTAAAATCGTTAGTGGGATTGGAATAACACTGGTAGTTTAATGCTGAATTTTGGACATAATGGAGATTTGGATTATTATAAAATGTAAAATATTTGATTATAAAACATGCAGGAGGAAATGACTAACAATAGGACCCACAAAAGGGAGGAGGGAAGTCCAGGAGATTCTTTGGAATCTTGTTTTTATGTTGTATGTTGAATAGGTGATTGTAAAACTTTAATCCAAAAAACCAACCAACAAACATTTTTTTCTGCGTGGGACTAAGGATGAAATAACAGGTGGAGGGGATTTGGTTTGCTGGTTTTAGATAACTGATCAATAAAACACAAATACTACTATTTGTGAGAATAATAAAGATGTGTATGTGTTTTGTGCAAATGGCAGGAGCCCAGATTCTCCAGACAATCAGGTGTGACATATTGGCAGTATGTACTCAGACTGGATGTTTATAAATGCATTCCCCCCCCCCCCTTTCAAGACTAAATGCTAACCTTCAGGGCACATACAATTTCTCTTCTGGTTGAAGATTTAGGAGGCAGGTTAAGACTAAAGACAGGCTTGGTGTAGCCTGAGGAACAGAAGCCAGAGTGTGGAATTTTGTGCAGGAAGTGGAAAAACCAGTGACCCCTTCTCTTAATGATTTGTTTATTTTGTGATGCCTGAAGCTTTGTGTCTGAATCAGGTCAGACAGCACCACTCGAGCAGGGAACAATGTCCAAAGACCACATCTTACAATACAAAAATAAAGCTACCGAAACCAAGACTTTATGTAATGTAGTGTTGCAAATGCCTGGTTACACTGCGGTAAGGCTGTGCTACTTACACAATACCAAGCATTTGAATGAGCAGTTCAACTCTGGAATACTTTGCATTCTGCAGTGAAACCTCATAATTTGTGGGCAATGGGCACATAAGCCTGCAAGCTGGCAGAGTGGTCAGTATTAAACCACCTTCAGAACTTTTCTGCTAGCACTGTCAGTCTTAAGACTGTGATATCCAGTTGCGTGTCGAGGTCCCCAAGCCACCCCAATAAAACACAATTCACACAGAAATTTTGTTTAAGGTTTTTGGCATAATTTTGGCTGCTTAGGCATTGGTTGCGACTATCTGTCCCTGCCCGGGGACAGACTGACATTTGCACGCCTGCAAAAGTCAGAAAGGGAAAACATTTTGGGAAGAAAGATGGAGCTGGGTACTATGCCCTCACCTCTCCCCAAATGTTCCCAGGGGCTCTTGTGTGGCCCTAGCCCCGTGCCAGGGGTTCAGACAAAAGCATGGCGACCCCTGGATTCCTTTACTGGAATACCCTTGCAGCAGCAGCATTAGAGGGCCACGACTGGACCTAATGGTCAGGGGTACCTTTACCTTTACTAGATAATTAAATGAGTAAATTAAATGAATTTGGATATGCAGAAGGTAATAATAATAATAATAATAATAATAATAATAATAATAATAATAATGGAAGCCTAGAAAGAGGGGGAGGGAAGTCAATTTTTGGAATGTTAAATCGATTGTAAAACTAATAAAATATATAAACCTGAAAAGTATAAATATAAA